>NC_053124.1:23374407-24054407 GCF_010015445.1 Perca fluviatilis
TTAAAAAAAAGTAATCCGTTACTTTACTTATTTTACCCCCTATGGAAAGTAACTTTTTACGTTACTCGTTACTTTTACGTTACTTTTCAAAGCAGGAGTCTCTGGCAGAGACTGAAGTTAATTATACAAAAACTATCTTTGACCATAAAGCCAATCTATGGTTTATCAGTGAAGTGTCTGACCTACACTGCAGACTGGATTCTCTACTCAGAGTGATGGCTGATTGATTATAAACGAGACCAGCGTGGGTTGAATGCACATTAGCAGGTCATCGGTGTTACACGGTGTTAGTTAAGCCCGAGACACACCAAGCCAATAATCGGTCGTTGGACAGTCTGGCGAGATCAGTGACTTGAGTCTGTTCGGTGTGTCCCGCGCCTTCATCAGTCTGAGGGGCTGTCGGTCTTCTATTTTGGCCGACCTGACATGTTCCGTCGGAGGCAGGGCAGTCAGAACTCACCTGGAAATGGCGAGCGGAATGAGCCTGACTAGAGTCTCTCAAAATCTGACGAAAACTGACCTGAAATGAAGACAGATTCAGCAACTGCATTGCGAATGTAATGTCTGTATCGACTTGTAATGTTGCGCAGCCACGATGGTCTGTGCATTGTGGTAGACACATGCAGCCTCTTTTCTGGAAATCCTTGCATGTCCGTGCAACCGACACAAGTCCACAGCGGACCGCTGCGTGTAGCCCATGTATGAGCCCATCTCCACCGCATCCATCCGTGAGGTTGTCAGCTTTGTGTCTGCCTGGCTCAGAGCGCCGTCCAGCAAAAAGCCACGAAGCTTAAAACACTCTCAAAAGTAAGCTTCTCGCTTGCCATGATTACTCTGCTACCAGCCTCTGTCACGTACCGTGTGGAGCTTGTGAGAAGGAAGTGTCGCTGTCAAATCTGTCCCTGGGAAAAGTAACGATGCGCCGAAATGAAAAAGGAACTACGTTTCGTTACCACATTTTCGGTAGTACTTGCACTACTTTTTACCCGAAAAAAAGTAGTTATGTTACTGTACACCCAACACTGCATGCAGCTTATTTTAAATTTTGGATGCATGCTGTTTTTTGTCTTTAGCACCATTCTCAGAGGCTTTTATCACATCCTGTATCAGCGTATATTACACATCTCACCAGCTAAATGTTTATGGTAACACAAAGGGCCGACTAACACTCTTATGGCTTAATGGGAGCAAATCCCAGGAGAAAGGTTACAATAAAATCTTATGGAAAGCTTGGAAAGAGTGGAGGCTGTTATAGGGTGTTTGGTGTTTTAAGCCCCCAACGTCATATTAATACCCATGGTTTTGGAATAAGATGTCCAAACATTATGTATTGGGTATAATGTTCTGCTGGGGTCCACATACTTTTGGCCATGAAGAGTGTATCAATATATGTCTTGGCAGTTTTGTTTTATGTTTTAATTTACAGTTATATAGCTTAAATTACCATTATGTTGACTGGCATTGTTATTGGTATTTTGGATTATAAAGTTTTATTGTTCAACTGTCTAATATCTTTACTTAAATGTGCCTTTATCACAAAATATTAATAATGCAACAAAATGAATAGTCAAATATACTGTATACTGTTATGTTTATTTATTATTATTCTCTAGTATTCATGTTAATACCAACCTAAAAAATCCAGTAATGTTTCAAAATGAAAAGTCCATGTAACTAAAGCAATAAAAGCTAACTTTGCTCCCACTGTGTGTGTGTGTATGTGTGCATATGCATATTGGAGTATGTGTCTTGTTATTGGCCTTTTAGAGAAAAAGACGAAGTGTCAGTTGGAAACAAACTCCGCTGCACTACTGCTTTGATTTTACTCAATTACCCATCAGTGACAAGCCACCTTGTCTCCTAAAAACCCATCCGTGTTTAATTACTTCATCTCTGACAAACAAATAAACTTTCCGGGGTTGTAATCCATGCCTGTCACCGTGCCCATCCATTTTAATATCAGCCCTCCACTCCGGGTGCTCCATCAACTGAATTTGTTCCCTCGTACTATCGCCGTCTCTGCATGTACGAGTGTGTGTGTGTGGATGTTTGTGGCAGTTCTGGATGATGATGGAGTGAGGGATGCAGAGGCTCCCGGGTCACAGATATGTGGCGGGGGAAAACTCGGCGCTGCTGAACCGTAGCAGAAGGAATTGGCCTCGCAACAGCGGTAGCACCAGTAGCAATGCTGACTCAAAACCCAATGATGGACGGGCTGGTGTGTCAGCACGGCTAATACAAACATCCGTCAAGGGCCCATTCCTCCACTCCACTTGCTGCCACACACACACCACTGGAGGAGGGCAGTATATCAGGGGTGGAGGCCATATTTCACAAGCTCCAAATCCTAAGCTGGACCAAAATCTAGTGATATTCCGGTGCAAAAATTTTGACTAAATATTTGGTGCTGGAGTGACGGATTGAGAAGAAACTTTTCTGACCAACCTTTATGGATGAGTTCATTGCTACACAGGTGTGTAGAAGCGTTATGTAACAGCACTTTTACAGTTTATGACGCATCTCTGCTTCTGTGTTTGTCTGTGTTACTGACCCAGTGTGGCGTAGTAGAAGGGGAAGTCTCCCAGGTATCCTGAGTACTGCGGCAGGGCGAAAAGTCCCCCAGGGTGACTGTTCCACATCAGGCTGCTCCTGGAGCCGTGCTCAAACACACGGTCCTGGATGATCTGCAAATGGAAAGAGCAAGAAACCCACATTAGACTACAAATAAACTCCTTCAAAACCTTATCTTTAATTTACATTTAGTATCGAGGCCGTTTTAAACAGTTTTTCCAATTGAAAATGTTTTTTTCCTCCAGGTGAACTTGTTGACTTCAAATGATTGTGTTTTTGCTAAATTATAAATAGGATAATATGACAAAATGGACAACTAATTATGGGAAATATGAAAGTGGACTAATTCAATCTTCTTTGTTTCTTCGTAATTCTACTACTGCTACTTCCGTCTATTCTGTGCGTATGTCATTAAAGAGCGATCTCTCTTCTGTTGCTGAAGTTTCTGATTTGTTTCTGTTATAAGTTTATTTGTATGGAGTTTTGCCTTTTCTGAACCAAGGATCTAAGGATAGAGTTTTTCATATTTTTTTAACATTTTGGGAAAAATTTGGGATTTTGGACTACATAAATTAAACTTGGCTTGATTGACTAACTAAAAATTATGCTTCAATGTCCTTCCATAAAGTTGGGGGAAATGCAAGAGGAAACTGAATAGCCAAAATCAAAGCAGTAGAGGCTGACTTTTAGTCCCAAAACACTGGATCCTACAAGTTCTATAACATAACCAATCTACCAAGACATCTACAATATTCAATAATAAACAGTTGAAGAAAAAGAAGTTACAGATTATGCTGATGGTGACAAACGGTGGATGAAAGAAGATCTAACTTTTAAGTGTTTTAATGGGGACTTGAAAGGAATTCACAAAGATCTGTGTTGCTTTGACAGCCACAAAGAAATTAAGGGGCACACTAACACCAGGATCAAACTCATGTCATTTTAATTACAGCAGGGTCTCTGTATTCTTCAAGCCACCCTGCTTTTTGTGAGGCTTCCTTTTCAGTTAGTTAAAACAAACACAAAAACTACCTTTAAATAACATTTCACTCAGATCTCAGAGGACTGAAATCTGAAATATTTGTGTTGATAAAGGAACACGTTTGCCTTTCAGATTATTGTGGGTGAAATATTAAGGATTTGATCAATGAGCCTTGTAATCACACCTATAAAACATTTCACAATGCAAAATTAGTTTTCACACAAAAACGCCAAGAAGCAGATAGTCATAAAATGTGAATGAATATCAACACAGCTAATGTTCCAACATCCAATAACCCCATTTCAATTTAGAATGGTTATTCAAAGGCCAGTCAGTGTATTAGAGCAGGTGGAAAACTGTCATAAAAGTGAGTCTGCGGGCATTAGATGGAAGTTAGAAAGATGGCTGTTTCCTTGGTATCACCTCAATAGCAACAATTGGTCATGTCAAGAGTGAATCACTGTTGCACAAAGCCGAGCTGTGTAATATTTCCCTAGCAGACAAAACAAACTGATCAGCAAGTCAAAGGCATCTGTGCCAGTCCTTTACACAGACAGAGGCCATCAGAGAGAGAAAAAAGAGCCAAACACAGACAAAGTCATCAGCTGTATTTAAACACCAGTCAGTCAGGCCTGCCCTGATCCTTTCTGTGCCCAAATAGAGCAGTCAGTCAAACGGTCAGATGGGACAACGGCCACTATTTTCCTCAGCTGCAGCCCCCCGCCGGCCTCTGCTGAACAGGCAGAGGAAAGAGATATTGCTGCTGTGCCCTTGAGCCATACTAAATTGCTGCAGTAAAACAGACACAGGTTTGTGGCTGTGTTTTATGGCCACGATTGAATTGGGAGGTGACGGCTGCTGGCTTGGCAAACTCAAAAGGATAGATGTATAGAAAGAGGTGAAGAGAGTCTGGTGGGCGATGGCTGAGCAGCTGATAGCTTTTGAATTGTAAAAAGTTAATAATATAGCTGGAGGGGGCTTACTGTAATAATATTGACAAAGAAACATAAAAATTAATCACAGGGAGGCGGGGATGTGAAGAGAGAGAGAAAAAACATCACTGGGTGAGTTTTTTTTGCTTTCCCCAGCTTTGTCCCTGAGGGCAGTCGATAACCATTTGCCTGACCCGAACAGATTAACTTCGAAATCAGTTAACTTCTCTATAAAAACACTGACTGCCACCTTAAAAACCCCGAGCCCCTACACCTTATGAGGGGCAATTTTGCTCGCTTGGCTGCAGCTCCTCCCCCGTCGGCAGCCCTCAGTCGGGACATGATGGACGACTCAATCTCACCTCGGAACAGCCACAATCAACCAATTAGAGCATGATAGATAAATCCTGTTTCTCTGGGAGCACACTGTGAGCTCGGCTTTAATAGGTGAGTTTAATAGGTGTACCAGCAGCACAGATTTGGCTATATTGACCTTGTGATTGGTCGAAACGCGACCGTTTCCTGACAGGAAACACTGCATGAAAGGTTGAACACATATTTACTGCTCGCTTGCCATCTCTGCAAACACACGCACCTGTGTTTGGAGTAAAAGGCAAGTGATTTTGTGAATGTTTGCGAGAAGGTTCAATCTGTCAAAATATTGCAGGGTGTGCATGTTTTGAATGTGTGTGTGTATCAACACAGATCTGCAGTGAGGAGGGGGGGCAGGCCCGACACGATGAATAAACCATGTCGCTCGTTATCTCAGGGGCTGCCACGGCAACGCCATTTACATATGTCACCCCTTCTCCTCTTCACCCTTTTTCCCACCACTCTCCTCACCCTTTTTTTTTTTTTTACAGGACAGTCAGTCAGTCAGGATTAAGTGTTTAGCCCTTTGCTGTATTCAACGTAAACACACCCACTCACAAACACACACTGAGTCACAAGCATTTGCCGTGTCACCTTGCTCTTTAGTGCAGAGTGACAACATGTCAGCAAGGTTATGCCTGGGTGGTGCCATGTGTACCTGGGCTGACACACCTTGACATATGGAGATGTGTTTCTGACTCTGCCTGTGTGTGTGTGTGTGTGTGTGTGTGTGTGTGTGTGTGTGTGTGTGTGTGTGTGTGTGTGTGTGTGTGTGTGTGTGTGTGTGTGTGTGTGTGTGTGTGTGTGATAGCGCACAGTGAGACAGGGCTGGATAACAAACAGACCAGAGATGAAAAGCTAGCTAAAAATCAGACTAGATACTGAATCCACAACACATTGCGCGTCAAGTGTGTGGGCACTTGTGTGTATTTGTGTAGAAAAGTCAAATTCAAATGTAAGATCTGGGAGGTTATACTTTATAGACGGGTATCTTGCTCCGAGGCTTTAGCAACACGCGGTAAGAGAGGAAATCAAATGCGTGATGGGATACTTGGGTGACAGAGGAAGCAAAAAGAAGAAGAAGCCATTTGTGACCACAACGTGAACCTAGCAGTAAGCCCAAGTGTTATCCCTGTATCTATAAACATCTTGTTTAAACTGAATAATGAGGGTGGGGGATTGAATGGATGAATAGTTTTTCCATTCACAAATTTTTCTAAAGTGGATTTTTCTTAACAAAGTGAATGCCCATGACATAAAAAGGTCAGAGGAAGGAGGGAGGCTTCTGAACTTAAAATGATACTCCACCGAAAATGTGTCTCTTTAGTGTGAAACACTTTTTGTTTTGTCCTTTACCAAGAACAGTAGCTGTGGCCAACATGGATTGGATGGATTCCAACAGTGACTAGTTTTCACGTATTAGTTTTCAAATTATTAATCTATCCTTTAAAACAGGGGTCTTCAACGTTTTTTAAGGCAAGGACCCCTTAGCTGAGAGAGAGACAGAACAGGGACCCCCTATTACATATATTGTGAAATTAAGTTGCATATTAAACTTACAATAGAATAACGTGTGGGCAGCCTAAAGCCTTTATACATACCTTTTTAGTGCATAGATTACTAAGCTATTAAAATAATAATTGTTGGCATGATTTTATACATTCAATCCTTACGACTGAATGTATCTGTGAATGGCTATTTTAGTGACTACCTAAAGGCTGTTTAATGCTTCTGCGTCAAATCGACGGCGTACCCCGCAGACCCCTCTACGTCTACGCCGGACCCTACGCCGTAGCCTGATGTGCACCCTTCGAAAAATGTAACTACACGTCGCAGCGACGCACATCGCAGCGACGCACGTCGCTCGGCCGTGGCTGGGTAGCGTTGGATTTCCCACAGACTCATTTCCTGGTTCTCCTTCTCCATAAACAACAGGAAATCAAGAAGAGGGTTAACTTTTCCTGCTAAAGATTTCCCACTGTGGTCAGAAAGGGGGGGGGGCACTTTGTTTCTCTCACTATGACTCTAGAGTCGCTACTCGTGCCGAAGCTAATCGCAGTCACTCTCTCACTTCTCCCTCGCTCTATCACCCACTCCTCACACACACACACACACACACACACACACACACACACACACACACACACACACACACCTGCGCACAAGTATAAACATCAGGCCACTTACGTAGGCTACGGCAAAAGGAGCCTCCGCAGAACCCTAAAACAGGCTTTACATATAGGCCAGTAAGCCTATAATCAGTGGGGCTTTTTCACAAATAGGCAGATTTTTTTTAAATGACAGTTTTGAACACACAAATCATAGAGATTGACTATGGTGATGTAAGATATGTTACAGGGGCTGTTTGAGAAGTTTATATGGACTTTTAAAGAACTAAGAAACCACATAAAAACCTTGTGAAAACTCCTTGAAACATATGTTACTATTGGAATCCACTGAAAATGATCACAGCCTGGGGTGAGTGTTTGATACTCATAAAAACAGAATACCACTCATTGGTTTGGATTCCCCAAACTAGCTAGCAAAATGTTAACAAACTATACCATCTAATGATGAATTTTCGCATCTATCAACAATACTATTATAGAAGCTGTGCTCATATGCAGCATCAGAGAAGTGACAGCCTAAATGCAATACCCTGTTTCGCCCACTTTGAGTAAAACAAAAAACAGCTTCTGACAAATTCTCCGTTAACATGTGCTGTAATGTCTTTTTTGCTCTTTGTAAACGACACTATCCACCCTTCTATTTTGCTTTTACCCTTGTACCTTGTAGAGATCAAAGAGAGGCCTGAGAATAAAGCCAAGATTGCAGAGTGTGCTAGGATACTGCAGCCCTCCTAGAGAAAGATTGATGATGGAGGAGTAGGAGAGAGGACGGCAGAGAGGCCAAAAGTGTGAGTGGTTGTGTGCACGTGTGTCTTGAGTCCTCACCTCCAGTGTGGTCAGCACTATCTTTTCCACAGAGGAGAAGTAGGCCTCCCAGAGGAACTGAGTCTGCTGTCTGAGGGACAGGATCTTATCCTGGTGGATGGAGCGCACTGTGGTCGGGATCTGCAAATGACAAATAGCAGTCAGTCAGCATTCAGCACTAATCTGGGCCCTAAACTGTGTTGACAGGAAGATTAAAATTGATCCCAGAGATACACTCATCAACAGATAAAGCACATTAAGGTGTGGACGCCTTGTGAACGGTATGCTGAAGCAGATATTGCAAGTTTCTGGAGTAACAGCCACAAACATTTTTTTGTGATTTAGTCCAAGTCTTAGGTGCTCTCAAAGCAATTCTTAAGACAAGTCTGAAGTCCTTGAGGGCAAATCCAAGATGAGTCACAAGTTTTAATAAATAAACTGCAAGTCAGTTCTTTGAATGTTGACCATTTTGCTTTTCAATGAAAATACTAAGGGGGTGTTTCCTGTTGCGGTCTTTTTTGTGTGCTTTCGTTCCAGAATATTACAAGGTCAAAAGACAAAAAACAAACCTGTTGTTTCTCAAGCTTTTAACCACATCATGTTTCTGCCCCCATGTCAGACCAACTGTTATCACGTGACATATTTTCTACACTTGAGTCACGTGGTAAAAACTAAACTACGTCCACTACTGAGCAACTCCATCTGCTGAGGAAGGCCACAGCATGGGGGGTGGGTCAAGAAATTAACTTTCAAGCACACTTGAGATGTTTTTGCTCCCAAGTCACGAAGGTCTGGTGTCACAATATTCAATTAAAGTCAAGTGTTAAGTCCTCATTATTTTTTTGGTTTTGTATATATGAAACAAACAAACAAGATATTACATGTTAAAGGTGCTGTAGGTAGGATTGTTTGGCTAAGTCCTGGATCTTCCAGGACTTAGCCAAACAATTTGAACATCAATAACTTCTCAGTCCCTCCCCCCTTTCCGCTAAAGCCCAAAACGGTCTGCTAAGCCCCTCCCCCCACAAGGGAGAATGAATGTGTGTGCATGAGCAGTGATTGAGACGCAGTGATTGGTGCATCTGAACAGGGAGCAGTGGATTTTTGCAAATCGCACTACAGGCTGTAGGTGGTACCAGAGGAGCTGGATTATTTTTTTTATTTACCTGCTTGCCTGCATGTAGTTCTACTGGAACATAGGGTCAATTTCAGCAAATATGACAGAAAGTTAGTTTTTAAGTCTTACCTACTGCACCTTTAAGTAGGGAGCTTTAGATGTGCTAGTAGGCAGATTTAGTTACCTTTGGACAGAGCCAGGCTAGCGGTTTCTCCTAGCCTGGGAAACCCTGACGAACTTCCGGGAAATTTGAGATTTGCTCTGCAAGTCTGTCTGGCGAAGAGCCCATCCAAACCCATTTCCAATGTCCCCAAAATCGAGGCACCAATCACAACCGCTGAGGCGGGCTTTACACCAATCACAACCGTGGAGGCAGGCTTTACGCGACGAGGATAGCGCAGCGACGGCGAGCAGCTTTTTGTTTACATTCAACATGACGGCTATCGAAGCCGTGCTTCACGTGCTCGGCCATGACTGGCGACCGGGAGGTCAGTCAGACATATGCCGATTCATGCCGGTCAATGCTACAATTAACTGACAACATAAGTTATACGAGTTACGGTACAGATCCACTTTTGCGACATGAGTGTCGCGTGGTGTTGCGACGCCTCCCCACATTTGTACAATCAGTTTTTCCTCCATTTTTGCAACGTCTAGCAGAAAAAGGATCCCACGTTCTCCCCGTCTCCTCTGTGCTCTATTTCTATTGGATAGTCGCGTCGCGTTCAACGGATTCATTTGCATAAAGCTGGGCATCAGCCAGCTCTTTGACGCACTACATTTTCTCAAATGTAGCTGCGCCTTCCCGGAATGCTTTGCGTGCATGTTGAAGTCGCTTGTCACCCATAGGAATAGAGTGGAGCGCGACGCGACAGAAGCGTCGCACGGACAGATGGATCAGTTCTGACGGTACAGATCCACTTTTGCGACACGACTGTCGGGTGGTGTCGCGACATCATATAGCCATGGTTGATGCTCCACGCCCCTAACCAGCAGCTGATTGGACGAACACGTGACGTGGGTGTAGCTACTCGAGAATTTCAACAGAGTGTCATGGCGGCTCGTTGAGAATACGATCTCGTATTTTACAAAAATAGTTCACCAAAATGTGTTTCTGAAAACATTTTAAGCGAGAAATAGGCCATGCAGTTGCTGAATATGTCGTCATTTCAGATCAACAAAGGTCAGTTTGAAAGATTTTCGTCTACTTCTACTGGATAGTCGCGTCGCGTTCAACGCGATTCATTTGCATAAAGCTGGGCATCGGCAAGCTTTTTGACGCGCAGCATTTTTTCAAATGTAGCGCTGCCTTCCCGGAATGCTTTGCAGGAGCGTTGAAGTCGCGTGATCGCCACCCATATAGGAATAGAGTGGGCCCGACGCGACAGAAGCGTCGCGACGGACAAGTGGATCTGCACCGCGCACGCGACAATAACGGATGACGGCCCATAGTCTCTTTTCTCTCAACTTTTCCGCGCGGGTGTGGCGCGGTTCCATTCCGCGGTGTGAAGCGCCGGGTCCGCTTTCTCGCATTACGTAGGGGTACCTCGTGAATTAACCTGCAACATGTCAGCTGTTTGGAAATTCTTCAGTGTGTGTGCAGAAGATAACAAGTTTGCAATATGCAACAGGGCGTGGAGGGACGACACCAAAAAACAAAATTACATTGTTTTTTTGTTGGATATTGGATGTGAAAAGTGTTTCCCGAATCGTTGGTCTGATTGGTTGAAGGACTATCCAATGCGCCCAGAGGCATTTGAACGGCGTCCGTTGGTGACGCCCCTTTGGAAATGAGCTGTCAATGAACCTTTCCCAGACCCACTCTCAGTTACAACCATAGACAGTCTATGGTTACTGTCACTACCCAAAATGAGTAGAGTGCAGCTTTGAGTTGCGCATGCTCAGATTTAAACGGTTTACGGCATAATGTGTCATACCCGATGTTAGCCGAGTCAGACCGGCTTTGGTCGAGTGCAAATGTGAGTTGCGCATGGTCAGATTTAAACTGTTTACGGCATAACGTGTCTTACTGAAATTTGTGAAATCTGTAAAATAATAAACTTTTCTCTTTACATACAATAACAGAAGATGGAAATCATTTCTAAAACGTTTTAGCTATTTATGATTGTTTGACTGCTAACGTTAGCTAAAAATGCCATTAGCATCTAGTAGGCTAGCTACTTGATTGCTAACGTTAGCTAAAAACGCCGTTAGCATCTAGTAGGCTACTTGATTGCTAACGTTAGCTCAAACCGCCGTTAGCATCTTGTAGGCTACTTGTCGCAAAGTGACGCATGCGCAACTCACATCTGCACTCGTCGCAAAGTGACGCATGCGCAACTCAAAGCTGCACTCTACTCATTTTGGGTAGTGACAGTTACAACCTGAGAAGGGTCTGATGTCAACCAGGCTAGGTTTCTCCCTGTTTTCAGTCTTGTTGCTAAGCTAAGCTAACCATCTAAGATATGGGAGTGGTATCAATCTTCTCATGTAACTCTCTTCCAGAAGCGTGATACCAAAATGTCAAACTTTTCCTTGAAGGTCTACAGCTCTGGTAGCAGTTTTGTTTGCCAAGTCCACCAAATTCCTTAGTATAGGGAGCAAATTATGCTATTTGAAAAGGTAGAGTCCCAGAGAAATAAAATAGTGTTTACAGACATATATTTGAGGGAATGAAGTACACAACACAAGGAATTTACAAAAATAATGGCAGCAGCAACTATCAGTGATCAAACAGTATTAGGGAAGAAAAGCTAAAATGCTGCAGCAGTGTTTGGTGAATGCTTTTTTAATTGTATTCAAAGAGCTGTGTAGTTTAATCCGTATGTGGTTTATTCGTCATAGTAAAGGAGGGGATAATTACAAATAAACAGCTTTTTATTCACTCTTTAGTAAATACTGCCATATCCTGCTAACATTTTTATTGAAGTCAATACACTGTATGTGCAGTACTTTTTTCCTGGTTTAGATAGAGTAATAACTTTGACTGTACAGTACAAGTATCCCACATTTAGTGGAAAACATACATCAATATATGTACTGTATGTTGTATGCATACAGCCCATCATATTGCTGTAAAATACATAAATCCACAGAGAGATCCAGGATGGCTTAGACACACTGGTGCTACACAGAGTTATAACACTCAATGTCAAACACTATTATTACACACTTCATTCAAATTAAGATTTAATGGGCATATAATTACTTTCCCTCCATGAAGTTCAAGCAATTCCAGACAAATCCATTTGCTCAGTCTATTTATTCGCCCTCTCATATAACAATGTGAGGCTTCTAGTGGCATTTTCAAGCAGTCAAGGACATGGTATGCTGCTTGCATTTTGCTTAGTTGTCAACTACTCCACAAAAAAAAAAAAACATGACAGGATTTTGGGGAATATAAGTGAAGAATGTCAGAAAAAAGGTTTTGTTTTCAGGTGTGGGGCAGCTGCTGGTTCTCTGTCTAGTATAGTTTTCAGATGATACACAGAGGCATGTGGTTATGTGTGAGTGTTGTCTGCGGGCAGTTACCTGCAGCAGGAGCCTCTCGTCGCCGATCACTGCGGCTGTGTTCCAGTCAATGATCTCGGAGAAAGGCAGCTCCCAACCGTTACTCAGCATCACCGGCACACACGCAGCCTGACGCACGCGCACGCACACGCGCACACACACACACACACACACACACACAACAAACACACACACACACACACACACACACACACACACACACACACACAAGTTTGGACATGATCCTTTACAAACACAATCAGAGCTACAGCTAAATCATGACTGCTTTGCTACATATTGATCCGGATTATTAAAGCTACACTATGCATCTCTTTTCATATAAAAGCTGCACTGTATTATAATTGACCCCTTTGTGTTCAGGCCTAAATTCCCCATATGGCAGAGATTGGATTTTCTTTGACTTTCAGGCCTCTTTGGTGCAATGTGTATATATCACACAGTACATAAAATCAGTAGTGAGATTCGTAGCAGTCACAACAATGATACACGCAGCAGAAAGCCCATTAATGTCTCAACAGATGCCAACTTTATCAGCTGCAGACTAGATGAGGTTTCAGAGTAGAAATCACATAAAAGGGCTGAACTTTAACAACTGAGAGGGAAAAGCAGCTGCTTCAAATTTGTCACTCTACAGGTTTAATCACAAGTATTAGCCATAATTATACAAGAAACACTTTTTGGATTGCAACTTGACAAATGTCTAAATAACAGAAATGTCACTATTAATGGAAATGGCAGAATTGCAGTATGCACTGAAAAGCTATATTAATGTATTTTGGGGCACTTGGGGGCAGCAGAAAAAGCTGTAAACACAACATTGACACATTATCACCTTATAAAGTTGATAGTGAGAATGTTCTAGCAAACATCACACATCCAGCAGACACAGAGCAACATTATCATTCATTTGGAGTCGTGTTTCAGGCCACCTGAGGAGTGTAAGTCCAGTATTCATTCTCATTTTAGTTTTGTTTTTGGAATTATCTGGCTGCTTAGCTGCTAAATACTTTACTATGTTCAGCAGCCTTTTTGCTAACTTTGTGTGTCTGCTTTTTGGTGCTGAACAGGTAGTGCAGTGGCTTTTACCCTGAAAACAGCTGCCTGCTGCTGGAAATGATTGATGAGAGCAGTGGGAGTAAAACAAAACATTAACGCTGCATGCTTTAAAACCCAAACAATTAGCTTTAAGTTGCTAAAACGCTCAGTAGAGGTGAGGGGAACTGCAGCATCTGTTGCTCTGTAGGTTTATTACTTTGAACCATTTCACTATACACATAGTCATATGACCCACTGGTCATATGAAATAAAAATAACTGCAGCTTTAATTCAAAGAATTCAGACTTAGTGCACAAATATGAGCTCACATGTAACCTAAAAATGCATACATATTGCTTTGATCATAGATACAAAATTTGAGATCAAACATGAGCTTATTAACGCAACGCAGCCTGGCAATCAGATAAACAGAAATAAGCTTGAACATACAATCTAGATAAGCAGGCAGGCAGGCCAGCAGGCAGCATATAGTCACAGATAGTGAAGAATTCAGTACAACGATGACTGATATGGATGTGAAAAAAACATTTGTTGGAGAGCAGATCACAAAGAGTCTAACATTCTGGATTTATATAAACGAGAAAACATTCATTCACTCTGCTGTAACCATTGCATGCACAAAAATATTTTCTTAATTATGTGCTTAATAGTAAAATCTGAATCACGTATGACCCTGAAAATCAAAGAAACAAACCACATTTTGTCAACTTGAATTGTTTTGATTTAGTGAGAACCCTCACTCGGTGTATGGCCTTCTTTTTTTTTTTACAGCTACACTTCTTGACACATCAATATTAAAATGGTAACTTCAGGGGCTGAAAAGTTAATTACTCAAAGGAGGCGAGCAGGAGGAATGACAATGAGAGGAAGAAAGGGGAAATAAAAAATATCAAAAGGCAGAAGAAAGTGGATAAATAGATTAAAAAAAGATGAAAAGAGGGAGGTAGTGAAGCTGAATGTGACCTTTGGCAAAGGAATGGTACAGGGATGGAGGGATGAGAGGAGAGGTAGACGGAACAGCTGGTGTGTGTGTGTGTGTGTGTGTGTGTGTGTGTGTGTGTGTGAGTAAGTATGTGTGTTTGTGTGTTCGTGGTGGGAGTTTGATGTAATGACGGTCCTGTCACTCCCAGGTCATAAAGGTGTCAGCTAAACCGCGGACGCACACGCACACACGCGCGCAAACACACGCGCACGCACGCACGCACGCACGCACACACACACACACACACACAGTTGACCTCTTTTAGCTCATGCAAAAACCAATGCCTGTAAATACTCTCCCTCCGTCTTACTGTAGACGGTGCGAGTCAATAGATGGAGTGAGTCAGACAAATGGAGAAAGGACAGGAGAGGGCATACAGTATATGCTAGTGTATGTGTGTGTGTGTGTGTGTGTGTGTGTGTGTGTGTGTGTGTGTGTGTGTGTGTGTTTGTGTATGGCAGCTGATAGTGAGATTAGGGTGCACTCTGTAGACGGTAAGGAGAGGTAAATGACAGTGCAGTAGTAATGCGAAAGAGTGCAGTGCAGTTATAGAAATGGATGAACAGGGGAGAAAAAAAGAGATGTGAAGTGTGTAGATTTCAAGAGGTTTGAGTGAAGAGGAGGTAAATGCAGATCCAGTATTAGAAAATGACTAGATGGGAAGAATTTACCTCACAAGGTGGTCATACAGTGTGGTGAGGTCTTACGGCATAGTACGTGTAGCAATTTTAACTTAATTTACACTTAACCTTGACAAACTATTATACTTAAAAGTGCAAAAAACTCACAATTCTATCTTTTTTCAGGTTTTCCCTGATATTCTTACCCTAACCTTTACCAATCTCACTCCTCATGCCTAACCAATGATCAGCCAGAGGTGGGCCATGCCTTCACACGTCCCTCCGGACCATCCAATCTAGCATCAACCATTGTTAAACTACAAACTGAATCAAGAGTTTTTAAATACATCTCTATTATATACGTTTCACTGTTTACAATCTTCAGGCAACAATTTGACAGTTTATCTGCAAAATTCATTCACAAAATCTTACAATATAAAAAACAGTTTAGAGGCAGGAAGACGCAGCACATGTTGTCAGTGAAAGTCTTATTTGTTTAACATTAATCAGACTAATAGCCTGAGAATTAAGGTGGCAATGATTTGGTGATCCTTTAATGCTGGAGGTAGCACCATTAAAACACATGCTAAGTGGGAGGTTTGAGTGTGGGATGGGATTCTTTTTCTTCCTGGTAACATCGCTGGTGGACATGAATTTGCAGCACGTGCAGTGCTTTCTCATAATGGGGTGTGTGTTTATGTGTGTGTTGCTTGTTTACCTGCAGCGCCTCGAGGAAGCGAAAGGAGCCCAGTCGTCTGCCGCGGGGCACCAAACAGAAGGTGGAGTTGTGAAGCATCTCCTTGTAGTCGTACCTGCAGAGACACGACACACACACACACGATGAGTTTACTGACATAAGCAATAACATGTTATTTACGGCAACATGCTTAGAAAAATGTGTGTAATTGTAAGGGATACATACAGTACATGCATCACTGTTACTTGTTGTAATGAGCTATATAATTAGCAGCCCACTCTCACTCAAAAGCGTACAAATAACACGGGTTTACTGTGAAAATACGTGCAATATGTACGCTAAAGTAAAATTGTGCGTACAGTAGATACGTGGAGCGCTCCAATTACAGTAATGGAAACCGCTGCGTTTATAGTATAAAGGGACGTGGGACCGTGTAAGGAGGTTGGTTGGGGTGGTGGATGGGTGAAACACAGGACTTTAACCCAGGAGACCGGGGTTCGCGTCCCGTGTTTGGCGATTTTCAGCATCCCGTGTTTTTTTTTTTTTGTTAGGCCGTTTATTAGCGTGTTTATGTGGCGCGTTTTGCGACTTTGTTGTGTTTTTTTGTTAAGCCTTCCCCAATGTTTCTTCCCTAAACCCAACCGTTTATTAGCGTGTTTTTGTGACTTTCTTGTGTTACTAAAGCCTTTCCCTGCATTATTTTTCTAAACCCAACCATATTTATCTTTTTGTGTGTGACGCTGTTCTCGCGATAACACACAACGTGGCGACGCGAGCTGCGTGCATAGAAAACGCACCGGTCTCCCTTAATTCAATTGGAGCGCTCCGCGTATGTAATGCACGAAAAATTTTACTTTGGCGTACACATTGCACGGTTGTAAACCCGTGTTATTTGTACGCTTCGAGTGAGACCGGGTTGATAATTAGACAGTATATCATAGTTGAAGAAAATGTCATGCTAAACACGATTTGGGAACTACATGTCAGTTTCAGCTATGGTTGCTGTGAAACTCCACAGTGTCTGATGGTCATAATTCAAAGCACAATATACTGGTTTATTACAAGAACAACTTGGGTCGTACAAGAGAGCCAGATGGGGCAAGAAACATGACCTGTCAGAAAATCAGACTGTACAGAGGCTGTAACAACTACAGCAAGTATGGCGGGTCAAATCTGAAACACAAATATGGTCTGTAAAGTGATGGATGTTTAAAATAAACTGTTTGGGGAATTATTATTTTAATTATTTAACCTTCAACTAACCTGTCCCATTGACTACAATGTCTGATTTCTTTTTAATGATGTGGCCACATTCCCCAAACTTTGTGAGCTCAATGTTATTATTACCAATAGAAACGATGGCCAAAACGTCCTATCTCACAAACAATTTGCTCCTTTGCACACCCCCTCTTCTTTACTCACTACCTTTCACAATCCCTCTATCTCTTAAAGCAAGAGGCTGATGCTCTCTTCCTCCTTTCCAGCTCCTCTTTCTCCTCCTGCACCCTCATCCCTCTATCTCTCCAGTGAGGTGTGTCTTATTGCTCTCCAAACAGGGTGATCAACCCGGCCAGGGGTAATGAGCTGAGAGTGACACCTGCTTCCACCACACAGCTGGCTGTGTGTGTATGTGTGTGTGTTGTGTGTGTGTGATACAGAAAGACGGATAATGATAAAGTGTGTAATCTGTGCATCAGTCTGTTTGCGTGCATGCTGCTTTTCTATGTGTTTTTACAGTTTGTGTGTTCTGGTGAAGAAAAGCACAGGTGCCAGGTATGTCTTTAATATAGCATTTACTTTCTCATCCAGCTCACAAAACTTTTACCAAGTCAGTGAATGCCCTAATTTCACACTTTCTCTCAATTTATTTTGGTTCTCCTGTACTCTTCCATCTTTATTTCTTCTCCCTTTCCTGCTCTCCGTCTTGCTTTTTCCAACAGCAATGTCTCCCTGTGTGGATTATTTCTCTCTATCTCTCTCATACAGACACACAGAGCTAAAAAATGCCACCTTAAAGCTAACATGCCAGTCAACAGTGCAGAACTAGGCATCACAGGGTTGCCGTTTTGTTAAGTCTAATTATTTTATATACATTTTCACTACTATAAATACCTTGATTTTCAAAAAAGGGAACAGATCTGTTTAGGCGGTTTTTCCCCACATATTTTAGGTCACCATGCACTCAAAAGTTATGTTTCCTGGTGCAAGAAGACACAGATCACAACAACGTGGAGTAAACTATATCTTCTTGCAGCAATGAATACAAATACATAAACAATGATAAAGGCAATGATTTATGTGCGAAAAATGAATAAAATGGAAATAATGAGCCCAAAGGATCGTTCAGGTTAGGGGTTTAGAGACTGGTAAGGCAGAAAATCATTTCTCATTTAGCCATATTCTATACAAGGTGAAGGTGACAGGACACACACACACACACACACACACACACACACACACACACACACACACACACACACACACACACACACACACACACACACACACACACACACACACACACACACACACACACACACACACACACACACACACACATTCTGCTGTATTAATAATGCTGTGGATGTACTGTAGTATACAGAAGTGTGACAGTGATTGCTGATGCTGCCTTCTGTGCTGTGTGTGTGTGTGTCTGTGTGTGTGAACGTAGTGCTAGGCTTCCAGCTTTTTCAGCTCGGTCCATATTCACAGACACACACACACAAACACACACACACACACACACACACACACACACACACACACACACACACACACACACACACACACACACACACACACACACAAAATGGTGATTGCTGATGTTGCAGGTGAGAGGCTGCCTTGTGTCTTCTATAGCCAAGCTTTAATGAAGTGCGGGAGACATGACAGCCTGTGATAAAATCCCACATTCATTCACACCTACATGCATAACGATCTGTGTGGCACATAACACAGTTACCGAGCGCACGCACATAGCGATAGGCACGCAGACACACATGCGGCGTGAACAAGCGACAGCTGCACGCCCTCACATTGACGTTCCGTCACCTGCTGATGGAGACGAAGAAGCTATCTTAACCCATATTTCCACACCATCTGTCTGCCAGGATGGTGTGTGTGTGTGTGTTTGTGTGTGTGTAACATCCCACATAACAGGCCGGCATCTGATGGCAGTGAATATCAATGTGTGGATTTAACATGCAATGTTAAATGCATGTTTTTTCTAACCAAAGTGCTTCTGTGTCAGATCTTGTCTCCTTTATGTTTAATAAGACGCAAATGTTTTCTGTTTCTATTTGACCTAATCTGTCATGAGACAAACTTCTAAACTTCTCTTCTCAGTTTTTTATTTTTATTTTTTATAACCAATGCAATTTCTTCCAAGTCTCTCAAGCTAATCGCTGGTTTCACAGGTCACATTTTGGCTTGGTGTCTCCTGAAAAAGCGCAAGCACCACCTTGCCACGTGATTCACCTGCTGTGCGTCTTAACCTTATCATGACTCGGATTTTGCATTAAAGAGATGATTGTCTTTTAAAGAGGGAGCGTTAGTGGTTTAGAGATTTGAAATAGGCGAAGAGGTTGCAGCAAGAGGCCTACATGATGACGTCCCCTGCTGTGTAAACCCACTTCTACCTCTTATCCTCCCCGCTCCTCTCCTCACTCTTCTTCCTCCCCTTGAACCTCCTGCTGGTTTGCACTTTACGCTGGGTTCAGAGGCCACAGCTTGCTCTCACTATCTTTCTCCACCTCTTCTTCTCCTCCCTTTTCTGTTTGGTCTACAACGGCTCTCCCCATGTTTTGTCCTTGTGAACTTGAGCTGGCTGGGAGAAACCACAGCCGAGCTGCGAGACTGCAGGCTGTGATTGTGATTGTATGCGTGTATATTTATATATAATTTTTGAATGTGTGTGTGCCTCTCCATCGTACATATGAGTTTGTGCACGTGCGTTTGCGTTAGAAAGATAACACAATGACAGCGGGGGGGGAAACACAGCGAACGTGTGACAAAGGTGACAGCCTACTGGAGGGGGCGAGTTGTGCCACGTTTGGAGTGAAAACAGCAGAAAACAAAGTCAGCGTGCAGAAAATATGAAGGAGACGGAAAACAAGGCTTCGTGTAATCAAACGCAGAAGATGACCTCAGCGTGTGCACCCCGCGGTGTTTTGTATGCATACGAGAGTGCGCTTGAGTGCACGTGTCAGCATGTCCAACAACTGTGAAGCAGTTAAAAAACACTACTCCGCCAGCTCCGATGGCAACGTCCTACATGGTTGCTGTGGCAACCTGCCATTAAGTGCCTTCACTTGCAGCAACTTAATTACATGGGATAGGCGCATCATGGTTGCTGTGAAACTCCACTGTGTCTGATAATTCAAAGCACAATATACCGGTTTATTACAAGAACAACTTGGGTCGTACAAGGAAGCCAGATGAATGAAAATGAGATTAATAAACAAACTATCAAGCTAATCTACATCAACCATCCACACTGATCCCTTATGGCCAGTAGTGGAAGATAAATTCAGATCCTTTAGGCTGCTCAGTATCAGTAGTAATCAATAATGAAAAACTTTCCCTTAGTTACTCTTGCTTTCCACACCATATGAGACACATATAAAGATGATGATAACAGAGGTAGATAAACACGGTTTTTAACTAAAAAAGTGCAATATGTCACTGTGAATGTAGAAAAGTAGAAGTATAAAGTAGCATAAAGTAACGTACCCTAAAAAATGTCATTAGGATAGTACCTAAGGAAATGTGCTTTGTACGGCAGCCTAGACTCCCAAAGGTGTGCACTTGGTGGGCTTCCAACTGGACTTTCTGGTGCCATGTGAGCACCCAGCAGGCGCCTGAACATTAAGCTTCAGGGTGATGAAAACACAAAACCACAACCAGCCTGAGTGTCTTCCAGGGAGCAGAGAAAAAGAGATCCAATTCACTGCCTATTGAGACTGTTGTTACATTAGCCTCCTGGACCTCTCTCCTGTCTCCCTCTGAAACTCTCTCACTAATTTCTTTGTCTTCCAAAGTGGGTTTTGGTGTGTGTGTGTGTGTGTGTGTGTGTGTGTGTGTGTGTGTGTGTGTGTGTGCGCACGTGTGTTTCTGTGTGTGTATGTGTGTTTGCATGTGTGTAAGAATGGATGTCTGGAGGTCTGCTGATGGCTGGAACAAAAGGTTTTTTTTGTACTGCATAGTAGTGGAGTGTAGAGTGTGTAGTCTGACAAACAACCCTCTAGTAAAACCCTATTTGACTTATTAAATTATTAATTTATGAAAAAAGAAAGCTCTGATTTCCTCTCACTGTGCCCTTCTGCACATGAGGATGAAAGTGAATTTCAGGATGTACATCAAAGATTACAAAAGTTATTTATCATTATGGATGTCATGCCCCAGATGTGCTCATTTGTCTAGTAAATAGCTCCCAAACAGACTAAGGACATATTCCAGCAGTAATTAAACAGAAGCTTCATCCACCTCATAGACACAAGCGTCTAATTTGAAGCATATTGTTGAACGTGTTCCCATGAGAGTACGACAGATGTGCAGGCTATGCGAGCTTGTGTGTAAAAATGTGGGCATCTTTGGCTTCTGACTAACTAAGATAGAGTGTGTCTGGGTTCAGTGGGGCTATGTGGAAAAGTAAACATCTGTATGTGGGCATCCAGATGCGTTCTTGTACATTTTTTCTTACTGTATCTTCCTACTGCTCTGCTGCCATAACGCCTGCTGTACCCTCTGAAACTAATTAGCCTGATTAGTGCTCATTAGCCAGCTTTTGCTAGTTCCAATTAGCATTCTAGCATGGAATGACCCAGAGTCCACTTCGCCAAACAAACAGGCTTTCTGTGGTCACACTCATGATGACCCTGAGGTCTGTCCACACGCGGGGCCAATCGGATTACACTTTGTAAAGAGTTTACCCTGCCTTGCCCAAAGACTGTCATAGCCCTGTGGAGCTCAGTGGGTATTTCACATACTGAATAATACACAGCTGAGTGCATGTGAAGAAAATGATGTCATGGCAGCTGGTTTGACTGGTGGTGCTGGCCACATGTAAAGAGTTATATGTAAAAACGTGCGGCAGCGGAAAAGGCAGCACAGCAGATACGAGCCCACTGAGGACAAATATAGTTCTGGAGCTATAATGTGCGTTGGATGAAAGGGTCCACATATGGTGCAATACAAACATGACTGTAAAGCTACCATCCCAGACAACAGTGCTTCTCGTGAATTTATGGGTTGAGACTACAGAGCCTAAAATACATCCTCTGTCTTTCTCTAACCTTTATTTGACTGGCAAAGCTGGGTGCGATTAAAAATGTAGTTTCTAGAGTGTCCTAGGCTGTCTAAGAAAAGGCTACAACAACACTGAGTTACAGACTAATAACAAAAGATGCACAAAATAATATATTACTAGATCAGGATTAACAAACTCAACTCAAGCCACTCTAAAAAAAAATAAGCCAAGTCATAATGTAAAGACCACCTGGGAGCATTCTGAAACCATCAAACAATAAATTAATAAAGCAAACACATCCAGATTGTAATATACCCCATAATAATATTAGCCAGATGAGAGTGCATTACAGGGCACAGCTGTTGTCACAGGTGTGGCAGCAAAGAAAACAAACAGAGGATTCATTGGGATCTGACTGCGCAGGCTGCACCTGAACATCGGTCCTCTGCACGAGTGGAAGTATGTGCTCCTGCACAAGCCGGTTTCATCATTGAAAGTGTGAAACAGTTAGCGACAACAACCTCTCTGATAATATTGATCCTTACGGATTGCGCATAATTAAGTGTTCATGACAGTTTGTGTTGTTTTGACTGTGATTGTGAGCTTTCAGTGGCATATGTGATTATTTGCATATTAAGTTGGGAAGTGAAAGCCAAACACAAGTGTTCACTGGAGACGCAGCTGAGAAGTATTGTGATATCAGGTATGAACCTCGGAAGTCAATCTTGGATTTCAGCAGGGCACGGATATATCTGTGTATAAGACCTGAACAAGGGCTTAATATGACAGGTCCCGTCAAGAACAATTTCTTGAGGGGAATCGCTGACTGATGGGTCCATAGTTATATCTCTGTTATTCTTCTTTTTTTCTCTCTCTCTCTAGCTCTCTCTTTCACCCTCACCCTGTGTGAATACAGTGCAACTGCAGTCAAAAAACAACCCTGGAAACATTTTCAGAAACATAAAATCTCCCCCCCTCCCTTTAAAACTAACAATCAAAAGCTCTGTTACATTGTGAAAATGTTTACAACTTGATACAGGCCCCCTCTACGCTGGTGACCTGCAGCCTTCACAGCTAATGCATAAGTCTCTTTGCGTTGCCAATAAATAAACCATACTTGTCGGATTTTGCCTGGAAAGTCACAGTAACTCAGTGTTGCAGCTTATTTAAAAGTAACCGGGTTGAAGGAATTTGTGAGGTGTCATGCAAGTTTGCAGAGCTGCACTGGATCCATATTACTATTCAAATGAGTGCTGGGCAGTAAGCATGGCTGCAGGTGGTGGGTGTGTGAACCACATAAACCTAAACAAAAAAGATAGGGCTCATATACATGCAGACTCACACTTGGTACACAAACTTCTGAATCAGTTCAAGTCAGCAGCCTGTTCTTTCCCTCCAGCTACCCATTCTCTCCCCACCACACGTGTAAGCCTGAATATTTTACAAATACCCTGATAACAAGAAGTCTTCCTGCCGCGCTACTAATTCACTATGACGGCTTTATCCTTGCAATCTTTTCAATTTGTCCTCTCGGATTTTTTCCACTGCCAACAGATGGGGGCAATTTTTCAGTTACATTTAGTGTCTGGGTAGTAGTCAGAGTTCCCAACTACACACACACACTCAACTCTCCAGAGGATGGAAGTGAGGTTGATTTCAAACTAGGAGACACCTATTCCAAACACGTATCCAGGAATATTTGGGGTGTTATTTTTCCATGGGCAGCTAGAATCACGCTTCACACATGCACACACAGAAACTATACTTCAAGTCAGTGATTGGCGCCTCACTGTGTGATGTGGCAGATGAGGGGTCCGGACTGTGTGGATGTTCACTGAAGACCAGCTGTGCCTCGCTCTGCACTTCCAGCTGGCCCTTGGGACGCCTCACTGTGCATGTTAGTTTGTGTGTTCATGTGTGTGTGTGTGTGTGTGTGTGTGTGTGTGTGTGTGTGTAGATCCATATGTGTGAGACAGTCTCAGATTTAGACATGTCAGCACATGCTCTGTGGCTGCCTCTTTTTAAACACTGACACATTTTGTCATCAGAGCCACTGAAACGGCAAGCGCAGAGGAGGTTGGAGTTACCCCTCCTTTCATCTGACACAAACACACACACACACACACACACACACACACACACACACACACACACACACACACACACACACACACACACACACACACACACACACACACACACACACTCACAGAGAGCGGGAGGAATGCTAAAATTAGTTCCATCGACATTACGGTCGCTGCAGGCTCTTTCATGACAAATCATTCTCCAAAATCTCGAAGACTCTGAATAACACTCTCTCTCACACACTCACACACACACACTCTCACTCACACTCTTAGACTCTTGAATCCACGTTAATATGCATACACTGCACACACACTAACCCCCTTATTTCCATCATTGGGGTCCCATCTGCCGGCAAAGACCAGTTCCACTCTCCTCCAATAGGTGAGTAGAGACTTAATCACCTCTAATTTCTTGTCTATAAACACATTCTAATGTATTCCCTCTGAAGACTCCGCTAAATCAAAATATAAACCCGGTGCTGGAGCCACCTGGGTCCCTCAACACAACACCGCTAATCAAAGAATGCTAAGAACCATGACTATCCCAGTAAATGGATGGCTGGGCACATGGGAGTCGGACGGAGAGATTGCCCCTTTGAAATGTCGGCTTTGCAGGAATTTGGAGAAGCAGGCTTCTTTTCAAACACACGGCTGATCATTGTCTGAGTTATTTAAAAAAAAAAGGCTTTAGAGTTGCTGGGGTCAAGAAACTTTAGCTGTTGCAAGAGGGGATGATTTAAACTTCAACTAACTTTAAACATCACACTGACTGGAGTTATGATTTTTTTCTGTGGTTCTGATGTATATTGTGCAACTGTTTGTCCTTCTGACACAGTGAAATAAAAGTAACATTTTCAAGTTCAAATCCTAGTAGGACCTACAAAGACCTATACTGGTTGAATGAATGGCCTTCCTGTTTATTCTAATTAATGAATTTGTTTGGTGTCAAATGTAAGAAAAAAGTGAGAAACAAAATTGAATCATCATAACTGAGAAGCTGGAACAAGAGAAAGGTTGGCCTTTTTACTTTGGAAATGACTTAGACAAAATCTATTAAAAATGATTAACAGATTATCAAAATAGTTGCACTATTCACTTCAGCTCTAGACCCAAGTATCAAAGTACCTTTATACAGCATACCATACCAAGCTCTGTTCTTTCAACATTCATATATATATATATATATATATATATATATATATATATATATATATATATATATACACACACACTGCATGTTGCTGTAACCAGCTTCCACAAATATATGTGTAGGATGGATTTTCTATTATCCTCTCTTTCCAACCAGTATTTAATTTAAAACCAAAACAGTATTTGCATCCTTAATTGGTATACACTGCATAGTAACTGTATTTTTAAAATGGATCCCCCATCTCCTTCTTTCTATCTGTCACACACACACACACACACACACACACACACACACACACACACACACACACACACACACACACACACACACACACACACACACACACACACACACACACACACACACACACACACACACACACAATCATTTGAGAGTGAGTTTGACATCAGCATCAAAAGTATGTCAGCACCGACACTGGAGAGCAGCACGATGTCTGAGACGGTGACTGTTCCCACGGTGTATGTGAGAGAGAAAGAGAAGTACAGCTGTCACTCACGAGCAGAGGGGAAAGCAAAGCGATACGCTACCCAGTGGGTTCATCAGTGCCATGTGTCAGTCAAGCCCTGAGATCACATTGATTGTCTGTCGGCACCCATCTGAGTGTGCGTGTGTGTGTGTGTCTGTAATGCATGTGTGTGAGAAAATGATAGTGTAGGGGGCATATTTGGCCTTGAGAGAGATATCATGGGGAGTGGGACACAAAGGACAAGAAAAATAATGAGAGACAGAAAGAGGACGAAACATTCGCCATGATGCAATTATGATTCAATTTAAATTCCTGCATCAATTATGCAAACATATTCAAGAGTCATGTCAAATATTGATAGGCTCTTCGACTTCTCAAACTGTATTCATTAAGGAGCCAAAACTTAACCTGGACTCTCTCATTAATCATAGATAGATGTCGGCTGGAGGTCTACATTCAAATTCAGCCAACACTCCCGAGCCTCATACCAGCAAAGGCTATGCTATGTATCTGTGTGTATCCGTGTGTGTCCATATTATCTGCTTATCTGTATGTGAGTTGCCATGTTGTCAGTGCTGACCCATGACCCGTCACGTATAAGTGTGCACGGCTGTAATCAGTGAAGGTAGAGCAGCTGTGTTGTGCTGCAGTAGCTTTACTGACAAGAAAGGATATGGTGGAAAATAGTGACTGAATGCCATTATTGTATGAAATTTTTTTTTTTATACACACATATACATATATATATATATATATATATATATATATATATATATATATATATATAGTGCTGGGTATTATTTGAATTGATATTATCCGCTGTAGCTCTATGGATTACAGTGTTGATCTGTTGCTTTGTGTTTACCACTTATTAGCAAATGTTAGCATGCTAACACGTGCAACTAGCCTGGTGAACATGTTAGCATCGTCATTATGAGAATGTTAGCATTATGATGTTAGCATTTAGCTCAAAGCACAAAGCTGCCAGCCTGACAAGCCAGACCCACATCAAGATGTTGGGTCTGGGAACTCACCTTTGACAGGGCTCAATCCGAGAGAGGGGAGGGACTTTATCCCAGCAATTTACATCTGTTGAGCCAGACTAAGATCTAAATGAAGATTTTGATATACAATTAATCTGACTCAGCATTCAACGGCAGCTTTGACAGGAATGAGTTTTCCATACTCGATTCTACATACAGGTTTTGGCCAGTTTTGAGGTTCGATGGCCAGCCCCAATTACACCCTGCAAGTATAGATACAGTTTTACAGTTAATTATTTATTTATTTATTCTCTTTAATCTCTATGGTTTGCTTGTCTTATAAAAGGTAAAATAAAATAGTAAAATGTAAAAATTGCAATATAATAACAAATACCCAAATAACTTTTAATATAAAAAATGTAAGCAGCTTTAGTACAGAAATACTGATATAATAATGCATTAGCCCTTGTGTGTTTATTTTCTGTTGTGTCTGTTGTCTGTCTACATTCCTTTGTATCTCTGTTATGTCACCACAGGGAACAAACCCTTCGGCTACAACCGCTGCATCTTAGTCATAAGACACACCTCTAAAGGGCAAACCTGGTTTCATATGACTGAACTTAGGCTCCAAAGCTGGGTGGGGTCACGACGCACGGGTCAAAGGTCACTCCGGTCCCCACCCTAAGGAACAAAAGGGAGGACTAAGCCTTTTAGTGAGGGTCTTGGAGGCTTAAATTTAGGCTGACTGAGTTGTGCTGTCTGTGTGTGTGTGTGTGTGTGTGTGTGTGTGTGTGTGTGTGTGTCTATCTGATTGTGTTCTCAACATAGGGGTTATATGTCAGTGGATTTGTGTGTGCAGTGCGTGCATATACTTTACTTTATGATATACAACTCATATCTCTGTCTGAGTGCAACGTGGTGATAATTCATGTTAATTTTGGACCACATATGTCTCTGTGTGTTCTTGTGTGTAACTGTGATGATGAACCCAAAGTGCAAACCCACTGCCCCTACTGCAGGCTTCCCCCGGAGCGCTGCACTTGGCTGGTGTGTGTGTGTGTGTGTGTGTATACAGGGAACAGCTGTTCTCCAGCGCTACATGGGGAGGTCAGGGAGAGACACGGACGAGCCACAGCTGTGGCCCCGGGGCTTGTGGGAACTGTGGCTTTAACAACATGGGAGAGAAAGAGGCGGCAAGAAGAAGGATGAGAGAGGAGCTAAAGAGAAGAGATTCAACGGGAAAAGATATATTTACAAGATGAGACGGACTAGCACAGACGACACGACAAGAGCAAGTATAAAAGAGACAACCCAAAAAAAGGGAGACATCCCTCTGTGCTTAAGTCATCTGCAGCAACAAAAGCCACAGAGACCAGCAGGCGACATGGACGTGTTTTTGGTCATGAGGACATCACAGTGAGAAGCATGTACAACTGAGGACTCTTTCCAGCAGTCTGATCCAGACCCATCAACAACAGCCACTTAGCATTCTGAGTAAAGCGCTTATGTTTAAGAAAATTAATCACAGTTATAAGCTCATAAACAAGTTGACTTTTCCGGTAGAGAATCGCCCCGCTGGCCAAGATTGCAGTGTAACTCGAATAAAGACCTACTGTTGGAGATAATGCTTATTTCGGGACAGCACATAATGTGATAAGTCTGAGAAATCACTTTATAGTTTCGCACAGACAATCATGAGCTGCAGTTGAGAGCAGAGGCTCTGCTCCAACAGAGAGAAACTAGCGGCAGAGAAAAGGGAGCTGACTGTAAAAACTAATAAGCCTTGTGCAACGGGAGAGAAATGGGCTCATCTCTCCAAGGCACCAAGAAAAACTATTGGTGCTGTTTTACATCCTTTTTTAAGAAGAAAAAAAAAAACCTGCCTCATCTATGCTGAAAGCCAACACTAAATCCCTTCAGCCTGACAGATTTGGCAAAAGAATAATATGTGCAGCAAGAATAATATTTGCAGCCTACATTATAGAAGCATATGAAGGAATAGAGAAAGAGATGGAACTAGGCCAAAAGCCAATTTATGACTTTTGTGGAACCATTTAAAAAAAAAAAGAGACAAAGTTGTTCAAGGTGCTACTTAAAAATCATCTCTGGAAACTCTCTCATCCTCTCACTTGCAAGCCTCAATTAAACACTGCCCGATTGCCATCTATAAAGGCAAATGAACCCAAAGTCATTAAAAGTCCGCAAAGATAAAAGAAAGTGTGGGCGTTAAAAAAAAAAAAAAAGGGGTGGAAAGGGAGGAAAATAACATGAATGTTAGAGGTGACCTTTGTGGCAAAAGGTTGGACTCTGAGCTTTTGGTATTAAGGGAACGATTACAGATAAGGAAATGCATGCAAGGCCTCAAAGCACCTGCATCTTTCTCTTTAGCAATATGTAAATGACATGCTGTTTGCATGAGTGTGAGTTTCGCAGGAGCGGTGGTGTGAGCTAGTTGGTTAGATTCAATAAATAGTATCCTAGCATCACAGGGTACTTCTTTTTAAATGGACAAACTAATAGCCACGCTTGTTTAGAATGTAAGTATACCGTATGTGCTGACAACTTGCTGGTTAGAGCGATCAAAGGAACCATACCTGATTTAATGAGCCATTCGCAGTTTCACTGTACACACGGAGGAACACATTTAAACAGGAAAGAGGATGTAGGCAGGTCAGTTTAAAGCCAAAGGGTCACATCTCTATCCTGAGAGGCTTTACTCAGATCTTTATACAAGAGCACTACATAGCACGATGCACATGAGGTGGCTGTTATCCTTGTGCTAGCTCATATCTGTATGCAGTGTCAAAACGTGGCAAGTCAGTTGTCAGGATGGATCTGCACCAGTGCCAAAGAGATTTTCTCTACATTTACTGTGCCAGCGTGTCAACAAATTCAAGAAAGCCCAACCCATTTTCTTTTTAATGCAACTTCGAATTAAAAGAGAAGCTACTTTAACAAAACTAAGGCAGGATTACCGGGGGAGAAAGGGGGAGGGGGTTGTATGCAAAAAATGATGGCAGGAAATTCTTGTTAAGAGACATGCATTGCAATTGTGTTTTAATTAACAAAATCACTGCACATTGTACTACTACCCTGTTTTTATGTCAGTCTAAGTTCATGATGCTCATGAAATAGGGAGTGATGAAAGCTAACTGAACTAGTGAGTACTTGTCAAATCACATTATGTCCGACCAAACAGTTCATACCCCAAGATTTTCCATTAAGTACCGCAGAAAGAAAATTCTCACAAATGAGAAGCTGGAATTGAAAATGTTGGGCATATTGCTTGAAAAATGACTGAAAGGATCAATCAATTACTAAAATAGTTGCCCCAACACAGGCTATGCAGTGTAAAAATACATCCGATAACTATTCAAGATATTTGATTACTATCACAGTAATCTGACATAAATCCTAATCTTTTGCAGAAATCAACAGCTTTTCAGACATAGAGACTAGTTCATGTCCTTTGAACAAAAGCAGTATTCTTATCAAAGCCCTCTTTTTTAATATAATATGAATGAAGCAAGAATGAACATGAAGAGGCCTTTCTTTGTAAGAATCACTGGCTCAACACTTGGAAGTTTAACGATACATGCTGGAGTAAGTTAAAGCTCTGGGACATTCCTTCACCTTCCTCCCTGATCTCTCGTTTTCTGACATCTCCAAATGTTGTTACTATCTGCATGTCTCTGTCGCTAAGTATCTGTCTTTCTCAGGGTGAATATTTTTCCTCTGTGGCTGCCTTTATATATCTGCCTGTCTGTCTTTCGTGGATGAGATAAGGACAATGGAGGTGAACAGTAACAAAAAAAAAGAAACAAGATACTTTTTTCACAACAATGAATAAGTGCGTTGTGTCCAAAAAAAAAAAAAAAAAAAAAAAACTCAAAAATTTTAAACAGAAGAAAGAAAAAACCTGCTGTCACTCTTGTATCTCAGCTTACACATGGCATTCACAAGTGTCTCACAAGAGCACTCTCACAATGTGGATAGTGCAGAGACATTTTTTAATGCCAGGCATAAATGGAATGAAGGATTAAACGTATCTGTAACAATTTGGGTACCAGACAAATGTTAATGTGAGGTGTAAAGGGGCTCTCTTTCGTTTTTTTCCCCATTGAGAAGCTCCGCTCTCACACATTTCTGCGAAGCAGCGGAGCAGAGAGCCAGCCTTCTCTTCTTGTACCTGTAACAGAGGGATATTGTTGCAACAGAACCGTGACTTCAGTTACCGAGCATTCCTGCCTCTTCATTTCAAAGACAGAAACGTTAAAAGGTTAGGTGAGGCGGGAGAGGATAAATAGGTACAAAATAACAAGGTGCAGAAAGGAGAGGAGCAAGGAGGAGGAAATATTAGCGCCAATTACAGCTAGACTTTCTCAACTTGCATGTTTTGCAGATAATCAAAGAGCAGCATGGCAAACAAGGACACATTTTGATTCTTACACAAACACATTAACACCTTATATCGCAGGCACACACACACACACACACACACACACACACACACACACACACACACACACACACACACACACACACACACACACACACACACACACACACACACACACACACACACACACACACACACACACACACACACAAAGGCAACAGTCGTCTTTTCCTCCGGCCAAAGAGTGGAGGAGAAATGATCTGGCCGCTTTGATCTGACTCAGGGAGAGAATGTCATCTCCAATCCGAGCATGTAATTCTCTCAAATGGGACGCCGTAGAAGCAGCTTGTTCGTCACAATGGCACACTTTCTACTTCCTGAAAGTCATAACAATCCCACCACTGCTGCTGCATTAACCATCCGCGACAAATGAACCTCCGTCTGGCGAACGATTCAGAAACACACACATAAACACACACTCACACAGAGCCAGGCTACGGTTTGATACATGTTATATTCACTCAGCTCAGGCAACAATTGTGTTAATGTGCGCACACACATATGGGACATATGGGATATCTTAGTTTAAAACATTCATTCAGTAAATTATTTCATGAACACAGAATCTGTCTATTACGTGCGTGCACACATTTCTCTGCCCCACACACACATACAGAAAAAACAATTTTAAGAGCTGGGACACCATTTAATCCCACAGTAATGGATTTATCTCCTACTGAGAGTCAAATTACAAGAGCTATAAATGCTAATGGTAGTGCTAATCATAACAATAGCGTCATGGTTTAAAACCACTAGCTAGGACACGGTGCCTGGTTTACCCCGGCAATTACAACTAAACACATAAACTGGGCGGCTCCAGCTGATTGAATCTGTTATCACAACAACTTCTGCCTCTCTACTCATCACTTTCTCTCCAAAAACATGCTCAACAATCTCTCGCCTTCTTTTTTTCCCCTCTTTCTCCAACTATACTAATTTGATAGTCTACTTAAACCTTCATTATTCATTTTTTTGGCTACTTGTGGGAAGCAAAATATGCTATAAACTCAACACTGACATGTTATTGCTATATGGCTAAAATAAAGAGATATTCATTGTATCAATCCCACGTTTTGGCCAACGATGCATGCATGTACTGGAAAAAACTGTTTGGAGTGTTAAGGAATATAACTTCATGTGAGGTTAATCGAAAAAAAAGAAAGAAAATACGATCACCAAGATCTTATGTGATGTAACCAAACAGACACACACATACAGACACAAACTTTCACACCAAACTAACTAAACTCATAAGCTAGTGTTTTCTACTGGCTTTATTTTTTCATAAAACCAATTTTACAATTCATGAATTAAAGAAACACTGCAGGCAGAAGTGATTATTAGATCAGGGACTGATTTAGCCTTTGTAATAGCACAACAAAAATGAGTTTTGGCTATTTGGAAGAAAAAAATGTAAAATGTGGATCTCAGAAAATCCCCGCAGTGCAATCCTTAGTATCTGTCTGGTCATCAATTCAGCCTGCACATCTCTGGCTCACCTCCCATCCTCAATGTTAACTGGGTCATCTGTGGGGGAGGCATGGCGCTCTCCCGAGACTTGCACACGTGCCTTCAGTTGGAGTAGTTCAAAGAAGCCCAATAAAACATTTACAACATGGTAAAGCCTTTTTCTCTCCCCCTCCTTCACTCTCAATCTGCTTCTTTGGCTTGTTTTGCATCTTTCTGTCTCCATCTCCCTCCCTCCCCCTCCCTCCCATGATTCTCTGTGCTGTTACGAGTCTGGACTTCTCTCAGAGTCTCATGCGCTTCGCTCTCTCGGCTCTGCGAATGACCCTGGGTTAAACACATTTAATTGGCGCTCACAGGATCTACACGCCCCCTCCTACTGGCAGCTTAGAGAAGAGACCCCTGGACCGACCAGCTCGTGCAGCGTATGTGTGTGTGTGTGTTGTGTATGTGGGTTTGTTTGCTTTACAAGTTGAGATGGTACAGTGGTAGATGTCAGATATCACATGGGTGCATACACGCTTTCCTCAGGCTTGATAATTACACTGGTCTGGGCCAAGGGCTTGTGACGCTGAAAACAAACGCACACGTAGAGCAGAGTTTGTGTGAGAAAAGCAGCACTCTCCTCAACCTTCAGGCCTTCTTGATTCCTCATATTACATTGAGCCACAGTGGAACCACTTACTTTGAAATGTGCTGCTTCTGTCAAGTTTCTGCTGCGCAAGGCACAGCAACATATTTTACACAGCAGTGGGTCAGGAGTGTCAATATATACACAAGCACATGGTGGTCTTTCATGTTTTTGACAGTGAGAGTGAGCAGTTATCTGGAGAGGCACATTCAATATGCTTACAGAGAATATTCAAAGACACTCAGGCCTTGGGTGCCTGGCTGCCCGCTAATGAACAGAATACAGTGCAGTGATACAGACTACAGAGGTCCTTGTAGATACAGGAGAGCACAATACAGCAGGTCAGAGCATTTGAAGATAATGAGCAGAGTGTATGCAGACTCCAAACAGGTGGATGTATGGGTGAGCAGGAAACAGAATTTCAAAGTAAAAGATAAACAAACAAATCAAAAGCTCCTCTAGTGATTTTACACATGAATGCACTCCTTACTCCTTGGGCTTGAGACTGAACTTGAGCCACATGGGTCTAATGAAAGATGCTATCAGGCAGCATTATGGGAATTGTAGGATTCAGCGTTTTCTGGGGGATTGACCCATAGTAGACACTAAAAGTCACAACTACTACCATTGTAGTCACTGTTCCATTATCTTTATTATGACTATTATTGCTACTGTTCATCACACCCCCAACCGGCACCGTCAGACACCGCCTACCAAGAGTCTGGGTCTGCCGAGGTTCTTCCTAAAAGGGAGTTTTTCCTCGCCACTGTCGCAATAGCTACTGCTAATGCTTGCTCTTGAGGGAATTACTGTAATTGTTGGGCTTTGTAAATTATAGAGTGTGGTCTAGACCTACTCTATCTGTAAAGTGTCTCGAGATAACTCTTGTTATAATTTGATACTATAAATAAACTTGAATTGAATCTTTTTTTTTTTTAACTGTCCTAATAAATTGCAAGATGATTCATGCAGAGAGGTATGTAATCATAGGTCAGATAAAGTACAATAGCTAAACTTAATTAATTAATTAATTGCAAGCATCATTTTGTCAGTGTACAAACTTCCTAGGAAATTATGAACCACAAACAAAAAGTGTTACCAACACACGGAACAAGCTTGCAGAGAAGACATTCAGTCCTTGTGGTGGCAAGATATCCACCAGTAAATATCGTATTACAGAGAATGAGTGGAAGTTCTTACTAGAACAGTACGGCAGATTTCCCCCCTGAGGGTAATAAAGACAAAAACAGGAAATTTGGTTCAACAAAAACAACAACAACAACAACATCATCAACAACTGTTCTTCAGAAAAAACAGCAGCAGCATTTTGTGTCTTCAAATCAGAATAAAACTTCAAAAACAAACAGAAATTTCAGTCGTTGCTTTTGCTAGAAAACCAGAGCAGCAAAACAAATCACCTTCCCTTGGTTTTGAAATGAAAAAATAGCAATTTACTAGACAAGAGGAGAGAAAATAAAGCTGTGGTGCTGTTTGAAAGCTGATGCAATCTACCTTGCAGTGGAACATCTGGGGAAATAAAAAGGTCACACAGATTTATATTTAGATGCCGCAGGGAGAAATATGCCTCTCCACTCTGCTTTGCACCCACAAGATAACAATGGCCCCGCTATGAAGAGACAAACTAATGTAGCGTTAATGGCAGCCTACTGTACGGCTAATGGCTGCTAGTTTTGTTTCTGTAAGCAGACTGTCAAGAGAAAAAGGTACACTCTGGTGAGCTCAACACATGTTAGCGTTGATGCTAGGAAAATAAAAACCATCTCATCCTACATTTCCTTCTTCTACCTACTGTTTTTATCCTTTATGTGACCAGGGCATTAGCAGAGAAAAACATGAACTCTGGACCACAAGGTGCATCAGCGTGAAAAGATATTTGAAAGGAATAGTTTGATATTTTGGGAAATACCGTACTCTTATTAGCTTTCTTGCCAACAGTTAGAGGAGAAGATTGATACCACTTGGTACGCTAAATATGAAGCTAGTGGAGGCTTAGTTTAGCTTAGCACAAAGACGATGGTTGAAGACCAGATGACACTTTAGTTTTTGTACGGCTCAAACTAATATGATTTAGTGTCTTAATTAGTGAGCTTGCACGCGTTTCGAGCAAATCGCACAGCGCAATTACATGATAAGTCTTTGTTAGGGAAATTATGATACATACTTTCTCTTTTGTTATTTATTAAACTGTTTGCATAGAATAAGATTATTGTGATTACTATTCTTCTCTCTCTGTTCTTTAAACTATTTGCATAGTAAGAAACCATAACACTACTTGTCCCCACAAGATAACATGGAGTCATTGGCTATCTTGACTGGGGCCCGAGGACAGAACATGCTTCTCTCTAATCAGATGAAGGGGACGCCATCGAGTCTGACCAGATAGAGGAGACGACATCTAAACTGACAAGATAGACAAATGACATCAAATTCTGTTAGGATTGTATTTCACACATAAATAAGCTACTGTCTGAGGCTTACGTTAGTCACTTCCTGTACTTATGCTGTGAGTGCTGTAAACTGACCCTACTTGCAAGTAAACAAAACTTTAGTGGTCTCTGTCTATTCTTGATAATGTAATTATTCTAACAGTCTTTGCAAGTACCTGAATAGACGGAAATTCTCGTATCTATGTAAGTTGAAATATTTCAAATCAAGTGATCAAAGTTGCGCGAGTAACGCAACGCAAAGCAACTTTTCGTGGCCGGTGTGAACACACCATTAGAGGGGCTGGTATAGGCGGGCGCAAACGTGTAAGTATTCCTTCAAAGTGTTTCAGGGTGGATTTATCCTTCAATGAAAAAGCTGTAAAATATGCTGCACTGCTGCAGTTTTCTTACATTAAAGGTCCTATGACATGGTGCTCTTTGGATGCTTTTATATAGACCTTAGTGGTCCCCTATATCTGAAGTCTCTTTCCCGAAATTCAGTCTTGGTGCAGAATTACAGCCACTAGAGCCAGTCCCACAATGAGCTTTCCTTAGGATGTGCCATTTTTATGTCTCTAGCTATTGAGGAGGAGAGAGGGCGGGGCAAGGTGGAGGTTGGGGGTGTGGCCTTGACCAACTGCCACTTTTCTCGTTGGAAAGCCATGATGTCTCTCTCCCTTGGGTTGGCCAAATTCTCTGGGTGGGCAAAGCAGAGAAAGGGGAGGTAACCTTGCTTGTTATGACCTCATAACAAGCAAGATTCCAGAACGGCCCATCTGAGCTTTCATTTTCTCAAAGGCAGAGCAGGATACCCAGGGCTCGGTTTACACCTATCACCATTTCAAGCCAATTGGGGACCATAGGCAGGCTGGGGGAACGCATATTAATGTTAAAAAACCTCATAAAGTGAAATTTTCATGCCATGGGACCTTTAAACAAATCTAAGGTTTATTCATTAAAGCAGAGTTAACACTTACTTTCTCAGATTTAAAGCTCAGACGGTTTTTCTTTTACTACTGAGTGGTTCATTTTCACAATCGTCCATCGTTGATGTAACATTAAACCTTTCCTCTAAGCTACGGGTATAATGTTATCTTAGAAGCTGATAACTGACATTAAAGCCTTGTTTAGCTGCAGGTAGACAAACATTAGCTATTTGCTGATGGCACTGCCTGGCGTTAATGTCTTTCCTCTTGCTATAGAAGCTGGGATCTCATCAGTCTTCTTTATGACTATTTGTGTTGGAAATCTCACTCCCTTCACAGAGAAGGAAAATATACAGCAAATAGGCTATGCAGAAGGGGATTGAGACTAACACCACAGGGACTATGAGGAGAACGCCATGGAACATTTCAGGCAAATACAGGATTAATTAGGGTGCATAAAAACACCCGGCGCTGCCCACAAGGCCTTGCTTTCGTCGTCTGCTTCGAGAAGCTTAGAGGGTCTTCTCCGCTATCTCTCCAGTGAGGGCCTTGTAGACAGACTGTGATTAATGCTCAACTAGTGGGCCTCTTTTCAGCGTACGATCCAAAGGGGCAAACTTTTAACCTGTGATTGAGCTGCGCTGATTCACCTCTAATAAGTCAAAGCAGGTATTCTGCCTCCCAAGCTCCTTGGGCAAGGCAACGCATCAGTTAATATCAGTTATGGGATGCTGGTGGAGCGCTAACCCTGTCTAAAGCACCATCTGTCGGCTGTCCTTTACAGGATGGAAGGTTCTCCGCTGACAGGCAGGAAGTTATCATCTTACTGGCACCATGGGGTGGAGTGTGAGTACACGGGAATGGCTGAGGAAATTAATCTGTGTTTCAATATTTGTATGCTGCTGTGTGCTGTTGTATATGGATACCTGAGGAGCTGTAGAGGATATTGGCCAATGCTGATTCGGTGTAGCTTAGCCTCAAGTTTATTACAAAGCACCATGGCATAAAGAAATGTGAAATTAGATGTTTTATATAGACAGCCCGGAGTCATCGCGGAATATAATGAACGACAAAACAGAGTTTTAAAAAATGCAACAAAATGTAGTCTTGTTATTATTTTTAACATGAGGCTTGAGCAGTTAACCAGTCAGGAAAGAAATACTCAGATCTTTTACTAGTAGCAAAACCACAGTGTAAATATCCTGCATTCAAAATCGTACTGAAGACAAAGTACAAAACTATCAGCATCAAAATATGCTTAAAGTACAAAAAGTAAAAGTACTCATTATGCAGAATGGCCCATTTTATATTCATATATTTTATAATACTGGATTGAAATCAGTGATGCATTAATGTGTAAGCATCACGGATGTTGCAGCTGGTAAAGGAGGAGCTAATTAACTACTTTATATACTGTTGGTAGCTTAATCCATAATAATACATCATCATTTAATAGTTAATTCATATTTTGTATTAATAATCGGAAAAGTAACTGAAGCTGTAAAATAAATGCAGTGAAGTACAAAGTGAAATATTGTTCTCCAAAATGTAGTAAAGTAAAAGTATAAAGTAGCAGAATGGCAATACTCAAAAAAAAGTTTGTACTTTGAGTACTGCCATCATGTCAAATCTGTACATTGTAGTCATAAATTGTACAAGCAATAAGGGATGTGATTATTGCATATCCCCGTGTATAAAATAGATTACATGGTAATCCAATGACATGGTAATTATATTTGGAAATTAATTAACTCACTAATCAACCTAAATAGAGCTTAAATGTAATGAGAAGGCTGTGTCAGTGACGCACTATGGGTAAAAACTACCCATTACACCTGCATAAGATCAACATAAATTCTGTATTAAGAAGTCCCTAAAGGTTATTCTGTAGAGTCACTCTATTTGCTTAATTAAGAACATGCAGTATAAGAATACGACCACAGAGCTCATTTATCAGTGTGTCCCTTTATGTAAAAGGTTTATAGCTACTTAATTCACCAACGCCTTCCTGAGGTTTACAGTTAGCTCATTTGTTCTACTTTCTTTAATGTCTCAGACCAAGGTCGACCTGATATCATAAAATTGAAAAAAAAAAAAGCCCCCACTTGTGTCCAACTGGTGTGTGTTCAAGTGCACAGACAGTATCCATGTCCACACGCACACATTTTAACAAAGCTCCCAGTCAGCTTTTCCAGACGTACTTTCAGCATGACACATGGGTGCCGGCCGCCTGGTTCATGATTCGCTGTGTTATGACAATAACACCGACTTTTGGGGATGAACAATGACTTTGTCTGGACTTGGCAGATACCTAAGGTTCTCCTTAAACAGTACACAGAATGAGCTCATCTTCGAAGGAGGGTTTTAAAGCGAATAATGCCAGCCTCCTCAGCTATGCTCATTACAGCTGAATTAGGCCGTATCGTCGCGGTAAGCTCCAGTAATCAGACTACCTCGGCAGCTTGGCTTAATTGGCTCATCCGAAACTCACTTGATGCACATTGAAATCGAAAGGGATTCCTGTCATTTCTCTAGCACTTGAAATGGAAAAAAAACTCTGTCTTTCATGATTGTAAGAATCTGGGTTAAAGCAAAATCAAAATAGCATGCAGATGTTTCTAGTAATCAAGGAGATATTTATATTTTTATATATATTGTTTTCCAGCAATATATTGTTTTCCAGCATACTAAAGCAGCCCCAGTGGAAAATACTCCCCTTTGCTGTATTAAAGAAAAACCCAAGACACTTGAGAGTTAAAACAACCTTCAACTGCATGTGCATAATTGCTGCCCAGAATTCAAATCAAAAAGTATTTCTTAAAATTAGTCAACAAACACAACACAGCAAACGGACAACAGTATATCTGTATATCTGTTTATATACTGTCTGTTTATATAAGGGTGTTTATTGTGTCAATGGGTTTGTTTTATTATGATTATTATTATAATAATTCTATTTTTTCTATTTCTTATACTTTATGTATGTTTTTTCTCGTATGTCTACTTAATGTGTATTTGTGTTATTCTGATGTGTGTACAAAAATTCTTTTGAGCTGCTGTAGCACAGGAATTTCCCCAGTGTGGGATTAATAAAGTCTATCTTATCTTATCTTATCTTATCAACCTTCTGCACCACGGTCAAAATTAAAAAGTAAAAGAAACGCATACTGCATGTGCATTAAAATAAATACCCAGTTTAATCCAGCGCCCTGTTGGGGGATAACACACCACCAAGGAGACAAAACAGGAAACATATGAGCGAGAGAGATGGAATCACATGGACTGAGAGCGGAAATGAATGAACAAGAGTGGGAGAATGCGATAGAGGCCAGCAGTTTTTGTTGGCCGGCTCAGGCCTCTCTGTGCCAGCCTCTCTGAGAAGCTCAGATATCCATCAGGTCTGCCTCTCTCAGTGCTTGACAGCGGGTCTATAGAGGGTCCTTTTTAAATCAGGCCTCTTCTACTGCTGGCACAGGTCCAGTTAAAGGCCCACTCTGAAGGGGGATTCCTCGGCCCACAGACCGCTGGGAAACGGCTGAGACGGACCAATGAAAGCTTTTGTGGAAGGGAAGAGCAGGGCACGGCGGTCGAGAAGACAGACAGACAGACAGACAGAGAGGAACTAAACAAGTAATGGGGGAAAAGAGGAGAAAAATGCCTTTACACGCACACACATACACAGAGAAACAATCTAGGACAGCGAGAGACACAAGCTCGACAGGGGGTCCTGTGGGGACCTATAGACATTTGTTCAATGCGGCCTATAGACATTTGTGCCACATATCTCAATGCATCCCCTTTCCTCCAGAGGGGCAACAGGACTCACCCTGGGAGCCGAGATGTGAGTAAGAGCTGCAGCTATGCATTTGGTTAAAAAAAATACACCTAAGGATCTGTGACCTGGTTATTAATGAAGAGTACGATCATGGGCAAATTGCATTCAGATGGTAACGTCACTTTCACACCTGTAGTTCAGTTCCCTTGGCCCATACCAAAGAAACAAAATGTTACAGTGTTGCCTTTTAGTAGGGGTGGGAATCACCAGAGGCCTCATGATACGATATCATCACGATACTTATGTCATGATACGATTACTATTGCAATTTTAAACATATTGCAAAATTCTGCGATATATTGCAATTTATTACCTTTTTTCCAACTTAAAATTTTTCCCAATTTCAAATTATGTCCCCAAAAGGAAACTGTCAACATCTGTTTTATCTAAAAAGATACATTTCTCCGTTTGTTCATCTCACTTCCATTTTATAGCTGCAAAATGGGATTGTCAAGCAGACAAACTGACCTACACATTTAATAAAAGATCGATACTTGGCGTCTGTGTATCGATACAGTATTGCCACGGAAATTATGCTGTATTGATTTTTTCCCCCACCCTTACCTTTTAATTCTACTTTGTTCTGTTCACATTGACTCAGTATAGATAAACTAAGAGTTGAAGATGACATTCAAAATCCACTGTTTGAGATTGCTTTCGGATGAGTATGCAGATCCTTTCCTTAACAGTTTTGAGGATCACTACATGCATTGTGCAAATGTATATGGACTTTAGCTTTTGAATTCAGTTGTTTGCAACAGAACCACACCACAATTTGCTTGGAAGTGGACCAAAATGCAGTCCTTTAAGCTGTGTTGATGGGGTTGTGAGTCTGAATAACACCACCATTAAGACAACAATCCAAACAAGCAAAAGCACCAGAGTTTGTTTGAACAGAACCATGCAGATAAGGTGTAAAAGGACACCAATCTCTTAACACAACATCAGTGGAAAATTGAAGGTCAATGTGTATTTTGTGAAGTTTGGAGATACAACAGACATGCGATACTTGGATTTCAGATAGGCCCATGATCAAAAGCATGGTTGTCTATCACACAAAGCCAGACTGGATTAGAGTTGATTTTGGGGAGTCATTCTGAGAGAAAACTGGCCCTTGCTCGCATGCATGACACATGTAACACTGCTGTTAAGAGCCACTCTAGCCCTGTGCTGTACTTATCAAGCTTTTTGGAGCAGCAGTGGAAAGCCAATCTGGAATCACTCACCACCCTTCTCCCACTATCTCATTCAATGTGACTTGTCAGGCAGCCCTGCTTCTTCGATGAGCCCTCCCAAGGGATGACAAACCGCACTTGTGTTGACTGAAGCACAACAAGCCTTCAGCTGTGCCATGCTTGCTAAACAGGACAGCCTAATATCCACTCGCCACACTCGGCTACTTAATAGTCAACGTGGCTCCGGGATTGGTTCGGTTATCTGTTTACGTCGACCAGATGACAGCCGGTTATGTCGGAGTTAGCTTTGCAACACAATGGAGGGAATATTCTGCCACGTTTTCTCCATAAGCCCCTCGAGAGTGTTTACTTATCAGTGGGCACACACCCCTATCAACAGCCTTGCTTCAACGCACCACGAGCAGAGGAGTGTCAGAGGGAGAGAAAAGACGAGGAGAGAGAAAGGGGACGAGGCAGCAAAAGAGGCTCTCTGGGAGGTTTTGATTTGTACTCAAGAACATACATGGCTACTCCACCGGCTAATGCTGCACTCCTTGAACACATCTGTGTGTGGGACGGTTGGGGGCAGGCTTATGAGCTTCGGGGAGTAAATTCCCCACTGTCTCCTGTCCCTTGAGACCCATTCTGCTGCCTGTAGATAAGTGTGGAATTCAGGCTTGGTGGCAGGCGTGCCGAGGTGAAACAGATGCCGTGACTCCGGCTCAGGCGGACTCGCAGTGATAACCGACCGCTAGCCAAGACTGAGGCCTGCCAGCATGCGCCAACAGTGGAAGCTTATAAAACAATATTAACATTCTTATGACAAGACAGGCAGAAAAGCCAGCCACCTATTGTGAACTATGCAGGCCAAAAAATGAAATATATATGGGCTCTAACAATGTCAGGATGATCCTGTGAGCTGTGTGGGCTTCATTACTTGTGTTGGCCAAGCCGGCGCTGGTGAGATATCCCCCAGCTACAGAACACAATGCTGCAGGGAGCACTGCTGACTGCTGTCTCCTCTCTATACATCTCAAACCAAAGCACAGTCACTTGTAATTACATTTATAGTAATGGGACAGGGTGGCTTGACAGTACATTGTAAGTGAGTGTGTGTGTGGTACAGTGGGAAAGAAGAGAGATCAACACACAACTGAAAGGATTTGACAGCCGTTGTCCCCCAGCGATAGAGCCCACTGAGGAAGTTCAGACACACTGAGGGGGAAAAGGGGGGGCCTTCTTCCTATACAATAACAAGCCATAAAACGAAGCACTATAAACTCTTCCTCACCTCTATTACTGCTGCAGGAAGTGGCAATGACGGTTTACATTACATCTCTGGGATAATTAATCCAGAGGCAGCGACAATTTAAGCATCATTTTCTTATTTACACCGAGCTGCAAAACAGAAGGATGAAGGGCAATGCTGTGAAAGCTAAGAAAAAGAACAAAACACTAAAGGTGTTTCACAAAGAGAAAAAATAAAGGAGGTAAGTAAAGAAGGTAAATGTCAGGGTGCTAAAATAAGCCCTGTCATATTCTCTCATTCATTTAGGTTTCTCTTGACAAAAAGAAAAGTTAAACAGCCTCAACAAAAACTTATAATCAAAGCCTTAGAAAGGTAGTTTTTATTGCAGGCCTTTTTTATTGGATATCATTTAATTGTGCAGGTGTTCCTGCTATTGTGTCCCCCTGCTTTACAGAAGGTCTCCATATATGGTCCTGCACACTGATAGACCTTTTCCAGTGAGGCTGCACATGCTAAAAAGACATCCACTTGTTTGGTCAACTGCACTCAGCAAATGTAAATCTTTATTATTGCGGTAACTAACTATTATTTTTCTTATTATTATTACAGAAAATAGTAAATAAAAATAAAAATAAAAAAATACACTCATCCCAAAGTGTCGTTGTGTTGTCTGATCAACAATCCAAACCCCAGAGAGATTCACATTTCAATGATATAAAAAAAACACACTCTCATTAGAGAAGCTGGAAGAAGGTAATGTTTGGCTTTTTGCTTTAAAATGACTTAAATAATAATAATAATTAAAATATATATATATATATATATATATATAATTCCATTCTGAAGGCAGCTCAAAAAATTTGCCAAAAAGTACTATGTCACAAAATAAATTCCAAAATCAAATACCTGTGTTTGTTGCACTGTACACTTGCAGTATGACTAAAGTGACTCTGATTTGTGGAGTAAACGTGTGATTCTCTGCAGGGCAGACAGTGCTTCACATCTAGCCTCCAGTCAAATGAGGGGGAAAAAAACGAAGCGACACGGTGAAACCAGCGCTGCTGCCCAATACTGATCAAAAACAAGGCAGTGTGGGAGACCGAGCAGCCACTCGAGCAGGGTTACATGGGCAAGAGCAGAGGAGGAATGTAAGAGGGGAGTGTGTCACGGTAAAGGCCTGCGTATGTCGCCGCTACCACCTCGACCACTTTGTCTGACTCATGAGTTCAAACAGGACATGGTAATAGCCTGTCTCCAACATTCCCCTGACCATAAATCTCTCTGCAAGAAAAATGGGAAAGCAATCAGGTGGGAAGGTTTTCTGTGTGTGTGTGTGTGTGTGCGTGTGTGCGTGTGTGTGTGTGTGTGTGTGTGTGTGTGTGTGTGTGAGAAAAAAGAGAAATACGGAGTGAAACCAGACAATAAAAGAGCATACCTGTGCGCATTGCGTGCATACAAGAGAAGGAGTGGTTGTGTATCTGCATGAAATTACAGACACAACAAAGCCATGAGTGAGCATCTACTATATGAATGGACACAAGATGATGAGTTGGCACTCAAGCACTTGAGATATAAAGCTCGTTTTAGTGCGTATCAAAAAATGAAGCCGTCTTTTTTGCCCAGCACTTAATATGATTAAAGAGAGAGAGACAATAGAAAGCCTTGCCCTTTTCTTTAAAGTAGTTAAACCATTAAACAGGGCAACAAGAGTTATCCCGGAGAGCCTTTTGGCAGGCAGAGCGGGTGGAGAGTGGCCAAAGATTTAAGGCTCTACAGTGAGAGAGATGGAGATGGACAGAGATCCACCTTGGCCAGTGGCGGATGTATATCAGAGTACTGCCTGAGTATCGATCAGACCCTGACCCTTCCTGTTTATCATTCAACACGTTATCACGACGGGCATTAATAAATATCACCACACCGCTGTGTCAGCCGCTGGGAGGCTAATGTAACTGCTAAAGGTGCTGGAGCGCACACTACATGGCGTGTTTGCATCTGTGTGTGTGTGTGTGTGTGTGTGTGTGTGTGTGTGTATGCAGTACAGTCCACGATGTGTGCATGCAGGCATGTCCTCGCCATCAGCTACGCACACACGCAGTCACACACGCAGCCTCTCGAGGGACTAAGATGTAGGGCCTCATCAAAAGCACAATGCTGCCAGTGTGCTCAGTGCGCTGCATTCAACCATCAGCGCTGTGCGACAGGGCTGTCAGGTCTGCCAAACAGCCCGCTGCAACACTGGGGCAAATGAAGTCGGAGTTTATTGAACGGGGAAGGAGGGACTGGGAGAGAGAAGGGTGGAGGAGAGGAAAGGGGGAGGGGAGCGTGTGAGAGGGAGATAAAGAATGAGGGAAAAGTTCATTATTCACTGCAGTGAAAGAGCGCAAAGGAAAGGAAGAAGTGGGGGAGCAGGTGAGGAAGGGGGAGGCTTGACGGACTGCTATGACCACCAAGGCGAGCATGTAAGGGGTCAAGCCAGCACTAGGTGAGACTGTTGTTTTATATATTTTTTTACATTTGTGTTTGCATTAATATTCATTCTTGGAAAATGTCATATTTCGTAGCGAGGTTAGTTTCTTATTTATATTTATACGAATTACAATTTGTCAAAGGTAACCAACTTTTATATGCCGTACAGAGTTTTATAAATTTTTTAAGGACAGTTGTGTCATGTGCTTCTTCACTATTTACTCTCTTCTACAGCTCTAAAGTAAAGTAGCAGGGTTAGCCTACTGATGCACTCGGTGAAGGAGCATCTGTGGAAGACGGTGGACATTACATTACATGTCATTTAGCTGACGCTTTTATCCAAAGCAACTTACAATTGCTATATATGTCAAAGGCTGCACGCCTCTGGAGCAACTAGGGGTTAAGAGTCTTGCTCAGGGATACATTGGTTGATGTATCGCAGTGGGAATCAAACCCACGTCTCCCACACCAAAGGCATGTGTCATATCCACTGTGCCATCGCCACCCACTTTAACATTTAACAAAATGGTAATGACATTGAAAATTTGACTTTACCAACAGCTAAACATACCACAGAAAGTCGACACACACATACACACACTCTCTCACAATCTCCTCCTCGATGGGGTGAGGACGCCCTACAGTCAAAACAACGGACGCCGTGACCACATCGTTTCCTGCAACTGGCGTGGGAGAGAGTGCGGCGGCCTTCAAAGCTTTGTTTGTCTGCAAACAGTCCGCAGAGAGCAGACCAAACACCCTCTGCTATGAACAGTCAACAGACCCCACGCAGGACGAAGAGGAGCAGGAGTTAGGGGAAAGCAGGACAGGTAGTCTTTTGGAGGAAGGACAGGATGGTGGGATCAATGGAGAGATGGAGAGAATGTTTTTATCTTTTTGATCTTTGAAAGCTACACCTCTGAAATATTAACTTGAGGCAGGGAAACTGTTGCCCTTTGTATTCACTTCATATGCAAATGTGTGTCTGAGTTGCTGCACCCAAACAAGTGGGAGTAAGTTAACCATGCATGAGTATAATGTGCAATAATACAGTCTATTTTATTAGCATTGTGTGGGCATGTAAGCAAATATGTATGTTAATTGAGGACCCTGTCATTTCCTCTGTGACCTACGAAGGTTGCAAATTTGCAAGCTGTATACAGTACATGCATACCAATATACATAGACACTACTGCCTTCTTCTACCTTCAATTAATCCAAACACACTCTTGTTTTCTCATGCAAGCACAACGATTGTGGTGAATCTCAGGAGCATCCCTGCAGCCTGCCCATCACTGCCCATGTTTTCATTAGCAATCAATTTAAAAGCTCACAACAAAGAGCCCCCACTCCAAAAAAAAAACAAAGAAAAAGCTTAAAACATTTCCCTGAATTATTAATTCCTCACAGCACTAAAATATGACCCAGTGAGCCGCCACGCTCAAAGAATGACAGACGGATCCAGACTCACAGGAGAGAGAAGAGAGTAGAGAGGCGGTGGTGACAGTTATGAGTTACAGCAGGTTATATTGAAGATGCAACAGTGATATATTATGCCGTGTGTTGAAAGATGAAGAGATTCAAATAAAAAAAATGTCTAAGAAATCATCATATACTATATCCTTGGTGTTTATCTTGACTTGTGTGCTTGTTTGGTTAAAAAAAGAATTTGTAATATCACTATAGTTCTATCGCCACTCGGCGATAACCTGCTGGGGGCCAACGTTGTAAGCCGTTGCAGTTAGTCCCACCTGGGATTTGAGCCCTCCGCACGTGACTTTGTGTCATAAATTAAATCACGGAGTAACGTACAGATTACTGAGGTTACAGGGCTAGTTGTTCCTGTGAGTTTTGATGCTCTGATCACCACAACTGGAACCATGACAGAGAGACAGCTAATGCTAGTTAAACCCCCCCTTTATCTGTTATGCAAGACGTACACAACACTGAGTGTGTAGGAGCTGCCAATGACCCAAGGTGATGGAATAACATGAACCAAAAATTAACATTTAGTGGGAATCTGTGATAGAGACTAGTTTCCGAGTGGAGGAAAGTCAGCTAGCTAGCTTCCACTTTCGGAACCAGTCATCCTACAAGTTGAATGATGTAAAGGGACAGATCACTTAAAGCATACCTGCCAACACTCCCGTTTTACCGGGTTTCTCCCGTTTTTTTTTTTTTAGCCCTATCTCCCGGACCCCTCCCAGTTTGTTATTTCTCCCGGGAAACTCCCGTAACATGCATGGCCCAAACTCCTTCATAAATAATCAGACCAATATGTTTGTCTAATGTTGACCAGTTGCCAGATCTTGTATGAAACATATCCTATTCACACACACCATACAATTTTCAACATGTTTGTCACCTCAACCTGGCAACCTATAACCCAGTTGCGCAGTTGATCTCTGCGCAAGCATCGCGGAAATAATTTCAGACCATGCATCTTACCTAGTCATATCGACAACCTCCATGTTTTTTTTGTAAGGTGTGTCGCATTGATTTTAATGTAGCGCACGGCGGGAAAAAAGACATTACCCAGCACATTAAAACACAGCGGCACCATCGCGCAGAAGAGGCACATAAGGGGACACAGGCAATTTCATCCTTCATCACGAAAGGACAGACAGAGCAATGTACCAGTGTTAAAAACTGCAGTGTAGTGTTTAGGTTATGTTTTCATTTATATTGCAATGTAAATAATACACTTAACACTTACAGTACACTGCACGTAAACTGTAAACACAACCCTCCCCCCACCAAATGTTGGCAGGTATGACTTAAAGTGCATAACTAGCTCTTTGTGAGCTTTTTGAAAAAGGGGGGATACCATTGTTTGTAGGCTAAACAGGACTATGGTGTGCTCCAATCGGTAGCAGACACATAAGTGGACAGCAACACCAGCTCTCAAATAACAGTCAAATACTGCCAATATCCACAAATAAGTCCCAAAGGGGTTTTATCCTTTTTGGAAACATTTAAAACGCATGCACAATAGCTGCAGTATCATTTTAGATGTGATATCCCTCAACAAAAAGTATGCAGAATTCAAATTTAATTTCAACTTTTTAAAAGACACAAATTTGCCCTTTCATCCAGTTTCCTTTTGCCTGTAAGCATTCCTTCTGCCACTGTTCTTTCCTTCTTTACATTTGAGCAGATAATCTCTCTTTTTGGCAGACAGCGAAGGAAGAAAGTGTCTCTTTATTCAGTCAGCTGAAAGAGGTCCATGAGAGGCACAACGGTGGCCCTTTGACAGGAACCCTGCCTCTTATTTACATGTGTGCTATATGTTAGAGAGCTGTTTGTGCATTGCTTTCGGGCATCATTGATATGCCGAGCATGTTCGCTCTGCCACTCTTGCCAGTTCTCACGCCCCACCCAACCTCCAACACATTTTACACAGCACACAAACACAAGCTCACAAGGAGAGGAGAAAGTTTTCTTACCTAGATGGTGTTGATCGGTGGGTGGATGACGGGCGGCGCAGGGAGGCAGGGAGAGAGGGAGAAAACACAAGGAGAAAGCTTGATTAGTGTGCGAGTTCAGCACGTGTAACCTCTCCTACGGCGTGTTAAGCTGCTATCTCTTGTTCGGCTCAAACAGGTTGATGCGGAGAGTATGCCTTAACAAATCCACCATGCACTCCTCTGGGCACCCTCTCCTCCACTTTTTCTTATTCCTCTCCTTTTCACATCCTTGACAAAGAAGAGGCCAGCTCTTCCCTTTTGATTTATGCACTTTTTGTTATTCTCTCCTCTACTTTTTTTTAAAGTAGATTTTTTGGGCTTTTCCACCTTTATTTGACAGGACAGCCAGGGTGAGAAAGGGAGAGAGAGAAGAAAAAAAAAGGGAAGACATGCAGGAAATCGTCACAGGTCGGATTTGAACCCTGGACCTCTGTGTTGAGGCATAAACCTCCAACCTCCTGTGCGCCTGCTCTACCCACTGAACCAACGTGGCACACTCTCCTCTACTTTCTTTTACCCTTACCTTCTATTCCCTCTGCAGCCATTTCCTCCTCCTCTAATCTCCTCCTGGACCTCCACTTTTAACCCCTTTTCTCCTCATGCCTCATTACCACTTGTACCTAACAGACAGAACACCCCCTGTGGGAAGCCAGGAACAGGTGAAAACCCCCAATTAGAAACCGTAAAACCAGCAGGTGGGTCTCCTTGCAATTGCTTCGCATGACAGAGGTGACCCTTTACTACACCTTGCATCACTTTATTCCCTCCCTTTCCTGTCTGCAGCCTTCCAGAGGTGGACATTTACTCCACCCCTCACTACCCCTCGGATGGGGGTGTACATCAAAAATCCAGGGGCACGGGTCAAATACAAGGATGGATTGGGAGTGTGCTGGGTAAAAAAGCAGAGCTTAGGCTGAACAGATTAGCTAAAACTCCTGAGATGGTAACCACAGGAAATAAAATGTGCTACGTTTTTTTTTTTTTTTTGAATTAAATCCATATTTCCCAGCCTGTTCCTTCCTGTTGCAAAGAGGATGTTGCTACTTGCCCTGGGCATGACTGAGTGCAGTTATATGCACTATAGAAATCTCATTATTCCTCACTTTCAGCAGTAACCGGATTTCAGAAACATGTAAGCGGGAAGCCTGGCTTCCTTTTACAGGTTAAGGGATTAAGAAAAACCCTGTCAATGCAGATACATTTCTGCTGGTGGAGAAGCCTGATTACTTGGACATATACTGTACACCTTGATCTGGTTTCTTTAAAGTTGTTCTAAGCATGTGAATGGAAAAATAAACAGGACAGAGAAAGTTGTTGGCTGCATATCAGGGCTTTTTATTTGAAATTCAAACTACTGCTTAAAAAATTACATTTTGGGTCTGTACTGTATTGATCTGATTGAATTCCTGATTTCAAGATTCTGTGTATATACGTAACATGCTGTGCCTTGTAATCCACTACACTCAACTCTTATGTATTGCATGATGACCTGTTGCCCTCAATATTTTAATAAGGCATTTGTTGTATTCAGCGTTAATGTAAAATGGAGTAAAGCCGCGAGGCACCACGAATGAACAGAACAACCTTGCAACATATTTTACGATTAGGCTATGTGGGTTAATTAAACATATTACTTGTTAGTCGTCATCACCCCAACTGCTTATTGGTATATCTGAAACAATAAATAGCCATGCTCACAGTTACAATAGTTGCAAGATATTTCACTCTGAAGCACCACCCGGAGGGTTCATCCTCCAGGGACCATGAATGCATCCATAATCCAAAATCCTCCTGCGAGTACACACATTTGTATTGAACTAAAACGTTTAAAACGTGTTTCGAGTATTTGAAAGATATACATATATATATATATACACACATATACATATATATATATACACACATATATATATATACACACATATACATATACACACATATACATATACATATATATGTATTAAATAAAATGTCTGTGCTCTCATTGCCTGTCCCTGCCTGTGCCTTCAGTCCAGAGGGGTTGCCAAAAACACTCTTTTTAATGTACAGGGTCTCATAACTAATCAGATTTCTTATCGCATTCAATTTAAAAACAAAACACCTAAAAATATGATAATAAATGTTTTGACAACAGAATGCATGATAAAGAAAAACAATCCGATTACTAAGCAGCTTAATGTAAACTGTGGTTTTAGAGTGGCCAGGTTATAAAAAAAGAAGCACACGCTGATTATAAGATAAGAGAGCGTGACAGCTTTTGATAACAGTTCAAATGCTTTCCGACAAGGTAAACAGATGTGTGTAGCAGTAATAGCTGAATAGTGTAAAACTTGAGTATTACATACTGGATGTGAAACTCATACACAGCATTTCTTTGCAATGAGAGTCTCCTTCATTTACAGCAATTATGATGATAATTATGGTAAGATTTTATGGATTTTAAAATGTTAAACACAGCATCTTTAATACCAACACCTCTTTAGGGCCATATTAGAGCTCCAACACTAGTTCTCTCTCCCAAAACTCCTAACAATCATTCCAGGAACCAATCGCTCCTCTACTGTAAATATTCCTAAATGTCTTTTTGGGAGACGACGTTGGCAACGACAACCTTTTCTGTAGAGCCCTAAGCTCACCAATTACTGTGAGTTGAGGACACTTAGCAGCAGCCATCTTCCAATGGGCGCATCTGTGCTGCGTTCCGGTTTTGTTGCGCCCTCCTCCATGTGCCATACCACACCGGGAGCATCTCAGAAGCGGAGCGTCTTGCTGCCCGACTCGCAGATTTGATTGTCTCTGCAAGTACTTTACAGAACAATCACATGTTTGTTAAACTACTATCTACCTTCCACTCCCAGCACTCCTCCAGTTACCTCCATGTCTTCTCTTTTCTGGCGTTGTCCTGATAAAAAAAAGTTCTGTGATGTTGTATTATGTTTTTCCACCACCAAAATGAAGGAGACATAATATAATGATTATATAAGATATTGGGGCGGTGTTTTAGTAAACTGACTGGATCCTGTCTGTCTGTCTGTCTGTCTGTCTGTCTGTCGTCTGTCTGTCTGTCTGTCTGAACGGCCCGCGTGGAAATAGACCTTGCGCGTATCTTTAGTGGAGCGGACAGCCGCTTCACGCACGCTTCTGAGACGCGCCGTGGCGGAATATCAAGCATTAATTTGAATGGCTGCGATTGCTCGCTGGGCCCCCGGAATGCAACGCAGACGCGCCTGGTGGAAAATACCGGTAAGGTCTAAAAGTCCCTTTAAAGTCAGTCAGGCAGCCGTTCAGTCAGACATTCAGTCAGCTGTTCAGAGAGCCTGCGGCGACGGGGAAATTTCCTGTGGTTAAAGCAGGGGAAAAGAAAGAAATTCAGCATGCTGAGGAGGCAAACATGGCCTGTGTGTGTGTGTGTGTGTGTGTGTGTGTGTGTGTGTGTGTGTGTGTGTGTGTGTGTGTGTGTGTGTGTGTGTGTGTGTGTGTGTGTGTGTGTGTGTGTGTGTAACAGAAAACCAAAAGCTAGTGATGTTTTTTATTTTCAGAAAGAAAAACCAGGGATTTCCTGAAATCTTGAAGAGAAAGTGGGGAGGAATGATAGCTAGTTGTGCTGAAAGGATTAGTCCATTGACAGTTACTGCTTTTCAGTCCGGTATGAAGGTCCTCTTTAACTAACTAATCTGTGTCATAAAATGGTGAAAAAAGGCAAGTATAATCTCCCAGAGCCCAACGTGACATGCTGTAATTGTTGGTTTTATCCGACAGTCTGAACAGATGACAATTCATAATTGATCATCAAAATGGTTGCCGATTAGTTTGCGGTCCTTTCAGCTCTGCTAAAATGAAAATAAGTATTATTTACCACCTTAATAATGGTCAAACTTTTAACACGTAGTTTCTGGTCAGCTGGGCATCAGACTTTTTGGATAAAAGGAAAGGCCACTGGCCGACCATCATACAACTCCAGGCATTCTCCCAATAACAGCAAAGCACCAAACACTGTGACAAAAATCACACAGGACAGTACCAGTCTCCCGGATTAGGCCTCCCATAAATCTTGCGGCGCAGGGAACAGCTGCACCGAGCGTTGAACGATGAGCAGCACTTCTGCTTTAAGGCTTTGTTAAATGCCACGCCACAGAGTGCAGAGCGCATTGTAGGAAATTCATGGCCACTAAATATCAAGCTAGGTTCTGTCGATTAACATGCAGGGAATATATTAGACAGAACAAAGCCTAGAGGAGCCTTAATGGGAACCTTAATAGTTTTGCTCTTTCAAAACATGTGCATGCAGTGTTTATTAGGCTCTTTGGTGGTAAGTACAGTGCTGGATGGTTGTAAAGAGGTACACAAGTCACACAATTCACCAGCACACCAGTGAAAGTGTCCCAAGGGGAAATATGCACTGCCTAAATTCATGTTGGTGTAAAGCAAAAGAGAAAAGAATATGATTTGAAAACAAATAAAGGGCAAAGTGCTTTCTGAAAAGGTTACACAGTTATCACTGAGGTTTCCAACCAGTTTTTGTCAGAGTGTGTGAGGCAGAGAAAGGTTGATAGTTGTCAGGTCCAGGCATAGCTCTCACCCCCCTCAGGTGTTTTGACATTTTAAGTGAATTTAAGCGCGGCGGTCTTCTGCTGCAACCCTACACCACAGCAGTCTCCATGCCGACAGCAGCACCAGCAGTTGTCTTCCAGAACCAGCCCTGACATTTTGTCTTCTTCTCGGCGTGAAGTGAGTGTGTGCGCCTTCGTGTGTGTATCTTTGTGTGTGTGTGTGCGTGTGTGTGTATCTTCATATGTGCCTCCTCACAAGCTGATGTGCTGCACTTCTTCCTTCCACCCACCACTTTCTTCAGATAATGTAACACATGAAACCTGCACACACACACACAGGTGTCAAACCACAGAGGGAGGTCTGCGTGGGCTGCAGAATGTGAGAGAGAGAGAGAGAGAGAGAGAGAGAGAGAGAGAGGAAAGATGGAGAGGAAACCATCATCAACACACCAGCTATGTCTTCCAGTAAAGTTCCAAGCAGAGCCATGTACTCGTAACCTGGAACAATAGAGAGGATGCTGGGCCTGCTGTATAGTTATCTACAAGACCAAGAGGCCTGTTAGAAAGACTGTTTGGCATTTTCAATTAATTACTAAAACACACAGCATTATCAGATCAGACTAACATTTTCCTTTTGTAACTGAGACGCCACGTAATTAGATTAGTTTCAGTTTAACTGGATTATTTTTCACTGTAGTTACAAAACAGCACGGAATGATCACAACCACAGAATTTTAATGAGCCGACACCGGAAAGTAGTGATTCAGTGAGTTTACCCACTCAGTCACCCTTTGACCGACATTGTATCTCTTTATTCTCATGCTGTGAACCATCTCTGCGCCCTTTCACCCAGCAGGTTACAGTACGTCTTCAGCAGATGTTCCTGCCATTACATGTGCTCTGACAAAACAAATACCTTGTGTGTTTTCACAAACTGAGTAGTATGTCTGGGACATTTTCACTGCAATGTTAGTGATCTGATACCAGAGTTTCAGAACTGATATCAAACAATAAAATATGTAATATGTACTGTATGTTTTCTTACAAGACTCTTACCTTATTAAAGGCAAAGTTCTCAAATGTTAAATGGTGTCTAAACGCAAAAACCTGTACGGGACTCCAGTATATTTCTGAGTGTGTGTTCGGTGAGTCCTAGAGACCTAAAAAATATTGTCTTGTTGTATTGATGTATGTTGATCGATAAGGAATTATATTCAAAATATAGGCTTTATCATACCCCACATTCTTATTTTATTTTATCAGTTTATTTGTCTGGAACAATACATATAGGCATTGTTACATCTAAAGTGCAACAGATGCAATGTATGTGGGACTTCTAGCCGTAGGCTAATTTGCTAATTTGTCCCTGGTTAGGCTTTACTTGATTTATTGTTTATTATGGCACAGTTTAGTTTCTTATAGTTTAGATTGTTGAATAAGCCGCATTTTTATTAACTTAATTCAAAAAAGGGCTATAGTGTGTAGTTTCTGTCGCCCCCATGAGGAATTCTAAGCAATGACAACAAAACTGTCGGCGTGTCCACATGATACAAGCCTACCGTGATCGAATTAAGTCTTAATTAGCTTTTGTAGCAACTCATTTGGCAATGGCTTAAATGTAACAGGTGTTCGTTAATATCAAAAAGTTACGCACTAAAGCTTTAAATTATATTTGTCGAAATAAAACTGTCTAAAACATTTAATGACTACTTTTAGTACACAGTTTTTGCTACAGACACACTTCCATAAAAAACACATACTCAACAGAGACCCAACAACAAAGCATCAAACAAGCATTCTTTTTTTGTTGAGAAACTTAAAATGCTTTCATCTAAGTAGGTCATTTCAACAGCAGTAGCAAACTATAGATACAAGGACAATGTTTAAACACATAATAACCTAGTTAGTCAACAACCTGGACGTTATAATTAATGCAGCCATTACATCGGCACATGGAGCATATTTGATGTTATTCACATACAGAAACAACAACACATACAGTTATATGTATATTGGTCGGAGTGGGCTGCTGACCCCCTCAGATTTTCCGCTTGAAGCGCATCAAAGAAATGTCATATAATGTACTTCTATTATTGCTTCCATTGCATTTTGGCCTTAAGGTTTCCACAAGCAACAGAGCGGCTTTCCGATGCTGCTGTCAGACTCTGAATGATAATGGTGCGCTGCAGGGTGCAAATCAGCATTAAGGACTTTTACATTTTAAGCAGGAAGTTGGAAGTTATTCTCTAGGGCTTCTGTTCTGAAACTATTCTCTTTGCATTGCTGTTAAAGCTTCACAACTTGAATGGTTTGTTAATGAAACACAGCCTAATGTTTTTAACTTTGTTTATTGTGTTTGCTTGTACAAAGACTTAGAGAGCCTCTGCGATATCTCCAGAGATCTGCACCCACATGGATAACGAGGTTGCGGATTAACTAGAACTTTCACTTCAACTTGCTGTTAGAGCTAAAGATTCTGGGGGCAAATTCGCCTATGATTACGTCCCGTTGCAGCTAGGTTAGAGTGAAATTACAGCATCAGAGGTTTTAGCTGCTTCCTTCTTGTACCCTTATCTTGTGAAGCAGGCCGGTACAAGGAAACACCTAATTGGTTCCAGAAACGCTGTTCAACATGTCCAGCTCTTGATCTGTGGCCTTTCACTGCAAGTGATCTTTGAAAACCGCAGCTTCCTCCAGTGTGAGATACTGTAACGCTCATGGGGAAGTCATACTGTAACACATCACTAGGCTGCTAGTTCCTGTTCTAGAGGTGTAAATCTTGACTGATTTGACACAGTATTTCTATGGTGGTATCAGAGCTATTTAGCACATCACTCTCTATCTGTCTCTCATTTACTTATTTGCAAACAGAAGAGAGAGTGTGGAACTCTATAGCACTTTTCAAAACCAGGGTTACAAAGTGCTTCGCAGTTACAAAAAGATGGTAAAAGCCTTTGAATAAATAAATACAACAAACACAAGCAAAAATTGTTAAACAAGGAACAAACCAGGGCGCGAAGGCATCAGTAAAATGCAATGGATAAGTGATTTAAATAATTTGCTAAAAGTAACAGTTGAAACGACCATTTTCCGCTTCCGCTTCCATTTTGTCGTATTAAGAACGCACACTGAACCAAACTGACCTGAGCTATGACAGTTCAATGAATGTAGTGTGTGCCGCGAGGCCTTCAAGCATCGACAGCCGCAGGCCCAGAGAAAACTCTGTTCAACTGAACAGAAACTTATCCATGAGAAATTCTGTCCACACAACAAAGAAGGCAAAGGTTGGCCGATTACCATTAGAAAAGAACACTGGCAGTGAAACAGAGCCGGCATCTAAGTCTGCTTAAAATTGTAAATTGGGCCAAGGCCTTTTGAATGCAGTATCAAGTCTGACACTTCATTATTGTGTACTTTACATCAATTTATTTTGCGAGTAGGAGCTTGGCAGCGAGAAGCTGATTTTGTCTTGCCAGGTCTCGTATGTGTGTGTAAGTGTGTGCGTGTTTCTGCAAAGTGCATACACATCCTCACCAGGCCTGTCTTGCTACTTAAGAATACAATAGTCAATGCAAACAGGAAGTTCAGCCGGGCGCTTCCTGTGGTTTATCCAATCAGACACTTCCTTTTTATGTGTGTGTGTGTGTGTGTGAGAGTGTGTTTTGCTGGCATCCTGGGGGGTCAGTTAGGGAGTTCCATAAGGAGAGTTGCTATAAAAACATTAAACAGAAGCGGCAGACAAACAGTCAACGTTAAGGGAGAGAAGAGTATTTCCATCCTGACTACACAAGAATCAGAGGAAATCAAAGCTTCGCCAAGTTACCATGCCTCAGCGGCAGCAGCAACATACTGAGGCGCCATGAGCACCTGAGTGTGTGTGTGGGTGTGTTTGTTTGTTTGTTTGTTTGTTTGTTTGTTTGTGTGTAAGTGAGTTTGTTTGTGTGTGTGTGTGTGTGTGTGTGTGTGTGTGTGTGTGTGTGTGTGTGTGTGTGTGTGTGTGTGTGTGTGTGTGTGTGTGTGTGTGTGTGTTCACTGCTTAGCTGTCAGTCCTCAGACACCCACAGAGGGAGAGGTTGGCTGGTGTTTTCAAAGAAGAGCCATGTGTGCGTTAAGCTGTTGGAGATGACCTGACCTGGATAGAGGCAGCGGGGGAATAAATAAATAAGCTAAAAGTAATGCTCAGAGCCCTCACACCTCTGTGTGTGTGTGTGTGTGTGTGTGTGTGTGTGTGTGTGTGTGTGTGTGTGTGTGTGTGTGTGTGTGTGTGTGTGTGTGTGTGTGTGTGTGTGAGAGATGATTATCGATGCAGACATTTTCGACGCTTTCCAGGTCAAGATCAATGTGTATTTGAGGTAAAGACTCAGCAGTATGTAGTGTGTGTTTTCCCTCTTTTAATGTATCACGTCTCTGTGACCACACATACATGTGCTGTATGTCTAACACTTTATGTTACATGTGTCAGATATGTGTATCCCTGGTGTGTGTGTGTGTGTGTGTGTGTGTGTGTGTGTGTGTGTGTGTGTGTGTGTGTGTGTGTGTGTGTGTGCTTATGTAGTAGCTCCGTCTATTTCTTAGTTTATGTACAATATATGATGCAAGTGTGTGTGTGTGTGTGTGTGTGTGTGTGTGTGTGTGTGTGTGTGTGTGTGTGTGTGTGCGTGTGTGCGTGCGTGTTTTGTGAGTGCTTATTGGAGCCTGACCGATACATTGTGCGTGCTGATATTCAACTTTATTATTGTCTTAATATATTTGCCCACACGACACTTTGTTAAATGTTAATTATAGTTTATATTTTGAAACCGTTTTGTGGCATGCATTTTTATACATCTGAGCCTTATTTTTGCACCGCATTTTTCTCTTTGGATACCTGAGCTCATGTTATTTCCCGATACTGATGCCCAATCCCGCAGCGGTGCTCTCTATTCCCCAGATTTAAAATCTGTATACCACACTACGTGGCACTAATTGGGATCTTTTTTATGCAAGTTGATGAGGCCAGAGATTGCTGTGGCTCTTGAAAGTGGGCAGCTTGTCGTATCACAATGAATGTATCTAATAGCAGCAACATGTAATGTTAAAATCATATTGCCGACGAAACGGGGCGACGCTCGATCTGCCTAAAAGGCTCAGTATCGGCCCTTTGACTGGTGCATCCCTATTTGTTTCTTATCAATATCTGTTGCATTTGCCTTCGTGTTTATAATCGTTATTAATAGTTATTTACATTTTTTTTAAACATTTTTTAAAGTGTACTTTAAGCAATTGGGTTAAAAAAATATCGGCCAATATATCATCAATCTGAAGTTTTGGGGTTCTTTTCCTTTTATTTGTACGTGTGTTGCCTGTCTGTTTGCATGCATGTGAGTGTGTGTGTGTGTGTGTGTGTGTGTGTGTGTGTGTGTGTGTGTGTGTGTGTGTGTGTGTGTGTGTGTGTGTGTGTGTGTGTGTGTGTGTGTGTGTGTGTGTGTGCTCATGATGGCCAATGGAAAAGCCCAAGTCAACATTAATGAGTACATTAGCTCTTCCTGTTTATGGCTCCATGCTCTGCCAACCACTCTGCTGTCTCTGCCGTCTAATAAGCTCGGTACCAGGGTTGTCTTTCTCTACAGTACGCCACACCATTTAAAGCTTCCGGCTGTAATGAGCCAAATGGTTTAATGCAACCACAAAACAATGATACAAAGCTAAACACATCTATTTTACATGACGAGCAAGATAAGGCACTGTGAGGTTTGTAAAAATGGGTTTGTGCCTCGCATAATGTGTGTAAACTAGGTAGGTGGCTGTAAACATTGTCGTTGGTGTATGTGAGCACCCACATTATCTCTTAAGCTTATTGCAGCCCTGCTTAGCAAGGTGCTCATCATCCATCTTCATTTCCCATGGTGCCAGCGCTTGTGTATGTCTGTGTGTTTCTGTGTGTGTTGAGAGGGAGAATTGAGCGAGAGGGGGAAGACATGAGATTCAGAGAAGGTGCAATTGTTTGTGACCGTTTACGTCTGACTGTGAAAGAGATCCATTACGGCCCGCTCGGTCTCACCTGATAGGATGACCTCCACTCTTTCTCCCTCCTTTATGTCTCAGTAAAGTCCCTCGTTCCCCTCTTATCCTCCTGTGCTGTGAAATTAGATGTTCTACACGCCCAGTTTGCAAGACGCTGTCTGATGCACTTAATTTATTTCCAACCATATGACTGTACATTAACTCCCACTGATGTGAAACGCCTCACTGAGCCATAAGCTCTCGCCCTGCAACAAATCAACCTCAAAGACCACATGAGTGCGATTTCAACAAAACTCTTTACACGTATAAAAAGAAGAAGCCTGCAAGCAGAAACAAAATCAAATAGGCAGGAACATAGGCACACATCACTGGCTTTTCTCTCCACTCTGTATCACACAGCTTCGCTTCTCATCCATTTTTTACCCTCCAATCTAACAGCATCAGTTTCGGCACTTGCCTAAGGCGGCAAAATGTGAATTTCTAATCATGACTAGCTTCCACAATTACTGATTGTAAAATATAAATCTATTAGCAAGATTGAAATATCAAGTTTCATGCTGTAGGTCAAAATAATCATCATCACCATCATATCTGATGCAAAAGTGCAGTTGTGTTTTGAATTAAGATTAATTATTCAGATTGTCAATATTAATAATCAGCACAACGACAAAAAAAAACTACAGAGGGACACTGGAATCACAATCACATGAATTAACACAAGCTGTTGATGTTGATGAATTTGTTTTATAATGTAGATACATTTTTATTAGGGCTGAACGATTTGAAGAAAAGAAAAAAATCAAATTGCAATTTTTCTGCCAGATATTGCGATTATGATTCGATTTGCGATTTTTTCTTAAAAGTTTAGCTAAAGTTCAATATTCACTGTGTAACAGATAAAATGTGTCATGGATCATTATAACATGAGACAGCATATAAACTGCTCTATATTCTTATGCAAGGATGAGAATTTCTGTTAACAACTTGTGATATGTGGGGCGGCCTCTAGCTCATCCAGTAAGAGCGTGCGAGTCCTTTGCAGCGGCCCGGGTTCGAATCCGACCTGAGGCCCTTTGCTGCGTGTCATCCCCCATCTCTCTCCCCCTTTCCTGTCTATCCACTGTCACTATCAAATAAAGGGAAAAGCCCCCCAAAAAAATACAATAAAAATCTGTGATATGTAACATTATTCCAGCATTTATCTTTTGAAAAATCTGTAAATATATTAAAAAGAGGAATACATTTTTCTAAACCAAATGTTACACCAAACATTCAACTAAATATTGCACATTCGATTAGCAATTCATCCGAAAGAACATTTAAAAAAAAAAAAAAAAAAAAGGAAAGGGCAGGACTGCAGGAGTAACATATGGCCTATCTTGGTTGGCTGGGTTTGACCTCTCCATCTGCAGTTTTATAAAAATGTTTCAGAGTAGATCTCAATTTGATCTCAATTTATGTGTGAAGCTGGTTTGAAATGTTTTAATACTGGTGTCTATACACTATACTAAAGTTTAGTTACTGATGCAGATTATTTTCTCAATTATTTAAATAATCTTTAAGTCATTATCATATCATAAAATCATAATATAACGTGCTGGTCACATTTTCCAAAAAGCCCAAAGTGATGTCTTTAAATGTCTTGTTTTGTCTGATCAACAGCCCATAACCCAATTATATTCAGTTACACACAAACAAATTGTGTGTGTATATATATATATATAAAAAATAAAAATAAAACTTGCATGCCAGTCTGAAATTGGCTACATACAGAGGTCAAAAGTATTCACATTCATTACTCAGGTACAAGTATAGATACTAGGGTTTAAAAAGACTTCTGTAGAAATTGAAGTATCAACTCAAGCTTTTTACTCAAGTAAAAGTGTAGAAGTTCTGGTTTCAAAACTACTTAAAAGCATAAAAGTAAAAGTAATGTAAGGGGAAAAAATAATATCAATCAACCACAATCAAATTCACTCTATCCAGATGGCGTCATTTATCTGGATAGGTTTTAGGGATTTTTTTAACGATTACAAGCCGGAATGAAAACAAGCCCAACTGAAATAGGAGTAACGAGGCTATTTTTAAAATGTAAGGAGTCGAAAGTACAGATAATTGTGTGAAAATGTAAGGAGTAGAAGTAAAAAGTCTGCTGTAAAATAATTACTCCAGTAGAGTATAGATACCCACAATTTCTACTTAAGTAAGGTAACAAAGTATTTGTACTTTGTTACTTGATACATCTGCTGATAGGGTAAGCACTGACATGTCACATGGGGGGGGGGTTGATCTGATTTAGCCAACGTGGCAGGTGTGGAGAGGATGGTGAAGAGATTCATTGAGGAGATTGCTTCTGGCTGGAAGCAGTCGGGAAAAAAAGAGCCTCGCACGCTGCATACCAGACGTTTCTACTCAGAGAACACTACTGAACACAAAGACGCTGACAGACTATTCTTGTTTTTCCCACATCACAAACTTTTGTAAAAACGCCTTTTAAAACCTGAACTGAAAAAACCCCAAAACGAAACCAGGAAGATTCTGGGTGAGTCAGTTTAGCACAGCACAAACCCCTCTAGAGATAGGAAAAACATACACTCATCCAGGCAGGTTAGTCTCATTTAGGGCTGAAACGATTCCTTGAATAACTCGAATAATTCGATTACAAAAAATCCTCAATGCAATATGACTTGCCTCGAAGCTTCGTTAAATCAATGTTACCAACGTTGTATCGCTGACGGACGGTGTTTCCGCACGGATCATTATTACTGTCGCAGAGACACGGCTCAGTCTGCTGCTGGCGACACATGCTAGAGCGTAAATAGGGAGGGGCTAAGAGACAGGCCGGAGAAAACAACAGAAAGTGTCCAAAGTTTGGAATCAGTTCAAACGTAATTAAAACTAAAACTCTGTACAGTATGTCTACTGCAAAATCAAACTAGCTTACCACGATAATAGCACGACATCAGTGCTTTAGCATCTCAACAGAAAACATGGAGTCTAACTTAATCATCCATTCCACGAAGTGGACCCTACAAAAGTAAATCAGAGAGTCGTATGGACGATGAAACTACACCAAACACAACAACTACCAAAAACAAAGACAAGAAAATACGTAGTGGTGACCACGATCTGATCTTAAGAGCTGACGCGTTGACTATCCCTTTGGAAAAACAGCTGATTGTTGTGCATCTCTCTCTCTTTCTCTCTCTCTCTCTCTCGAAACAGCTGATCAACGATCTAATAGCATAAGTGTAACAGAGCTGTGTGACATTATAATCAAATATATAAATGAAAATAGGTTGAGTATAACTAATATTTACATATAGGCCTACTGTATATACAGATCAGTCTCAGGTTGAAACTTGTAGTTCTGAAAGTTAAGTTGCACAACTTAATGTAATGTTTGTGTATGTTTAATGTATGCCTTAGTTTGAGGTTGATATCATTTGAAAAAATAAATTTTTAAAAACAATGTAATATGGCACTTAAATGCACTTAATATGTTTAGTTTTTTGAGAGATGATATTGTAAGCAATGTCGGCAATACAAATGTAGTTTTTTTCTGAAAATGTTGCTTTTTTCCCTAGTTTGAGTTGTTTAAAAACACAAAAAAAGAAATTATCCGATTAATCGATCGATAAAGTGCTAGATTAATCGATTACAAAAAGAATCGATAGCTGCAGCCCTAGTCTCATTCTCACAGTGAACGCAACGCGTAGGGGAGAACGAGACAGAGGGATTAAAGTTACCGGCTGTAGCTGTGTATTGTTATTCAACGAGTCCAGGTTAGCTTTATCCGTTTGTAACCTCTACCAAAAACAGGACTAAAAGTTATCAATGCCTGTTGCTAGAGACACATTTCAGTCGGTACCAAACCAAAAAAAAAATGGGGTTTGATACATAGCCTTATTTATGACTACTGAAAGCAAAATTGGTAGCTTTCAGTAAACGTGTATCTTCTTATAAGAGCTTATCAATTTAAAAAGTCTGATAAAAAAAAACAGCATTTCTGTCGTTGAAGTCAGCAAGAAAAGAGAAAGCTGATACAGAGACTGAGATCCCTTTCATCTTACTCACATCGCTACAAGGCCCGATAGGAATTTTGGGGAAATGGATATCATCCTCGTGTATACATTTCATCATGATGCACATTTGTTTGCTGGTCCTGCATCAGCAAAATGAAAACTGTGAGATAAATTGTCTCTGCATGGTCTTCCAGGACCAAGTGACATTCTCCAGCGCTGATGCACTGCTGCTTTACCCGGGCACAGCTAGCCATCAATCTTTATAAATCATTCAGTTCTCCTGCTTTGCCCTCCACACACAGACACTGGGGGACACACTAAGAACACACACAAACTACACACACCTTGGTCCCGGTCTTGTTCCTTCCTTTCTCCTGCAGCGCTTCAGCATCTCTAGAGTTTACGTAACCATGTGGACAAGATTCAGCTGAAACGACGGATAAATCTTTAAAACGTTTTTATTTATTTTTTTTAGATATGGGACCTAAAATAGCCTGTCCAGTGCAGTCGCCGCACAACCAACATGACACAGACTCAATGACGAGACGATATGGGAGGAGTGACATTGATATTTAAAAAGGTGATCCATGAAATTTTTATATGTATTATATAAAGAAATGCCATTTTTTTCTACTCTCTATGGAGATTGACGGCACATCAACACAGTTGCATCAACCCATACCTGCATTGTGAAAGCTTTTATAATTTCCATCGTCGTTCTTCTGCCCATTAAATATTTTCCGTTGTAAAAATCCTTTGGTGAACATGAAGTGATGTGCATGAAAGTTTCAGCTGCAGTTTGAAAGGAAAGTTACTATGAGCAGCGATGGCCGCTGTGGTCGAAAAAACTATAGAGAACAAAACAGAGACAGAAACTTGAAGACATGTGAGGTACTTGTCTTTTCTTTTTATGCCACTTTCTACTTCTATCGCCGCTACATCTCAGAGGGAAATATTGTACTTTTTACTCCACTACAATAATCTGACATATTTAGTTACTAGTTACTTTACAAATTGAGACTTTTGCACACAAAACACACGTAGGCAGTGTTTCCTCTATGTTGATTTGACCGTGGTGGCCCCCCACGGTATCAGAAATAGGGCTGCATTGTTAGAGTGCATGTCGGACACACGAGGATAACTAGCCTGTTAAGATTTTGTGTGTACGTCCTTGGGAACTGTAAGTCGTATAACTTGTGTTGTCAGTTCATTTAAGCCTGGTCTTGCAAATTTAAATTAAGTTAACTGGTGATTTTTGTTTGTGTTCTTCACCTGCTCGCTAAATTGCACGTGGCTGTTGATTCGATATAATAGCGATTGCTCACGAGATTATGTTCTTTACTGTCCCAGCTTACATTCACTTCTTACTTTCCTGTATATCTTCAGTACTGTTTCTGGAAAACCGTCAGATGTGCAGCATGTGCTCTGTTTAACCTCGAGGACTTCTCTTTTTAACCTGTGGATGTGCCACTATGGTGCTTGCCATGGTACCTGTATTTGGTTTCTTGTATAATGTCATCCTCACTTTTGTATACAATGATGACAGCAACTTTATGATGCACGCTTAAAAAGAAGAATCAAACTGATGGAGGGCTAAAGGTCAATTCTGCCGTTAGTCTCGACAAAAGATAAAAGGCATAAGAATTTAGCAGTCATTTGGCCTGATTGGGACTGTATAGGGAGACAAGTGGATCACAGTGAATAATACATCAAATCCTTTTAAAACTCAGTTGGGACTGAAGTAAATTTTAAATATTCTGTGTGGAAGAAAAATTCAAATCTCAGTATTTTGTCAGGATGTAAATCATTTACCAAGTTGTCAAGTCAAAGCTGTGAGCTGAGAAAGACTTCATGATGAGGAATGTCATCTGAGGCGAGATGTGGGTGTCTTCTGTCACCAGTGCGGCTGTTGTGCCCCCCCAACCCCCCAAAACCCCTTCCACCCCTATGGTCACCTTGTATTTAAATAACATTGCGGCCCATTGATCTCCGGGGAGAGGCCATGTTGGCTCCGATTTAGACTGCAGAGGAATGTTGGAATGTCTCTGGCTCTGAGCCAGCAGCCTTTTCCTGGCCCAACCTTTGACCCGTGCCACTGCAAAGGCTGTACGCAGTGGGGGGGTGTGGTGGTGGTGGTGGTGGTGGGGGGGGTAACGAGGCTAACGTAGGCGGCGACCACCTGGCCTCCCTCTGATCTAATGACCTCGCCCTTCCAACAATCAAACACAGACACCCACCTCCGGCAACAAAAATGTACACTGCAGCCTATGAACGGAGTCATGCTCTGCGGTCGTGGGTAAACACACAAGCTAGGGGCTGACCGCACATGTCAACACACACTGAGCCGTTTGTTCCAGTGAGGGCATAAATACACAAACACACGCGCAGACGCGCGCACACACACGCGGATGAATAGCACCTGACACTGACGCTCAGTGCTTTCAGGGATAAAAGCATCATAAAACAAGCATCATACTATATATATGTTTGTGTGTGTGTGTAGATGCTTGTTACTCGTGCAGAAGACATTTACGGCCCTTATCTGGTCGCTATACATAACATCATTACCGCGTCAGCCGGCGTTAATGTGAAACTTGGAAGCGTGTCGGTGGCCTCTGCGTGTGTGTATTTCCTTCATCCATAGCCTGATTCCATGTGACTGACCCATGAGGTAGGGACGCTGGAAAAAGCATTACATCATCTGGTCGTTGCTAACCTCAGCCGCTTGGCATGGCCGAGAACGGCCTGGAGCGCCAATGTAAGGGGAAGCATTTTTATAAATAAACGTGGAGCGGTAAAACACTGAATGACTAATCAGTGTGGAGGGTAAAGCCGGGCAGCGTGACCCAGGAAAAAACTAAATAAACTCTGGAACATGGCCGAAGTAATCAGACTGAAAAGGGGCCTGGTGTGCCAAGTCTGCGGAGATATATGATCAGGCACAAATAAAGAGAGCAATATGGAGATATAGAATATACGTACAGTATGTGTGATGGAGTGTCAAGAAACAGAAAACGTTGTGGTAAACTGCGAGAAAATCAATATGTATGTGTGAGTAAGAGTGTAAGAGAGAGAAAACGGAGAAAGCAATGAGGTAGGGCAAATACATGGTGGAAGAAATATTATATATATATATATATATATATATATATATATATATATATGCGCAAGCGGGAGTGACAGCGACAGAGTGAGAGGCAGGAGGGGAGATAGGGAGGATGAAATTAAGGAGGAATGCGGATGAAAATCACGTATTGAGGGAGTTGAGGAGTAATTTGATATGATGACAGTGTTTCCTTTCCTAACTCTTTCCCAAGTTCTGGTATTTCCATCCGAGACACACATATAGTGAAATCTGAAAGTATAGGCAACAGTCCGAGTGAATGTATGGCTGTTTGTGTCTGTATGTGTGGTGTGGAGGTTTACTGAGAAGCCTTCACTTGTGCAGATCTGTCATTAAAAATATTGTGTACTGAGAAAAATAGCCTGCGGTCTGGCTTATTGGAAAAGAAGAAGAAGAAGAAAAAAAGAGTGTATTCAGCTCTCAAAAAAAAACACGCACACGTAAATACAGCAGCGCCATCTCTGTAAAAGCAGGGGATAAACACAGGGTATTCCCTCATCGCCCCTGGCTCCCGTTTCTGTCGACGGAATGGAAACGGAGAGGAAGTCTCAAAAAAAAAAAAAAGTGTGAGAGGGAGAAAATTATAGATCTCTCTGTCACTGTCTGCTTATGTCCTGAAAACCGGCCGACCACATAGCATTAGACGAGACCGTTCAGTGCACTCAGACATTGAGACATGGTATTAGCAGCATGTGAAAGGTTTCGTGCAGCTACGTCACAGCACACACAAAAAAAAGGAAAAGGGAAACAAACAAAACCAAAAAGAAAAGAAGTGAGGAGAGCCAGGCAGGCTGGTTTTCACTAACCGGTGAATTAAAGCATGCAAGCATTGTCGGAAAGAGGGAAGACTAAACGAGAGAGGGAGGGAGACTTCCCGAAGATGACGGTGTGGTCTTTAAGTGTCTTAACCGTGCAGTCGCTCCCACCGCAGATCAAAGGCAGAGAAGTGGCTTGGCTCTCAGCGGCATTAAGTCGCGTTAAGCCTAGACGGAGGCCATACACATGCTCCCACAAATAAAGCTGGCTGGGATTAGACTGACAATGGCCCACAGTGAGTCACAGGCTTTCAAACAAGGTCAGACCCCAGTCACAGAAGCGAAGAGAGTAAAGGAAGTAAAATACGATGAACTGCTTAAGGTTTGCTTGATTTAATTAAACTGGTGTAATGAAAACCTTGGTGTTTTTTGTGGTTTATTTCATTGCTTCATTTGAGAGGTTTACCATCCAGCACCAACGTTAAGTGCCAATGGAGGATGCCGTGCGCCCTTCATGTAGAGAGGCAGAAAGTAAAGGTGTCGAGGTCCGAAGTGGTGGATGGGAATGCAGTAGATCTGCATTTAACCTTCGCATTCTTAACAATTACAATGTGTTTTAGCTGTCTAACCCTAACCATACCTAAGAGTGTGAATCGTAAAGATTTCCCTCCTGGTTGATTATGCAACACTCGTGGTAAGAGCATGCGTGGTTTAATACTACAGTAAACACTCCTTGATGAGCTACTTTGTCAGAAAAGTTGGTGTTGTCTGTTTTCAGTGCAATCACACAAACAGATGTTTTAATTAAAGAGGTATTTACTTACCTATTACTTTCTTGCAAAAATTAGATCCACTGGCAAAAAGTGCCAAAACTGGCCATGTTTTGTAGACCCATTTTCGATGAACGATCACTGTCAATGCTAATCACGGTGACAAATACACAAAAAAAGTCACCCCATGCTTCACTAGCTGAATGCTTTTAATGTGCATTAGCTGCAGAAGGAACTGTTTGGTTGGCACAAGCAGTAACTTAATACATGTGGCAGTAGGAGTGAACAGTACACAGTGAGGCTGATGTCGGAGAACCCTATCAGTACCGATGGATTACATGCTGCATTGTTCCCTGTCAAACACTCGTGCCTGCGAAGGCAATCTGAGTCCAGTGTGGGAATAAGCGGACTCTGCCATTTGCAATATAAAAAGAAAATTACTGAATGTAAATCGACTGAATGTTTCTGGAAAAACATATCCTCAACATTAATATTATCAAAACTGTGCTGGATTTCATGAAAACAAGACTTTAACAAATCCTATCAAACCGTAATCCTTTGTCTGTCAAATATCAACATTTTGTTTTTCACACCATTGCCTCACCACTCACATCATGTTTGAGTCCGCATGGTCTGAATTCACATACTGTACACTGAGCTTAGACTAGGGCTTTAAAATGGCCTTCAGAGACTTGGCAGGAAAAAAAACAAAAACAAGCAACAATTCACTTTAAGACCACTTGATGAATGGCTGTGAAGGCAGACTGAGGGTCAACGGGGCACAGAACAAGAGAAAAAGCAAAGAGACATCCAAAAACACACAAAAAAGGTGTCAAACTGAGTTTTGGTTACTACAAAAATCTTCACACAAACTCGCACACAAAAGGTGCCTCTAGTGTCACTGGGCTGTCAGCCTCCGCATTAGACACCCGAGCACGGCAACACATTTGGACTTGCCAACACTACCTGTCAGCACCGATATAGGCTTTGGCTCACACACAGATACACAAACACACACACACACGTTCAGTTCAATAACACATGCACACGCTGTCCTGCATACACAAACTTATAAAAACAGAGAGCGACAGCAAGCGAAGGGGAGCGCGGACAATGTCTTTAAATATCTATGTGATGAAAGGCCGAGGCTCCACTGAGTATAGGAAAGAAAGGATGGAGGGAGGCAGACAGGGAGAGAGTTCAGAGGGGAAACCTGGGGAGACCAGGGGTATTTCAGAGTCAATCCCTTGTTGGACCGTTTGAGAGCTGTCAGCAGGCATGAGAACAAACAGACAAATGTGACACAGGGACCAGTTTACATGCAAAGCTTTACCGCTGTACACACACACACACACACACACACACACACACACACACACACACTCCTGAGTGTAAGAGGCAGACACACGCAAACACATCATTATCACAGATGAGTATACGAAAATAAACGTAATCAACACGCTGGCTTCCGAGGAAATCTCTCCTTGTTTTCTCTCTAATTTTCATCCATCCATCTCCTGTATCTTTTCTAGTTTCATTCCACACAGCTTTTTTTCTGTTTTAAGTCCCAAATTTAGGGTGCTTTTATCCAAAGTGTCTGACAGTACAGTATTCTTTTTTTTTTAGCCTGGGTGGCCCCAGTGGGAATCACATTCCTTTCTGTAGCAGCATTAGCACCTTTTTTTTCTAAGTGAAACAGGGTTTTAATATAGCACCAAGTTGTTGGGTCACCTTCTTATAACCTTTTTTTCAAATCTCATTTTGTGTGGTCTCCTTGCTGAAAGTTGACAGTGACATGAACGCATAATACAAATGAGTGGCTGTGATTGTACCACAGAAGCAGCACAGCATATCATAATTGCAACATTACCTAATTTGAGGTTGTGTTTCAGGTCACATCATGACGACCGATCCCTTTCACATTACATATACTCTTCTGTAAATTGTTAATGTGAAAATATTGATTAGAGCAGCTTTACTGCTTTAATCCAACTGTAAAGCTCTCAGTCAATGTTCTGGAAAGCTTATGTCCTTGGTTCGATATTGAACTAGTCAATACTGACTTTAAGATAATTACATATCTGGTAAAGAAAATTAGCAGAATATAAAGATACTGTGTAGGAGTCAGGGTTGCAAGCTGTAGCAAAATTGTCGTTTTAAGTGTATTGTTGGGTTGTGAAAGAGGTCAATATTTCATCTAATCAAGTGAAGTAAAAACTTCAAAATCATTCAAACTCAAACAGAAAGGATAACTTTGCAGGATAACCGCAAAATATATCCTTGTTATGTGTTGCCTCCTCTCGTGCTTTCCACAAATAATCAATCTGAAACCTGACATTTCCAACCTCTCCTGTAGAAGTACGGTTGCAGATTGAACCAAGCAATTCAACAAAGCAACAATTGCTGGGGTCATGAGAGCAGCTAACACCTTTTTTTTTTTGCGCTAAGGTTTTTTGTCTTCCTCCTGGCAAAAACAGCACCTATTGTTGCTCCGTGATTGTTCGTCTCGCACCTTCCATTCACATCTGTGTGAGACGGTCTATTCAGCTGTGTGGAGGGAAGCTGGTTCTATTCTTGTTCTATGACCGCATCCCAATGACTGGACGGGTCTCCCGGGTCATCTATCTTACATACTCCAGTACACGGAGTGAGGGGAGGGGATGTGTGAACAGCTGAACTGAGTGAATCGTAGCATTTTTCTTCCGACAAATGACCTCCATGGGAAGCATGACTTTGTCTTTACTTTATTTCTAGTTTGCTGAGAGAGAGAGAGAGAGAGAGAGAGAGAGAGATGGGGGAAGCAGAGAGCAGGATGTGTCCTTCCGGGATACTGACCACATGTTTCCCCCCACTTCGCCTCGCTCACCACTTTTCCTCCAGAGGATTAGTCCATCTGTGTGTGTGTGTGTGTGTGTTTGTGTATGTGTGTGTGTGCGCGCATGTGTGTGTGTTTGTGTTGGCATCGGTTGATGTATTTCAAGGCAAAGAGCTTCCCCTTGCTTCAAAGAAGTGTGGTTAGTTTCTCTCCCTCACACACACATGCCCAGCCACACAGGCTCTTCTCCATCTAAAGCAGAGATACAAGCTGAGACACACACACACACACACACACACACACACACACACACACACACACACACACAAAGCACCTGGCCTCATGCTGTTCAGGTCTGTCAGAAATAGCTAGCAGCAGCAGCAGAACTGTGAGTCTCTCATAAAATGAAAAGCAAAGGCTTCTCTGCAGATTCCTCTGGTTTCTCTGTTATGCTCAAACACATACTGTTATCACACACAATCTACTCTCCGACTACATACACAAATGTCAAAGTGGACACTTATTTTTATATTTTGCTGGGGGAAATTATGTCACTAACTTTGCCTCTTAATAAAAATTGGACTGTGTCTGAAATCACTCCTTTACTATATAGTCCACCATATTTACTGTCATCCATTTTATTTGTGTCCAAATTCTGATTGTGGAATGTATGTACTACATAGTGCCCTCAAAAATTCCCACAATGGACAAAAAGAAAAGTAGTGTTGATCACATTTCTGCTTACAATCCCACAATGTGCTCATGCAACACTACACCTGTCAGTGGTGACACAGAAATAATGATTACCTAAGCGTCTGAAATCTCAATTTATTGTCCATCTAATGAGTATGAGTGAACAAGGGAGTCATTTCAGACACAGCCTTAGTGATTACTTTCCTCATTTAGAGTCAGTTATATCAACGTTGCCTCGCAAACTAGGTTTAAAATGCATATCAAGGTGTCATATTGCCATGACAGCAGACATCAGTTAATAAGGCCAAAGAGGAAGTCATTGGCTCATTATAGATCCCCGTAGAGAAGGTTTTCTAGTTCTGTTTTGTTTTGTAACTAGGCAAATTATTAAATCACAATTACAATGTGCAGCTTGCGGAGCTATTTTTCTTGATTTAGTTCATTTTCCCCTCATCTGGTTGAGATTTGGGATACGACATGTCTCCCTGCGATTCTTTTGCAAAAAGATATTTGGGCCAAATCGAGATTCAGTTGAATCCCAATTGCCTTAAAGCACCAGAGATGTATATATTTACAGAACAGGTGTTCCATCTGCAGTGGGAACTTTATCTGACAATGGGCCCTATCTAGCACCCGCGCAGCGCAAAGCCCGATGCAAGTGTCTTTGCTAGTTTAAGACAGACGTAGTTGTCAATTTCCCGTCTGCGTTGTTTAAATAGCAAATGCACCTGCGTCCATCGGTTTGCCCATGGGTGTGCTGGTCTTACAGGGAGGTGTGTTCAGGTGCATTCTTGGCGTATTGCTATCTTGAGGCAGCAGGAAGTGATCGTGCCATTGACCAACAAAAACCTGGTCTAAAGTCAATAGCGCAGCATCTCGTTGTTATTTTAACAGCAAATTAGTAAAATGCACTTAGGCTTATGCACAGCGCGCGCGCACACTATGCTTGTTACACACACACACACAGGGAAGCGCAGCAGCACACAAACATGCAAAAGATTACAAATAAAAATATTACGGTGCAAATCCACCATTATAATAGTAATGCGCCAAGGTACAAACGCAGGTCAGAGGATAAATCAGAGGGCCAAGTGAAACCTGCATTTACACGAAAAGCACACTAACCTTTCTTCGGACTCCTGCGAGCTTAAAGAGCCCGAGGTCTGGTTATGCCAAATTAGCAGGATTTGAACCACTAACCACAGCAGCGTAAGTGCCCTGCTCGCTCCAATTATAACACAGAACCTGAAAACATATTATGTGCGCAAAAAGCCATAGTCACGACCGCACCCCCCAGCGTGATTTCTCCGTAATCATCAACTAACCCACCTAATTACACACAACTGGCCTTATTATTACTATCTTCCATCTACCTATCATTACCATCTTTCTCTGCTTTCTCTCTTCCTTTACTTCTCCAGTAAAGCAGCCATGCACGGAGGCTTTGTGTTTGATCTGCTCTCTCCCTTTGAGGAGTGCTGACCTGCTGCTTGTAAGACACTTGGAGATCCTGTGGTGAGCCCGGGCATCTGGGAAAATCCCACAATGCCGAAGAAGCCATCAAATCACACGGCTTTCAAAAAAAGGAAGAGAGGGCAGCAGGAATATGAGGCAGGGAAAGTGTGAGGAATAACAGGATGGATGAAGCTGGTGGGTGAACAGGATATTTAATAAAACAGGGAAAGGAGGTAAAAGCATGTGGAAATAAATAGGGCAGAGATGTTAAAAGCTTGTTAGAAATGTGAAGTGTCAAAAGCCCAGAGGTGTGCTTTTACCATCTTCCTCCTGTTACCCTCTCCCCCTCGGTCAACAAAACCCCAAATGCTTTTCAGTGCAGCAGAAAGTAGCAGCATATTTGATTATCCCCAAAGATCCATTTTCCTCTGTCTCTGTTCTCTCACCGCCAGATACTTATACATCCTGTTCTAGCCCTCCTTCGACGCCACCTGTCTACGTCGCCTCTTCCTCACACCTCCTCCTCCTCATTGCCAGAGTCCCTAATGAGGCTCCGTGGGAATGCTCTCTGGCTCCCTCCCTGAAGATAGACCTGTTCTCTTTCTGTTGTTTCCCGAGGAGCTGCTGGAACAAATTGTTTGCCTCGCATACCATATGGCCGAGCCGCCCTGGCATTCATGCAACAACCGCACACACAAACAAACCAAAACTAGCTGTGCGTACAGGGAAGCCAGCGGTCGCACACTTTCATTTGTGAAGCAAGTGTTCCTTAAGCTCGTTGGCACACATCTTTGCGCGTTAATTTAGAAAGGATGAACATGTACATACACACACATCTAAATAATAATAGGTAAGGGGGACCTGGGCTCAGTCCACCACTGAAAAATCCCTTGTCGTCGATTCTTTAGCAATTTAAGTTGCCTTCATACTTTGACATTAAAAATGTGGCAAAGTGAAAGCCATTTAAACAGGGAAGCATAATGTAGATTTATTTAGTGCCTAAACAGTCTGAACATTTCCTGGGGCTGTGCCCAAGGTGTGCGGGTTTGTCATGTATCTAGTGCTACTGCTTCATGTTCCGAAAGCACTGCCGCCATTATTGTTCATTCAATTCTTTAAAGTTCAAAGGAAATAGTCCGCTTTCAAGTTATGTTGGGTTGTAGTTTGCCGAGTCATGAATACGTGTTTAAGCTCATGTGTAACTGTAACTGGAATAAAAGGCAATTGACTGGCCTATATTAACACAGCCTTCAGGCTAGCGATCAGACAGCTAAAGGATGCAACCTTTGGTTATTTCACAGGTTGAAATGTTAATACAACAGGGAACTGTAGCTTCATGCAAACCTTTCTTCTTCTCTTCAGCCATGTTGGCAAGAGTAATTTGTGCTGCATACAAAATCCTAAGTCTTCTGCCGATCATCTGACGCTCTCTGCTTTCCTGGTTACTTTGGAACAAGAATGCTGTATGTCTGTTCACTTTGTGATCATTGCGACAAAAGATACAGTATGTGCTGCTATGATAACTTCTTAAAGCTGTAACATCCTGTGTCATGGTATTATTAGTCTCGCATTGCCAGACCTTCCTCCACAGCGCTGCGGAGGAGGAGGGTCTGGCGAGTCCACACAGCATGCCGGGATGGGAAAAAAAAACGTACTCTGGTTTATTGGCATTTCTTTAAAGCATTCACAATCGTCTTGGGGGGGTGCTAATCGCCGAGCGGAGCCACGGTGTCGCTTCCAAATAGCCTCGGTAAGGAACTTGTTTTGGTGGAACGTGTACGTTCAAAGGTTGTTTTAGTTGTTCAACAGAAAAATCAGATTGGACAGATAGTCTAGCTAGCTGTGTTTCTCAAGCTGGACTGGACTGAAGCAACACGCTCCACTCACACTGGCCTCATCGTTGCATCTAAAACTAAACCATTTTTTTCTTACGAAAAGGACGAATATGTAGGGGATCAGTACAATAATACATGTTGACAACCAGCTGACAGCGGGATGACAGTATCATCCAACCACACCAGAATTCACAAGTTAGACCAAATGTGAGTCGTTAAGGCTGCATTCATAACAGAATCTGGCAGAAGACCTCCCAGACCAACCATGGAACAACTCGCTGGTGCTGGCGAAGAGCTTAATGAGAAAATATTGGCTCGTTTGTCTCTGAATTGAATGAGCTCTTTAGCGTCTCTCTCTCTCTCTCTCTCTCTCCAACAATATGCCGGTAATTGGATAATCAACTCTACCTTGATGGAGAGTTGAGAATATTGTGGTTTTTCCTTTCTTTAGCGCAGTAAAGGTCTGAGTCTGATGGGTTTAACAGGCAGTTGTTTAGGATATTGAGTGCATCGTGATGGGTCAGATTCATTCTGTTTTTGCGTGCCCTTCTCTTTCGCTCCCATCATTTCTCTCACATTCTCCGTCTCCCTCCATCCTTCCTCCTCCCTAGCTCTCTTCAGTCTCGCTTTCCCTTCTCTCCTCTGTCTCTGAGTCATGCAGTTAGCAAGCATACTGTATTATCCAGGTCTATTTCTGGATGTCATGCTGTGGAAGAGAAAAATAAGATTAAAAACAGAGGGAGAGAGAAAGACGGGCTTAAGGATCTAGGAAACTTAAACCGTTTTATTCAACAAAAAGAAAAATGATACTCAGCAAAAAGGACAGTCTGTCACCAAGGTGATAGAAACACGCACAGCCTGCACACACACACACACACACACACACACACACACACAGATATTAAAAAGAGCTAAAATACAGTAACCATTCCTCATCTCCCACACTCAGCATCAGGAAGCCACTGACTGTATTATAGTGAGCCCACAGCTGCTTGCAGTTCGATCAATAACTGAACCTGATAACCATTTAACAAATAGATTTTTGAAATGGAGCTTTAAATGGATAAAGGCAGCAGATGCACACAGATATGCGTTTGAAAATGAAACCTTGCAAGCTTTATTTCTATGTTTCATATGCTATTTTTCTTATTTTGTAATCATCCTCTACTTCATCCAGCTCGCTCTCTGATAATTCAAAACATTTTGGGTACCCATCCCTTATTACCGCTTTAGTGACAGATGAAGTGTAAATGTTTTTCAGAAACAAGAACATCAGAAATGCTGCATGAGAGAAGGCATGTAAAAAAGTACTGTGTTCAGGAAAACGATATTATTTTCATTCAAGCTGATGGAAGCTTTTCTTTCAGTTTTTGTGACATTTAAAAGTTTGCTTGAAACTTAACAGTTTGATTGAAAGGCGGTGAGTCATCAAGGAAAAAAGGGCTCAAAAGGAGAATTGCTGAATAAAATGTAGGAAATTTAGTTCATTAGTCAGACTTTTGAAAACACAAATCCTAGAGCCCTTAAACTACTTGAGGCAGCTAAACCAGAAGCAAAATTCATCAGTGAGGCAGGTATTGCAAAAGCAGATGCGAGAAATTATTGGATCTCTCACTTTCAACATAAACTCTATTTTTTGCCTCTCATTCTTTGTTCCCGTTTTTTTGTTGTTTAACCTCGGAAACCTAACTCTAGCCGTCCTCCCTTTGATGAATGTCATCTGCTTTGGACTCAACACGGACTGGAACAAGAAAAGAGAAGTCATCCCCTCCCTCATGGATCATGACAAATGCTCTATATTCACTATTCTTCCCATTAGATCACTCCTGACTAAGATATTCCACTGTCTTTTTATCTATTTCACTCTTTTTACAGGTCACCAAGTTCCCCTTCCTCCCTTGCCAAAGAGGTCAAGGTAAGTTCAGTTCATCCCAAACCCCCCTGTGTGATCCTATGGGGAGTAATCCCTCACTAGACTGAAACACACACACACACACACACACACACACACACACACACACACACACACACACACACACACACACACACACACACACACACACACACACACACACACACACACACACACACACACACACACACAGCTCTGCGTTCACTTGAAACCACCAAGGTGTGTCTGTGTGTGAATGACTCATGATTTACATGGAAACCTGAAGAGGAGGAGGAGGAGGGGGGGTTAGGGGGGGAAAAAAAGCGAGATGTGATTTCTCCTGGACAAACAGCAGCAACAGCGGCATTTTTCTGCTGCTGGGGCAGCAAAGGCAGGTCCCCGCGGATCAGCCCAAAGCCCAAGAATGTGACTTCTCATACGACGGCTGGGCTGAGCTTTGAGCTTTGATCCCTGACTGAAGAGAAAGTCGGATTTTCCGGCACAGTGACTGACGGGCCAGCGAAAAGCGTTTGGGAATGGGAAAAGCCGGGCGATTACTAAGGCAAAAGATATTGTGTGTGTGTGTGTGTGTGTGTGTGTGTGTGTGTGTGTGTGTGTGTGTGTGTGTGTGTGTGTGTGTGTGTGTGTGTGTGTGTGTGTGTGTGAGGGAGGGACAAGAGGAACAAGGAGAGGGGGTGGAATGGTACCACACGTTCTCATTTTTCAACTCCCGTCTTTCATCCCACCCCACCCCCTCCCCAACCCTAAGTCATTTCTTTCTTAGCAACTGCCGGCTAAAAGCCTTTTCTCTATGAGAAACGGAGGGGATGTGAAGGACTGAGACCTGTCTGTAGTCTCCCTGGGGGCTTTTGCAGGAAGCACTGTACCAGAGACGGAAGGAGATAGATTCCCCGACAAGCAGGGAACAATGGCAGTGACATGGCATAACTAATCGATATGAGAAAGCTCTAACTTGGGGACGGGGTCAGGGCTCTTGATGTGGCAGGCTCCGTCTCTCCCAGCCTGTTCCATTCTTGCTCTCCAGTCCCATCATCCCCTCCACACCCTTCATTTCCTTCCTCAGCGCAGACCCTTTGAAATGCTAAACAATCAGGGCGAAGTCCACACCTCGGCTTTCCCCTCGAGACACCAAGCTAATTTTTTTCCCTGGCACCGTGCTCGGTTTGGCTCGGCCATATTCTTTTCCCTCCCAGGACGCTGGTCTTGATGGAGGGATAAGAGCCTAAAAAAGCAGCAGCAGGTTAGGGCTAAAAACATAAATTGTGTTTTCAGTCATTATTAACATCAGACTGGCAGCTTGGCATAACTAAAACAGTTGCTTTCTTTTACCAAGGACTCATTTACCCTCACCCCAATTAGAGGAGGCAATTAATTTGCACATGAAACGATGCAGCATCTCGTGTTTGACACCGATAGGTTTCTTTATATTCTGTAGTATCAACCTATTGACTCTTTCTGGTCCAACTGACGTCGGTCTACACTTTGCACCTTTTTGTATACTTTTACGGTGTTACTATGTGCTGTTCCTGTTAAATCAGATTTCAATCACAAGAAAATTACCACTGTATGTCATTATGTTATTAAAGCGTAACTCTCGCCAAAATGCATCCTAGGGTATTTTTGTGAATGTACATGAGTCAAACTTTAGTTTAAAAGCATATTTAGGACCGAATCGCCACTTTTAAGATTCACCGTATTCTCATTTTTGGGTCAAATGGCCTTTTGAATGGGAGTGATAGAGGCACTCTCATGCTAGTCTCAAAATAGCTATTTTCGAAATACTAAGAAGGCTCGACACAACATGAAACTTTGCTTCAAATATCACCAGGAGCTCTACACCTTAACGCAAGCATTGACAACATTGTTTGGGTACACAGATTTACTAAAAAGAAAGTTGTTGAGCAGCTCTCCTCAGCTGTCCGGCCGCAGCCATTTTATCAGTCAAAAACAATTGATTTCCGAATGCAACGTAACAGGGAGGAGAGTAAAGATGGAAAGCTCCCAAAGCTTAGTTCCATATAAATGCACGGATAAGTCGTTGTTTTGTCGTTATTGAAAAACAATATTGACCTTGTAGTTGAAAAAGGAGCCTCATATGGAGTCTGTTCATTCGCATTCGGATATCGACTCGTTTTGACTGCCGAGGTGGTAGTGGCTGGAAACAACAACAGCTGCGGTGAGTTGCTCAAAACTTTTTTTAGTAAATCTGTGTACACAAACAATGTTGTCAATGCTTGCGTTAAGGTGTAGAGCTCCTGGTGATACTTGAAGCAAAGTTTCATGTTGTGTCGAGCCTTCTTAGTATTTCGAAAATAGCTATTTTGAGACTAGCATGAGAGTGCCTCTATCACTCCCATTCAAAAGGCCATTTGACCCAAAAACGAGAATACGGTGAATGTTAAAAGTGGCGATTCGGTCCTAAATATGCTTTTAAACTAAAGTTTGACTCACGTACATTCACAAAAATATAAGTCTATAATTTATCACGTTATGTGAAGCTGTTTAAATCATACAAATATTATATCCCACTGTTACATGCTTGTAACTTGTTAACCGTATCTATCTGGTTATTGATCAGCTCACAGCGGCAAATTCCCTCGATATGGTTGGTTTGGAAAGTGTGTGTGTGTGTGTATGTGTGTGTGTGTGTGTGTGTGTTGTTGTTGTGTGTGTTGTGTTTGTGGGGGTTATGGTTACGGTACACAGATGTTTAAAGTGTGTTACCTTCAAAATGCTGCCTATTACAGTGTTAGGGGCGTAATATGTCGTCATACAACGCGTCTCATGGTTGGATACCGGTGGACCATGACTTGTGCGTCTTGCACTACGAAAAAACGTAAATAAAAGTAATAAATAGAATTCAGACTGTGAACTCTTGTGTTTACACTGTTTTTAAAGTCATGTAAAAGGGTTTGTTCATAGACTGTATATTACCATATGTACAGTCTATGGTTTTGTTGCATGTCCTCAGTCTTACCCTACAAATAGGCACACACACACACACACACACACACACACACACACACACACACACACACACACACACACACACACACACACACACACACACACACACACACACACACTACAAAAAAAAAAAAAAAAAAAACACACACACAAAAAAACACACACACACACTCCTTTGAGTGTACATACATATGAAAATACAAAGATATTGAACAACATTGCATATTTGTGACAATCACATAGCGACAGTAATCAAAATTAGCAAGGAACCATGTTTCACTTACTTCTCAAACATACAACAACTTTCCTCCGCCGGCTCGGTTTGTCAACAACACACTCACTTCCGTTGTCACTCACTTCCGTTGTCACTCACTTCAGTTGTCACTTACCGTATTTGTGTTGTGGCTTTTGTATTTGTGTTGTAGCTTTTGTATTTGTGTTGTAGCTTTTCTTTTGCGTTTGTGTTGTAGCTTTTGTGTTTGTGTTGTGGGTTTTTGTATTTGTGTTGAACCGTCTCGACTCAAACTTGCACTGCATTCGTTCAGACAGAAAGCAAGCTCTACAGATGGAAATGATGGTGTAATGTGGTGATGCTGTTCAGTGGTATTGATATATAAATGACAGTTATGTAGCCGACTTCCTGACTAGTCTGAAAACGAAGGGAGATAAGAAGAAAGTGTGGGCGAGTGAGAGGCAGCGAGTGAGATAAACATAACTCAAACTTAATGTTATTTGCAAATGGCCTTGACATGGTTACATGGTTACATATGAAAAGAGAAGAACAACCACACAAAACACTGAAGATGTTTTAACTTAAGGAGAATTTGACCCATCACCTCAATATAGAAGCAATGACACTGAAAACACTTTGAGCGTATCACAAAACAGGCACGTCTTGTCTCTTTGGCATGTTCGCTTCTTAACACTGATTCAATTAAGCAGCTTATTGTCTCCTGATATGCTAAAGTAACTGGCCAAACCAAGCTTTTTCAACCCGCATCAGTCTTATCTCTGAAGTTCTTGAGATGCGGTGGAAACAAATACGGAAATGTAAAAAAAGACTCTTAGACTCTTTGGTGAAAAAGGTCCAATCATTTCCTTACAAAGCTGGATTTCCTCTTTACAAATCCCCTTCAGAAAGGTTAAGAGACAGAAGATATATTACATCTTGAGGCCATGATGCATGGGTGACATTTAATGAGGAAACAGAAGGGTTATTATACCAACAATTACAGCCAACAGCGCTTGATATTCGTACTTGTGTTCCTTATGGCCTCCACCTAGATTTTGTCCCATTTGTGGAGCTCGAACCATGCTGAAGGCAGTAGTGCTGTTCTTCATTGCCTCACAACGCCGCTCATATATCACGGCCTTAGCATAAACAGTACTCTTTTGAGAATTCCTTAATTAATATGGGCAGAGCAGGGGTGTCTGGTTCAAGTCAAAAAACACCCCAGAGACAGAAAATATGATGTTAAATGAGGTCCGGTTGATGCCGGGGTTAGCCCTGACCACACTGGCTAAAACAGCTGTTTGTCTGTGCTATGTTGTGGTTTTACACAAACATTGTCACACACGCCGTACATATACGCACATATTTACATACACACACAGAGCCTGCCTGTTTCTGTGTTTCGGTCAGGAGCAGGGTGAGCCTCTGTGGTTTGGTGGGGTTCAGCAACACACATGCTCTCTGTTTATGTTGAGCTTGCAGGCCTCCTGTGGTCTGCCTCGCTGCGGCCTGACACAATCTGCCATCCCAGCACACAAATAGTCGCTGTCTCCAACTTTATCCCTACATCACATCAGTCCAAAACACTTCTTTAGCTGCTTTCAGTATACACATTCTACTCAATGTTCTGTTCATGTTTGGGCTGCAGACGCAGAGATAACCATGGTTTTGGTTATGCCCAGAGTCATGGGCTCACGGTGTGTAGTTTTGTGTGTGCGTAAAGTCCATCCTTCTTGCCTCAATTTATTTCTCTTTCTTTCCTCAGCCCACTTTCTCACCCTGTTATTCTCTCCTTTCCACAAGTCTTCCCTTCCCTCTCCCTCTCTGTCCTGTGCGTCTCATTTTGCAGTCTATTGTCGGAAGCCAGCGAGTTTATGGGGGAGCCGGCTGGCCGGTCTGAAAACACAAGCGGGGTTTTGCGTGGTCGCAGCCGAGCGTGACGGATACAATAACCCCTACGGCGAAAGCACCCATGTGCTAAATTACTGCCACAAATGTTCTTCCATCAGGCCACGGCAGGACCATCAGGGCCACTCAGCCATCTCAAGCCCCGACGCACTTTCCTTTTCCGTTACATAATTGCGCACTGCCCAAGTGCGTCCAACAAGTCAAGCTCCACTAAAAAGGTGCGGATGAGGTTGATAGGAGAACAATAGGGGAGTGGAAAATTTAGACCGCTGGTATACTCTGAAAGAAAACTAATTTGCTGTGTTTTCAGACGGCTTGCAACTATGGAGGTGCAAGCAAATACCTGTATGAACATGGTGTCGCTAGGTCAGTTTTTCTTGCAAGATATGAATACTAAAACTACTACAACTCTATAAAAGCACACCAAAAATGCATAACCTGTAAGCAAGAACACAACTTTATTGACCGAATACAAGCAAATATATTAGGGGGCTCTAAACTGAAATAATTCACTATTTTAGCATAATTTACAAAAAGTTTGAATTAATTATTTGGTATTCAGTGAGGTGTACAGAACTACAGATGCAGGTTTTGTGTAAAAATCAATGACCAGGAATGATTCTGTGACGGGGTTAACTTGTGTTTAATTCCCTGTACTTTAAAAACAGGATTTGCGTGAGAAAAAGCTAAAAACATTAAGTTTGTTTAGCAGAAAAGCCAATCTGCTACTTTTCCTTTGGCATTCCCCCTCGTTATCCTGTGATTTAAACTTGTTCACCTTCCTGCCAGCAGCAACAACACCTATTGTTTGCAAGGACCGGCCACTTCACACCTCCCATTCACATCTTTGGTAAGCAATCCATTCAGCTGTGTGGAGGAACTTGAACCGCACCCATATCACAATCACAGTGGCTGGAAAAGACATACGACCGCCAGCGTCACATACCTTGTGGACTCACAAAAATTCAAATGATATGAGTTTCTGAAGCTGGGGTCTATTTTTAGATGGGATATTTGTGGCTTTTACGTTGCAGTGACACGTAGCATGGAAAAGGAGGACAAAACATAATGCTGGCATCAAGGCTTAAAAGAAACACTGTGTTGGTGCTTCCTAACAGCTAAAGTGTCTTAAATTAATTAAAGCAATTACATTTTGGTATCTAAAATGGAAAGTTACAACATCCATCTACAGTCTGATGGGAAAATCACTGAGACAGTGCATCATAGGACATTTAAAGTCTTTACTGCCACTAAAGGTTTTAGTGGAGGCTTCTCACCTCGCATAAAATAAATAAGCATTGGAAAAAAATGTAACGGATAAATTATATTTAATAACATGTGGTTACTTTTGAATCAAAAACAATGAAAAAAAGAAGCTACAGCCAAAAGAAATAGGGCTGAAACTAATGATTGTTTTCCTTATCAATGATTCTAAAAAATTGAAAAAAACTAGTGTTAAAGGTTCATCAAAATGTCTTGTTTTGTCTGGCCATGAGTCCAAACCCCAAAGATGTTCACTTTATAATAATATAAGATAGGAGAAGAAAATCCTCACATTGGAAAGCTTTTTTTTGTCTTTTCTTTCTTAAAAAAATACTTATGTTTAAATGATTATGAAAGCAGTTGCCAAATACTGTTTTGTCTGTTGACTAATCACATCAACTAACAGTTTCAGCTTAGAAAAGGAGAAATCTGTACATTTTCCACATATTTAACTTAGTTGGAAGACATGTCTCTGCCTTACCAACACAGTAACTGACACGCAGAGATGAACAGTAAGACACTACCCTCTTATGCTCTTAGTGAACACTGACATGTGCACTTTCTTATTGCCATATTGATTCATTAAGGGTCGATGTGTCCCTGCCTTTGATTGGCTATTAACTGATCCATTAGCATGATGTATTCAGATCCTATTATGGCAGTAGCTTGTTTGTCATGATGGAACTTTCTTGAAAAAGAAAACATGCATTCAGGGCAAGAACTCACTGATGAGATGGGAAGTGCTTCATAACAACAGGGGACTAAACATAATTTGATCACTATACAGAAGGTCTGTACAGTTAAAAGGATCTTTCATATTCACACGGTTCAGTGAGCGAACATGCTCGGGCTCATAGATCCCCGCTGCATTTTGTCACTTAAAAGAATAGAGCAAATAGGAGCATTAATTACCATGCAGTGATGAGAAATGTCAGTATGACTGAGAAGAGAAGAAAAGAGAGAAGAATCATCCAATGAGGAGCTGTAACCACAACACACCTTCAATCTGTAGTGGGTGGCAGCAGCCCGTCTTTCAGCAGCAGAAACAGCGTACAGCGGTGCTTGGCACAACACACAGGCTTATTCATTTGCACCCCAGATTTTCAGTCTCTCTGTCCATGTTTATTTTGTGTGTGTATGCACATGTGCATCCATCCATACAGCAACACACTGATAAGGAGTGACAGCCTGACACATGTGGCCTTGATAAGGTTATGTTGGGTAATGATATCTGACAATCATTAACAAGACAGCATGGTTTTTTTGTTTGTTTTTTTTACAAATGTCTGATCTGAACAGATCAGACAAAAAGCAAAAGTCAAAATACAGTACGTCTATGAGGGTTAAAAAGAAATATGTAAAAATATGTGGCTTCTAAAAATAATAATAACCTGAATCTGAACGTGGAGCGTATAAAATATGCATAGCAATAAGAGTAATGCACAGTTTCCTGAGTGCACCTTACTTTAAGACCATGTGAAGTGATAAAATGTAAAATGCACCACCACTGAAGACGACAGGTGATTGTGGACAGCTTTGAAGTGATTAGCGGATAACAGGGATAGCGGACGCTAATGTCGCATTTGCACTCTGATTAGCTTGGAAATTGAAGCTAATGCTAAAATAATCACATGTTTTATCTGTATTTACAGGGTGAGGGATCAATATTGTCACCAGTGATAAGGCCGTTTATTATTATGAACAGAGAACATTTGACACAGCATTTCTGCTACAGTCAGTCACTCACTCAGAGTAGCACTTGAATTTATATTTAATGTTTGAGTGTAAAGCTACTGTAGATGCTAACGCAACAATTCTTAAAGCTATAGTGCGTAGTTGCGGTCGCCCCCATGAGGAATTCTAAGTAATGACAACAACACTGTAGGCGTGTCCACATGATACAAGCCTTAAGGCAGTTACACACAACCATACGTCCAGAAAAGCCAGTCGGACTGATTAGTCTCCCCGAGTTGGTCCAAAAAGTGCCTCAGAACACACCGAAGAGACGAGACGTAATACGTCTCCATAGCAGCAGGCGGCGCTAATCTCTTATTGTTGCCCAAAAAATGAAAATCGGCAGCTGATAGGACGAACGCGTCACGTGGGTTTGTTTTCTCCGGAAATTGAAAGCCAGACTGTCATGGCGGCCGTTCAGAATACGATCTCATATTGTACTAAAATAGTTCACTGAAACATGTTTCTGAAAACATTTTAAGCGAGAAATAGGCCGTGCAGTTGCTGAATCGGTCTTCATTTCAGCTCAACAAAGGTCAGTTTAAAAAGATTTTTGTCAGATTTTGAGAGACTCTAGTCACGCTCATTCCGCTCGCCATTTCCGGGTGAGTCCTGACTGCCCTGTCTCCGACTGAACATGTCAGGTCGGCCAAAATGAAGGCCGACAGCCCCTCAGACGGAAGGCGTGGAACACACTGAACAGACTCGAGTCACCGACCTCTCGGCCCCCACCCCTCTCCCACGCAGGTGCTAGTAGCCACCATAGACTGTTAATATTTACAGTCTATGATAGCCACAGAGGACACGGAGGATTACAAAAACATGATGGACTCTTCAGAAGAGGTCATTATTTTCACTCAAGTTTCTGCCCGGGAAAGTCACCGGACGACACAATCTTCTGAACATAGCACGACTGAGAAATCCAGAGAGTCTTGTGTGGAGCTGATAGTCTTAATTAGCTTTGTAGCAACTCATTTGGCAATGGCTTGAATGTAACGGACGTTCATTAATATCAAAATGTTACGCACTAAAGCTTTAAATGCAAAGTCACCTCAGTAAGGGTTGTCCATGCTAATGCGGTTGGCTGACGTAACTTGATTTTTTTTTTTTTTGTCAGAAAGATTGTTTTAAACATTCGAACAATAGGACAGACATTATTTGAAATTAATTTTAGAGTGAACAGAAAGACTAGGACGGAGCTATGTCTTAGTTTGTGAATCAAGAGAAGCAAATTATGGCGTATCGCATTGATGAAGTGGTTAAATGAGAAGGTGCAGAAGCTTTTTACAGTGCGGGCAAGCCTCATACTCCCAACATGCAACGAAGAGGACTGCGGCTTTTTCTCTTCTGTAACCGTTCCATGCATTTCCAGAGGGCAGCACGCCCAGAGCATGGACTGTGATCACAGCTGCTCACAGCAGCTCAGAGCTGTTTGTAAGGCATCCGTACACAACACCAGTAAGCCTTCATGAGGTACATGGAATTAGACAAGTCAGATGTGGTAAAAATCTACATGAAGCTAAACTGAAGTTCCATAGAATGTGTTTACATGGAGAAACTTACCTATTCACTCTTTTTATATATATATATATATATATATATATATATATATATATATATATATATATATATATATATATATATATATATATATATATATATCTCAAACGGCACTACAGAGAAGATGTCACTGTCTGCTCCACAGCAACAGTTAAATTAGTTACATTAAAAACGCCGGACACAAGAGCTGATGCAGGGGCATACGTCTTTATCACCAACACCAACAAGGGGAATCAAACTCTGATCAAACCATGGGAAAATTCAAGATACAGTATACAAGTTTTACAGATCAAATATAATACAATAGATGTAATGAGAAAATGAGATTTTTTTTTTCTTAAGATTTTTCTGTAGCTGGAGATTTCCCAATTTATTTAGGCAGATTTAAAATGGAAAATGCACATCAGATCTGGCAGCAATGATGAAGCTACAGCAAACTCAGTAATGACCGAGCTCTTAGATCTACTTTCCTCAGCCGTCCAAAAAGATACGGCAGCTGGGAAATGCAAAGCAACACATCTATTTGGAGATGTAGTCTGTCTATTCCCGTTCCCAAAAACCTCCCCTGTGTCGTCCTCTAAAAAGCTTATCAGCATCCAGAGATGCCGCCGGCTTTGAGGCTCATTTGGTCTCGCTTCATACTCCACATTAAATGCAATTTATTGAATAATGAATCTCCTCTGCTCCTCAGACCGTGTGAACTCAGTAAATTGACTCAGCATTCACCCCCAAAAAACAGGCCTTTAAGGTCACCCTCTGATCCTGGATGAAATTCAAATACAATTTCCTCCACGTCAAAGCAAGAGTACAGGAAGTCAGATGCCTCTATGCTGCTTAGTAAAAATTTTGGTGAAATCCTGGGGCTGCCTGTGCCGGTTACAAGGATGATGTGGAGGCTGTGCTGCACTGTACGACTGCATGGGTATTTGTGGGCATGCAACTTAATATGAAGAGCAAAAAAATACATGAATAAAAACTCCTCTTGCTGATACATTATTCATGTTTTGTAGCTTCTGGGGGTTCCACATGAGTGGCCACAGTTAGAGTTAGCGCCGGGTTTCAGCCAAACAAGATGCTGCGGAGTATGCAGGGAGGGAGGGGTGTGTGTAAGCGTGTGTGTGTGTGTGTGTGTGTGTGTGTGTGTGTGTGTGTGTGTGTGTGTGTGTGTGTGTGTGTGTGTGTGTGGAGGAAGAAGCTGGGCAGGGAGGTTGCCTGGCGGCGTAAAAAGAACAACATTCACTGAGGAAAGCAGGAAAATGTGGGAAAAGAAGGACGCACTACTGAATCAGAACTACCTTGCTAAAGGGAACAGGCTTAGCGGCATGCACATATGCAGACGTAGATGCACAATTTAACACACACACACACACACACACACACACACACACACACACACACACACACACACACACACACACACACACACACACACACACACAGGGCAGACTGCAGTGTAAACGTAACACATACTTGTCTGGATTTCTGTCCGTCTCCTCGTCGGCTACAGTGCAAACACTTTGCAGATATTCAGAAAGAAACACAATCTTCCACTGTCCAGGCCAAAGACAAAATACACACACTGTAACAGGAGGATGAAGACTGCCATACACACAATAAATAGCAGGTATATTCAGACATTACTAGCTCATGCTTTCCTTAAGCTCCTGAAAAAGTCCCAGTAGAATATAAGTGTGTTTATAGATAGTAAGCTATGTAGCTGAGAGCAAATACTCTCCAGTCACCAGATACCCTACAAACTCCAGACTGGGCCCACAAGCAAATAGAAGAGCTTGCTTTTACATAGACAGACAGACAGACACACACATCTGTGTTTGGGGAACTTAAGGAGAATTTGACCCATCACCTCAATATAGAAGGAATGACACTGAAAACACTTTGAGCGTATCACACAGCAGGCACAGCTGCTGATTAAATACGCCCAAACGCGAGTGACATCTTCTACATATTGTCACACATGTAAGAGGGTAAACAAGTGAAGTATATTAATAATATTCATACACTCACACAAACACGCAGAGTGGATATGGTAATGGTAATGAGAAAAACAGACCTTTTGGACTTTGGAGTAGTTTTCCAGACTGATCTCATGAAATGGCGTATGTATGACACGCCAATTCGTATGCCATTATTGCCGTGTTATCAAGCACCAGAAACACGTTTCTTCAGACTTGCAGGCCAGTTACATATACAGTATTTTAAAAGTATATAAAAGTTTTTCCATTACCTGTTCGACTCGCCTTTTTTGGTTTTCCATTATGAAAAAAAGGCCCTGGTACTAGCTAACAGGTACATTTTTTAGTATCACCTCTGTCTAGATTCCAAGCGAGCTGAGCCGATACCAAAAGGTGACGTGAAAACCTGCAGACTACCGATTGGTCGGAGAGAATCGACACTAATCCCTGCTAGCGACAGACGGGGGTGTCCTGATCAAACTCGCCATTTTTAAATAGTTTAGCCAGCTGTGTTTTTTTTTGCTGCCTCCAGCTTCTTTTGAAACAGAATTTGTCTTCTGGCTGTGGCAACAGCCACATGCCGCGAATCAAAAACAACACACCTTCGACGTTCTGTGTGTGTGTGTCGCGTTAGGTCACAGCAGTTCTCCGCGGCGTCGCTATGACGACCAGCACTGCTCGTCTCACGCATGAGGCGGTACTAAATCTGCAAGAGAAAACGGAGGACCGGACACGCGGCCTAGCTGAGTAGAGCTGATACTAGCAGTGGTAAGCGCCATCGGACTCTGGGCTGAAATCTAAACAGGTAGGCATGCAGTCGATGCAGAGGCAAAACACTCGCCCACCTCGGCAGACTTCTGGGTTTGAATCCAAGTAGTGAACGCTCCAACAAACACAATTACTGGGGTTTTTGTAAGCGGGAAGCCAGTGAAAGATTTTGTCTTGGTGGCTTCATCATAAAATACCTTCTTAAAAAGGAGGCGAATGTGGCTCAAGCTCAAATGTTACTCTCTGCTTTTGTATATTTGTGGTGCTGCTTCGACATGTCTGTCATCAGTGCATGTAGGGGACGTGACGACACACATCCTCACAAAGTACAATCTTTCTATAGGATCAAGATATTGCATAAGCCGAAGCAGCTAAAACCTCTCCTTCGCATCGCTTACCTGTCTCACTTCAGACAGCCGGAGAACGTCGTGTCTGGTGAGCGAGCTGCAAAGGCAAACAAGATGCAGACACTTTGAAAGCGAAGTGTTGTCGTGTCACAACTTTCTGGGGAAATAAACACTTCAATTCATCCCCACAAAGAAAACACGCCATGACGAGCTGCTAAACAAAGCCGGATGCTCTGCTCTATGTCTTGCATCTTTTATCCCTCCTCGTCTTTCTACTTTCCTCTTCTTCCTTTATCTCAGTGCCTCTTAGTCTCGACAGGATCACTGGCTTTTCCCCACAAGCTCTTTCTCCCCTGCATTTATTTTTTTGTTGGGGGGGAGGGGGAGCTTTGCTGGCAGGGATGAGGTTGGATAGACACGACCAGTTAGGATGCAGCAGGGTAAAATTTAAGCCACTGAAACAGGAAAAGCATCAAATGGCTTGGCGATAGAGCCACAGAAAGAAACAAGTGGCAAAATATCTGCTTACAAGAATATATATATCCGACACTAACTGGTTGTGCTGTGGAAAAATGTTCTCAAGCCGCAGAATCTCTGTGGAAATGACTCATACGACAAGAAATGTCCTTATTCCTAAAATGTTTCCATCATGACATAATGAGATTGTACAGAAGGCCAGGGTCATGAGAAGTAATGCTGGCAAGCTTTTTTTCTGGACACCTTCCATAAATTGAATTGTTGTGTACGTGGGTTTTTTAGGCTGTGGGAGTGAGAGACATAATAAATGACTGCATAAAGGAGAAATTGTGAGTTCAGAACAGCCAGGAGAATAAAAAGCAGGAAGAAATTGAAGAAAAGGAGAGTGGGCGTTAATTTAAAATATCCAGCATTACCACCAGCAGCTGCACTTTGTCCTACATTGCCTCCCAAAAACATGCATGCACTCCTTCTACTTTATCTGAAAAGGAGGCCCCATCAAGCTCATGAATAACACCAAACACTGTCAAGGAAACTGGGAAGAAATAAACCAAACCAAAATGATTTTTTCCTTCCTCTCCCTGGTCAATCATACACCCACAATCTGGGCATACTGACACTCTCCTTGGTGAGACCAGATGCCTTCTTCCCTTGTAACCGTCTCTTCTCCTCCTCCTCCACAGTTAGATTTGGCTTAGCTGCTGATCCGTGAAGTGCCGTGGAATCTGCCAAAACAGGGCATGGTTGTCGGTGGCTGTAGCTGTGAGAGCAGCCATTGTTGCCTGACGTCGTCCCAGCATCAAAAGCTGAAGGAAAAAGGGGGCACGAGGAAGAGGGGCCACAGCAGTAGGAGAGTCAGGGTTGATGGAGAGGGGTGAAACACGAGGGAGTAAAAGGGGAACATATGGGGAGGCTGCAATGTCAACAAGGCACAGGCATTCCCTCTGGAAAGAGAGCAAACTTTAGCACAATAGGACCCCTTTGGAGCGCCTGGGGGCAGCCCCAACTTTTACACCCCATGAGTGGAAGTCAAACCGAGCCATAAAGCATGATGAACCAGACGGGGAAAAGAGCCCTTCCATCAGCCTGCCAGGCAGCCAGATCTGCTCCAACAAAACCCTCTTTCTCTCCTCGAAGCCTTGGCCCCTTAAACATTGAGCCATGCACACATTCTTCTGTGACATAATGCTTTTTTAAGCTATTGCCCTCTTCAACTCCCGCACTCCACCACCTCCTCCCCCTCCTCTTTACCCTTACTCAGATTTCCCCCCTTTTGCCAATTACTATTTGAATATGAATACTAGCAGAGGGGCTGAGTGTTTGTTTTCGCTTCTGTGGTGGTTAGAAGTGAAGTAGGGAGGCCAGCGTGCAAACTGACGTCAACGATCTGACGTCTCATTGATGTGCCGGCTGTAGGTGTTTGCTCTATGGCCTCTTGGGGCCATAAAAGCTGCCATAAAAACTGGCTACTAACCCCCCCTCCCCCCCTTTCCCCAGTGGAGCTGCGGCAACGCCCCGAGGGAGTCACGGAGCTCACAGGAGGCGAGGTCTGCAACAACTGCTGACATTACTGGTGGACTGTGCTCTAATGAGTCTGTGTAGCTCTATTATTTGAAAGGAAATGTTCATCTTTACTAACTAGGAGTCCTATGTGTGCGCGTGTGCGTGCGCGTGTGTTTACTCTGAGTGTGTCAGGGTCTACAGCAGATATAGGCCTGAGTTTCTGCCCACTGCCCCTCATTGATGAGACAACTCTGGTCAGGTGCTCCACAGCCTGGGGACTGCAGAGTCATTCAGGAAGAGGGACAAATCCCTGGGAGCATTGGGACCTGCAGCAACCCCCCCCCCCCACACTTCCTCTTTACACACACACACACACACACACACACACACACACACACACACACACACACACACACACACACACACACACACACACACACACACACACACACACACACACACACACAACTCTTAACAGTTCAGTGGCGAAAAGAAAACAACCATATAACTACAGCCTAATTCACTCACAGTGAAACCCGTGTTCACTTGACTGGTCACATGAGCAAATAGGAAGGAACGATCGGGAGGACAAATGGGTTGTTAAATCAGAAATTAGAGCCTTGCATAAAGCTGAATGAATCATTTCATTTATGGTATATTTTTTTCTATAGAAGACTAAGATTACTTAAAAGTTGACATTTCTCCGACCAGTGTGGAAAAAAAATCTCTCTGACAGGACAGGACATTACTGTATCGAATTTTGGTCACCTAGAAACGTAAGTTTCAGATCATGATTTGTAAAACTTTACTTTTTTGGCGGACTAGGTAGATTGTCAATACAGGCCTGGAGTTTACAGCATCTCAAACCTGATATAACTTTTTTTTTTAAGCTCTAAAAAAATAGTTGGTTGCCCGTTTGCCGTTTGGTGCCAGGCAGATAATGTTCAGTCAGTTTATCGGAGCTTTTTCGCTGAACACCGCTGAAATGAGAGCAGTGAGTTGCGAACAATCTTTCACATTACATTAAGTTAATGTATCCATGGTAAAATATATGAAGATTGATCAGAGCAGCTTTAAAAGGAAACCATTTAAAATCACAATATTAGTCAGGAAACTCACAGTTAGAAATTTTCCTCAACTTCTTCAGCCGTAGCATCGCATTAAAACACCATTTATACAATCAGCAGCTCTGCGTGTTTGCTATTAGAATGTGTGATTTTTAAATACACTGAGAGAGACCGAAGACAAACCGGTTTTGGTTCTCAGACTGAATCAGTTAATGTTGGATACTCATCGGTTTAAAGAACAACAACCAAAACCAGGGGGCTGATGGCAGAACTCTGCAGCAGCTGAACGTGGGAATGCTGGAATGATGGAGTTGGGAATGTGCGCTCAGAGCAGCGTTGCCCCCTGTCTCAGCATGCCCCGTGCTACACAGAGAAAGCAAAGATGGGAGAGATTTTTTTTTAATACTTCGTCTCTCGGCTTTAAAATTAAATAAATAAAAAGGACAGATGTCAGAACTCACCGTGCTCACCAAACCTGCAAACAGCAGCCATATCTTCCCTTCATTCCTCCTCAGCAGAGAATTTAATGAGAAGCCAATCCCATGTCTGTCCTGATCATCACTTTTTGCCTCAGCCAGTCACATACCTGTCTAGTTTAATTGAGTTCACAAGGACCCAATCAGCTTCTTTCTCTTGCTCCCTCGTTCTCTTTCTGTTCTGCACTGTCAGTCTTCCAAAAAACTGTGCAGCTACTCACTTACCTGTCTGCCCACAAACTTTTTACATTACCATATCAGCACTAGTTAAGGATAGAAGAGAGCTTCAAGGGTAACAGCAAGAAAAAAAAAAAGAGAGGAAAAGAGAGAGAGAAGGGGGTTTACAACCGTTACTACTGTGCCTATGTCTCTTATTAATTCATTCCTCTAAAACATTTCCTGACAGTTCTGGGAAGTGAAGGAGTTTTGATGCCTTGTTATTCCTCAATCTTTCAATTAATGAGCACAACAAGCAAGGGTGGAAGCGAGCAGCTTTAATAGAGGAAATGTTTTCAAGGGCCGGCCCACTGCTGTGCTAATACTCTCATCGATTTTCATTTTGGGGGAACCCTCCCAGCTGATCAATCTCTCTACACCAACTAGCTGACAGCTGGCCTGGGAGGTGGAAGGATGGTTCTGGGCATTTGATACGATGTGTCAGCCGAGTTCATGTCCATTCCCCCCAAGTTCTTTCCTTCTCTTGCCCTCCCCTCATGCCGCCGCCACCACCTCTGAGGCCAGGGGCGGCTTGGCTGCGCTGGTAATCCCTCAATGAATGTGGGTCAGTGAGTCGCCTTCGTCACTCAGCAAGGGGACAGACAGCGAGGTTGTGACCCCAGTCATCCTGCGAGCACTCGCACGAGCACTCACATGCTCGTGTTCACACGCCCACGTACGAAGACACACACACACACACACACACACACACACACACACACACACACACACACACACACACACACACACACACACACACACACACACACACACACACACACACACACACACACACACACACACACACACACACACACACACACACACACACACAAAAAGTAGCAACACAAACTTGGAATACATTTGAGCAAGCATCTGAGATTAGTAGAGCTTAAATAATTAGAAGATTTATGGAGTAGTTGATTCCCAGAAAATACATCTAACAGGTTAATCGAATAATTAAAAAAAAAAAAACACGTCCAAAGTTTGCTGTTGGCAGCATCTGAGATGTGAATATCGTCTGGTTTTTTTAAGTCATTTTGGAAAGTTAGAGACAACACAAAACATTTGAAGAAGATGCCACCTTGGGCTCTGGGAACTGACGGGCATTTTTTTGCTAATTATTTTGTGGAACAATTATTTGAGAACATTATTGAAAAATTACTCAATGGTAAAAATAATCATTAGTTGTAGCCCTCCAGATTAATATAGTCAGCAATATGGTCCACCGATAAACAGCTGAGACAAACCAGTACCCTTAGATACAGCAAGCGTCTCAAAAAACAATGGTATAATACGAGAAGTATGATGAGAGCAGAAATACCTCAAATGATTACAAACTGTCTCTAGTCATTTAACAAGCAAAAATATCAAACCTTTTCTGGTTCTAGCTTCTTAAATATGAAATGTTGCTATTCTTTCCTGTTTTATATCAATGTAAATTGATAATGTGGTTCTGGACTGCTATTTTAAGACATAACCTTGGCCTCTTGAAACTTGTGACGGGCATTTTTCACTATTTCTCAACAAATGATTAAGCTAAAAACCTAAGAAAATAATGTATTGCTGTTAGTTGCTGTCCTAAAAAGAGAGGATTTTCAGTAATGTAACAAAGTTAAGCACTTGTAAGTTAAGTTTATCACCAGAAACTATGACTGCTGAGAAAATGCTAGTAATGAAAGAAACAGACACGCTGCCAGACGGGAGAAATACTCTGATGAAGCCATGTTAACTTTTCTAGTGTAACGGTGACACAGTGACTTGCCCCAGATAATACTGAATGAGGCTGAACAACTGAAATATACAAACGAGACGGTTCAAATGAGAAGAAAGAAAGACAGAGATAATGAAAGTCAGAGGGGATGAATAGATGGCCTGATAAGATAAAATAACAAACAGAGGTTTTATCTAGTTACCAGCTTAAATCTGTCTCTAACACACACACACACACACACACATGCAGACACCCAAATATCAAAGAAACCTAATTAAGCTGCACCACATTCAAACTTATTATCCTCCACACCATTAACATTCTCCATCACAAGCTTGGTACTTTATCTTAGAGAGAGAAGGCAAACATGAAAAATTCATGATTTATTAATCTGACTAGCCAAAAAAACAAAACAATGGCAACCCAGGGAGTGTGACACCCTCTCATGCTTAACAGCGAGGTAGCAACATGTCTGTGTTTGCTACTCGCTCGGCACTCTCCAAATCTCCACCAGGAGTCCATTACGAGGCGACGCTGCCACGCTGGCATTCAGGTGAATGTCGGTATTCCAACTCCTAATAGTGTTTGACTGAGATAAGGTGGAGAGGATAGTGTTGCGGGGTTTTTTTCTCCACTTGGCCCAGATCAGCTACTGCCTCTCATTCTGTGGCATTGTGTCAACAAAATGTCAACCGCAGCGTCGTCATTAAAAAGAAACGGGAAATGTGGCGGGGAGCCATCAAGAGCCAAATCACATCAGTGTTTCTATGTTGTTCTGATAGAGAGGGGAAAGGAGGAGAAGGAAGAGAAAAGTAAAAAAAAGAACCAAAGCAAAGGGAGGGAAGGTATGGGAAAGTAAAACAGGAATTGCAAAAAAAAATAAATAAAAAAAAGGGGAGGACTGGAGGCCGGCCTCCTTCCTCCCTCTCAGTCACTCACACTTTTGAAAGGATTTTCTCAAGTGGGAAAATTTCTGCTGATGACACAGTTGTGAAAATGAAAATGCTGCGGCGCTTGGTTGATGTCACCGTCATTGACTCCTAATGGGGAAAAAAAACAAATCACACTACACGTGCAATTTTCTGGACTCTCCATTTCTTTCATCCCAACTCACGCGGCACACTCCGACATACACTCCGCCAACTATTATCACTCAATCTCACACCCACTTGCTCTTCTTTTCCTCCTTCCACATACACTTTCAGGCAACACAGACACATTTTCTGTATTACCTCTTGGCTTCCTTATTCTCTAAGTCTCTCCCTCTACTTCTCTTCATTGCCCTTCCACTCTCTTTCCGTTTCCAAATCCCCCAGGTGACCTTGAGCGGCAGCTGCCAGCGAAGTAGCTGAAGTACAAAGTCAATACGAGCCAACAAAGCTGGTTAAGTATTAAATGAGGGATGATGACGCAGCGGTTAGCCAGAGAAAGGCTTAACAAAGAGCAAATAAAATGAACATGTGCAGTGGGACTTTAATGGAACACTCAATAGCAATAATGATGTGCTTTAAGCAATTGACTCATGACGTTAGATGCACTTTTGATTTTTGCAGGATAATCTGCTTGCCAGTGGAATTTACAGTGCTTACATTCTGGGTTTAATGTTGAGCTACAGTTATGAAATTAGTATGCCATTTTAAAGAGAAAAAAATGTAGAAGTGTCAGCAAATCAGAATGACAGTTTGGTCAATGCTGTGCGATTCATTACTGAAACAGGAAGTAACGGGCCACAAAATAGAAATGAGAACTGTATTTCCCACAAATGAAATCACAAAGTTGAAAAGAGAAAACATCAGATATGTAGTAGGGCTGCACGATATGAGGAAAATATGCGCTATGAGATATTGTTGAATATCACAATTACGATATTACTTGCGATAAATAAACAGATATTAAAGTATACTCAGTTCTGCATGTCTGCTGCTTTCCGTATTCTTCTAAAATACAACAAATGGCTTGTTGATTTTGAAACAAATGAAAGGAAATCATTTCTAACATTCTTTTATTGAACAAATTGAACATTGAATTAAACATAAAAGGCACCACTAAAAAAAGAAGGACAGTAACATTTTAAAAAGCAGTTTTGTACTGATATGTTTGCTTTCAACTAACACAAAAAAATCTCTGAGTGTCTATCGCGTTATTTCGCGATCGGATATTGCGGCAGTTAATATCGCGATGACGATTAAAAAAAAAATATATATATATATTGGGCAGCTCTAATATGTAGTAAGGAGTATGACGGGAAAGGAGGTATAGTCACCACAAGGCATAGCATTACAGCAAAATCCCGATTTAACGTAAAGAATGTAAATTGTCGAACCTGTAATAGCCTTTCACTGTCCTCTCCCAGGATCATTGTCAGCAGCACTGAAAACTCAGTGGATAATGTAGCGGTGAATGGGCCCTTTCATCAGTGCTTGGCCATGGAAGTGGACCAGAGTGACTCCAATTGAAAGCTATTGCAGCTAAGAAAATCAATTGAATAACTGTGCGGAGCACGGTGCATTTGTGTGCGTGTATGGTGTGTGGGTGGGAGCTAGTTCAAATACCTACAGTATACCAGCTCCCAGTCTGCCCTCCTGATGCTGCATTCCTTTGAAGAGAAGAATTCCTCTGGAAGGCAACAGGGTCAAAGGTCAGGAGGCAAAGATGAGCCTGGTTGTGCCGTAGCGCTGCAGTACCAGCCGTACCATCAGTGTGTATGTATGTATTTATGTGTGGGTGTGTGTTTGTTTAGTGCCGGTGGTTGGATGCATTTGATTTCGAACCACTGAGCAGATAAGGCCGGAGTGTACCGCATCCCTTCTTTTTTGTTCAGAGTTATGTGTAAGGCTACATTCAAAGAGCATCCAGGCATGTACGTATACTGTGTAGCCAGCCGGCCTGCCTTGCCAGTGCTCCCTCCTCAACCGCTAACAGCTCCGCTGACACGTGTGTGCATTCCTGAGTCTGCACCACAGCGTCCCCGCATGCATCGCCTGTCCGCCCTCAGCCTGTGGAAATGGAGCACTAAAACCAGCCGGCTACATATAGATCCATTTACCTGAGAGCTACGTCAGGGTTTTTGCAAGGCAAGGGCTGGCACCCAAAGGGGTTTAAATTTGATTAAAATGAAAGGCATCAGTTTGATTAAATCTAAAGGCTGCTAAATCACAACAGGAAATAATGCTTTAGATTGATGAGTTTCCCTAATGTCGCCAGATGCCAAAGATGTCTAGCAAGCTAAACAGGTTAAAACTAGCTAAATCAATTCTAAAAACACAAGAAAACAACAAATGCTTCATAAGAAGCGTGAAAGGATTCACAAGTTTAACAAGCGAAAGCCAACTGCTAAATACTGTAAAAGTATTGTGTAAAAATGTAATTGGATTGGTTTGAGCGGTGGCAGAAATCAAATGCAGTATCGATGCTGGAAACGAAATGACTAACAGGCAGCGGTATCAATCAAAAGAAATCAACCGTGAAACACATTACGGTGGAAAGAGTGGGCAGTGAAAGCTCCGGTTTCCCTGAACTCACTGAGATCAGCTGTGTCAATCAGCTGATTATGGTACTGAGATGTTCCCGAGACAGAGGTACCTCTGGGAAAACAAGGCCAGATCCAGTGGGGAACAGAGCCGTGGGCGGAGCAGAGGTGGGCTGTCCAGAGGCGACTGGAATGTCAGATAATGGATGACATATCTCTCCAGGTGACACCGAGCCCAAGGCATCCAGTAGAGACAGCGAGTGAGAGAATGAGTGTGTGAGAGGGGAAAAAAAGATGACGAATGGATAGACAAGTGCATGCTTGTAAAGTTTTGTTGGAGCTCCCTTTTTGACATTATCAGTTTGTCTGTGAGGAGGTTTCAGAGTTCATTTCAAGTTGAAGGAGAGTCACTTCAGCCCAACACGTTTTCTTAAAAAAAAAAAAAAAAAAAACGTTATCTTCCCCCCACAGCTCCATTCTCTCTCTCTCTTTCTGATTGATTAAATGGAAATATGTGTAGGTTAACTTTCCATTTGTTCCCCATCCGTCCTTCCTCTAAACCTTGACATGCCGTGTGTACAGACGAGGAACAATGTCGACAAGTGCTGCTATCACATGCCTGAGTTTATCCAGGCTTCACAAAAGGCATGGGATCCACAGGTTGATGAATGCAGATCAAACCGATGTCACTCACAGAGAAGTGAACCTGACAGCGGAGTTCACTACGTAATCCAGCAATGTAAACAGCAGATAACACCACCTTCTATATTAAAACATACCAAGCATTCAAGTGCAGCTGTTGATGTCAAGGGGAGGGAATCATTCATTACCACCTTGACAAAACGGGAGAGCTCCAAAATTAGAGGTAATCAACTACCCCTGGAGGCCAAGTGGGAAAGATGGAACTAACTCCTGGAAATGAAGGTGATAATTAACCCATTATAACTAATTTATTTGCACTAAATCACTTCATGTTCCAACCAAACTTGTTACACGCTACAGCGTCCATAAGCACAACTGCACGAACCTTTAAAAAGGGGATGCAGCATTTTGTCATGACAAGGTCACCAGAACAGCAATACTAATTTCAGAGCAAAAGCTCGCACAGTCGACTTTCACTTAAATTTGCACTAAGTACAGGGTGCAAATCAAAACGTGTCACTGCATATCCTGGTAAAAGGCTGCAGTGTTCCCATGGAGTGGAGCTGGAAGGTGGTGGAGGGGGTGAATTCCTTCATCGGAAAGGAAAGGAGGGAGAGAGAGGAGGGGAGGGTGGTGTCCAGGGAGCTAATAGACTTAGAGAATAGCCTTTACTTCATGCTTGAAAGGGAGCACGGAGGGTAAAAACCAGTCATGTAGTGGGACATAAAAAGGTCGGTTAACTGTGGCATGTAGTTGGGGATCTTTATAAGGCTCGCAGTCATTGTTAATCAGTTATCAGTTCTCAGTGTGATTTATAAGTCCAGATTTTAAAAAGGGGGAGGTCAATGTATTCCTTGTTACTGGTTAATAACTATTTTCAGTTAGGAAGGACACACGTGAATTGGAATGGCTCCAGAAACACACACACATCTAAATGCACACACATTTTGAGCCAGAGCACTCTAGTTTGGATGAGGGTGACAGCTTCGTTACGCACGAGATCCGTGCGTAAAAGTTTGAGGGCATTAAAAAGAAACTCAGTAACTGTAACTTACTTGTCATACTCTGCGTTGTCCTTGTCACAGCGCGCGTCCTTGTGCTTCTGCCAGTCCTTGCCATGCTTGCAGGTGGTGAGCAGCACCACGTCCTCTGCGTTGTGGACGTGATGTAAGGCATTCCTGGTGTCCGAGCCGATACCTGTCAGGTAACGCTTCCCCTTGAACACCAGCATGTATTTTCTAAAAGGCGGGATGGAGTTGTACTTGAGGTACCCCCTCTCTCCGCCGGTCCTCGGGTGCTCCTTGGAGAAGAGGGGGATGGACACGTCGAAGTTGGGCCTGACGTTCTCGGTGCTGATACTGGCTTTGGCCAACATGGCCTGGCCGATGTCAAAGCCCAAGTCTTCCGTATAGTCCGGCCACGTCCCCGAGTACAAGTTAAATATGAGGTGGTTCCTGCCGTCGTTCCACAGAGGCAGGTTCTGGACCTTGGTCTTCAGGTTGTGGACGTATTGTGGGGACAGCTGGTCTCGGTCCAGAGTGTCCAAACTCAGGACGAACAGACACGCCTGTCCGGGGTCTGAGGTGTAAAACCTTGACCCCTCAATGGTCGATAAAATATTCTGATAACTCTCGGAGATCTTCTCCCCCTTCTGCTGCGGGTAAACGTACACTTTGAATCCGTTCTTTTGACACAGAGAGAAATCAAAGCATGAATCCATGCGGCACCGTTTGCCTTTGTAAACACTCGTGTTGACGTCCCTCTTATGCCTTGGAGATATGTGCAGGTTGTACTCCTCGGTGTCCGTCTGATCCCAGGGCAGGAAAAGGTGTAAAGGGTCCGAGAAGTGAGGCCAGGGCTGGTCGGGCCGGTACCCATTTCGGCTGCGGTCATGCCGGCTCCTGCTCGCCGCTGGAAGTTGAACCCCTCCGAGGTAGAAGAGAAGCACTAGACATGCACCGGCGGAGAGCAGGATCAGGTAGCGTTTTTTGGCCTGCATGTGTCCTGGGAACAGGGGCGAATTGTTTAGGAATAAGAAATGTAAAGTGGCCCGAAGTTAGGCTCTCACCAACCCCGGCTACACCGCTCCATCCTCCGGCAGCCTCCAAGGATCCCCAACCCTCCTTCTGCTTAATCGGTTCCCAAATCCAGCAATTGATCCAGTGCATGTGGGCGATTTTTAAAAGTATTGTCCCGTTCTCCCTCTTCTGTAGAGTTTCACCATATCTCACAGCGCCTACAGCGGGGCTGGGGTGACTAAAAAGCTCAGCGCTGGCCAGCGGACCCTCTCGGACACAATCACATGCAGCGACTCTCTTCCCCGGCGCTTCTTCTCAGCCTCATTCAGGCTGGCCGTACAGGGCAATTCAAACGGAAAGCTGTCCGACAGCCGTCTGGGAACTCTCTCCAGCGGGTAAACAGCGGCAGGGGTCCCCGAGGCTCTCCCAGACGGAAAGGTATGCCCCGGTTTGGGCTTTGGATGTTAAACTCGGTAACACATTGACCAGGGAGTGCAAAAACCCAACGGTGTGGCCGCCGCGCTCGAAACCAAATGCCTCCGGGTGATTTCGTCCTATTCCCCCTCTTTTATCACTCCATGGTCCCGTGTGAAGAGAAGCAACAAAAAAAAAAGAAAACCGGGGAAGCGTAGTAGCGCAGGGGCAGCTCAGCGGTACAACTGTAACCTGACGAATCCCTGCATTTCTCTTCTTATTTATTACAACCTCGCCACATACCCTCAAACGCGCTGATATCAAATTAAAACCTCATCGGCGGGGAGCCACGCAGCAGGCGAAGTTATCCGGTCCACACGAAGCAAACAGGCGCTAACCTCAGACCGGGTAAATAGCTAGGAAAATGTTCAAAAGACGGGATTCCTTGATCTTAGCGTCCAGTTACCGAGTGCTCAGTTGTTCCGATTGTTAGTCGGTAACATTCCAATCCCGACACGACGGCAGCTGACGTGACGTCCCATCGATGCACACCGGCGCCGCTGATTGGTCCGTCCGTGGAAACGGAAAAGGAGGGACTTGGGCCAATGCACCCATTCATAACCGGAGTGGTCCGCATGTGCAAATTATCTAATTGTAAGCCTGTCGAAGTTGTTTGGAGATGTGGCAGAGAGCAAAACATCATCAGTAGCTTATAAAGATTTCCTCTGAGAAGTTATATTGTGAAAGTATTCAGGCACATTTTTACACTCATTCTCCTTCATGTCAGAAACTGTTATTTTGTTTTATACTCATCATTTATGGGTTGCTTTTATTTTGTGTGTTACAAGTAATTGTTCTAATCTTATTTTTTTAGGGTCTCCATAAAGCACTTTGGTCATCATTTGTATTTTTTTACACACAGCATGCTCAGTAAATTGGCTTGACTTGACTATTTCTGTAGGAACCGATTCCCTTCAACCTTTATGTAGCATAAAGATTGCAATAAAGCAAGATGCAAAAAACTCCCATACATTTGTTTTTAAGGCACATATGCTGGCAAGTTTTCATATTCAACACCTACCGTAAAACACATTTATTTGTAAATATAGTACACATATCATTTATTCATTTCTGTGATTAAGTAAGTAAGTAAGTAAATAAAGTTTATTTGTATAGCACCTTTCACAGATGAAAATCGCAAAGTGCTTCACAATAAAATGTAATACAATACGACAAATTAAAATACAAGAACATTAAAATACAAATAGAAAACAAAACAAACAACCATAAAGACCCCTCGACTAACTAGAAGCCTGCTTGAATAGCAGAGTCTTTAATTGCTTTTTAAAAGATTTGACAGAATTCACACAACGTAGAGAGGGAGGCAAGACATTCCACAGCCTAGGAGCCACTGCTTGGAATGATCGATCCCCTCTAGTTTTAAAATGAGTGCGGGGAACCACTAATCGCCTCTGACCTAATGACCTCAGACTACGGGTGGGAGTATGAGGCTGTATCAACTCAGAGATGTAGGGAGGAACTTGACCGTGCAGGGCTCTAAAAGTAAGGACCAGGATTTTAAATTGAATTCTATACTGGACTGGTAACCAGTGAAGTGCTGCTAAAAGAAGTGTGAGATGTGTTAACTCTTCTGTTAATGTGAGTTAAAAGCCTTGCAGCAGAGTTCTGAACAGCCTGGAGACAGTAAAGCTCCTTCTTACTCAAACAGGTAAAAAGACTGTGAGTTTTTATTCCATTTTTCTTTCTTTCTTCTTTCTTTCTTTCTTTCTTTCTTTCTTTCTTTCTTTCTTTCTTTCTTTCTTTCTTTCGTTCTTTCTTTCTTTGCAGCACTACTTATTTATTTGTTTCATAGTGTATGTCCCATACTAGAAAACCTTGACAACAATGTCAACAATAACATTTGTTGCCTTTATTGGACAGTTGTAGAGACAGCATAGAGACCGGCAGGAAATGAGGAGAGAGGAGTATGACATGCAGCAAAGGTCGACCGGCTGGAATCAAACTGGCAAAACGTCACAGTCACATTGTATTGTGTCTCTACCACCAGGACGTCCCATCCAAGTTTTTCTTTTTGAACCATTTTGCATGGTCTACTGTCACACACAGTTTTTTCTTTATAGGAATCCAGAATCACTAACCCATAGTCCCGACAGTGCAAAGAAAATCAAAAGCCACAAAAGTAAGATAAGCCCTGTGCAATTTGCTTGTAACATGTTGTAACACTGATATCGCCTACAGGACTCAGCATCTTCTGAAAATAATTATTGCATTGTTAATTTCTACCACAGTAAAACAGTTAAGATATAAAGGCATTTCATGACTTGTTGTAAGTCAACCCCACACTAAATTTTTTTTGTATCCACTAACAAACACCAAAGTGCAAGGCAACCCCCTTGACAAGGAAATTAATAGCAGAGGAGTGGTTCTCGCGGAGTGTCACCATGCTTCATAAACCCGCATAATCCTCCCCACTGCTATTTGGTGGCAAAACACTCCGGCTGGGTGAAGAGGCCATCCTCATTTTTTATCGGCCAATTAGCTCAAAAGAGGGCGACTAATTAGCAGGGCTGGCTGGGAGACAGGCCAGGATCCTGTGGTTGGCCAGTGCTCATCATCGGAATATGCTGATGATGTAGAGGCCTGGGTGCTGTTCCAGAGCGCTGATCCTATTTTAGTGGTTGTCCTGCTTAATCCAATGTCAAGAAGACTAAGAAAGTTTTAGTCGACCGCAAGGAAACCATGAACCTTGATTTCTCTGTGTATGATTGTTTTGTAACAGGTTCTAGTAGCTTTATATTTTCTCCTAAATTTATTTATACAATAATCCTAACTCTGCACTCAGATGGAAAAGCCCCACAACTGGCAAACTTCACACCTCTGCCTTGTTGTTGTTTATGCCTGGGGGACTTTGCTCTTAATTGCTTGCAATTCTAATGGGAATAATGTAATGTTGCTTAATGACACTTGAAACCAGGATTGTGTTAACCAGAGAACATGGTGTAATCTGAATAGAGTTGTTCTTTCGAAAAAAATGCCTGTGTCTTTTTAATGTATTGCGGGTTGTTCACATCATTAAGCATTTCTCTTGATTGCAGGTGAGACACAGTAGAGCTCATGCAGAGACTGCAGAGTTAACTGCGGCACCATGAAAGGCACCATATACCCCCAGTTTATCCCCTGTGTATCCCAACTGCTTTGGAACATTTGGGAGCTGTGTGGTCTCTGCATGACAGCGGTGAGGACTGGGAGTCATTCCAGTGAACTTCGCTTCACTCCCTTCCTTCATCCTTCCTTGTGTACACTTCTAATATTTCCACACCAGAAACATTCCCCTCTTCAATCAGACTTTGGTCTCTCTCCTTCACAGGACTGTAGCCAGTCTAAGATATGAGAAGATGAGAAGGCCTCGCCAGCTGTGAAACATTAGACAGCTGGACTTAGAAAGATTGTTGTATAAAATACACATTTTTAATGAACAAAACAGTGGGTATACTGTATATTCTCCCTTTTTAAATTAAATAATAGTTTCAGCATCACCATGTGCAGAAAATTTCCCCACTAGTGGAGGAAGAAAAATAAAGGCAAAGTGACAAAATCTTACATACAGGGAAAAAAAGCAAATTCTCTGTCCAATGAGATCATTAGTTTGCTTTGATATGAAGCTATTACTCACAGTCTGGGATGGTACATTTCAGCATGTTGATGCCAGGCTACATTCATATTTTGTACAAACAGTGTTAAAGTTCAAAGTTTTTGAACAAATGTCTCCCAGTGCCAATGTTTGAAGTTAAAAGCAATCTAGCAAGATGACTTAAACTGATATCCTACTTTGGTATTGCCCCAGTTTGTGCCTCTCATGTATTATCATTACATTTGAGTCACATAGCTAAGCATTCAGCTTTCAGAAAAATAAATCTTTCAGCGAGCTTTGAAAAACCCACTAGGTCGTCTAGGTATTTTTTCAGATTCATCAAAGACTTTTCTAACCATCTGGATGAAAAATATTATGCCTGTTGTGCAATAAAATATAATATAGCCTCCTCGTTTAACCTGTACAACATGAACAGTACACTGATGTTTCTTTCCAATCTTACCTGTTTTCATACAAAATTATGTGCTAATTTTTAGAGTAAGGACATTTCTGGGTATACCTGGATTGGGAAATATGTTTTAGTTATGCAGATGGTTAAAAAGAGTCTTTGAGGATTCTTGATATACCTTCAGAACAGGTTTTTTTTATTTATTTTTGAGAATTAGATGCTTTGCTACTTGACTAATACTTGATAAATGAGTGGCACAGATTGTTTGGCTACTTTAGTGCAACATTAGTACGTTGTTTTTTACGTCTACCGTCTACTGTTCAGAATCAGAATCAGAATCAGAAATACTTTAATAATGCCAGGGGAAAATTATTTTCGTTACCACTCCAGGTATACAAACAACAAATAAAAACAACATATATTATCAATAATTTAAACATATATAATAAAAACAAATATACAGTAATAATATATAAAATATGAAATGTACAGCGATAATGTGCAAATGCAGCTGTTGCTATATAGTATAACACACCTACGTTTTTGTGTCACTTGTTTTTGGTTAAACTTAGTTTCTATGAAGAAGAAAATCTTGTTTCTGACGCTCGTGAACTCATGTTGGGTTGGTTTTCCTTTTGGTTATTATTGATTATGTTTCTGCAGATTGAATCATTCATGGGTAAAAAAAAAAGATGCAAGAATTTAGACATCATGAGAAACTCAATATTTATAATTGGCATATGGATGAATGGGACGTCTACACTCTATGTTGACCTGGACATTCAATTGCCATTTAAACAAATTTATGATATCATAATTATTACCAGATTTAATAATTTTAATATTTCCTGACTGAATAAACAGACTAAAAAGTTGGTCAAGCAAAGACCCGGATTACCTGTGGGATATTCGTCTTCTCCTCGCACTGATAAAGCAAATGAAAAGCACTTCCCCTCAGTGACGGCAGGCAGCCATGATAAAGACTTGCAAATTCAGGCCACGGTAAACAAATACCCCTGGCTGGAAGGTAATCTGTGGGTTCAGGGAGTTTCAGGCAAGAGGAAGACAAAACAGCCTTTGAGAGTCTTCAGGCTGCTGCTGATCAGTCGCTGATAAACTCCCCTCTGGATGATGTAACAAGCTGGGCTCCTGCAAACACAAAGGGCATGTGTGTGTATCAAGGTGTGCATAGGCACTCATGCCCAAAAAATACTGTATCTCAGGGCTGCTGTGTGTGTGGTTGGGTCCATGCACCTGGCTTGGTAATGCACTTGAGACTATATTTTGTTGTATTTGGTTGTCGTGTGAATAACGAGTCGGTAATCCAATTGAGTTTACTTTTTAAAGGCTTGTGAAGTTCCTCCCTGAGAACCTGAGACTAGAGTGCCACTGATGTAGTGTGTAATCTCGCCGGCACAGTCTCACAGGGAGTGTGCGCTTCCTTTCTGACAATACCACTTTTATTTGGAAAATTCAGAAAATAACACAAAGGTTTTCATGTATTCATGTCCAATTTTTAGTCACCTGTTTTTTGCTGTTTCTCCGGTGCTTATTCCTGCACACCTTGAGAGGGAACGGTTGAGAGAGATATGAACATATTGTAATGAAATGCTGGTCAAAACACTGGTCGGGCCTAAACCTGAGGCAATGAATTAATTCCATACAGTTGTCTGTTCTCATAGCTGAAAACAGCAAACAGTGCAGTGACAAACAGGCCAGGAGTTTAGCTACAAGAGCAATGTGTCTGATGTAGCGGTGGCAAGTGAGTGGGAGCCAATCTGGACTTGGACTTTGTGTTCTCAGACTGCCAGCCTCATGGGTTGCTTCAGGCTACTGAATGCTAAATGGTGTAGCCTTGCCTATCCATTTAAAGTGCTGCTCACTCTGTGTGTGGGATGCCTAGTGATCTCCCTATTCTTTATTTATTTAAAATGACCTTTCGACTCTCAAGCCGGGATTGCTTTGGGCAAACTGAGCTGGGTGTGAATGTTCGGGGGTGTGGGAGTGAGGCAATCGTTTGTTGCCAGAGCCCTGAGCGAACTGCACTGAAACTCTACAATTTTAACCCCAGAATTCTACTGGGAAGTCCCGGCTGGCAGACAGCAGCAAACGAAGCGTTTCAGGTTAGATGTGGTGATAGGTTTTTGTCCTCATTAAAACAGAAATCCCTGCCACTGCCTGCTCATTTGTATTCAACTGCAATTCATTCGAGGTGGATTTTGATTTGGGGGGATTTGGATGGTGTAAGGCCACTAAAGCCAGGAGGAAAAAGAATGCGTCTTGTAATTTCTTCTTACGCAAAGCCCTGAAAGAGCAACTTTACATATACTTTGTCCTTACTTACTTTCCAACTTTGTTAAAGACAAAACCTCTGTCTTGGCTGAACAACAAGTATTCCTGCTCATAAAAGGGTGTACAGTACATCCAATGAAACACCTATTCTTAAGCACACTTGCAGTTGAATGTGCCAATCACTTGAAACATGGGCCCCACTTCAGGGAGCTGAAACATAATGAGTGTCAGTATCATTAAATCTACCATGCTGATATTAAATCAGTATCAATCAAAAGGAGCGCATGCTGATATCATTGCCTCAGAAAATGCTGATGCTGCTGTGGGACCTGCTGGCTACAGTACGATAGGATTTTGCATCCATTCAGAGATTCTCTAATTCCCTCAGGGACTATACTGCACAGTAAATCCACTTAATTTACAATTACCTATGCAAGCCACACTCAAATGGAATGATAAATGGACTCAAGTAATCCCACTGATAGAGCCGGTGAGGAGATCAGACCATATACACTATATATGGTCGGTTCTTTTTCCTTCCTTCCATCATTATTGCCATATATACAGCATGCTGTCTTACATTCCTCTCAGTTTAGAAGCCCAAGCATGCAAACATATATTGTATATGCTTGCATAAGTATATGCTGCAAACGTGCCCTTTGCATCTCCTCCCTGTCTTTGAGGAGATGCAGAGCTAGAGCCTGGCTGTGCAGGGTGAATGTTAATGTTTTAACTCCCCTGCCAAAGATCAGAGGGGTGCCTGCTATCCTCTGCCCTTTAAACTCTGACCCATTTTTTTATACCAACCTCTGTCCTTGCCACGTCTGTTCTGTTGCCTGCTGGGTATTTGGTATTGAGTGAGGATTTATTTGCAGGAGGATTGGGAGCTTGTTGGATACTAGTGGTTGTGTTCTTGTACCTGTGACTAAGAGTCTACAGCCATGCTAACCGCTCTCTGAGGCTGTACTTAGGCCAACCATGGATGTATTATGAGAACTGGATCATGGAGCCGAAGCCGCGTATAAAATGACCTCGACGATCAGCACTGCTTCCCCACTATGCGGCCCATAGAGCAGACGCACTAGAGACTTCTGCTGGCTGAGCCGGCTTAGTTTAGTGCTCCGCTAACTTGAATGGGGATTTAATAGTTTAAATTGTGCAGCTATTTTAGACTTTCCAAATGTTATTGGACTGAATGGATAAAATTCTGATAGTGAAACAAGTCATTGCGATGAAACGAGTCATTGCGCGCAGGTTGGGATGCTCCAAAAAATGTATCCACTGACGTCTCTTTCGCCATGTAAGTCTTTGGAAAAAAAGTATTTTTGGGCCAGAGGGCATCACAGGACGGGCCAGGAGTTGCAATTCCACTTTTTGGCCACTATGTTCAATTTGCTTTAAAGACCATGCACACTTCCTGGGGGCCTGAGGCACACAGATACTTTGAGCTTCCGGGTTGTGCTTTATAAGAAGAAAACCTCATTCAAAATCCCATTGGAATTTGTAACAACTCTAATAACTAAAAATCCAGTCTTGAAACAGAGCTTTTCTCACCAGTTTATCATGCGAGTCGCTTTATGTGTCTAAGGTTGTTTTTGAAAAACAATCTTGTTGTTTATTTAATATTTCAGTTTTTTTAGCAGCCTTTAACAAACATCATTTCTCATAAGCCCTAGATTTTTGTGTGTTAAACGTCAAGTTACAACGATGTACATCATACATTTTCATGGGAGCTACTTACAAAATAATCATTTAACTTGCTAAAATCACAAAAGGTTTCAATTTCGAATAGCAACTGCTGTAGTAGGTGCCGATGTGTCTGTAAAAATAAAAATAAACCTCAGGAACACACTTCATTTTTTCAGAAAGACTGATGAAAAAATGCAGAACGAAAGATTGCATTGAGTTACAGAAGTTACTGGAACATAGGCTAGCACAGACACTAAATGAAAAGTCAATTCACACAACCCACCATAGGCTAATGTATGTGTTACTTTATAACAAGAAAATATGAATATCATCTTTATGAAAACTGGTTTAACATCTAAATTATGCTTAAATTGTGACTTGATATTCTATATATGTAAATCATGATGTAAATATACAGTATGTAGCTATATATGTAATAATACGCTTGTACAATTTTTTTTGTGGCAATCCATCCAGTCGTTGTTGAGATATTTCAGTCTGGACCAAAGTGGTGAACTAACCAACAGACCACCACTTCTAGAGCCACACCGCTAGCGTGGCTAAAAGCGCTTTTTAATTTCGTCTTTGTGATTCATATTTTAATACCGATATTCATTTTTCTCTCCATATTTCAGTTTTCAGTTTAAGGCAAATCAATCTTTAAATCTCATTCTCTATCATTCTCTCTGTGTCCATATGGCTCAGCTGTCTCTGATTTCACTCTCTTGCTCGTACAATTCTTTCACTTTACTTTCCCTCACACATTTGAGTGGCCCTTATTTCAGTTTCTAGTCAAAGATACCCAAATCGATCTCCTTCTCTCATTTTTTAATCACTGCCTCTTGCTCTTTTTCTTGTTTCTTCTTTCTCTCTGACTTAGCCTCTCTGACCCTTTGACTCAGTCAATTGCACTCCCTATACCTCTTCTCTCTCTCTGCTTTGATTCACACATTTTAATTGCCCATTTCCCCCATCTCCGGAATTAATTAAATCTTTATTCATACAAAGATTTATTAAGATTTAGACAGATGAGAGGGGAATACAGAGAAGGAAGCAGGAAACGAAATAATATACTTTGTTTTTTTGCTGAGAACAAGATGTTGGTGATTACCCTATGGCCAAATAGCTCAATCACTTCTTACTAACAGGGAATAAATCACAGAAATCACCCTTAACAAAAGCAAATGAGAAACACATTTTCTCCCTCAGTTCCGAGTATCATTTGCTGTCCAAAGCCTTTGAGAGAGACGCTGTGAAGGAAACACAGCAGATCAAAGCCTTCTCCCTCGCCCTCTCTAACAGCAGTCCTCATGCAGGGAACGACAGATCTGGGTGATGAGTTGATGGCGGAGAAAATGATGCAGGGATAAAGGTTAGAATGACATGTGAGGACATGTTGTGACTGCTGCCTTGACTTGACAGTGCAGGGTTAATTATGGATGGCCTCTTCTGTTGGCAAGGCCTCAACACTAAGTCGCAGAGACGACTGTGGCCCGGCTGCCTTCTGGCTATGTGCATTAGGTCTCTCTTATGTTTTATTACTGCTGGAGGTTGCATTGGGCTGTTGGAGTCCCACTTAGGATTTGAAATGAGCTTTCTGACACAAGAAGTTTCAGCTAAAGTTTTATGGCTGACCCATTTTACTCATGGGTTATTAACAAAACACGTCCTCTGACGACCATGGAGCCAACGTAACGATTTAACCGACCAGGCTGAACAGAGGAACCAGAGTCTGACAGAGAAACACAGCAACGTCCTTCCTTTGCAAGTAATAAGTCAGAAATCTCCTCATGTGCGCTGTTGCTGCCCCCGGCTGTTGTTCGCAAACAAACTGTTGCAGTGCACAACTCCTCTGAACAATGTCAATTGTCATTTTTATATTCCTATTTAAGTACAGGTTAAACAAACATTATACAATATGTTAATAAGTCAAGGTTAGAGTTGTTGGTAGGCATATTTTTGAATTTTGGACATAGCTACTTCCTACTGCTTCCAGTCTTTATGCTTAGCTAACACATCACACCTGCACAAAGACCAAAGCCAAAACTCCTTCTCACTAACTGTATCTAGCAACCTGCGCTTTAAGATTCTGCACAGAAGTGCTAGGCGGATGGATAAACTGTTGTTCTACAAGAAATAGCTTCAACAGGTAACACCACCCCCCCCCACCACAATCACAAATTGTTGTGTTTACAACGTGTCTGGTCATGTACAGTATGGGTTAAACAAATAAGTTACATTGTGTGAAAAAATCAGCTTCAGATGTTGGTTAGGGTTAGGGTTAGGGTTGGATGTGTATACTTAAAGCTAATGTCGTTAGCTTGAAGCTAATGTCTGCTTAGGCCGGTTACACACTGGCTGTGTGGCATGAGCGTGTCAGTTGCGGCTCGAGCCGTGGTGAAAACGTGCCTGCTAGAAATAGAACCGACACCTATTTTTCACGCGACACACAAGTGTGTTGGAAGCGTTTCCAGGCAAAATAGAAAAAGGAAAATATGTTTATATGTCATTTAGACACAAATACATATTAGTAAATAACATGTTGATGTTTGAAAATCTCTAGGTTTTAATATAAATGCAGATATATAAATGTAATAAAAAAAATTGGATTTTCTAATATTGCACCTGTCAATACAGAACGAAATATTCTGTAGCCTATTTTGCCGTCAATACTGCCGATGTTGTCTTTGCAGTATATATTTATGTTTAACATGGTATTTCATTTTATCAATGGGAAACAACAATACATGTGTCCAGACAAGGCTAGCAGCAGCAGTGTTGAGTCAAACCATATACAGCTTACATTTTATAAACTTGGTCAAGAAAAAGCAATTTCCTTCCTTTGCTTTATCTTATCCCGCTCTGCGATTTATTTTGCTGCCACATGTTCAATCAATCAAGGATGCCAAGACACTGCTGACACACCGGCTGAGTTCCATTGATTTCTTAAAGGATGTCAGGCTTTTGTGGCTGGTAAACGTGCCTCTGTATGATGCGTTGTGTTCTCACGTCATTGTTGAGGCACTGCAGATTCATACCCACTTGATTGCCCACATGCCATAATTAGGTTGGTCAGGCAACCAAGCTACTCTTAAGTGGTTCTGCCTGAATGTATCTATTTAAAAGACCTTGTTTTTTCCAGAGGGGTATAGATTGGAATAAAGTGATTTCAGCATGAAACAAAAGCCTGAAACATTTAGTCAATATACTGTCCTGACCTGGCAAGGAGAAAGTTGCTCAACTCAGAGAAGTACAGGATTTGTCTCTATTGTAATTTGCCTGCTGCGTCTATGTTTGGGGAAATGGGGGGTCGTTTTTGCTATGTCATGTGGAATGCGATGATTCATGGTAAAAGAAGCCCAACATCTGGCCTCATTAATCATTTCTTTTCAGGTCTGGGTTTTCAGGGAATACTTTTCTTCTTTCATCACATTCTTTCTCCCCCCCCCTCCCCAATCATCTGTTGACATTCTGGTATATGCCTCATCACCCATATCACTCCTCCCTCCTCATTTGCTCCCTAATTTGTTTAGATGGCAAAAGAAGGCGTGGGATGAGAACGAAAACGAAAAAAGTGACTAAGGTGTGGAGGGAGAAAAGAAGGGAAGGAGAGAGTGTGGGAAGGGAACAAAAAATAAGAACTGTAGAGTTGTAAATCAAGTTTGATTCTGTTTAACAGTTAGGGAGTTCCTCATTATGCACTGAGCTCTGCGTGAATGCAGTGACACATCCACATTAATCCCACATGCTACATTGCCTGGGGCTAACCAGCACAGTGATAAGAACAACATTTTCCATTCACTGTGATGACAAAGCCCCCACACGCCACCCGTCAAACATTTACAGCGTGCGGGAATTGCTGCTTTCCGACAAAGTTCCTGTGACCGCTGTTGTGTCAACTGACATTTTTGTTGCTATTTATTACATTTTATGGCTCAACTGGTAATCCTCAGGGACGTGTTGTTCATAATGTTGACAGAAAGAGATTTACTGTGTATAATATTAGCAGTATTAAAAGATTAAACTGGGGATTGCATTGAAGAAATAAAGCAGGGTGAAGAAACCGATCAAAACATGTCCTATGTTGTTCAACTAAAACAAGGAAAACCTGGTCTGAGTGACATAACAACACACGAAAAAACATTTTAAGTTAAAATTAAGTTAAACTTAACTCAAACTTCACTTAATGGCTTCTTCTCAAGTTAACCCCTCGTCCCCTGTCTTCCGAGGGGGGGGGGGTTTGTGTGGGGGGGGGGGGGGGAGAAGTATGACATCTGAGCAAACAAATCCAACGCCAAATAAGACCATAGATGTGGTTGAAAGATCTATAAAAAAAGCTTGTAAGCCAACCTGATCCCACAGAAATACATGAAATGACCAGGACCTCTTAACACTGCATTAAGTGGTGGTGGCATGTACGCTGGAACCACAGAAACAATGCCAGTGGAAAGTCAATTAGGATCTTTTGTCGTGGTGGACGCTTATGTTCCCTGATTCAACACAGCCCTGTCTCAAAGTCTGCATAGGGAGGAGGTCAGGGTGGATGGATTGGTCAAACAAACATACATTGGCTTTTTTAGTTAGTATGTTACGTAGGCTATGTGATGTAAATGAAGTACGTTTTTGAACCCAAACCGTGATCTTTGCCTAAACCTATATTGTTTCCGTGGTGCCGGCATGTAATTGTAACACATTACATGCCGGCATCACATAATGCGTTGTTAAGAGGTCGTCGTCATTTCACGGTATTTCTTGAGGTATGATCTTTTTAAGTTAAACATCAACACAAGTCATGATTACAAAGTCACATTAAATTGCGGAATTTAAATTCATATTGTGCTTAAGGTAAAAAAGAAGATGTAATCTGCCTTTCATGGCTTTGTTATGTGTATGTTATTGTTAAGCAGTCAGTGCCAATATTACAATGCAGCAAGCCCAAAATGTCCCAGTTTTTAAAGGGTGGCACTCTTTGGCAGGAAAAGCAGTTGCAAATAAAAGCTCACGGACACTTACCTTACTAACGCACATATGCTAAACACAGCAGTGCAATCAGAATATAATTAACATCTCTATGATGCAGTCTGAGCACAAAGTAATGTACAAAGCAGGTAATTATGACAGGTTTGACATTTAAAAGACCAATTCATAAAGCCATTTAACCTGAAGTACGGGGGCAGCTAAGCTGTATAAGTAAACAACTGATAACGTAATAAGGTCTGATAAGGTGGTTTCCACACTTCTTCCTGCATCAGGTTTATGGCTGTAAAAAGGAAATGGTGTTCTCAAACCACAGTCTCCTTCCAGATTTTGTCAGATGGTAGCATGGCAGCTATCTAATCGCACAAGAATCCATTTACAGGGAGTTCTTTTTACTTTTTAACATGCATATGTTGGCAATTGTGTACTGTATGTGTGTTGCATGTTTGCGAATGTGAGATGTTTGATAGGAATATTTTTGAGCACCATCTCAGGTAGTGCACCTGAATCTCATTATCTATTACCTATCTATAAATTGCAGGAACGTCTTTCTGTGTGTGTGTGTGTGTGTGTGTGTGTGTGTGTGTGTGTGTGTGTGTGTGTGTGTGTGTGTGGGTGTTATGCGCATATCTCTCGAACCGATGGATTTCAAACTTGACAGGTGTCTTGCTACGGGCACGGGTAAGTGCAGTGCCAATTTTGACGTTGTATGGATTAGAAATGCAAAAGATATCGTTAAATATATAGGTAAAAGAAGCACACATTGGCTTTTGCCGCTCTAGCCGCTGGCCACTCCCCCTCTCACACTGAGGACCAGAGACAGAGAGCAGCGGAGCTTCGGCAGCTAAAATGTGGCATACACCTCAGACACACAAAAATGTGCAAAGTTGCACTACTTTGGACTGTCTTTGACTTAAAAAAAACCCAGACAATTTCCGAATTTAAGGACGTTTCAGAATCCCACACATGCAAAGCACAACCACAGACAACAAGTGCAGACAGAGCTGATGCCAGTTATAGGCAGGCTATCTATTTTATAAAACCAGACGTATCTGTATGTGTGTCTGTTTGGGGGAAGGTAACCTGCACTTCAGCAGACACCACATGCAGAACACTTTAGAACAGCGGGGGACTCTATTCCTGCTATTGTATTAAATTGCTGTAAGCTGGCAGAACATAATGTAGCCTAATCTCGGAGATTATTCCTTCAGAGCGCTCAATGCGACAAAATCTCAAAGTTCAACTGGGCAGATACATCAGTTTTCATCAGACTCACCCTGGGTCGGGTTAATTAAGTCGCCAAAATAACCCCGGAAATCAAATCCATAATTTACCATTAACAGTCAAGCCACTAAACCTGTATGGAAATGAACATGTCTGACGACACGATCCGACACGAGACAACACTCTCTCTCTCTCTCTCTCTCTCTCTCTCTCTCTCTCTCTCTCTCTCTCTCTCTCTCTCTCTCTCTCTCTCTCTCTCTCTCTCTGTCTGTCTCTCTCTCTCTCTCGATTAACTATGTGCTCATTAGTTCTCAGATCGGTCCGGGTGGGTAGCGCACTGCCATGAGTCCATGAGGCTAATGTCTGATTACTCCACATTTTATATAAAATAATAAATATTTTGTGATTAAATTCTGAATCTGCAGCGTCCTCTGTCAGGTAAATACAGTAGTAGGCTACAATAGTCTCTGATGTAGAAGTAGCCTACACTGTAAGTCAGTAGGCTATAAACTGGAGTTGCATATTAAGTGGTTTGGGGTCCTTCTGTAAGTCACTTTGGGGTACAATTTGGTTTTGATGAATTCTACAAGCAGCGATACCACAGGCCAAGTAATTGCATGTTCCAAACAGGCACGTTTTCAACGGGCACTGCACTAGTATGTATAATGCAGTGACAATAAAGGAATCTTATCCTATCTTATAATAGATCTGATGATTAATTTATGTGATAGCACAACAGCTAGAGAACATGCATGATGGTATTTTACAGAACCAGAAGCACATCTGGGTGCAAATAATACAATGCTGTATTATTGATTACCCTTTGCATGTACTGTCTAAAGCAAGGTGCTTCAAACATTCTTTATGTTGTTAAAGCAATAAAAGTCTCATCTCTTCATGCAACTGCTCCTCTTCGTTTCCATCGTATCACCAGACGGCGTTTGCCTATAGTCATGGAATTGAACTTGGTTTTCTTGAGCACTGCCTACCACCGCTGCCTCAATCATCTCCGTCCATCTATTCTCTATACCCACTGTGCAGGGTTCTCTGATCTAATATCAATATATCAACTCCAAAGGAAGAGTAAAATTTCAGCTGGACAATTTCCTTCTTGAAGAGTTTAGTCCGTTATCCACTAGACACAGCTCAAGACATTTATAACAGCAATTCATAGTAGACTGAAAATGTTCTCAGGAAAAGGCATGGCTGATTGTATGCTTTATATTGACATATTGTAAGATATTGTCATAATTTGTTTCCACATATGACTAAACCATAGGCTATGTTTCACAAAACCTGTCTGGAAGCTAAAGAAGACGAGTGCTCAGGTTATTTTCAGACATAACTACATTTGCATGTGAAGATGATACAGTCTTCTGTGTGATGTGTGTGTGTGTGTGTGTGTGTGTGTGTGTGTGTGTGTGTGTGTCTGTTTCTGTTTCTGTTTCTGTTTTCCATTGTAGGATGAAATCTGCATTAAAAAAATCCTTATATTTTGTATATTTATTCTGGTTATACAAGTATGAAAGCTTTCAGAGAGGGTAGATTCAAAAATAAAAAAAGCCTGAGCAAAATGGGTACAAGCATGTGTGTATGAAACAAGTAAGAATATCTTTGTAATATATTAAGCAGTGACATTGAAGCATAACGTACAGACGTGTCTTCAGGACGAAATGGGCTCAGCGCCTATACAGTCCATTACACAGAAATCAAATGAAATCACAGCAGAGGCGGGCACAAACGTACAAACACATATTCACATTTACACACACAGGCACGGACAAGGACAAGGAGTCAAGGAGTCATTCAATTAAGTGTATGTGCTGAACAAAAGCCGACATCACAGACAAAATGCAAACGTTGTAGCCATTAGCACTTACATAACAGTGGTGTGTTAGCCAAGTTTGCAGTCAAAACAAACCTCAGTTTGATGCTGCGGTGCATAGCATCAACCTTTTTTTAAAGGAGTTGCATGCCACACATACATGCCAGTGAGAGATATCCAGTACTCACACACACTGATGGCCAATGCACTTGAGTTAATAAATGATGGGTTTGTACACTTAGATCTGTAGATTGTCAAAATACCAATTCAAGATTAATTTGCAGTCATCATGTTGGGCAGTGTGTGAAAACAAGTCTTCAAATCAGTGAAGATTACGCATTTATATGTAGCACAGTATGTTAAAAGGATAGTTTTAAAAATAGGTCAAATTGCTCATTACCTGTTTAGAATATGAACTGCCTATGCCCTAAATCCTTCCCCTAACAGCGATTGACCAATCATAACTTAGCAACCGTAACTAGGTATAGCAGGTCTGTCAGGCTTTGGATTTCTCCACATGTTTAAATTATGGTGCTGTAGTAAGAGATATATTTCTCTGTAGCCTTTCCAAAACCGAAAAAAACACAACACATAATCTACAATCATTAGCATGTCTGGCTAACTAGCTTACTCCCCACAGTAGTAACCTTGCATTCTTTGATATAAACCCTGTTCACAACTAGCACTTCCACTCTAGTATTTTCCCACAGTGTGAAAGCTTGTCCTGGATGATATCAGAGTTTAAGCTATTGTTAGCAACCCTTCCCTGCTCTTTATCGGATTTGGGGAAATGAACACTCCCTATGTTCCCTGAGATAGCGTTGCCAAACAAAATGGTAAGTCCTCAACCTTAAAGGCTTTTCTAACTTTAAATGTGAAAACAAACTGTTTGAAAATATGAACAAAATAACAGCTGATCATTTTTCCTTAGGATCCTTTTAATACTAGGTTTAATTCTGTCTACATTGCGATACAAGAACAATGCCATTTCTTTATTTTCAGGAAACAATTAACAATTGTAACAGTACATATGAACTCTCTTCCTGGTTCTTTCCTCCAACACATTCTCTAATGAATGAGGAGTCAGAGCTACAGTAGTATAGGCCCATTTTTATAAACCTGTTGTTTATAAGTCGCTGGCAGTAATGCTGTTACCCCAACCTACAACAGAAAAAGTCTATAGTCACAGAACTCTGACTTTAAAACAAGTTTTGCAAATTGTGTTTATTGGGAAAGATCTGTTGCTATTGAACCGTGTAAGGATGATGAGTAAGAGTGAGAGAAAAACAAGAGAACATTTGGGTACGGCTGGTTTGTGCTCAGCAAAAAGGCAAATTCTAAGAAGACCTTGTAATTGTCAAGACTTTTTCTCAGAAAGAGGCTCTGTGCATCCAATTCTCTCTGTGTGAGAGTCTCCTCGTCTACCTTTAATATCAGACATGCAACTTTATCTCCATTACATTTGCCAATACAAAAGTCTACAGGAATTTCTTCGTCTGTCTGTCTCTTTACACCGACCCCCTCTCTGACTTTGAGCTTGCCTGAACAGCTTGGCAAGTATCGCTGTAATACATTCCATCTACCAACAGCCCTGCAAACTCACAATTTGAGGATTTCAAAACTGATTAATCCCTGACAAATTGTCAAAATTAATAATGTGAGGCAGTCTTGACTTTCAATCAAATATTTTCAAGTAGATTCAAATTAAGGTTATTATACATCTTTTAGCAAAAGTGTAAGGAAATTGTCAGGTGTGTGAAATGTGGAACACATTCTTTTAGTTCCACTGAGAGTAAAATGAAAAAGAAAAGTTGTTTAAATTGAAGTATTGGTAGGTGAAAGAGAACAACAGTGTAGACCAAAGGTCATGAAATACTGCTTCTCATGACATGAGAGCCGGTACAGAAAGAACAAAAGAGAAACAGAAGGTAACAGACTGTAAGAAGAACTGTATCATTGTTTAAAAGTTCATAGTGTGTGAGTAAGTACACTGAAGCCAGGAGGGGGGATTCCACAGGGGGAAATGAATTTGAGACTGTGCGTACACTATATGAGGAAAAACAAACAAAAACATATTACAACTGAATGCTAGGATACTAATAAAGTGCAGGGCTGCACCGAAAGGTACGAGACTTAAACAACTTGCTGAGTATTTGTTGCAGTTAAACGACCCTGTAGTCTAAATTACACTCAGTGTCATCCACAGGAAAACAAACAAAAAGCTTATCAAGGTAAAATTGCAAAAATGAAATGTAAACTGAGCATACATTATTCAGTAATGAGGTCATTGTCTGGTTTTATTAAAACAAATGTTACCAGACTTAAATAACATGGATTTAGCTATAAAAACCAGCAGGCCTGTACAGTCATCATCGTATCATTAGTCAAATGAGTCAAAGTCCACTTTACCAGCTGAGCTAGGACATTTATAGTCAAAAAGAGAGTCGATATGGAATTTCCATAAAGCCAGTAACTTTTAAATAGCAGATAATGGACTTCTTACAGTCACATATTTATAGAGGTTCTTTATATCCAACATTGTTTTTTCTCAACCTCAGCAACCCTAATAAAGAGACATTGTGCAATTTAGAGGCATATGAGCAGTTTTCAAAGACATGCATGTCAGAGACTTTTAAAGGCTTGTATCATTCGTAGCTTTGAGTGTTAATGTGCATCCCAGTAACACTAGCTGTCATTTTAAGTGTCTAAGCTCTGCGAGGGTTTACTTATGTGGTGCTTTGTGCTAAATGCAACATTAGCTTGCTAAAAATGCCCACAATCACAGTGCTCACTATAGCCTCCTTCACCAAGTTAGTTTAGTGCATTAGCATGCTATGTTATGTACACCTGTACAGCTGAGGTTGATGGAAATTTCATTAGTTTTCGCGGGTATTTGAATAAATAAAATAATAAATAAAAGATAAATTAACATTTTGACCTGAGGATGGCACTAGATAAAAAGTTCATGGATCACCACAGTTTTTACAGTTCATCCTGAGGTTGTGCATGAATGGCTGAACCAAATTTCATGCCAATCCATCCAATAGTTTTCAAAACTATGTCACTGAAAACCACAAATCTCAACCTTATGGTAGTACCAAAGGCAGAGTCAGGGGATCACCAGAGTTATTAGGATCCATCCTGTTTGTACAACATTTAATGGTAATCCATCCAATAGCTGTTGCACAGTGTTGGCCAAGTTATTTGAAAGCTGTATTCAATTACTAATTACGCATTATTCATTAAAAAATAATTACATTACTTTACTAATTACTTTGATGAGCATCTTAAGTACTGTGTTAGTTTTGGTACTTGGCCTAGCTTAGTCAAAAGTGGCTTAAAACAACTCCAAATCCTCCACACCCACACATTGCATTGATCTTATTTAACAACTGTAGAGACAGAAAATGGGACATTGTGGTTTAACAATCAGGCAGCTTGACTATTTGGAGGGATTTACTGACCATCCGGCAGCTAGCTTAGCCTCAGTGACTGCACACAGCTCTCCAGAATTCCTCAGCTCACATTCCCTCTTACTCTGGACAAAACTAGGTAACTCCTGAATGCAGGCTTACCTGTGGCATAAGAACACACATGTAAATAGACTCTCCACTGAACACAGAGTGCCACCATAGTGATATATTAAAAAAAAAGACTGAACATTGACCAGGTAGCACTGCCCACAGCCATCTACATCTTTCCAGTTAAAAGAAGAAAATAAAATATGCATTTCTGGAGCAAGTAAATATTTTTGGATCTGGTCAGGCGCCAGGTGCAACATCACCCTGCTGTGTCTCGCAGTAAGTAAACAAAAAGTAAACTTCTATATATTTCAGACACATCAAGGTTTTGCCACCTAATGGTTAAGCAGGTACAACCTGACCTACATGCAGTAAATAGAGCGGTTCTGTGCATCAGCAATTAATCAAAGTGAGTCCTAACAAAGTGCTGCTGTCCCAGGTACTTAGATAAGGGAAGGCACAAGCAATTATGATAGGCGCTGTATGCATCATGCCAGCCGTATATTCCCACTGATAATTTTGAGTGTGAGGTGGGAGGGCGTCCACCTTTCTCTGTGCATTACAGCTCAATGGAAAGATAAAGAGACATAGATAATGCTTCATCTTTATCTGTCTGCCTTTCTGTCTGTCTTGACATGGTATCTATAAGCCAGTTGATCATTCTATCACACCTGTCTGTCACCCAGCCACCTGCTTTCCTTTCCTACATTTTTCAGCACCTGAAATTAATTAATTTCACCCATAGTGCACTTAAGTCACTGCACATTTACTGTTACACTGTTTGTTGTGTTATGGTTTCACATTGGAATTTTTTATAAGGCTTTATATGTAATGGTGCATTTGTTGTGACAATGCATGAGGGTTTTTCAAAGTGAATGCATGGGTGGGCTTGTGAAAAATGAATGCCATTTTAAATGTGTGCAAATATGTATCATCAAAGAGGGGAAGGCCTGAAATGTTGATCTAACCTTGTGCCCCAGCTGTTTTCATTCCGTATTCAGTAGAGTTTAATATTGAGAGACTCTGAGCTGTCAAAACATATCAGAGCGATAACGCATAATGTGATACAATATACTCGGTTGCCTGGTGAGGCACATTTTTTCATGTTGAGAGATATGTTGGTGGTAATATCTGTCACACTAGATAGACCCAAAAATATGCTAGAATGAATAGCTGTGGATGTGGGTAGGGGCCCATAGAGAATGCCTTTCTACGGGGCCCAGAAGTTTGCGCTACGCCCCTGGGTGGAAAGAGGTCTGTTCCTATCTAACTGAACACATGATCACTTTGTCTTTTTCCCTCTTCTTCTTCTTATTAATCACAGTACAGCTTTTCAATTTTCATCAGTAAAGCACTGTGAGGCATTTTGCTTCACTGCTTAATTTAAAAGAGTACTCCAACAATTTAGCATTGTGCTCCTGTATTGTTGGACAGTTTGTCTTTTTAATTATATGCGTTCGTCTTCCTTGTTAAACCTGGCAGCTGCATTACCCACAATACAACTTGACTATTGACAGTTCAGTCCGAGATTCGGGTGTGTTAAGCTAGTAACGGCTAATGTAGCCTACAGCTTCTAGCCTCAAGCAGAGATGAGGAGTCGTAAGTCGTTCCACACCCCCAACTCCACATTTTGAAACTTGTAGTCTTGAGCCTTATGATGCTGACTCAAATGGCATCACTTGAGGCCATTTTCAGATATTATGCAGATCTATCTGGGTAACCAGGCTTTATGCGGGATTGCACACCATTTCTTTTATGCCTTGTCCCGCATCCCACACATTGAGACGATGTCCCTCATTTTGATTGGCTCTAGTTTTCAAAAGTCAAACCACTGCAGGACAGACGCTTTTCTAAAATCTGGCCTTTATCCAATGGCTGTGAAAAAAAGTAAGGCTGTCATCATGGGCTGTGCGTGCACACGTGGGTCAAATGCAGGTTAACCTCTCACCATCTTTGCTACGCCATATTCATTGTTGATGAGAGGAAGCACTGCACTTTTAACAGTTATTGGGACAGAAAAGGGAATACATGAGTGCATGAAGACTATTGCATAAGACCATAACAACTGTGAAACATTTGTTTCCTTCTGTGCTTACTATATTGTCTTCAGCTTGGTAGTTGGGAAAGTTGCATTAAAATACAATATATTTGTTAAGTTCTTCACATGCTAAAGGCCTAACTCTGTAACCTGCATAGTCTATTGTGTGCTACTATCTACCAGAGAGCAAAGCATAGAGATGTTACGAGCCAAGGGGCAGATTAGAAATGTTTATTCTTCTAGTTAGATAGAACCAGAAAACCTACTGAGACTTCCTGTCAGCATTGGTAACGTGTTCCACATTGTCCCACACAAAGATACTCTGTCCCACATTTGGTTTGTTGGGAATGGTCACCTTACTCTGAAGCTTCAAAAGACTTCATCCAACTTTATTTTCACTTTTCCCAGAGCTGTAAGCACACCTTTCCATTTGACAAAAAGGTTTCAGCCCTAGAGTCAACACTGTATCACTAATGAAAAGTGTTAAATGACAACTGAGTAGAGTGGAAAACTATATCAGATACTGAATCAAGTCAGTTCTTTCTATTTTGAACCATTGCTTGGTAGCCAGCCGTTACAGAGTACACTGACAAATGAGGCGAGTCGGATAGTCAGCATAAAAAAACTCAAAGGTTCCACCTCACCTCCGCTGTTCCCTGATTTAGTCCCATTAACCTCCCTCCCTCACTCCCTTGGCGGCTCGCGGCAGTCTTTGACCTCCATGACTTCAGCCTCCTGCTTTCCAAAAACCATGTCCTCATTTTTGGCTCCCCGTTGCCTGGAACCACAACCCGTGAAACTGGTACCTACAAAGCACTATGCTCTCTTTGTGAGTCTGTGACTTACACTACTTTAATGACCACAACCTTTACATTAAGAGAATAATGTGGTTATCATACATTTTTGAATTTTCAGAAAGCAATTTAACAGGAAGAAATAGGCTGAAATATATCTTAATCTGTAGTAGTTGATGAACTGAAAATCCTAAACCTTGTTGCAATGAAAGGCAAGAACATTACATTAAACATTCATATGTGCCTTTCCTATTTAAGCATATTTAGCACTAAACACTTTTTCTATCCCTATAATAGGAAAAATGTCCCTCTACTAAAGCGAATTGCACAGTTAATTTCTTCTCTTATCTATGTACTTATTCACCACCCACTGACATGGAAATAGGAGAGCAATTTAAAAGCTGGTTAAACTCTGGGATGAAAAATTAGGAGCACTAGCCAATTAAAAATGTGTATGATAATTATGAAAAAGAAGTGCATTTAACAATCAAAACGAAGAGCTCTAACTGATCCCAGGCAAGGTGAACTTAAAAAGGCAGCTAAACTGCAGTTATGAATTAGGTTTAATTTGTCTGGGTTTAAAAAAAAAAAAAAAAAACTGGTTCTAATGGACGATTCTGCAAAACCCTGGCTAATGCTCAGTGACAACATTTTTAACGTCCAATGCCAATGTTTTAAAAATGTGCGCGTTTTACAATATGGAAATTATGGTATGGTTAAAGGACTATTCCGGCGCAAAATGAAACTAGGGGTTAATAACATATGTGTACAGAGTCGAACATTCTCTGGGATCTGTTTTCATGCTAATCGAATGTGTCTGTAGCTTGAAACTAGCTACCGCAAACCGGTATTTAGCTGCTAATGCTAGCTTTCGGGGTACAGGGTAAATCACTATTTCTACACCACTAACAAGGCTCAAAATAGCACCACACTTAAACGGTAGCATAATGAGGGTCCCTACATGCAAACCGAAGCATTGAGAACTTTGTAAGTGTACAGATAGTTTATTACAAAGATAGATTATAAAGACAGTAGCATTAATGTTTACATGCGGCCGCCATCTTGGATAACAGTCATGACAAGTTGAATCACGAACGCTGTGTTTGAGCTATGTTACTGGTTACTGGTTGCATGGCGTTCGGCGTTCGACTGGTCATGACTGTTATCCAAGATGGCGGCCACATGTAAACATTAACGTTACTGCCTGGGATCAGTTGGAGCTCTTCGTTTTGATAGTTAAATGCACTTCTTTTTCATAATTATCGTACTAATTTTTATTTGGCTAGTGTTGCTAATTTTTCATCCCAGAGTTTAACCAGCTTTTAAATTGCTCTCCTATTTCCATGTCAGTGGGTGGTGAATAAGTACATAGATAAGAGAAGAAATTAACTGTGCAATTCGCTTTAGTAGAGGGACATTCTTCCTATTATAGGGATAGAAAAAGTGTTTAGTGCTAAATTTGCTTGAATAGGAAAGGCACATATGAATGTTTAATGTAATGTTCTTGCCTTTCATTGCAACAAGATTTAGGATTTTCAGTTCATCAACAACTACAGATTAAAATGTATATTTCAGCCTATTTCTTCCTGTTAAATTGCTTTCGGAAAATCTAAAAATGTATGATAACCACATTATTCTCTTAATGTAAAGGTTGTGGTCATTAAAGTAGTGTAAGTCACAGACTCACAAAGAGAGCATAGTGCTTTGTAGGTACCAGTTTCACGGGTTGAGTTCTCAATGCTTCGGTTTGCATGTAGGGACCCTCATTATGCTACCGTTTAAGTGTGGTGCTATTTTGAGCCTTGTTAGTGGTGTAGAAATAGTGATTTACCCTGTACCCCGTTAGCAGCTAAACACCGGTTTGCGGTAGCTAGTTTCAAGCTACAGACACATTCGATTAGCATGAAAACAGATCCCAGAGAATGTTCAACTCGGTACACATATGTTATTAACCCCTAGTTTCATTTTGCGCCAGAATTGTCCTTTAAGGTTAGGGAGAGATTGTCATTAAGGTCAAGGTATGGGTAAACCTGCAAAAAATGACTTTTTGGCCACTTGGGGGCAGCAGAAACAAGCATCAACACCAAACTGTTATATCATGAACCTATTATGTGGCAGACTTAGCTTATAGTTGCCTACTTACACATCTAACACAGAGGGGGGAATTTATTTGCAATTATGTGTATGTCAACCTGGCAAAAAGTCTAATATTTACTCTCCTTTCAGCTCTGTTTTTGTTTTACACTAACTCCTGAAAAACATAGCTGGTTCATAACTGTCTGCAGTTTGGTGGTGGGCATGTAGCATATGGTTAGTTTCTAGAGCTTTTTCACTGAAAACAGCTGCCTGGAGTGGCTGAAACAAACTATTAGAGCTGTTGGGTGATCTAAAATAGTAAAGTTATGGGCTGCAAAACCAAAACAATGAGCTAAAAGAAGCTATAAAGCTCAGAAGATCTGAGGGGAACTGCAGAGTTAGCTGATAATTCTCTGTGGATTTGTCACTACAAGCAACACCCTTCACATTGCACATAATTATCTGATCCATTGTTATTATAAAAATTATTGAATATAGCTGCTTTAAGGTTATACATACATTACATTAAGGACATACTGCTTCCTTAATTGGTAGTGAATATTGACATTGGATGTAAATTGTGAGGTAGATAATTGTTCAATATAATTCCTTGGGGATACTGGGCCGTATGGACAGACGAAGAAAGGTGAAGCTAAAATGTAACTTTAATTGATAATCATTTGATATAATTCAGTGTAATTCTCTGGTTTATCAGTAGTGTATGCAGATGGGAGTCTAACAGTGACAGTCATAGTTTAAAGTCATAGCTGTTACAGTATGGGTCCAACACAGGTTGAACAGACATCTTCTGTATGAAAAGGATACTAAAGGTAAGTAAGTAAATGTGTTTTGTAATAAGCATAAACTGAAGGTGCAGCTCAGCTACAGCTACTTCCAGCCTAATTTAACACTACACATAATTGGTTTGCTTCCACTCTGTGACAGATTTTCTGAAACCTCATCCCATCTTTTGCCTCCCATCCAATCCTGTGTGTCCTCTTGCTGTGTGCATGTGTTTGTCTGTGCGAGCGCTGCTGTGTGTTTGTGAGTTCTGTCTTGGTTGGCACCCAGGTCCCAGCTGTCGCAGTAGAGCGAATTTGCGCCAAGCCGGATGCCCATGGGGCACAGTGGAGCCAGAGGCTGCCAGCTGGCCCACCACTCTCTCCCCCCACCCCGCGATGACACACACACACACACACACACACACACACACACACACACACACACACACACACACACACACACTCACACTCACAGAGACACACGCACAATCCCCCCTCTATCTCACACCCAAAAACTCTTCCATTGACCTCTTAAACCCGCCTGCTTCCCCCTCGTCAATACACACATTTAGACACACTCAGGGTGGGCACACGCCCAAGTCTTGGCATGTTGGAGCTGTAAAGGCGACAGGAGTGTCAACAACATCACAGTGCTGCTACATAATCCTCCTCATCCCCCTGAGCATGCCAGTGCAGACACACAGCCTCAATCAATAAATCAGTCCCCTTGCTCAACGCGTCTTAAGGAAAAAAAAAGCGTGAGGCATGGAGCGTTCGAGTAATTGCTGCTGGGACAGAAAGTGATGTCATCTTTATAATGGCAGAGATGAAGAGGCCGATTTGGAGATAAATGTGAGAGTGTAACGTTAGAGAGAGAATGTAGGCCAACGAGACAATCAAGACATTTAGCTGTGGCTGAGGGATAAGAGCTGAGAGTGACTTTTGTTCATTGAATTGTTGTTTATTCACTGTTTTGTTGCCATAGATCTTAAACATTCATAATGAAACGGTTATTGTTCAGCGTTATTTCAGCCCACACATTATGCAAATCTCATTCAAGCCAATCAGCTGCAAGAGCTCCAAAGTACTGGTCCTTAGAAACAGAATAAAACTTGTCATCATGGGTTATTGTGCTGGATGGTACTGAGAAAACTCAATGTGTCTTGCTGTGTTTGTCTGGAGTGAGTTCATCCTCAGAGGTGTGGACAGGATGTCATCTCCTTTGTTGTTTTGACTGTGAGGAATTGATGCCAATTTGCACCAGTGCATGACTGAAAGTGGTCACAGGCTTAGGCCCCGTCCACACGTACCAAAACGATCTTTTTTTCACCCGTCTTCCCTGGATTCGTTTCAAGAAAAGTTGCGTCCAAACGAATCCACTTGTAAATGACTCAATACGCTACTTCATAGTCCAGGCCTATAGGCGGCGCTGTTTCTGCTACAGAAATTCACCAAAAAACGGAGAAGAAGAGCATAGTCACTTCCACGTCCCATCCATGGTCCCATCATAACATGACTAGCTAGATTATCATTTTCTCTTAATACATCCGTGGACTATAATAACTTTCACCACTACTCATTTTATAAAAGGCCGCCGCAAGAAAATGTGTCTTTGTTTACGTTGTATAATGTGCTGTTGGATTGCTTTTTATTTTGCATGATTGCAGCGCGCTAGCAGCGAGCTAACGTTAGCGCGCTAACGTTCGCTAGCTCTACCATCGGCAGTCAAACAAACATCAATGATCCATGAATGATGTCTTTTTAATAATCTATAAATTTTTAGAATCCAGAGGGAAGGGTCAGGGAGCAGAGACTCAGTATTTAGATGAAGTGAGCTGGTTTGACCATGGAGATGGGACATGCTCGCTTAGCTTCTGCCCAAAGACACTTCTTTGGGCAGTTGTGTGCGTCAGCGGCCGTGGGAGAGGGTGTAAAAGAGGGGTGTGGCGATGACATCATCGATACGGATCCGTATTCCGTATTCACCATCCATACGAAGCCAAACGAGAGCCGTTTTCGGATTTTTGCACCCTGAGACCAGGTTTCAAAAAAGTGCGTTTTCAGGCAGTGCGTTTGCAGGATTCGTCTGGACGGTCGGCCCAAACGATGCAAAACATGTGCGTTTGCACAAAAAAACGTTTCCGTGTGGACGGCCCCTTATACTGGTACACACAATCGTGCACATGTCATACCTACCTGATCACACTATGGTTCGCACACACAATCTCAAGTTTGCACACATGATGGACAGACAGACACACACACACACACACACACATACACTGACTGCACTTACAAAACAGTCCCTGCAGCTCTGCTTCAGTCGTGCTCCAAAATGACTCACATCCTGAGTTCAGATCATTCGTTGCAACCATCATGTCAGGATCTACTGTATATTCAACATCCTAGCCCTTTTCGTGCAACGCCTGGTGGAAACATCCTTTAGGCAGAGTAGGACACCGTCTATTGTATGTTCACCCGAAGGAATCACTCTTTGTAGATCCTTGTGGTTCTGTTAGGTGCTGTTTTCCATACCAGGCAGTGATGTTCTCCATCAGGATGCTTTTGGTGATGCAGGAGTAGAACTTTTACAGTATTTAAGGGAATTCCCTAGAATTTCCCTGCATCTGAGGTGAAACAGTTTCTGCCTTGCCTTTTCACCTCTGAGTCAGAGTGCAGCAGCCAGGTCAGTCCTTGAAGCTGTCCACCCTCTCCACTGAGAGGCATAGTTCCCTCTCTGCTTCTTCCTAAATTCAACTATTATCTCCTTAGTGTTGCTGACATTCATGAGTAGGTTGTTGTCCTGACCAGCAGCTCAGGTCCTCTAATTCTTTCAGGGTCAGCCTTTTCCTTTGTGTCTGTGATGGGGCCCACCACAGCTGTGTCATCAGCAAACTTTTTAATGGTGTTGGAATCGAAAGTGGCTAGGGGATTGCTCTGGTGTTAAGAATAAGGGTCTGGGGTAGGGATCGACCAATACTGTTTTTTCAAGGCCAATACCGATATACCGTTTATTAGTTTTTAATGAAACTGATAACCAATATTTGGAACCGATATGCATTTACAGTGAAAATGAAAATCTTTAAGTCAAAATTAAGATTTTGGAATGTTACCAACTCCAACACAAAACTTTGTTTAAATGCTTTAAGGAGTTACTTAATAAATTGGAAACTTTCAACATAACACACAGTAAAGATAGTCAGTTAGTGTTGTAGGCGGGGCGTTAAGTCAGACTCACTGTTGACTGAAACCGAAGCCGAGGGTCAGACACAGAGCTGTCAGTATATATATATATATAAATTCAAGGTTCATTCAATATATTCAGACTTCCATTCAATATATTCAGACTTTCATTCAATATATTCAGACATTCATTCAATATATTCAGACATTCATTTATATATATATATATATATATATATATATATATATATATATATATATATATATATATATATATAAATTCAAGGTTCGTTCAATATATTCAGACATTCATTCAATATATTCAGACTTCCATTCAATATATTCAAACTTTACATATATATAATAATGTCCTAAACGGCCATAATAATGCCAAGGTTCAATAATGCCATATTACTATATATATATATATATATATATATTCATACAAGTTTAAATTAATCAAATTAAATAATTTGGTGCAAACAATATTCAATATACAATCCAAATTTGTCAGCACAAAGATAAAATTACTAATCAATATGGCTGTGTTCTAACATTTTCAGGCTGGTATACAAAAACTATAAACTAACTAACCATCAGACTGCCATATCTAGAGCCATGCATGGTTAAGTTTAAACAATTACAACTTGGTTAAAGATATAGAAAGACTGGGATCATGGTTGAAAGAAACCAACATTATCTGCTGGTAGGCTACAGAATGAATACTGTTTTAAACTTTTCAACAATCTCTGCAGGTTTTGTGATGAGAGTCTCACTATCTTTTGCCCAATTAGACAACATTTATGAAGTGCTCTGTGAGACTGATGACCAAGAGACCAGATACTCTTCACTGAACACGACAGAGAGAAAGAGGCTCCGGCGGCTATGATCGGTTAGGGTAGACACAATCTCCTAACACGACAGACTGACCAACTCATTTATTAGACATAAATGTTGAGAGATCCTCAACTGGTGAAAAAAAAAAATTAAACAAATGCCAAATGGGTAATCTGATTTGCATACTAATGTTTGAAAACAATTGCCTAAGAATTGTGGGATTGTTTTTATCAGAAGATCTATGGTTAACCAGAACCCACATACAAGGTTGCACAACAAGGTAGGAGGAGGAGTGCTTCTGTTTGTACCAACCACCCATCTATTACCTGCAGCTGTCATGAATTTGGCATGAAAATGTTGTGAAAGGGTCTAATTTTCTGTGAGAATAGAATGCAATTGTACAACAGAGCACAATGAATGTCCACACTGGATTAAAAATGTTCCTCACATACTGGTTTGTTTGGGTTGAGGTTGCTGACCATTTTCTGTTGATCATAAACCTGTAAGACAAATATGACCCGTGACAAACAAGCTGCTTCTGTCTCAATAACAATTCTGGTAAGGGAGCAATTTAGGACACTGATGTTAATCATTCACCAGGGCAGTGGAAATACCCTGACATTAAATATCTACCTTCCAGGTGGGGAAAACAGAGAATAAAAAGCCTCTAAATGAATATTGACTCATACACACAGTGGATGAAAGTGAGGAGGCCATCAAACAGGCCTGTACTTAAAACCCCTTAGAATACCAGTGCAGCTCCACCACATGTTTTAGTGTCCCAATGAAAACAAGGATAGACAATTTCTCACCAAAAGCAGCATGTTACATCATTTCTTCTCTTCTGTGTTTTTGTTCTTTCTTTTTTCCACACAATATCATTCCACAGTGAAGCCATCAAGCCGATCACGCACAAACCTGACAGATCAAGGCCCAGCAGTGTGAAATGTGTCGGCCATTTTGGCTCTGTCAGAGCTGGTGACACACAGAGCAACTGCTCATTAGAAGGCAAGTGTGACAGAGCTTTCTCCTTCATCCACCAGACGGGTTTGACTTCCTCACCCAAACAGAGTAAGGGGGAGAGCAGGGGGGGGGGCAGATGGCGAAAGAAAGAGGAGAGAAAGCAGGAGCAGGAGGGAGAGTGAAAGTGAAAAGAGAGAAGAGATGGGAGCGAGGGAAAGATACAACGCGAGAGAGGGCAGGGGAGTGAGGAAACGTGCCGGCGGATATCATTAGGGCCGGGCACAGGGCTGTTTAACGAGCGAGCTCACAGCACCCCTTCATCCTCAGTGGCGCCTGCTGGCTAGAGGCCCCTAGTTTTCTGGCTCCCCAGTAGGGGCTGCCGCCGGTTCCATCACTGCCGAACGTAGTGGGGGGAGCAGAGTGGGAAGATTTATTTTCTCTCACTACCTGTGAAGCAACCCGCATATTTGCAGATTAGGGGTCAACCAATACTGTATTTTCAAGGCTGATACCAATACCGATTATTAGTAGTTGATGAAACCGATAACCGATATTTGGAATGTTACCAGCCCTAACACTAAACTTTGTTTAAATGCTTTAAGCAATCATTTAATAAATTAGAAACTTTCAACATAATACACAGTAAAAGATAGTCAGATAGTGTTGTAGGTGGGACATTAAGTCAGGCTCTGTGGTTAGTGAAACCGAAGCAGGAGGACAGACACAGAGCTGTAGCGGAGCCAAAGTAGCGTCCTTTTTAATAGTTAACTTTATCGGTTATCAGTCAAATAAAACGCTGATAGAGATAATCTGCAAACTATCAAAAAAATGTCCCGATAATCGGTCTATCCCTATTGCAGACACACACAGGCTCAAAAAAACCTAAGAAACATCCACTCAGGATCGCACTCACATACAGACGCAGCCTGAGGGAAGAAAGGTTTACTGCATGTGCTCTCTCTTTTTTTCTCTCCAGTCAGAGGTATAATTGACTCTGCCTGACACATAAACATAGTGGTAATAACCCCGGCTTCCCCTTGATGTCGATCGGTGGAGCACACAGCTGTGCGAGGTGCTGGGAAAAGTCACAGGGCACCAGGCATCTGCTGGCTTGTTGCATCCCTGCCATCGCCTGTTAAACAGTGTGACTGTGGTGCCGCTACGGGAGGCTGACCAGAAAACATTTCCCTGAAGAAGAGTAATTTCTTATTTGAATAAATCAGTTAAAGGAGGGGAGAAAGATTAAAGTCACAAGCCTGAGAGGTTATGTGAGATTTTCACCAGTGACACAGGCAAAAAGAAAGAGAAGGGAATTGTAGCTGTTAAGATAAATTAAAAAGCCACGTTTGCGCATCTCTTGGCTATGCGCCACAGAATAGACATAAATACATATGATGCTTTACAAAAAAGTGACACCTACTTTAATTGGTTGCTCTGATAAGAATAGCACTTCATATTATCTCCCTATTAAGCTGTGTCCTATCTGTCGTTGCAATGAAATGCAACTGCACTGTGCTATTATAAAATATGATTTTAAAGAATAGATCTTGTGATTGTATATATTTTTCTAGTCATCAACAAATCAATTTAAAAAACCAAAAACAACTATGAAGTGTGATCTGTGTATCCAACCCTTGATATATCTTATTCATTGTGCTGTTTACTAAAAACAATTAAAACACATAACAGAAACACAACAGCCCCACTTTGCACTGGCTGACATGTTCTTTGACACTGTAGTTTATTTTGATTTATTTTAAATACTAGGGCACCAAATTCACAGTTGAAAATAGTTTCCAACAAATCATTAACAATTAACTCATGTTTGAGTAACATTTGCTTAAAACTACAGTGTCCAGATTAGGAAATTACTAAACCTGTTTTAAAAAAAATGAAACTAGATATTTGTGCCTCGTCTTTACAGATTTGGATCTTTAATAAGAATGAATGGACTTGGGGCTAAATGCCAGTAGGGATGTTGGAAAGTATTGAGAGACGGACTAACAAATTGTTTATCTCTTCATGGTAGAAGCACAGGGAACTTTCACACAAATGCAGGGAAAGTGCCTTACAGGATAATAGAACATTAAAAGTCCTGGCTACTTTTGGTGACACTTGTCTCTGTTCTTATATGTAATACATCCGTGGTCTGTCGACAAAGTGTGGGGTAAGATAATTCTTAAGATTTTTAACATTCTGGATGTTGTCCTCCATATTACATGAAATGCATGCAGCCACCAGCTTTAGTATTCTGTATAAAGTCCTCCTCTCCCCAATGAGATTCAAATAAAATCATGCAAGGGATTCACAGGAAATGACGCATGCATGCTCCCTAAATAATTTGAATCCCACCGAAGAAAGAAGACTCCACAAGTTAAGAGGCAACTGCAGAATGCCAGTGGTGGAAGAAGTATGCAGATACTTTACTTAAGTAAAAGTACTAATACCACACTGTAAAAATACTCTGTTACAAGTAAAAGTCCTGCATTGAAAATGTTACTTAAGTAAAAGTATGTAATTATCATCAGGAAAATGTACTCAATACAGAAAAATCAATCAAAAGTCAAAAGTGTTTAATCGGCTAATCATTTCAGCTGTACTTGTAGGCCTATTCATTATCTATAGGGATGTCACTACAAGTGAATCCTTTGACAGTACACATTGACCCTGTAAAATATGCAATGTCACCCTAAGTTTATATTAAAATATTGATTTATGCAGCTTTAACCCTTGTGTTGTCCTTCGGGTCCCAGTGACCCGAAGGACAACACAAGGATTATGTACTTCCGTTTACTTTGTTGAGAATTGCTCTCTAAACAAGGGTTAATACAGCACCTTAGTTCTTGTTTGTACAGCATTTTGGTCAGCTTAAACTGTGTTTAAATGTGTTCTAGAAATAAACTTTACTTACTTACTTTAAAAGAAACAGGGTTTAGAGAGCAATTCTCAACAAAGTAAACGGAAGTACATAATCCTTGTGTTGTCCTTCGGGTCACTGGGACCCGAAGGACAACACAAGGGTTAAGGTTCAAGCATTGCTTTAGGAGAAAGCTGGACCAAATGTAAAGGTCTTTGATGGAAACTTCCCATTTTTCTGATCCATTATTTCCCACTGTGGTTGTCCAATTGAATAGATTTTACAGCCTTCTTGTGTGACCTGAAAAAGCCCCCTTAAACTTTGAAATGTTTCCACAGTAAATCAGTGCAACATAAGTGCGCATTATCCTCTGCAGTGCTGACACTGGTCGTGGCAAAGCTGACAAGATAAAACCCCATAAAAAGTGGCTGTTGGAGATGAGAGCATAGGCGGCACAGAGTGGGGACTGGGAGTTCACAACCGGATGGATGTCAGCTTGATCTATACTGAATCAACATACAGCGAAGGTTGATAAGAAGGCTTAAGCTCCACAGCTGGTGAAGAAACTCTCCTGATGCCCACTTACATGTGTGGACACTTTTGCAAAGATACGATATGTACATAACGGGGAAATTGACGCTTCCTCTTGCAGATAATGACACATAGAGATGATACACACAAAGACAGAGATGAGATGAACACAGCCCACTGAGATCGGGGACGATCCCCGCCAACATAGGCAACATCAATTGCTTTGAAAGGTTTTCATATCAGTCATATTGACAGGATCAGGGAGAACAGGATGAAGTGGAAGAGAGAGAGAGAGAGAGGGAGAGGAGATGTAGGGGGAGGAGTGGGTGGGATGTAGATGAAAGACAACAGAAGGACGAAAAACAAAGATCAAAAACAAAAGAAAAAAGTTGAATAAAAGCGGATAGAGAATAAAACAGGGGGAGTAGACGAGGGGGTGGGGGTAAAAGCAAAACACTATTTTGACACAAACCACTAGTTGAAAACAACACGTACTGAGAAATCAAACAAGATAAGAGACGGGGAGAGATAAGACACTGGGAGAGACAAGGAAAGCCTAAGAAAGAGTGTGAGAAACTTTTCTTTGTCAAAGGGGCAAAGCTTTAGCACTAAAGACAGCTTCTTGCTCCTTCTCCCCTCCAACAATAAGAAAATGCAGGCAAACAGAAGTGGTAACCCTCGCTGCTCATGTGATATGGTGTCAAGTATACCGAGTACCACACACACACACACACACACACACACACAAAGCCCCCTATCTGAGTACCAGTGCTCATCCTGACACTCCAAAGGGGCTCAGCGTGTGCACAGTCTAAGATGTTTAATTCATACAGCCGCCTGCTTGTGCTCAACATGAATGTGTGACGGAGGAGGATGGGAATGCAGAGTGTTATGCACAACAGCCGGGCCTGAGGATGATGCAGAGACACAAGAGAGGGAGGCTACATAAATAGAGAAGAATAGAGAGAGAAAATGCCAATGAATGAAAAAGAAGAAAGAGATGTAGGAGTATCCACAGTGACGAAGAAAACAAGGTTATAGAAATAGACGCGGCTGAAAGGTGTGAAGCAATAAAATGAGACCAGAGAGAGAGAGAGAGAGAAATGACAAGGTAAGAGAGCACGTTTGAGATACAAAAGCCAGCTCACACACAATCAGTGATGGATAGAAGTAGAGCAGCAAAAGTGAAAAACAGAAAAGAGGGACAGGAAAAAGTGAGAAAACAGTGGAGGGAAATTTTGCAGACACATAAAAAAACTCTGGAGATCTCATGCAGGCAGGCGGTAAGAGCCCAGAGTGCTGAGGGTGTGTGTTGCAGGTCTCAGGAGAGGCAGGCATGGGACTGAGTGCTAGCGATTTTCTGTCATATCTCTCTTTCTCTTCATCCCTCACGCCTGTTATCCTCCTCCTCCTACCTCACCCCTCCCTGCAGCATGTGTAGCAAAAGTACTACAGCGTGTGTAGCATTTGTAGGCATCAATTTCATTGTGGGATTAATCGTGATACCTTGGTGTAATTAGTTTCTAGTGCAACCTGTTCCTTCCCATCATAAAAAGATGTTGAAAGCATGTCTCTTCTGTTATTGCAAAAAAGTCTGAGTATTTTCTTTGAACCAAAAAGCAAACAAGCAGATTGTCCACAAAATGTAACCTACTGTGGTTTTTAGTACATTTAGTTATGCTACATAGCCTAATTAATGCTTTTATTAATTGTTAATACATCATTTATTAAAGCTCAAAACAGTAATAAGCTGTCTATGACAACAGCTTTTGGTGTTCTAGGGTGTGACAAATCCCTTTTGACTCATGCACATCTGCCTCTAACATTTAGCTAGCTCTTGTCTCATTACTGATCTATAAAGTATTCGTAAATTAATTATTAAAGGTTCACAGACAAGTGTTTTCTTAAAATTTTGAATGGTTCCTTTAACATAATTTCACAAAAACTGTTTCTTCTCCTCTGCAGTTAGCCTCATTAACCTCATTAAGACCACAGACCCCTACTGACTTTGACTAAAGGGCCATCCACACCAAGAACGATAACTATAACCATAACTATGGTTGTATATATTTCAGCTTTGAAAATGATGTGTTCACTATGCATACCCACTTGTGTTTTAGCTTGAACAAGCGCGCGCCGTACAAAGGGAGGTGGAGAGCAGCGGTGTGTCCATCAAACGCAAACACTAGCACATGTCAGTGTCTCTCACACACACACACACACACACACACACACACACACACACACACACACACACACACACACACACACACACACAGTGTGATCAGATTTAGAAAGAGCTCTAGTCGGCGAATCACACACAGAATAAACAGAGAACATAATATACATGAAGATTAATCGGTTTATTGTATTTACTCATCATGATATCAATATCATCATTAATATCCATCATTAGGCACCTTATACAGTATGTAGATAGATTGGAGACTTGGTCTGCATGCCTGTTGGTTACAAAAACACTGAATCGAAACATGCTGTCAACACGGCAGGAAAGAAAATCTTAGATTTCCGTTTAGATTGTGTTTGAGGCGTCGCTTACATGTTTGCTTCTACACTTGTTTATGCAAAACTAATGTGGCTGTGACTGATTTTACTGCGAATTTGTGGAGAAATGTGTGTATATAGTGTCACTGTGTGTGTGTGTGTGTGTTTGTGTATGCAAGTCTGGGTTTTTGTACTTTTCACATGCGTGCCAGCTTGTGTGAAAGTTGTTGTGCAATAACGTATGAGGTTTAGTTTGGCGTTCCCTTGTGTAACAGTGCACTGTGTATTATGGTCTACGAGTGCGTGCCAAACCTCTTACAGGTACTGGGAGACTATGGGCTGAGCCAGTTCAGACAAGTCCTCGGACACCTTGGCACAGTTGCCAGATCTTGAGCCGGTTTTACCTGGATATCAGAGCCAGGAACACTGTAGAAAGTTTCCCTCATGCCTCTGGAAGAAAATCTATTGCCTCACTTCCCCCCTGCATGTACTGTACTGTAAGAATCAATATTTCACTACATACACCCAGGGTTATTACAGTACTTCAGTCTGGGATAAGGATCACCAACTACAAACACACTGCTACATATGTTATGTTTTGGAGAGCCTGCAAGCAAATGAATCATTAAATTTGTAAAAAATTATTTTTTGCCTTGAGAAAATACATTTTGACACAATCGCTTTCAATAATCCTTTACAGCCACAAGACGTGCAAAGTTGCAATTAAGTCAGAACACAGACACAGTACTTTCTTTACAGGGCCACTATCAAAAATATGATGAAATTCAATGCAAGTGCTTGATATACTGTAAGATCACAAGAAGTCAGCCTTGTATTCTTTTCCCCAGAGATTTTGGAAATGCACGGACCTTGGTTTTGTCAGCCTCCTATTTGCAAATTTGAATGAGTCTGACCATATCTGAGCAAAATTTTGAGTTTAACTTGAATAAATAGTTTGACATTTTGGGAATATATTCTTTCTTGCCATGACTTAGATGAGACGATCGATACCACTCTCATGTTTGTCTGCTAAATATGAAGCTACAGTCAGCAGCAGGTTAGCTTAGCTTAGCATAAAGACTGGAAACAGGAAAACAACTAGCCTGGTTCAAAATGCAACTTCCACTTCGGTCCTTGTACATATTACAGAGATGTTCACAAGTAATTTTTTGGAAGTCCAAGTCGAGTCTCAAGTCTTTGAGGGGCAAGTTCAAGTCGAGTCTCAAGTCTTTTTACTATTACATTGTTCAGTGTTCAAAGTTTGAGGGAAACATTTGCATTGAAAGTTAATACACCAACGGTGGTGCAAACATGTGAGAACTGATACTTTCCGTATTGCTATTTAACAACAACCTGGTGAAATATTAACCTAAGTCTGTCACATCATATGGATACAACTATAAAGACACAATTTGCCTGTTCCCAGCATTAGCACAACACTTGTGCAACACACACAATGGTTAGCTTGTTACCTGTGACAATATATGCTAAATTTAACATCTCTTTCACATTAGCAAGTGAATGACCTATCTGGGTGTGTTTTGAGATGCCTGATGAAGTTTGACGTTGTTGATCCGGCATCATTTATCTTGGTGCCACACACCTTGCATGTAGCTCTTCGCTTACTGCCACTGTTTACGAAGTTATGCATGTAACTTGTGCAACTTGCATGAAGCATGTTAAGCATGCGTTACGTTGCACATTATGGCAAAGGGCAGGGGACATGCAGCTCGTCATACGTATATGCGCCAATAAAAGAAAATAGAAATACATGAATGAACTTATATTTAAAAAGCAATAATTGCATGAAAAGTCTGAAGTCAGCTGTTTGTGCGACTTAAGTGCGACTTGAATCTGAGTCTCAGACTTCAGTCCCCATCTCTGACATATTAACATCTTTAGAGGTGCTGGAAGGCAGTTAGTTACTTTTGGACAGAGTCAGTCTGTATGTTAGTCTAAGCTAAGCTGCTGGATGTGACTTTATATTTAATGCACAAATATAAGAACGTTATTGATCTTATGGTCTCGCTTTGCCAGACCTTCCTCCACAGCGCTGCGGAGGAGGGTCTGGCTAGTCCACACAGCATTCCGGGATGGGAGAAAAACATGCTCTGGTTTATTGGCATTTCTTTAAACCAATCACAATCGTCATGGGCGCCACTAAGTGCCGGGCAGAGCCACGGTGCCGCTGCAAAATAGCCTCTGGAAGGAACTTGTTTTAGTGGAACGTGTACGTTCAAAAGTAGTTTTAGTCGTGCAACAGAAAACTCAGATTGGACAGATAGTCTAGCTAGCTGTCTGGATTTACCCTGCAGAGATCTGAGGAGCAATAAACCGTAGTCCTCATAAATCCACCAGAGTTTAAAATTCCAACACAAAGAAAGCGGAAGGTAACAGACAAAAAAGAAAAGAGTAAAATCCGACAGAATTTCCGAGGGCACAGAGCAATCCCGGAAGTGGAACGTGGTGGATATAGACTTTTGATTTTAGAATCTAACTCTTTGCAACAAAGCGAATAAACAGATTTTTAAGTCAACTTTTAACTTTTGTTTGGATATCCTCAGAAATATTTGAGCACAAATAAAACTGAAAGGCATAAATGACTTTTAAACAAATGGGATATAACTTATTAATTAGTGAGCTTTAGCGGAGCTGGTAGGTGGATTTTATTGCCTTTGGACACGAGTAAGGCTAGATGTTTCCTCCAGATATTTCTAGTTTTTATGCTAAGCTAGGTTTCTGGCGGTAGCTTGATATATAGTGTACTGACATGGGAGTGGAGTCAATCTTCTCATCACAACGTATAAGTTTCTTTAACGCTCATATCCTTTAAACAATATCATCAATATCAATTCATTATACTGATGAAAATAGTTATAGAGTCAGTTTGCATAAATCACATCAGGTCTCAAACTCACCAACGAACCACTGCAAACCATTTCTCCCAGTTCACATGTTTACACTTTCTAAAGAAATTCCAAACTTAACGGAAGCTTCAGCCCTTCCCCTTCCTCCTGTGGCCTTGACAGACATGGACACGGCATCTCCAACCGACCGTGAAATAGCCACTTGTGTTTTAATCCGAACAACTTCATTCCTATGTGACTGTCCACACACACACACACACACACACACACACACACACACACACACACACACACACACACACACACACACACACACACACACACACACACACACACACACACACACACACACACACAAACACACACACACAAACACACACACACACAAAACACAAAAAAACAAAACACACACACACACACACACACACACACACACACACACGCTTTTGTACAGTAGTCCTGGAGGACCGACTGTAGAAAAGAACTGATCAATACTATTCAATCTGCTCACGGGTCATTGCTGCATTAGGCTACAGCTGCTATCCAAACAATGAATGGCTGGACACCGCGTGTGTGAGAGAGGGAACCGTGTACAAATGGAATCCCATTAAAACGCAATGGCTCTTGGGGCCGACGCTGACCCCCTTTTCCCCCCTTGCTCCATACGCAGCAGCTATTTTGTGCTCCTCTGACTGACAGCTCCCATCCAGGAAGGAAAAAGATGTTGTTACCATGACAACAGCTCATGCTACACCGGCGTGGATACAAGCGTTTGATTAATATCACTACACTGAAATCAGCATCTGATATTGAGAGGTCATTATAATGGCTACAGGACTTTATAATGTATTTACACTCATAGACATATAGGGAAGAAGATGACGATGGTCTGAGTAACAGCTGTTTTGTTTCTTGTTTCTTGACAGACACGTGCTTTAAGTGCAGTTAAAATACCTATAATATCAACAGTGAGTGGCCATTATTCACATGGACAGCAGAGATTGAGTTTTTTTTTATCAGAGATAAAAAGAATACAGTGCATCTTCCTAACAGACTGACAGACAACATTTCCATAATGAGCTTTTGCACACAGCACATCTCCTTCTACACTATTTTCAATACATCTCATCTAAAAATAGTTTAAAGCTGTGAGATGGAAAGCAGACAAAACAATAAAAGAGTCAGCGATACATAGGGGAGGATATGAAAAAGCCTCTTCTTATTCTTGTTATCTGTGATGTATTTTCTTCCTTTTCTCTCCTCATCAGCGGTAAAGTTTCAAGTCGAAGCATCTCTTGTTTTACGAAGCCCTTTTGCTGTGCCTGCTCCTTTTTCTTTTCTTTCAGCCACTCCCTTTCCCATTTTTACGGTGTTTTTCGGGACACTGAGGGAATTTCCTTCTCGCAGTTTATCCCTTTTTTCCCCCCAGGTTCTGCTTCAGATTGCTTTTCACAACAATGTCGTTCTTTTCAGAGGAGCCAACTTATCCGTACCTAGTGTGATGCCAGGTTCAGTGTTTATTCCCTATACGAACTGTTGGTTGTCTTTTCACAGTGAGGCTTTCTCAGGCTTACTGTCTACCCTAAGAGAGTGATCCACAATACGGAGAGGGCAAAAAGTGAAGAGATATGAAAGACGTTTTAAACACCGTTTACAGGATCTATGCACAGAATGAGAGCACAAAAACACACGCATGGTTGTGTAAAATGTGTCACCCCATTGGAGTTGTGGAAATAGTCTGTGAGGTGATAAAGAGGAAGAATAAGGGAAGAAGAGGTGTATAGTACTGGTTTTGGAGATAGTCTATATGTTGCCACTACTGAAAGTCCTTAGTAGGGCAGAGCCAGGCTCAGCAGTACTAAGTACTCATGGAAGAAAATACACATTAAGGTGCTATAATGAAGGCGCTAACATTTCACAAACAGACCAAGAGACTGTGTTTGAGTTGGAATGGAGAAGTGGATTGTAGGCATCATTTATTTACTGTAAGGGTAGGGTAGGTTTCCCTAGAAGCAAATCAGCAAACACAGATGAAACTATCATCCGATCACAAGGCAATGATGTTTTATGTTTGAATGCTTTTAGGAATCTCAGCCAAGGCAAGTGTTGCATTTTTGGTAGATTAATTGTGGGAAGGGCTTGGCTGTGGCCGTGGATCTTGAGGGAGAGGGGGCGAAGTGATTCTGAGAGGAGTGTGAGAGTTATAGCGTGAGAGGTCTAGCGGAGGTTTGGCTGCAAAGGTCAGAAATGACTGGAGATGGGACGCCTGTAATGGAAACTAGTGGTCGGATTCCAGGACACTGTGAGAGATTGTTTGGACTGCGAGGAAACAGCAAATCAGAAGTCGTGGGAGCTTCTCAGGAGTGGCTGGGAAGAAGGCATGAGTTTTTTTTTCCAGATCGGATGAGGATGGAGACCAAAGGTGTGAGACGGAGATTGTTCCACAAAGAAGTCTGGGCACCACATATTGGGTGGAGGTTGGCAAGGCGGTGGGCGTCCACGTCCTTTTGTGACTGGGTAGTCCTCCTTTAAGATCAGGCTATGGTGAAGATGGAGTGCACTCCAGAGAGGCTGCAGGGGAAGAAAACAGAACACAGAAAATGAATGAGAGGAAATAACAGAAGGGTTGTGTGTGTGTGTGTGTGTGTGTGTGTGTGTGTGTGTGTGTGTGTGTGTGTGTGTGTGTGTGTGTGATAAACGGAAAGAAACAATGCTCCTGTTGGAAAGAAAGGGTTGAGAAAAACCTGAAATGGCAAGTAAAAGACAAAAACAGAAGAGTAAAAAGAGAAACAATGACGACGATCACAAAAAGAGAGGGGAGGGGTGCAAAACCGAACCGAGCTTTGTGACGTAGATGAGAGAGGAAATGAAGAAGTTGAGATCAAACAGGAAAAGAAAGGGCCGAGATAACAAGCATGGGCACAGTGGGGCATAAAAATGGATCAGGGGGATGGAATTAGAAAAATATAAGAGAGAGGGGGGAGATAAGAGAGACAGGATAAAAGAGATAAAGAGAGAGAGAGAAAGAGAGAGAGAGCGGACGAAGAAAAAGAGAGGAGACATAATTATAAAATGGCACGAGAAAATCAATGCAGTGAGCGTCATTGTGCTTGCAGGCGCCGTACAAAGGGAGGTGGAGAGCAGTGGTGTGTCCATCAAACGCAAACACTAGCACATGTCAGTGTGTCCCACACACACACACACACACACACTTCAAATGCAGAGTGAAGACAAGGAGGATGAGTCAGGCAGATGAAGCGGAGAGAGACAAGTGACATTTAAAGCGCAGTCGGTGCATGTGATGACAAGGCACAAAGATACATCCCAGCCCGACTCTGACAACAGCTTGTGCGATGTGTGTGTGTGTGTGTGTGTGTGTGTGTGTGTGTGTGTGTGTGTGTGTGTGTGTGTGTGTGTGTGTGTGTGTGTGTGTGTGTGTGTGTGGATGCAGAGCTCGGTGGAAGGAAACCAATTGTGATTTATATATTACTATATTTAACTGTGAGAGGTGAGAAGAGAGATCCAACACAGTGCTGAGAAGTCATGTTAATATTTTAAAACTTGGAGCTACAGAAAAAGAAGTGTAGTAAGAAAAAGTCTGAGGATAGACCTTTCAAGTAGATTTCAAGTAGTAGAAGTATTCAGATTCTTCACTTAAGTAAAAGTGCCAATACCATGATGTAAAAAGAAGATACATTATTATATATTACATTATCGGATTCATAAAAATGTTGCATCCATGTGTAAGAAGCATTTTACTGTTGTAGCTAGTTTGGACTACTTTATATACAGTAAAATAGCATAGTGGTTCCAAACCTGGGGTCAAGCCCCCTCCAAAGGGTCACAAGATAAACTTGAAGGGGGTTGTGTACTGCTACACAAATGTGTATTCATTTCATATTAATTTTTTTTTTTTAAGACTATTCACTAATCTTTGCTTTTTGTGAATTATTGGCATGTTTTACCTCTTTGGGCATTAAATGGTTATTTAAATGAAACCATATGAGAAGTTTAATGGGGATATTGCTCTTTGGTTTAACTGCTAACATTACTTAGACATTTGAAATGACAAGAGGCCCCAACTAGACACTGCACGTCAAAAAGGTCTCCACATTAACAATAAAATACATTGTTTGTCCATGCCCTCTAGAACGACAAATTTTCTGGCAATTTCTAAACTGATGGTGGAAAATATTATTTGTCAACAATAATGGTTAAGGTTTGGTTAAGTTTCAGGAAAGCATGATTTTGGTTAGAATTACTACTTCACTAAGGTTAGGGGAGCTTCATTGTCATGGTTACAATAATATACATGTCATTGAGGTTTGGTAACGATTGTGATCATGGTAAAAAAAAAACAGGAAACAAACGTGCTCTCCATGTCTGATGTTTTGATGATCCATCCATCTAACCTGACCACTTCTCTATGCAGACTTTTGGGGCACTCATTTCTTGTTTTAAAGGTCACATATGCTTTTCCATGTTTTCTGTCATATCTACAATGTTATAATGTTGTATTTTAATGTTAAATATTGCCAAAACTTCAAATAATGAGGTAAACATATTTTAGACCTATCCCTGTGAGCTAAAACGTTCAGATTTCCAACTGTTCTGAACACTCCGGTTCCAAATTTTTTTTCTACTCTCAGTTTACGCAAATCTAAGCCGGCCTTCTGTGATTGGTCATCTGCTCCAAGTAGGCAGGACTGGAGTGTTTTTTTTCTTCTTTGGTGTTAACATTGTCCCATGTAACTACATGCTAACAGCAGTAAACAATGTCACCTTGGCTGCCAGTGTCGTGAAATTCTCCCCAATTTCTCCTGAAACATTTTCTGCTAGTAGTATTTGGTTTAAAAGCATTTATCTACTGTAGAAAGTGCTACTTCGTTTCACTACACTCTAACGTTAGCATACTGCTAACTATTAAGTAGCTGACATAGGTGACATAGCTTTAATCTCAGCCAGTGGTGGTAATTTCTCCCCAAATTCTGGTCACTTTACTGCTAGGACATGTCCGGTTGTGTAATATTTGGTTTAGAAGCCTTTACTGGAGATTTTTCACAATACAAAGTCCTGCTATATAGCTAGCTACTCCGTTGCAGTAGCTCCAGCTTCAACTAGCTAGCTGGTGAAACACGGAGCGGAGGCTCTGGACATTCCAGGAAGCGCGCTGGCCAATCAGAGCAGACTGGGCTTTTTTGGGAGGAGGGCTTAAAGAGACAGACTCATACAGAGGGTGAATACAGGTGTAGCAGCCATGGGCAATATGAAAAATAAAGTGTACATTAAAGCATGTTAACATGTTCTAGTACAAACACAAAATGCAAATATAATCCTGAAAATGCTATATGATAGTTGCCCTTTAATGTAAAATCTAGTAGCTATAGCTTTCTGATAAATGTAGTGGAGTAAAGTTAGTTATAAACTAGCATAAAATGGGAATTTTTGTACAAATTGTACAATTGTTCATCATCACCATTGACAAACACTGCAATGCATCAAGCCATTTCTGCTCAAAAGCATATGAACACCATGTCAGCCCCCCCCACACACACACACACACACACACACACACACACTTGTTAACTGTATTAGTGCCAGGGCTTATCAGTGCAGCGGGACCACACACCACAAAAGGCTGAAATTCATTACAGTTGTAGGAGGGCCTTGACAAGCTGTCAGCACATTCGAAAGATTCTTCAAATCCCCCTCCCCCTCCGGAGAATGGTGAGAATATTTAGAGCTCCTCCTGGTCTACATCCTAATTTCAAGGACAGTTTGCATTGTCACATTCAGACACAAACGGCTACATTTACACCATCATACAAACACAGAAAACTCTGTTCTGAATCTTAATTTCATGGGTAGTTTACATTGACTCTCTCCATCACACACACACACACACACACACACACACACACACACACACACACACACACACACACACACACACTGCACCTTAATATAAAGAACATTTTGCCGTTATGGCTGTGGTTACATCGCCTGGAAAACATTTTCGTATGATCAAAGAGATATTGTTATCATAAAACCATGCAAAACAAAAGCCTGGAAGCTTTAACAACCTTTATGCGAACATATTTTCCAATCTGGTTAAACAGTTGAAAAGCAGTGTAAAAAAGAGAAGAAAGGAGAACGATCATCTTCCAGCCCGCACTGTTTCAGTTTTCAAGGACAGAAAAGGACAAATTACTCAGGAAAATCTTTTCTTTAACACAATTACTATAATCTGCCAAACCTAAATTAAACAGACCAGCGTGTGAATGCCTCCCTGACATGAGTGTGGAGTGTGTATGTGTTCTAGCGCCTGACAGAGAATTACAATTTTGGCATGTTTCTGTGGTGTGTAATTGCGTGTGTGTGTGTGTGTGTGTGTGTATGTCAGAGAACAATCGGTTTGTCTCCAGTTATTAAACTAACCAATTAAAAGGCCCACTCATCACGTTTACGTCCCAAACAAAGGGAGAGTTGATCTATTAATGTACTTCTTCCGCAGTGTAATTCACACACGGATTCGGTTTCATACCCATACGTTCACACATGAATGCTTGCACGCACATCGTACACACACACACAAACAGTGCTCCAGCAGCCTGCAGTGGCTCAGTCTCCTGTGCCACCGTACGAATGAGGACGTGATTTGCCAGTATTAACGAACGAGCAGCTTTTCAGAGACAGGTAGTCTGGATCATCAAAATCTCTCCTGCTATGCTTCACTCCTTTCTTTATATCTATTTCTCCCCCTTCTCTCTTTCCATGCATTTGTAATCAGACCTGTCTTGCTTGTTTAATCAGAGCACACCTCAGTGTGCAGCCGTGTCTGCCACCATGTCTCGTAGTAAAAATGTGAACGAAGGCGTATTTGCACTGATTCTGTCCATCCGGCTTTGAGGCATCTGCTCTATAGGCTGGATCCAGGCTTTACTGTACCTGCCAGGGGGGAACCCTGACAGCTTGGCTGATGGAAACCTTTAGATGATTATAAAGGATAAGGCCAGCAATAAATTACTTTTTTTCTTATTGTCAACAAATGCCAAACCAGCATGCTGCTAACAAGTATTGCTTGTGCAGCCAAAGCCTGGTAAGCCTTATTCCTCTTTGCCGTTTGCACTTGGTGTTCGTCATTATAATGTATATGAAATCTATCTTGAGTTGGTGGCACATAGACCATCCTCCTAAATACTCACTAGTCAAATGAATGTCTATTTTTCTGCAGTTGAAAATAGTCCAAAAAATGCTGGTTTGAGTAACTTTTGCTTAAATTACTGCTGTATTAGAAAATGATTGAGCGTCTTTTTAAACAATACCCTTTTTACCTAAAGATTTACATCTTCATTAGAATAAAGGCTTGGGCCTGAGAGCAACAGACAAGGGAATGAGGTTGTTGTGAGATGGGCTAACACATGTGGGTTTTTGTCTTTTTTGGGGGGATTTATTGACAATAAGAAATTTGATTGGATACCTTCATTTACTGTATTAAAGGAAATATGGGAGACTACGAGAGAAGAGTCAACACATCAGTTATGAAAGAAGGATATGGCTGGACAAGACTCACTCTTCTTTGTGAGTTATAGCAAGTTCTTTTTATATAGTAGAAAGTGATACCCTGTTAAGAATGGAGTCTGTCAGTTCTAGATGCCAGAAACACAGGTCACACACACTGCACCATATGACAGGTCTCACTACTATTAATCTAGCCTGGATGCCAGCCGAACTTAGCCCCGCACACATTATTCGAGGTTCTCACTAGAATTTGAGTATGACCATGTCAGGCTACCATTAATCACCACCAAGTCAGAAATGTACAAAATAGATGACCAGAAGAAAAAGTAACTCAGCCAACACTTCTTTAGAGCAGCGGTTTCCAAACTTTTTGGCTTGTGACCCTTTCAAATGAAGCATAAGACCGTTCATCATAGGTTATGGCCTTGGCGAGGAGATGATGTGTGAGCAGTTCAAAGAAAGATATTATTATATTTTTCCTTCTCAGATTGTTTTTTTTAAGGATTTTCAGAGGCCTAAAGAGGTACATGTTTTCACAAGAGAAATAAAAAAAATAATGGTTGATTTCATTTGACACCTTTAAGGGTGTCACAGTTTATGTACAGTACATGAGGGCACAGACTACTATCGTCATCACAATAATGTAACAGCCCTGTTGCCAAACAATACTGTTAGTATTGTACGATTCTGCAAATTCATCTACAAGAACAATTTATTTTTTAAATACATTTTTGCTTTCTATAATGTGGGCACAAGGCAACCACTAAACTACTAAAATAAAAAAAGATGACTGCAGGTCAGTGACAGGACACAAACCTATGCTATTTCATGCACTGAATATTGGCATTGGACGTAGTTTGTGAGATGTGGAATCATCCAATATATACATAGAGATACTGGGCTGGATGTGAAGACGCAAAGGCAGTCAAGGTACAAAAATAAGTTGGCATTAACCTCAAGCAGCAATAATAAGCAAAAATGAGAACATAAATCCAAACCATTACATGACACAATCTGGTTTGTTAATTATCAACCTGGTTGCTGAAGATTAACTTGCATAAAAATCTGACCAATCATCACTGTGGTGGTAATAAGTAATAATTAGTCTTCTTCACACCTTTAAAAGTACTGTCAACACGGCTGTGTTCTGGACTATGTTGACTCACCAACAGACCAAAATGAAGATGGCGGTGAGATAAACTGTCCGTCTGACTCAAGCAGAAGGTAGGAAGGTTGTTGAAACTGAGGGGTCATTGAGTCCAGCCACATCACATCTTCCCACAGGTTTGGGTCGCTAATCCAAGTGAAAACTCAGATTACTTAGGTAAGGCCACTGACACATCCAGTATATGCACACACAGGCGCATACATGGCAATAGATTACATATATGGAGAATTGTGAGAGCCCTGTCTTGAAGCGTGTGTTTAAAATAGGTCATCTTATTCTGCGACTTCGAGCGAGCACGCCTGCTTCTTTTCCTGCCCTGATTTCAACAACATAAACAACTGACAGGAAGTTTTCCCCCTCTCCTTCTCTTCGTCTATCTCTTTAAAGCAGCGCTCCTCATCAGCGTAACCCAGTGAGGTTGAGTAAATAAGTCTATTTTATGCAGAGCAAGAGACAGAGGAATGGTAGTTCTCAAAGTGCTTGTATTTCGGTATTCTAGTTGTGTGTCAAGTTGGATTTGTTTACAATTGTGCCTACACACACACACACACACACACACACACACACACACACACACACACACACACACACACACACACACACACACACACACACACACACACACACACACACACACACACACACACACACACACACACACACACACCTTGCCTCCATGCTTTAGCTTCCTTTAGTTGCTCAGCAGGGGACTGTCAAACTGAGCTCAGTACCATTTCTTTACTGTGCTGCTCTATCATGCAGGATATCTCTCCTGACACAGAGCTGTCATGGCCTTCAGGGCTTGAAGATGGCGATGCAAAGGAGCAAAAAGTGGAACAGCTAAAACAAGCCATCATTTATTTTAGCGCATGTATGCTGATGTCTGCATGTATCTATATTTGCACGTCTATGTTGGTGAAAGCACGGCTGTACTGTACGTGTAAAAATGTCTGTAGATATGCCTTTAGATGACTCATGGTGTTAACTGGAAAACCCTAGTCTTACTATGCTCACATTAGTGGTGTGATTACCCCAAGGCTATAGCAACATCTTTGGTGGTTAATGGTTTGAAAACATGGCCGAGGTTAGAAGTATTTCATCATGATGAATCACAAGGAATAGCTATGATACTGCATTTTATATTCCAGTTCCTAAAATAGTTCCTGTTGACTGAATAGCAACACTAAACAGCATTTAGCCTGCTGTAGAAATAATAATTGAGATCTTAGAAAATAGGTTAATATTTTGGGAAATGCACTTATTTGCTTTCTTACTGAGAAGTTAGATGATTGATACCACTCCTGGAAGCCAAGAAATATTCTGACACAAAAACCCACAACATGTCGTTTTACACTAAGGTTAACATGTTAATAGTGAGCTTTAGAGGTGCTGGTAGGTGGATTTGTTACCTTTAGACAGAACCAGGCCAGCTGTTTCCCAATGTTTCCAGTCTTTGTGCTAAGCTAAGCTAACAGGCCGCTGACTGTAGCTTCATATTACATGCATGGATCTCACTTCCCAGAGATCCAAACAGTAGTGAGGGTTTTCCTAGGAATGTCGCTACAGACATCTAGTTCGTATTACTGCAAATGGCAAAGGGCTTTCATCAGTGGGCCACAGGCTCAGTCACCATAGTGTTAACTCATTCGGCGATAGATACTAACTGAACAGACATGTATTTAAATAGAAATATTCAAGATTATTACTTTAAGTGTATTACACATTGAGGAACAGAGTGAGAAAGGGAGAGGTGGAGTGAGAAAGAGGTAAGAGAGACAACACAGTGGACACGGTGAGTAAGAGAACTAGGAACTGCCCCAAGCTCTCAGGTTCCTGCTGACTCTGATAAATACCTGAGGAATGGGACACAGTCGAGAGCATGGCTACGTTGCCATTAACCTTGTGAAACCACAGCATGCGCTGGTGATTAACGACACCCCATTATGTGCTATTAAACAGCAGCCGAGGAGGTTCTCCCTCCCCTATACCAAAACAGCCAAGGAACTATGATTTCTAAGAGAAACTTTCCCTTAGCGTGACAACATTCTCCCACAGGGACTAGAGCACAAACAAAATCCATAACATTATAACACATCTGCTAAGAAAGATTTGTTTGCAAGTTACAGAATGACCCACTGTGGCCTAATATGCTCTGACTGCTGCTTCTTTGCGTGCCACTTACATGTTTCCCCTCCCTGTCTTGTTCAAAAGTCTGTTATTGTTTGTTACAATAGAACCCAGTGGAGTCCCCATAGAGGGCTCAGTGATAAGCAAAATACTCCGACACAGAAAGGAGGCTTTTACCATATGAAAGGCAGAGGAGAAAAGAAAGAGAAAAACGAAGAGGGAAACTGGAAACGGATAAAGCGAAAAAAGATAGAAGTGCTGGGAGTGGTGGATGTGTGTGTGAGAGAAAAAAAGAGAGAGAGGGAAGAGAGACAGGGGCGGGCGGGAGGGGAAGATAAAGGCAGAGCTGTATTCCCTGATGTGGCTTCTGTGTGTTGGCTCTTCGCAGCTCCTGCTCCAAGGATTACTGCATTTACACTTCAGCTTAAAAATAGCCCCCGTGATAATTTATTTAGCTGGAGCACGGCACACTGGCATTGTGTTCTCAGAGAATAGTTTCCCCCCCCTCCCCGTGTCTGAGTCTCTATGAGATTCTTCCACTCTCTCACTTTCTCTCCCTGTGTGCTAACCGTGATATTCTTTTCCTCTTCGTATCCCTTTCTCTTAATCTTCCACTTCCTAAGAAACTTGCCTTCTCTAAAAAAACACAAATAAACAAGTGGCTTTGTTTACCTGCACAAACCTGGCTGCTGGTTATATTCCTACAGTCATACAGTAATTTGTGCAGCTAAACTGGTTACGTGAACCTCTGATACCCTTGTGTGGTTATTGAAACAGCAAAAATAGCCCATAACTTAAATATTCTGTCGTAATTTGCGCAGACAGCAAATAACAAAAGTGAATAGCAAGATGTTGCATTAAACTCTGTGTATGTTTACAATTCACACCAAATGCTCAAAGAAAAATAAGCATCCCTCTTTTTCGTCATATTTATGAGCCTATTTGTATGCTTGGTTCTTTTATGAATCTCAGTAAATGTGAAACTGGGCACAGTGCGTGAGCCTGATCTCCACTACCACAGTTAACTACATTTTGGCAAAGAACCTTCATCGGATATATACACACACACACACACACACACACACACACACACACATATATATATATATAAATACACACATACATACAGTATCTGTATATATATATACACACACACATACAAACAGTATCTGTGTATATATGCATCCGTGTAAAAAGCATGATAATGGTTGCTTGAATGAACCATAGCTAATCAATAAGCTTATTAAACTTGGGAGCAGATTTTGTTTTACTTGGACTGATCACTTATTCTCCTCCACACCTGTCTAAATACAGGTATGCAAAGATTACCTTTGCTTGTAGGATTCACTACCGCAGTTAGCCATTGATATGAAAATAACCATCTGTTTCTTATCAATACCTTTGTGCTGCACCAGTCTCTGGACTGTGAGCAGAAATGAAAAGAAAAACTAAAGAGGAAGCACAATAGCTGTCTGTTGTCTTGCCGAAGTCCTCAAACAAAGCCAGAGCAGCTGTCATTATGCATAGCTGTGGCTATTTTAGCTCCTGTATTATCATGAAGTTATCACACGTCCCTGTAAACCACGATCGGCAGTAATATCAATTACCAGAACAGTTCATAGCAGAAAACAGACTTCACAATTAAGGATAAAATGAAAATACCAAACACAGGACAATAAAATAAAGTCTGCACTGTTCTTATATTTTCATATTTTAGATTGCTGTCTAGACTGCAAAAAAGTCCAATCCGTTACATTAGCTAATAACCTAAATAAATAAAGTCTCCACTACATTATATCAGCTCAGTGTAGAATGAAGTAGGCGTTATGTGTACACATTCTTCCTTTATAAATAGCTATTTATGTGCGGGGTAATGATATACATTTGGCCCCTGGTATCTCAGTATGACAATTACTTGTAAATTCTCCATACAATGTAACCAAAGACAGAGACATGAGTGAAATTACAACAACATTCCTGATTCTAGGACAAGCTCCTAAGCCAATGATATACCGCTGAAGTGAAGAAAGCAAGTCGATTACCACAGTGCTATCCAATTTGCCCTTGGGATATGCTTGTTGAGTGTACTTCGAGCATACTTGAAGGAAACAATCCCCCTCAAGTCGCTCAGCTGATACAGCGGCCTATCAAGACTCGAACAGGGCATGTTCAAAGTCAACAGCACTTAAACATAAGATATGAGAGGCCTTCAAAGAGCAGAGAAAAAAGCCTCAATTTCTATTTTGGAACGGACTGCTTCAGTAGCTGAGGTTAAAGGGTATCATCAGTCTTTGTGGCACAGCGAATCTCATTTTCTGCAGAAATGTGATGACTCGACAGCAGGGAGGACAGCAGTGATGTAGCAGGGAAGTGGGGCTCACAATAAGGAAGGGTTCGCGATGTTTTCCACTCTGTGTTTTCGCTTTTGCATCTGTCTTCCTGTCTTACTTTCCATGTCTCTCACAACAGTTACCCTGAGAGGTGTTTGTGAATAATGATGACCTCACATGGAGCCATTGGCTCAGAAACACTGGCAACTCTAATTTCCCTTTGTGTGTGTAGTAATGGGATCTTATTTTTCTCTATCAGGTTTCTGCTCTTCTGCCAACTGTAATCAATTCTGTGGTTGGAAGGCGGCGCTGCGTGTCGCCTTCCGCTTTCACCTTTATGGTTAACTGCTCCTCAGATCTCTGCAGGGTAAATCGAGACAGCTAGCTAGACTATCTACAATCTGAGTTTTCTGTTGCACGACCAAAACAACTTTTGAATGTAAACATGTTCCACCAAAACAAGTTCCAGAGGCTATTTTGCAGAGGCACCGTTGATCTGCCCGGCGCTTAGCGTCGCCAAAGAAGATTGGTTTAAAGAAATGCCAATAAACCACAGCATGTTTTTCTTCCATCCCGGAATGCTGTGTGGACTAGCCAGAGCCAGACCCTCCTCCGCAGCGCTGTGGAGGAAGGTCTGGCAAAGCGAGACTAAACTTGCACATACCTGAGTCAGATAAAGGATCAAGGAGTCAGGCAGACTATACTAACATATTAAACTAAACAACCCCTCTGCCCCTGTACTCTCTCTGCTACTAAAGGATGGAGAGGGGGGTGGCCAGGTTAACAACCTCAGAAACATTTCAAGACTCCGGCCTTCACTCACACATTCAGTAACTGAGACACTCATCCATGCCTTCATCACCTCCCGTCTGGACTACTGCAATGGTGTCCTGTCTGGACTGCCCACCAAGGCCCTTAGCAGACTCCAGCATGTCCAGAACTCTGCTGCCAGGGTTCTAACCCACACCAAGCCCTGGCAGTATATCACTCCCATCCTCCAACAGCTCCACTGGTTGCCAGTCAAGTCACGCATCACCTACAAGATCCGCCTGCTCACATACAAATCTCTCCATGGACTCTCACCACAATACCTCACAGATCTCCTCCACCCCTACACTCAGTCACGTTCCCTGCAGTCCTCTGACAAGGACCTGCTGGATACCCCCCGCACCAGGTTGTGAACTTTTGGGGACAGGGCTTTCTCTACCAATGCTCCCACACTCTGGAACAGTCTACCACTCCATGTGTGCTCTGCCCCACCCCTGCCCATGTTCAAAAAGCACCTCAAAACATTTCTTTTCACTAAGTCCTTTGACCCCTAACCCCCCTCCCCTCCTATTTGTTAAGTGACCTTGGGTACCTTGAAAGGCACTATATAAATCCAAGTTATTATTATTAACAACAAGGGGCATGCATTTTGGTCATCTTGCTGAATAGGGAGATGGCACCCCCCCTCAAATTGCCTACGGACTATCGTATAGAATAGCAAAGTATAGTACAAATTAAATGTTAAACTTGGAGAATAAGGATGGCTGGAAATGGGTGGGCATTGCCTTCTCGTGAGGGAAAGTTCTGAAAATAGACAAAGGGTGTGATGCAAAAGTTGCTCATTCTAAACAATTTTTTCTTTGTATTATCACTATGTTGGTATGTACTTACATTCAATCTTGAGAACTTATCTGAGTTGTTTTGAAGCGAGGGGAAAAATAACCGCCTGGAAAAATCCTTTACTGCAAATTTAAAATGTATTTTGTAGTTTAACCATCTTTATTCAATGTGATTGCAAACTTTTACACTACAAGCACTGTGTCAAGTATACAAAACAATAAAATGACGTGCAGAATCATCATAAGCAAACTGATGAAAAAGAAAACCCAAGACATTTTCTTTGTGTTTTCCTCAATTTCCATTTAATCTAACGCACACGTTTGTTCTGTAGGCACCATTGCCACTGATGGCATCATTATCCTTTTTCACACAGTGACAACTTAAAGAAGCAGCTTTCAGCATTTGATGCAGTTTCCTAAGTGTGCAGTATTCAACAATATATATTCTCGCAGTGTAGGGGATGCATTAAAGCAGTGATGAAGCCCTCACAGTTCTCTTTGGGGAGACGCTGTGTATACTCAGCTCGTAAACCTGGGTGGAAGTGCAAAGCTGTCCTTTCAGCGACATAAACAATCACCATGAAAAGAAAATTTAATTTTCCTCTCTACTGAAAAGTTTTGAAAACACTTTAATTCCCCTTGAGTGGCTCTGGGATTTTGAGTTTAAAGTAATTTGCTTTTCTGGTAATTAAATAAGAAATCAATTCTACAAACAATTGGTTCCGCCGGTGCATGCAGGCTAGTAGTACTTGCTCATGTGTTTGAGAGTGTGACTTTGAGTGTGTAAGTGCTCCTGTGTATGCATAAAGTATGTGCATGTGCTCAGGAACATTTTGGAGTGTTTGTTGTGTGCGTGTTGTGAGAAGGATCACTTTTTTTTTAGATTGATTGCAAAGTTTTAGTTTTCTTTCCTCACACCTGAACACATTGTGGTCCAAAGCACAGTTACAAAGTATGTCTTACATAAAGTAGAAATAATGCAGAAACATGGGTTAATAATTACATAAATGACCAACTAAATTGAGCTTCTGAGGTACTGAAGACCGCTGAAGACCTAAAGTAGTACCTAAAGCTGTTAAACAATTCAATTCAATTCAATTTTATTTATAGTATCAAATCATAACAAGAGTTATCTCGAGACACTTTACAGATAGAGTAGGTCCAGACCACACTCTATAATTTACAAAGCCCCAACAATTACAGTAATTCCCTCAAGAGCAAGCATTAGCAGTAGCTATTGCGACAGTGGCGAGGAAAAACTCCCTTTTAGGAAGAAACCTCAGCAGACCCAGACTCTTGGTAGGCAGTGTCTGAAGGGGGCTGTTGGGGGTGTGATGAACAGTGGCGATAATAGTCACACTAAAGATAATGGAACAGTGACTTCGAAGGTAGTCGTTGTAGACACTACTCAGTTTCGTTAGAAATTGATGTTACTCACAATGTTTGCTGCTTAAACATGATTTACAAAATAACTCACATCTCATAAAGCAAGAAAGCAGGCGACCTGAATCTGCAATGTCATCAAGCAGGCAGTCTTGAGTTTCTCTGTAAATTAAATATTCGTGAATATGCTAAAGAGTTTTCTCTTTGAGTTTACTTTTCTTGAGATGAAAGTGCATTTGATAAATTTGAAACAGATAAAAATCATTGGATGTAAAATCGAAAATATTTGGGGTTGATGGAAACGTCTTAACTTGGATAAACTTACGGTCTGTGATGTCCAACGCTTTCTGTCACTTATTATGAGCAAAGTACATTTTGGCGTACCCACTCTCACTCAAATCGACTTCTCTAACTCAGCTTTGGCTTTTCCATAGATTTACCACAATGCATTTGAACAACCCCACAGAGAACATGAGTGAACTTGTTGCATTAAATTTTTGTGGGAGGAGAGTGCAATACAGATAATGAACAGCGTAACTGCAATAGAGTGAGTATCCCAAGGCACAAAAAGGGGAGCATTATTTCCTTTACTCAATAGACATGATGTTTTGTGGCTGCTGTGCCACGAGACATGTTTTTGTTGGTGGGAAAATTAGTACCTTGTAGAGTTCCCCCTACACTAGTGTTGAATGTGAGGAGAAAATGCTCAGTCACCAAAAGTGCTTTTGCCCTTAAAACTGCACAAATCAATATTCTATATATGAATAATAAAAAACATATTATGTGTAATGTGAAAGCAGTATTTGTAGTGACACACCAACAGAGAATTATCATCTGACTCTGCAGTTTCCCTCAGCCGGAAGCAGCGTTTTAGCATCTTTCAGCTCACTGTTTCGGTTCACTCTCACAGCTCTCATCGGTGTCATCTCCAGGCAGCAGTCTTCAGTAAAAAAGCTCTAAAAACCCACTGTATGTACACCTCCAGCTCAGCATGAAACATACAAACAAAGTTAGCGACTAGCTGGTGAACACAGTGGAGCATTTAACAACTAATTATATACATTTTCAGGTTGCCGGTAGCTCAATCCGTGGGGGTGTGGCTTGGGAACTGGAGGATCACTGGTTAAAGTCCCTGTATGGAAGAGTGTACAGAGAGTGGACTGGTAGAGTGGTGTCCTGGGAACTGATGAAGTGCCCTTAAAGTGCTCATATTATGCTTTTTGGCTATTCCCCTTTCCTTTATTGTGTTATATATCTTTTTGTGCTTTTTGTTATAGGTTTACAAAGTGAAAAAGCCCAAAGTCCACCCCAAAGGGACTTACCATCTTCCAGAGAAAACACTTCACAAACTGCTCCAAACGCTCTATTGTAGTCCAGCCTTTACTTCCGTGACGAATGTGTGTCACTTTGTTATACATGTTATAATGCTCGCCTAGCTGCTAGCGTGGCAATCCCTCATACTCTGCAACTGACTAGCTAGCAGTGCTTACTGCACATGTGCGACTCCTAACAAAGATGGTACAGAAGTGAGATGCAATGTGCAGTACAACAAATATATGGTGTTTTCTGAAAATTAAACCACATAAACCTATTCTGGTACAACCTCTAAATATAATTATGAACCTGAAAAATGAGCATAATATGAGCACTTTAAGCAAAGCACCGTACCCCCAACTGCTCGGGGCGCCATCCTCGCATCCCTCCATACATAATGTATGTGTATAGGTATTATATTTCTGTAACATCTGCCAAAAAACTACTGCAGAATCTGAAACTTTTTACTCCGTATTCTTTCATATAGTGTAAGGCAGTGTTCAGTTTTCATGTGCTGACACTGAAAATCTTCCTTCCAGTCTCTCACACCCTTGCTGCTTCAAAGTAAATCACTTGTAGTGATCGTGTATTCTGTGCACACCGCTCTCCCCTGCTGACTCCGTAGCATTAAACGTGTATTTACCAGCTGGGGGTCTGAATACATGACGAGGCTCCTGGATTCCCAGCGGGACCATACCTGGCACCGCTACACCGCATCGCCCTTGAGCTAGACACCTACCTTAACCTTAGCACAGCACACAGTCGAGAGTACGCATCGCATCAAGCCCGTTCTGTGTAAATGGATATATTGTTAGTGTCAGGGTGTGTAGGTCCCTGCGGATACAAAGGGGGCATCAGCAGGCAAAGGAGGATACATATGATGAATGTTAAACATCATATGTGCTGTAGATCTGGGGAGAGACTCTGGAGATTGTAGTCAAGTATTACTTAGGGGGAGTCTACAGTATACATTCATTAGCCATATCAATACTGCCATATCTGCTCCTGCTGCTGCTGCAACAGGGCGCCATGTCCCGGCATGCCCTCCAGTCACAGCACAGCAGTCAGAGCTTTATGTGAGTGCATGAGTGTTCAAATTATACGCACATTACACCGCCGGTGACAACAGTGTTCCTACTGTGCGACAGGATAGCAATGCTCTCTGGTGTGTGTCTTTGCGGGGCACACTCCTCTCTCGATAACACGCTCTCAGGTGCCTACCTGTAGGTTTTTAATATGTCTGGGTCAACAGACGTTGGGAACGAGAGGAGGTTAGCAAGATAGTGTAATCAACTGCAATCAATTAGTTGTTTCCAGATTGACATCTGATTATTGGGGTTTGGGGGGGGGGGGGGTGTGTTTTTTGGGGGGGGGTTTAAAAACCTTAAATGTTTTATCAACCACAAAACACAAATCATAGAGTAGTTATTCCTGAATCTTAATCACTCTTCATTCTTAGCCTGTTCCAAAACTGTGAATTGCTGCCTACATAGGCCTGGTGTTGGACCAATTGACCAGGGTTGACCTGGTTCCATTAAGATTCATCTTTCTGCAGCAGTCAGAAAAATGGCTACAGAAGAAATGCAACAAAAATGGCAACAAGTGGATTAGATCACGAAGTTGTTCATATTACAAAACAATTATTACAAGTATTATCGATTATTTTGATGATCGTTTAGTCTATAAAATGCCAGAAAATGAAAAAATGTGTGCATTGAAGAGCCAGGCATAGAGTGAGATAGTTCATAGTTCATAATCATCATCTGTTCTCCATGCAACAGGTAGGCTTTTTGTCTAAATAGATAACTGCAGTCAAGTTGTATGGTGAAGTCTACTAGTGTAGGAGTAAAGCAGAGCCCTTTTGCCAAAGTACTTGAATGCCATGTGTGCCAACAGTTTTTTATTTATCCATTTTAAAATCAAGATCAGTCTCTTCGGGAAGTGAAAGTGAAGAGAGGGAACATTTGCACAAATGATGACTAATCGTCAAAGCTTTCTTCGCAAACGCCCCGCAAATAAACGTGTCACCTGTTTTCACCGCCTACTTGACACTGAGTAAGCACACAGTGAGAGACATCTGCCATGTTACTGGATGGCAGCGTTTCCTTCTACATCCATCCCAGCCAATTGGGAGGGAGGAACTCACGCCACAGGAAGTACTGAGGGATTAGGACTGACCCCTTTAACACCACAGGAAGCATCAGATGTTGCAGAAAGCTTTTTGTGCAAACAATTGTGTAGTGTATCTTAGCATCTGATTCCTGAGATAAGTATGATCTATCCTTCTTCATTTCATTGTATTAAAATGCAAGATAACCAACATTACCCCAAGTAGTCTTCCTTGCTTTACTGTGAATGTAATTGTAGTAACATGTCATGTACAAGCCCTTCCGGCAATACCTGCTATGAGCACAAATAATGTACTAACTGTTTGCCAAGTAGAAAGAGGAGGAGGAACAAAAAAAGAGGGGGCTTTGGAGAGAAAAACAACATCAGGACAAAGAAACAGTGCAAAACATTGCTACAGATGGAAGCAAGGTAGGAAGGAAGGACTGAGTGACATGGAGAGGGTGGGAATGTGAAAGAAAAAATGGATAGAACAAAGTAGTACAGGATAATGCCTCATAAAAAGCAATACAAGAAGAGAGCAGTATAGCATTTGAAAATGAGTTTAGCTACTGTAATGTATTTGCCAGATGGTTAGGGTAAAATTAAACAACAAACAGAACACCAAAGAAGTAAAGAGAGTCAAAGAAAAGTGTTTCAGCATTTTAGTTTTTTTGTGTTTGTCTTGTTGTAGTAACACCCAACCCATCTAGTACTCTATGTAGGTTAAAATAAACACTGAATAATTTACAAGTGCTATTTGACCCAGGTTTGCAGGAGAGTAAGCTATATCAATTGGATCGGATGAAACTCAGATACGCTGCATATGAGTCAGTACACTAATGAAGGGCTATTATGTATCCTTCTTTTAACAAGCCTGGCTCTCTGCTTCTTCAAGTGTAAGGGCGAGTGTGGAGAAAGCTGACTGAAGTACTGACAGAAATTCAAATACATTTTTTATTCAAGCACCCACTGTATGATAATCGCTTTCTCGACAAGAAATTAGGTGATTTTAGAAAACCTGAGGAGGCTTAATTCCTAACCTGAGAACTAAATTACAGTGACCAGTAGCATAAGTGTGCAAAGAGACAGAAATTAAACACTGTTACTGTTTACACAGTGAAAGAAGCTATTGGTTATTCTATTTTATTCCTATGCACTTTAAACCATTAACTGATCTATTTTGCGACTTTGGAGCGAGCAGCGGAACAAGCAATGAACACAATATTGACATATAATCACCTACCAAGTGTTGCCTAATGTCATGTTTCTGGCCACCTGGGGCCCATTTCAGGAAGGAGTCTAATCCTGAACTCTGAGTTGATTTACCCTGCGATGGGAAAAAGAAATGCCATGTTTTGAGAGAAAAAAAAAAATGTTTTATAGTCTGCCTAACATAATTAATGAACCAACACTGTATTTGTATTCATGCAGATAAACTGCGCTAAAATGCGCCTGATACAGACTGAATGAATGAATAAGGAAATGAGAGCGCCGTATCAGAGGGAGGAGAAGAAAACCTGCTCCCGACCAGGTTAGGTTCACAGACTCAGTTACCATAGTAACTGACTCTAAGGTTAAGTTACCTCTCTTTCTGAAACGGGCTGGAGTTCCCCCTCTCTCTCATGTTTAAATAACCTCCCTTTCTGAAACAGAAAACCCCGAGTTTCCCTCATCTCAGGGTTAACAAACTTCTGAAACGGACCCCAGATGAATGTAAGTCCAACATTCACAAACACAAATAAACAATAAATTACCTTGAGAATTTGTATTTGTGGGTTGAGGAATTATGATTCAAAAGCACAAGCAAGCAAATCTGATTTGAATGTTACAAGGTGCTTTAATGCTGTGGCGTTATGCAATCACTCCTTGGAATTTGCATTGATAATTACCAGAAACAGAAAAGTTGAAGTAGGTAGCAGTAGCGGACCTATGCATATACATCCGTGCAACTATCCACGTGCATGTGTGTGAGTTTGAATGTTTGTGCATGTGTGCATGTGTGTGTGACCGGGAGCCATGAGGCAGTGTATGAAAGGCAGCAAGCTAACAACATATGCTTGAATGACTCTTTAAATGAATCATCTGTCTCAGTGAGAGAGCACAAAGCACTTAAGCAAAATCCACTTGGCCTGCTCTAGGCGCAGGCAGAAGTAAAGACAATTGTGTGCTAAACCCACTGCCGTTAAACAAAAGGATTTGATTCTTCATTACCAACGGGGGTGAAAATGAGTTTGTCTTCATGGATCAGTGGTCACAAGGCAAGCAGGTAGCGTGCACACTACCTTCGCACCTCTCTCTGACAACCAAATAAACCAGAACGGCTGCAGAAATCAAACCAAATAATATCCCACACAGCCCAAGACTGGCAAGATAACTGTGAATCAGCCTGTTAGTGGGAGTTGATGGACAAATAAGTTTTACAGCCCTCGTCCCTTGTTCTGTTTAAGACTGCACTCGTGTGATTGATGGCTGAACGCTAGTCTTAATTCGTAGGAGGTGAAAAGACGGGAGCTACAATGCCTGACAAAACATGAACAAAAGGAAGAGGAGATATAGATAGAAGAGAGGAGGATATGTGACGATCCATTGTTATTCCTCGGCAGAGATAGGCTGACATTTGTTGGTGTATCAGATCACGGATGCCTGGTTAAACACAACAGGACATATATGGTGTTTGTACAGCTTACTCAGTGGCAATCTTGCAATGCAAAGTTACTCATTTTGATCATTTTACAGTCTGTCAAGAGCAGCTGATATTTAAAAAGGAACACAGTTTACAGTTAGGGCTGGCCCAAATGCTCAGATGCTTCAATGCTTAATTCGTTCGCCATAGTGATCAGATGCTTCCTTTCATTGTTTAAGATTGTTTCTGGGCTGATAGACATTTTGTCTTTACTCTCAGAGTCTTGTATTCAAGTATGCATATATGTTGTCCAGGTTTTGTACATGTATAGTGTGTGTGAAGAAGAATAGAACAGAATAGAAGAGGAATAGTTTGTATTTGCAAGGAGACATCCCCAGTGAAGGTTTGGAAACTTTCTATTTTCTTTTGAGGCATTTTAGGTTTTTTTTCCCTGCCACAGATGAAACAAGTGTCACTGCTGTAGGAGATACAAATCCTAACTCTAAATTGGAGAAATGCACTTGTCAGAGGAAACTCCTAGTTTGGCTTATAACTACCTTGTTCAATGTCATCAGTTGCCATCTTCCCTCTGAGTCCTTCATTCCCTCTTAAAAATCCTAACTTCCCCAGCTCTGGTTTTTACTAAAACTCCAAGTTCTATGTTTTCATTATACTTCCTTTCCCTCCTCTCTCTGTTGTCTCTTGTTTCCTCTTCAAGCTTTCCCCTTTTCCTCCCCGGGGGTCTTGCATTGTGGTTAAGACGAGTACCTGGCAGGTAATTACTGTCACAGCCTAAAGATCTTAATCAAGATGTAGAAGACTCGGTGACCGTTTAAGGATTATTTATGGCACAATTCTCACTGCACCACACTTGTTAGATTATGTACAAATGTGTATGTATGTGTTAAAAACTGTGTGTGTACCAAAAAAAAAGTACACATACAAATCATGTGCACGCTGCTCAAACCCGCAATTACAGAAGCAGCCACTTCAGGCAATTTGAAAGCAACTGAGATAACTAAGGTGTTTACCTCATCAAAACGACGCTGCACTCGCAGGAGAAAAGAAGTGAGGAAATTAGCGTCGTTCGTCACATGTCAAGATTAAGGAGCGCTGACTTGAGTAAACTGTCTTTTCATGTGATACTGATGGAGCCCTTCTTTACGGCACGTTACCATGTGTGAACAGGTGAAGTAGGGGAATACTTAGCTGCTGTAAAAGCTACAGGATTGGGTTTGTTTTATATCACAGCTCAGCAAAGAGACAACAGAGGGAAAAGCAAGTTAGCAACTTCTCTGTGCAGTGTGTGGAAAACGAGACCAGACAAACTGCGGATTAGTGCATGTTCAGCTGTACATCACCCGAGAGGCATTACAAACAGCACTGCCACACACATCAAGCAAGTGCTGTAAAATGTTTTCCGCTTAGTTGCAACGTATGAAGCCATTAAACTGCAGTTGATTTAACAATGCTTTGCATTTTTGTCTTGCTCTTCATCCCTTCTCAGCACTGAAAAGTGCAATGTTCCACTCTACTCCTGGACTGTCACATCCCCTGTTTACTTGTAACTGCAATCCAACTGTATGTGCTGTATAACTGGTAGCAAATTGTGCCAGATTACTAAATGCATATTGCACAGTAGTATAAGCATTTTAAGTGATTAATGTGCCTTGTGCAACCTACTTTCCCTCGAGTTCATTCTTGACCTTGGAAACATCAGTTGACAAAACTATCTCACCTCAAAGTACCCAGTGGCGTTTCCCAAACTAAAAAAAAAAATATCATTGTCTGTTTTCTCTCCATTTCTCTTCATTCTTGCTGTGTAAAGTACTTTACTCTGTAATTGTTGTTCTCAAACCAACAACAAGGCCTCTAATTAAACCTGTAACAGCTGATTTCTTAGGACAGCTGGGGTGTGGAAACAAGCTGTGAACACAACATTGACATATTATCACCTCATCACAAGTTGATGTTAGCAAACCGCTCCCTATTAACACATCCAAGAGTGGAGATACGGCGCAATATTAGCATGGAGTTGTGTTTCAGGCCACCTGAAGAAGTCCAATATTCACTCTTCTTGTAGCTCCGTTTTCGGTCTTCAATAACTTCTGAGTGAAATATCTGGCTGCTAAACGCTCCACTATATTCACCAGCTAGTCGCTAAATGTGTCAGTCTGCTGTTTGGTGCAGAGCAGGTATTGTACAGCTGTTTTTTTTTGTAGAGCTTTTTCACTGTAAACAGCTGCCTGCTTTGGCTAGAAAAATAAAAAAAAACAGTTGCGAATCGGAAAATCAAATGAGCTGAAATATACTATAAAGCTCCGTTCAGGTGAGGGCCCCTGCGGAGCTGGGTGGTGATTCTTTGTGTGTTCATCACTATGACTCATTTGATCCATTATTATAAAAAACATTGATTATATTCACTTTAATATTATAGAAGATGTGTGCCTTTGTGCTGTTGTTCTTGTATTATGTTAACATTTATTATCACTGGAAATAAATCATTTAGCATATCTCTGCTGTATTGCTCGTCAGTACAGTGACAGAAATACATATATGTATTTAAATGATAATATTACTTTGATAAACCCTAACAACAGCTGATGATCTCTTACCCTTTAAAGAAAACCCTCTTTTGAAGCCCACTGAGACTTATTCCACTTATGTCTTGGTGCATGGCTGTAAACATTTAGATTTAGTTTATGACCTCAGGAGGGAAATAAGACTTAGTGCTGCTGCCATGTAAGAGTCATACAAGCTCTCAACCTAAGTACATTTATTCCCCAGGAGGAGGTGAGCTGATGTTGCACGACAGCGACATTCTGTACACTCTCTGAGGAATTCGCCAGCAAAAATGAGATGCCACTATGATTAATAACCATAAAAGATATATGCACACAGTCGACTTGAGGTGACAACAATATGGATGCCGTGAAGCGAACATTGACAAAGTTTAGTAATTTCTGTTCCGAAGGTGCGGCCATGCGCATCTTGGTGTGGCCATTTTCTATGAAATGTAATTTTCAGTAGGAGCGTACAGTGTATAGGTATTTCTAGAGTCCCACTAATCATGCAGAACTTCTTCAAAAACACAATTGCAATCAGAGTGGATTCAGAAATGTGTACTTGTGAGTCAGTGTTTGTGTGTGTGCGTGCATCTATTTGCAGGCATGTGTGTGTGTGTGTGTGTGTCTGCCTCCTTCACTATTTTCTATCAGGCTGTGTGCTGTCAAGCGGTGTTGTATGGCGTAGAACCATTCGATCAGTCACAGGGAATAGAGTGTGTGTCTGCAGAATGGAGGACAGCCACCACTCCTCTCCCAGGAGCCAGTTCACTTTAATTGAAGCTCCACTGAAACACAAGCGCGGGCAGTACAGTAGCTCACACAACACGGTTATCTCCAGCATCTCTGTCTCCCATAAAAAAGGAATTAGACTGACAGCCACCGGCCTGCAGCGCTGCAGTGTGACAAACACACACAAAAGAAAGAGATGCACACACGCAGAATTATTAAAAAACTCTCTTCCAAACAAATAAATACACACACATAAAACAGCACATACACACACACATACACACACACACACACACACACACACACACACACACACACACACACACACACACACACACACACACACACACACACACACACACACACACACACACACGAGTGCTAGCACAAACACAAACACAAGCACACAAAAAGACAGTGTGACAAGAGTGGCTGTGGCTCTCCATCAACCAAGAAATCTCATATTGGTCTGCTTTATATTGTCCCGAGCTACTGCAAAGGAGAGAAAAAGACAGAGGGCGTGAGAGGAGAAGAGGATTGAAAATGTGAGGATCAATGGAAGCAGAGCGAGTGATGAAACTGGGAGAAGAGAGCAGGAATGGAGGAGAGAAAAAAAAGCGTTTGGGAGAAGACAAGGATAGGCATGTCGAGGATGGTAGAGATGAAGAGAAAAGGAGCAGAGGGCGGGTGTGTGGACAGAAAATTAATAGTTACCCCCTTTGTGGTTTTCACTCTACCTCCGTGTTCAAACCGGGTTAAGGCTGAAGGTTAAGAGCTAATCATTGTTTAAGGCTGAAAGCATGATGATTTCATACACAGTATAAATGGTTGTATAAATAAACCTGTCTACTCTCAGGAAGAAGCTTAAATCAGATCTGCAAGTTCCTGTCAAGGCAGAACTTCTACTTCATACATTGGTGGACTAGTTTTTCACTTAACAGCAATACAAAAACTATTTCTTAATCAGCTTCTCACAATGACTTTTCTGCCCACAACATGCATGTAGTTGCACAGCTATGCAGCAAAATAATCAGGTGCTCTAATGTGGCAACAGGGTCCTTAACTAATATCATTTTTGAGACATTGATAGTATTTGATCATATTTAAAGAGAGAGGAACCTTACTTACTTATTTAAGTCATATATTAAGCAAAAATGCCAACCATTCTCTGGTTAAAGCTTGCTCAAATGTGATGATGTGCTGCTTTTCTCTCTTTTTATAGGATTGTAAATTGAATATTTTTGGATTATGAAGTGTTGGTCGAACTAAACAAGCTGTTTGAAGACGCCATGTTGGGCTCTGGGAAATTGTGATTAGCATTCTAAACAATCTTCTGATTTGACATCTGGACTAAATGATTAATCAATTATAAAATAAAAGGGAATATTAATTGTTGCCCTAAATCATATTGTTATCCCTTGATTTAATCAAGACAATGTGGATGAAAAATGCCATTTGATATACATTAAATGGTTCCTTTATTTAACAAAACAAAGCTCACTTCATTGTTATTAACTGATATAAACGATATCTAGAAAGGTTTCCGAAGGTTTAACAGTGTGGCCATTTTTTGGCTGATAGCAGATCAGCTCCTGTTGATTTGTAATGCCTTTTGATTTCACACTGCCAAATGCAATACAAAGAAGCATGGAATTATTAATTATTAATTAGCCTCCAAACCCTCTGGCATTTCCCTTGTTGTACACCATGATCTGAGCTTCTGCAAGCCAAGGGCACATACCAAGCAGTAGTAACATTTCCATATAGGGTGCTTCATCACCCTCCCCCGATTTAAAAATTCACATGCTTCACTAATGTATTCCCAACATTAAGGCTTGCATAATGAGCAGCAGGGCATGGTTAAGCATGCAGTAAACACCTGCTTGGGCACCAAATCATATTTCGCTCTTTTTCGTCGTCAGCAACTCTTCCAGCGGATGGTGTGGGAGTTGCAGTGTCGAGGATAGTGGGAGCAAGAGGGGCTATTTGTATTCTGCTAATCCTCCAGTACAGTGCTGCAGAGGGTAATGGGGGTTAACAGGACTTTCACTTTAACACACCCTGAGCTCCCTACCCTGTTCCCAGTGAGTTTCTTAGAGGCCAGAGGAAGGTGTGCCCCCAGATACAAACCCCTCCATTGATCTGCTCACCTGAGACTGCCCTGGCTCTCTGATGGGGTTAGGAAGGTGGGGGGGGATTGGAGGAGTGAAGATGATGGTGTGTCAAGTTGCAGTGGTGGCAAAAGGACACATGTGGTCACGCTAACCTATATAATTGAGTGTGTGACAAAAGAGGATATATACACATGCAAAAATACACTGTCACTGAGCGCGCACACACACACACACACACACGCACACTAAAACCAAGATATATCCAAATGAAGCACATCGCCACTGCATGTACATCAGTAAATGATTGATTTTGAATTTATAGAACATCCTTGCCCTAAATCCTATATTAGTCTTCCATTTGCAAAATCCATTTACTGATCAGGCAGTACCTTTGCATTATGAATTCATCCAGTGAGAAAAGATTTGACCCGAGGCTTGCAGTAGAGTCATAAGGCCCATAAAGAGAATATTAACTCTAAGAGAACATGAAGTTCCAGCGCTGATGCTGAAGCCATCACCCTAAAATCCTACATCATATTTATTGTGTGACAGTGTGTTCACTTTGTCAGTGTAGGAGTGATTCTTATAGTCTTTTTAACACTGTTATGATGGTAGCACTGTAAAATATCATTATAATATCCATGTTAATAAGCAGCTCAGCTCACATTTTATTGCACTGTTAAAAGTAAGGCAGACTAACAGCAATTAAAAATAAAGTAATTTCTTTTCTTTTTTTATATCACACATTAAATCATTTTAAATGTGTCCTGGCGGTTAATAAAATATTTCCCCAAGAATAAGATATTTGAACAAAGTTTTAATAGTTGTTATTGATGTAATAGCTGCCTTTTTTTTGTATGAATTTATTTCCATTTTTTTTCCATTACTTTTAAGGTCTTTCATTTCCAGTAAGAGGTGGATAGAATTAAGAAAGGAGAAGATAATAGAGATGTCAAAATCCCTTTCATATCCACAGTGTGCATGTTGGGAGGAAGGTGGCACAGCGAGTGTGAGTACCGCTCTTCAATGGAGGACGAAGGTTCAGGCACCATGTTTGCATCATTCACTCTGCTGAAGTGTGCTTGAGTAAAACAGTGAATCCCTTTTAGCTGATATTCTCTATGAGACCCCGCACCCTCACCTCCCTGTGGCTTGGAAACCAATAAAATATCAAAACATTACTTTAACTTCTCAGGGCAACTGGACATCTGGCATTATTATGTCTTTTCAGCGTGGACATTTTTCTGTCCTTTTAAGATAATCTTTTGGGCTTTTCCGCCTTTCATTTTTGACAGGACACCTAGGTGAGAAAGGGGAGAGAGAGGGGGAAGACATGCAGGAAATCGTCACAGGTCGGATTTGAACCCAGGACCTCTGTATCGAGGCATAAACCTCTCAGTATATGTGCGCCTGCTCTACCACTGAGCCAACCCGGGCACATCTTTCTGTCCTTTTGTTGCCATTAATATATGATCTGACCCAGCTGACTGCTTTCTACTTTAACAAATGTGATTAGCTGCCCCTTCCATTATTATCAAGGATTTCCTCAAGTAAACTGGCAGCTATTCATTTATTATTATCAGTTCACTTATTGTCCGATGTTGTGTGGTATGTTCGGCCTTAATTTTGTTCGTTTTGTTGTGATTTGTATTAAAAAAAAGTTTTTATTGTTTAACATATACTCTGGGAAGATATAGCAACGTCTTTGAAAAGCTAATAGAGATCCAAAATTAACATAGAACTCTTACACATTAGCGATTGTTTTGGTAACCAAGAACCTATTGTTTAAAAAAAACTAAAAAAAACAAACTATTTATGGTGGTAAAGTATCATTGTAAAGTGAATATGTGCTGTGTGAGAATGGAAAGGTTGATGGGCTTAGCAACAGTATACTAAACAGAGTTGGAAGAGCATTTCGTGAAAGCTAAAGTAAAGTAAGGAAGACAGTAGAGTACACATCCTCAAGATGCCCTCAGGAGAATATGAGAGAATAGTAAGACTTTTCAATTTAACACAGGCTGTGGACATTCATTAATGACAACAATGTCAAAAGAATGTGGTAATTGATATTACTCACATGCAGCAAAGGTTGTTTTCAAAGAATAAGGTTGGCTACAAAGAAAGATATATTTGGAAAAGTTTAATTGAAAAGGTCTAGCAAACTAAATAGTCAGAAAAAAATGTATGATACTGTATTGAAAAACGGGTCTACATGAAGTCCAAAAAAATCTATCCCTCTCCTTGCCCTCCAAGAAGAAGAAAAGAAAAAGTAATTCCTTACACAGACTGCACAATAAGAGACGAGAACAAGCGTCTCAGATAAATGGCATGATATTTCAAAAAGACTGAACTCACCATATTGAGCATTTTATTCTTACTCACTGCCACCAAGAATGCTGACACCACCTTAATTCAGCAGGTATTCTCCCAAGTGCTTCATGAGCCTGATTCATCTTCTTCACAACCTTCGTCTATCGGTGTTCTGGTGAAACCCTTAAGGTGCAAAAAATATTAATCGTAAGCCTCGCCATTTCCCAAAAGAATTTGTGAAATCACCCACAGATACTTCTTAGGCAAGAGAAAAACTTCATCTTGCAGCTAATATAACATACTACATTAAATATTTTTATTTTGTAATCACTACTATGTCTTAATGCTTTTTAACCAGAGGAAAATGAGGAAATTGAACCTCCTTCATCCAACAGCACAAAACAATGGTCATTTCAATGTGAGGCACTACAAGTGGAAATGATTTTGGCTGCATAGATCTGTTTTGACTGCTCGTAGTACAATAACATTGCATCTTTAAGCCAATTAGCGTCAATAAAAATTCAAAACAATACAACAAAACAACAGATAATGTTAAAAAAGCACCTTTTTTTCAAACCAGTAGGCTCTTTTCTTTTGATAGTTTCTTTACTAAGTGAGAGGTTGTATCATGAAAATTTCCGAATATACAAGTAAAGTTACTCCAAACTTAAACACTGTTGGAGTAAAATTAATTTCCCTTTTACTAAAAATGCCAAATATAGTTTTTGATGTGATTAAAAACAGCAAAAAAATCAACACCATGAAAATCACAACACTCAAGAAAAAATGTCTTAATTAATACAAAAGTATGTGGCCCGAGTATGTGCCCTATTTTAACGATGTTAGCGCACAGCGTGAAGCGCCTGGGCATGTACAAATCCACTTTTGCTAGTTTAAAGGCGGAAAAAAGGGCCTGTGCACCAGGCGCATGGTTCAAAATGGTTGTACTTAGTGTCTTCATTAATTCATAGGTGTGTTATGGGCGTCACATGCAATAAACCAATCAGAGTGTCATCTCTCATTCCCTTTAAAAGCCAGGCGCGTTTGTACCTTGGCGCATTGCTATTATGAATGTTGGATTTGCTAAGCAGAAAGGAGAGATTTTCAGAAGAAGAAACTGATCTGAAGTGAAAGTGTGCGAGCAGATCATATCATAATACCATTTCACATTGTAACATTTCGTTTGTGTGATGCCTCGCGTCCTTGTGTGTGGAACAAGCATAGTGCGTATGCGCTGTGCACGAGCCTAGGCTTATTTTCCTAATTTGCTGTTAAAATAACAATGAGATGCTGCGCTATTGACTTTAGACCAGGTTTTTGTTGGTCAATGGCGCGATCACTTTCCGCTGCCTCAAGATAGCAATACGCCAAGAATGCACCTGAACACACCTCCCTGTAAGACCAGCACGCCCATGGGCGCACAGATGGGCGCAGGTGCATCTGCTATTTAAACGACGTGTGTGCTGGAAGGGTAATTGACAACTGCGTCGGTCTTAAACTAACAAAGACACTTGTGTCGGACTTTGCGCTGCACTGCGCCGGGTGCAAGATAGGACCGTGAAGAAACTCAATCTTAACTCAAGGTCCCTTTATAGGTTTTTCCTGGATCTTCTAAGTGCATCTTGTTTAAAGAAGAAAACATATATCGCTATCAACGAAAAAGAACTCTCTCTGGCCTCATGTATAAATGAAACATTTAGGGCATCTGACTTTAAAGGTTAACCTGAACCTGTCCTGAACTTTTGTTGTTATTGCAAAGACAAGACAGCAATTTGTCAGTGTCTTTTCTTTCTCTCCTCATCCAGACCTCATTCACAAAAGCTGTTCTTTTCTATTCTCAGACTCCACCCTGTATAAGGTCACCAATGATCCTTTCTAGAGGTGGTGTGTAGAGGTAAAGGTCACCTTTTAAAAAAAAAGAGGTTGAGTGCTTCTGTCACGTACTATGTTGTCTCTTGTGGACTCTGGAGAGTCAACATATTCTTACTGTGTTTGCCTGCTCTGCCTGGCTCTATGGCCTCTCTTTTCAATAAGTCAGTGTTAATGCCATTTTTGGTGCTTTTATATGAAATCAGGCTCTAGCCGGGTGCACACATCCACAGAAATAGCAAGGGATCTGCGCTCAATATCTTTGTCAGATAGTATTGTAATTGTGTGGGGCTAAGGTGGCAGGAGCAGAGTGTCTTGGTTTGGATATTGCCTGGTTAGATTTCCCTTGAGCCTGATGCAGTGTAAGTAGTCTCTCTCTCTCTCTCTCTCTCTCTCACACACACACATCTGTCTATACCCTCCTTGCTCTTCACCTGTCTCTCTGACTGTTTTTCTTGCTGTCTCACCTTCTGCACCGCTGCAGAAAAACAAGTCCCGCATCAGATGAATACAAGAAAGTGAATGTGTTAATGCATGCACTTCTGAAGAGGCACACACACAGGAAACATTTTTACCAATTTGTGCTCTAATAATTCCACAACCATTCCTTTTTCCACAACCACAGAATAGAAAGTTTGCCAGTGCCTTCCTAAAGACACACATGATCATGTTCTCATCTCCCACCTAGGCAACTAAAACTATTAGGTTAAGGACAGAAAAAAGTACTTCAATGTAAAAGTTAATTCTTGTCAACTTATACCACTCTCATGTCTGTGCACTCAGGGTGTGATTTTCCGGGGGGGGATGCGTGGGATTTCCCCCTTTCTAGTCTACATATCCCTGCCTCCGCTGAATAATTCTTATCCCCACTGGGGACTAAATGTATCTCCCACCCACCCCTCAAAGTGATCAATGCTACTTCACCAATAGACCCTATTATATACTAAAAATAGAAGTATTTTAAACTAAGTAAAGTGCTGTCAAGTGAACAGCCTATAGTGCCATGGAACGATAAAATCTGTTGACTGTGAGCCGGCTACGGCTACAGCTGTCCGGGTCAAATCTACAACGTATAAAGCACCCTAGATAAATTGGTTTAGATCTGACGCTAAAGGAGACTTTTAGCGCCAATAACAATGCCAAAGGCACCTGACTAAGCGTCCATATTTTACACAATGGGAGTGAGAATGTGTTGTAATCTGGTTCAGAGATGATAATGTCACCACTTTAATCCATCCCTTCTCACACCTTCCTATCTCACTTTCTTTGTCGGTTGGTGGTTCTCTTCTCTTCCTACTGCTCTCCTCTCTCTCTCTCTGCCGGTCTATACACTTGGCTGGAAACCGAACGGCTGGGCCTTAATTCTCCCAGCTGTAGTCCGGACAAGCTGTCTTGAGACACAGGGCCATTTTAGGAAATAGGATTAAAAGGGAAAAAGTTCAAAAGTACAGGAGAGGAATAAGACAGAGAGGACAGTGAGAGGAAGAGAGCACAGAAAAAAGGGATTATGTGTGGGAATGTGTGGGAAGGAGTCTGACACGTCATCTCATGTTCTTTTGCAGAAGGTGAAAAATGTTGTGCAAAGATGGGAGAGTCAGACAGATTGGCTTTAAGTGTCTCTCTCTGTATACAGTCAGGGCTGTAAAAATGGAGGTGATGAATAAGTCAGCATCGTTGGCTGCTCGTCAGAATTAAACTATGCAGCTGCATACTTCCATTTTGACAGAGGCCGGATATTTGAAAAGGTCACTTGTTGATGGACCTCGGGTTTCAACTGACAAAGGGCTAATTTACAAAGGGCTGCCAGTAAGGGAAATCTAGCTAATGCATCTTAACGGCATCTATAAAAGGTTGTGTATGGCGGATGTAGTTTGAGGTCTTTGCACACAGGGTAATGTGTGTGTACATGCACGTTTAAATGACGACCTCCTGTCATAAAATGGACCGTTGAAACATGTGTCTGACATTTGTGTTCCCATGTGATGGTAAATTAGGATGGATAGCATCCAGAGCTGAACATAATAACAGCTGATGACTATCATCTTTCTTGGTGTTGTGTGAAAGATGAGTCTTCCTGTTGTGTTATATGTCACACTATTGTGTTCCCTTTCTGGGGAAGGGCACTGAAGAGAGTTCAGTCTAACTAATCGATAATGAGAAAAACCCTAAAAAATTAAGAAATAAATTCTGTAAACAGTCTACAGCTGACACTTAATCAAAATTGAAAGGGAGGGGATATCATTAACTGCTGAATGCTTCATTAAAAATATTCATTCAAGTATAGAAATAATCAAGATGACAGCCAATAACACAATCCAAACAATAATTGTGTTATAAAAAACATCCATTCACTTGCACACAGGAAAACTAAATAGGTAACAAGTATCTGTATTGCCAAACAATACAAACAAACAAAATTTTGACTTTTTGAATTATCAGTAACAGCCTCTTTGTCTGTGATCATTGTATGTCTTGAAATTGATTGTTGCAGTTGATATTATTGAGGGGTTTCATCTACTCTTCCTCGTCCTTCCCCCCCGTCACCACCCCTGAACTGAACTGTTCTTAGTAAACACATGTATAGTTACAGACCAGTTAAAGGGGAAATGACAGTATTTATGAGAACAACTGTTATGTAACCTGACCAATTTTTTTTTTTATGAAATGGACAGTTTTCTAGTTGGCTAGTCTATATCCTCGACGTTCCACTTCTGGGACAGTTCAATTCTAAACTCCGGTGGATTTATGAGGACTATGGTTAACTGCTAAATCCAGACAGCTAGCTAGACTATCTGTCCAATCTGAGCTAGCCACTAACTTTCTCTCCGTGTGTGTGTGTGTGTGTGTGTGTGTGTGTGTGTACATCCAACCGAATATCAGAGGTCACAGAGGTTCTCTTCATTTACTAAGGTTTTAAACAGCAACCGTGTTTCCCACCATAATAAGCATACAAATAACGAGCTACCATTTGGTGCCTCACACACACACACACACACACACACACACACACACACACACACCTGTGTGTAAGTCCTTGAACACACAGTATTTTATGCATGTGTGTGTGCGTTGTATGGTTGACTCAAATCTCACTTACACAGGGTGTGTGTGTGAGGTCTGTGCATTGTATGGTTGACTAAAAGCTCTCTGAAATGTAATGGAGTATAAAGTAGCATAAAATGGGAATACTCAAGTACCTCAAAATTGTACATTTTGTACAAATTGTACAATTGCTCATCATCACCATTGACAAAAACTGTACAATGCATCAAGCCATTTCTGCTCAAAAGCATGTAAACACCATGTCACACACGCACGCACGCAATCCAGACAGCTAGCTAGACTATCTGTCCAATCTGACTTTTCTGTGCACAACTAAAACAACTTTTGAACGTACACGTTCCACTAAAACAAGTTCCTTCTCGAGGCTATTTGGCAGCGGCACTGTGGATCTGTCCAGCACTTAGCGCCGCCCGTGATGATTGTGATTGGTTTAAAGAAATGCCAATAAACCAGAGCACGTTTTTCTCCCATCCCGGAATGCTGTGTGAACTAGCCAGAGCTACCTCCACAGCACTGTGGAAGAAGGTCTGGCAATGCGAAACTACTAGTTGGCTAACAGCTAGCTTGCTTAGCTAGCTGGTTGCCCCATAAGTAGATCACCATGCAGTTAGCAAAATAGTGGACAAACATTTCAAATGATTTTATATGAAATGTAATAAAAAAATAAAAAAAAATAAAAGATTTAGCAGGCTAGTGCTGCTTACATCGATACACATTGTATTTTCTGAATCGGGTTTCCCTTTAACATAAACATTATTTTTTTAATGCACCTTTATTAGTCAGCTGCAGTATCTTATAAGACCAGCTAAAGTGTGTACAGCAGGGCAATGATAATATTCCATGCAGCTACTGTCATTAGATAAGCAATTGCACTGACACTGCACACTTTAATTTTGAATAACAATAAACCAGCCTGTAAGTCTCACCTTTTAATAACCTGGCAAATTATGACAGAGAATCATAACCAGCTCCTCAGATCGAGACCTTAATTACACAAGCCTTGCTTTTCCATCATCTGTTAGAAACTCCCAGAGGACAAACACACGAGAGGCAAAATGAAGCCTATGACTAGACAAGACTCAGCCGGTGAGTTTGAAGTTTCCAAGAATAGCAGCGGTGAATGTGATGTAAAATATAGTGGATTGTAGGCCCCCAGTTTATTAGATGTGAATGTCATTACATTTAAATATTCACATACATAAATTCACAGCCTACTGTCAGGAACATAATATTCATGAGGAATTCTCAGAAGAGGAAGCATCACCATTGCAGAGGCAAACCAGAGGCAATAAATGTGCTGATTTAAATCTTGAAATGTCTCCATTTAGCAATGCATGACACCCACGCAATATTTATCTGAACCTCAAGATCCAAATACATTTTATCTGTCACAAATTAAAAATGTAGTCATTTAAGAATACCGTGGGCTCTGTAATATTTTCTGGATCTTTTGAAACTTGTGTTTTCAAAGATGTGAAAAAGGTAGCACTCCGCTGCTAACAGCTAACCATGCTTGTGATAAACAGAAGATGTTTACACACTGAGCAATCATATTGACAGTGGGTTATTCAGGAAAAGAGGTTTAAGGAGTTTCTACTTGGAATCAATACTAACCACTTTTAATGCAGAAACGTTTCAGAGCCATCTTTTAAGCGTCAAAACATAGCTTTATGGTGGTTTATTCTTTCAAAAGCACAATCTGCATTCCAAATTTAAAGCTGCCCTTTTTTTTTTCATACCGACAATGTATCAAATGATCTGTATGTGTATTGTGAAAGGGCTCACTTGTACTAACAAACAAACAGAGAATAATCAACCGAGTCTGCAGCTCCCCTCAGCTCTACAAAGCTTAAAGCTCTAAATCCGACTGTACACTTCCTGCCTAGCACCAAACAACAAAGTGGAGCATTTAGCAGCTAAAGAGCCAAATATTTCACTCAGGAATTGGTGGAGACCAAAACAGAGCTAAAAGAGATTAAATATTGGACTTACATTCGCCAGATAGCCAGAAACATGAATCCATTAGAATGCTAATGTTGCTTCATGTCTGCTCAATGTTTAATTACCGTAATTCCTCAGATAAAAGCCGGCTCTCAAATAATGGCCAGGGGCATGGTTGGCACAAACCGTTTGTATTAACAGCATAATGCAGCAGTTGTAACAGGGCAAATAGGAGCGGATCAAAACGTGCTAAAATATGAACCAATATACTTATCAAACAGAGGAAATTTGAAATAAAGGCCAGCCTCTAACACAAGACTGCTTCAAATAAAGGCCTGCTACCTTCTGCAGTTGAGGTAAATAAATGCCCCGGTCACTATTGCTAACATGTTAGCCATATCAAGCTTGTAAGGAGATAATCATAACTCTAATGATATCAGTGTTGTGTTTGCTTGTTTCAAATGCTCCTATGTGGCCAAACATTTGTTAATGAAGGTTCAAACAATAAGGCAAATTCAAAACACTGACCGACCGGTCTTCTAATTGAAGGGCTGCCATCAAATAACAAAGACCACTGAGTTACTGTTTTCTGCAATAGTATAGTTTGTAAACAATTGAGTATAACAGGCCAATGTGCTAAATTATGTTTGAGAAGCACACATAATGGGTGAATATAGCTGTAATTTATTTAGTCAAAAATACTGAAGGGGCCTTTAAATTAAAGCTAAATTTAGGCATAATGTAAATCGTTATTCCCCCTCTGAGAGGCTTGATATCACTGCATGAATTATATTGCTGAAGAAAACCAGGCCAATGATCCAAGATTAACATTTCTTATTCTGGGAAACTGAATGCAAGGTCCTGTGGGTCCACAGCCCAAATGAGTATGCACGGATCAACAATGTGCTCAACAGAGCAAACCGTGACTAACTCACACCTACTTCTCAGTTACCTTCGTTGTGAGACGTTCATGTGTGACAGGGAAGCAAGCAAGGTACTTCTGCTGCTGCAGAACAACCTTTAACCCCAGAAGGGTTAGCAATGTGATGTGGGCGTAAAATAGATGAGATGCAGCAGTGAGGTTTGTCATTTAGCAAAAAGTACATCTCAAATCCCAATCAATATGAAACTTGCACAGGTCAAACTGTTTGGAGATATTTATACAAGCAGACCAGCAGAGAAACAAAATGTGCTGTTAATTCCCATAACACATGGCATCTATTGTGGGAACCAAAAAGCTAGTGTGCAATGTGGAAACTGTTGGATAAAAGCCATGATATCCTTCTGGATGTTCTTTACTGTGATTACGGGTACTTTGTTGACGCTGACGTTGTTCCTGTTCCTAGTGCCCTCTCAGGTATTACTGCTGTTGTCAAACACAAGAACCAGAATGCCCCATAAAAGATCGCATAGCGGCTATATCCTCAAAAGAGTGGTCTGTTCTCCACTGGGAACCGGTTAAGTAGCAATCTGTACTGTGTCTGTCAGAGTCAAACAGACAGTGTTAGAGTTAAAGGCACTCAAAAGTGAACTACTTCCAAGCCACTGTGGTAATGGGCAAATAAAATTCTGAAGCAAAAACAGGAGTTCTTGCGAATGTTTTCAGGCTCTAGGGTGGAATCATACAGATGGAAAAAACAAAGAGCGAGCACTCGCCTAATATTTCAACTGATGATTTAATGTGTGCATAATGAAAAATAATATATCCCTCATAAATATCTTCTGGGTGGATTTGGTGCCATGTGCCCCAAGTGTGCACTGTATTATGATATTGCTGTGTCAGGGTAGTAAATGGCTGGCATAGCAGAGCATGGCCTGTCTGCCTCATTCTACTTCTTATGGTCTCTCTGTGCCCATTTTATAGTGGCAGCACTTAAAACACTGACATGCCATAAGTCTACACTTTCTGTTGCCAGAAGCTGAACATTGATAGTCTAGAAAAGCTGGAGGTGGAGATGGAACTGAGAAAAGTGGAAGGACGGGAGGTAAAACGTGGAAAGAATCAAGGAGGGGACAAAAAGGGTGTGTGCATACATTCATGTGTGTTGTACATTTGTTTTACATCCAAATGCTTTTGTTATGAGTCATTGCTTGAGGCAGAACAAATTCCTGTAAATGGAACTATTAGCGAAACACGGAGGGTGAAAGTAGGAATTCAAATTATAGTGTTGCTTGCTAGCCACTTACTTTCTGTCCATCTGCATAATTACAGTTAGGACACCAAGCAGTTGTGTGTGTGTACATTCAACCGAATATCAGAGGTCACAGAGGTTCTCTTCATTTGCTAAGGTTATAAACACCAACCGTGTTTCCCACCATAATCAGCAGAAAAATAATGAGCTGTTTTAATTACAAAGAGCTTGTGTACATGACAGATGAGCAAAGGAGGGGAGCGGGTACTGTACAGTATGTCTACACAAGCCAGTCCATACCATTTGGTGCCTCGTTCAACACACACACACACACACACACACACACACACACACACACACACACACACACACACACACACACACACACACACACACACACACACACACACACACACACACACACACACACACACACACACACACTCCTTGAACACAGTATTTTATGAATGTGTGTGTGCGTTGTATGGTTGACTAAAATCTCACTTACACACAGGTGTGTGTGTGTGTGTGTGTGTGTGTGTGTGTGTGTGCGCACACATTGTATGGTTGACTAAAATCTCTCTGAAATGTAGTGGAGTGGAAGTATAAAGTAGCATAAAATGGGAATACTCCACAGGTGGCTGTATCATTAGATGGCGGCTCATTAAAGAGTCACTGGGTGAATATGTGTCTGTTGTGTGTGCACATGTCTGCAGTGTGTTTGTGTGAGTGTGGTGATTATAATCAAAGTTGTTGGAAAGCCTGTCCACGCCCCCAGCAGGTAGACTGGGACACTGCGCTTTAATGACTGTTCAGAGACAAAACAGATTTTTTCCTTAATAATTATCCTGTTTGTGAGGATATTGTGAGTACAGTACATGTATAGCCTGTTATGTGTGGTTGCAGAACGAATATATCTGTTAGTTTAACTTTATAGTTTAACTTTATTGTTTTAATGATTCAGATCGTAGACTTGTTACAAGAGCTATCATGCAAGGCTTTTTTCCCTTTGTGTAGTTTTTTCAAGGCTCGCTTGTTAACCATCTAATTTGACTTAATCATCGATTACTCCGCTAATACGTTATCACCTCAGTTAATGTCACTGCCTGAGATTTGCTCTGAGTGTTACTATGTTAAAGTTCAATGTTATGGTATATTCTAGGAGGTTATTGTGTAATGAATCTCCGTTTCTGTGCTCTCTGTGTGGACTTCATTGCAATTGAATGCCTCATCATTCAGTCAGTTGAGTCTGTTAAAGCTAATATTGTGCATTGTAAGGTTATGGCCGTCGTGGTTGTTAAGTTAGTGACTAGATTAGCCACTGTTGATTAACACCATATTCGTTATTATTATTATTATAGCTGTATTATCATTGTCATCATTATAATGTAGCTTATATTATTATTCTTCAATGTATTCTCTTACTTATTTTCTTATTTCTTATAGACCACAAACACCAACTTAAACATTTTCTGTAGCAACTGAAAATCAGCTCTGTGAACAAGATATACTCTTCTCTGGAGCCTGATTCTGTGACTGAAGTCAAGTCTATATCTTCTGCCTCAATTAGCTAAATTGTGGAAGGTCTTTACCCCTCTGTTACAAAACTTAAATGTTTCTTTCTTGTTCTGGCTGTTACCTATATTTCTAAAAGGCAGTTACGCTATACTGAGAAACTACATGCTTTACTGTTACTGCCTCATCAGTTAATGTGTGATATTGTGAAGCTGAATACAATGCAAAAACCCACATGCTTTAAGGAATGGCAGCTATAGCCTTGAAGATTTATGCATCCATTGTCTGTGGGGAATGTGAAGAATAATGCATATACACCCGTTCTCCAACTCTGAGACGGTGAATCATGTTGAGGCAGGGTGCAATCAACCTTTTCTGATTGAATAAAGGTTCAAACATATTCAAAAATATAGAGTTTACCACCCATACAGTATATATTCAAGAAAACAAACCCATGCACACATACATGATTCAGTCAAAGCAGTGAGAGTCCATAGAGGTGTAAATAACTCAAGACAGGAGGGAAAAGAGGAGTATACTGTATATCAATACTACTCTACATTGGTAGGAGCATATTTTTCCTTGCATCCGCTGCACTGACAACTTTACGGCCCACTGGTTAGACACTTAAAGTCAATCATTCCAATGAGAAATGTTTTGATTGACAGCAAAGGATGGTGTATTGAGCGGCTGTTGGCTCTGCTGACTGAGGCATGAATATGTTTTTGGGTTGGTCATAATTTAGCTTTTTAAACCAAGCATCAAAAATCATATTAAACAAAGTTGAGGTTTTGTTCCATTTCTCTACTTTATATCATAGTAAATTGAATATCTTAAGATTTTGGATGGTTAGTTGGCAGTGGTGGAAGAAGTAGTCAGTAGAATTAGTAATACTTGCATTAACAATTTTACTTGAGTAAAAATACAGCATCAGTATTCGTATCAAAACATACTTGGGGTATCAAAAGTATCCATTATACAAAATGACCCATTTTATTATATTATTGGACACCAAAGTGATTTTATACCAATACATCATCATTTATTTGTTGATTATATTTTGTATGAATATTTAGATTAGCGATTAGTAATTAAAACTCATGTAGTGGAGTAAAAAGTATATTTTTAGATTAGATTAAATTCAACTTTATTGTCATTGTGCAGTGTACAAGTACAAAGACAGCGAAATGTGAAATGCATTTTCCTTTGAAACAGTGCATTAGCAGTATAAAGTAGCAGAAAACACAAATACTCAAAGGAAGTAGAAGTACCACAAAATTGTACCTAAGTACGGCAAATGTACTTAGTTACTTTTCACTACTGTTGGTCAGACCAAACCATTTTCTGACATTTTGTAGATTAAACAAATTATAAAAAAAAAAAAAAGGATAATGAAAATTGCAGCATTACTTAAAATAGCCCAAAGTGACAAATAAATAACTAAGTTCCACAGTTATGGGATAGAAACCTGAAGAAGTATGATGTAGAAGATCCTTGCAAAAAAGATTCTACAAAAAAAAAAAACTCTTAGTGACAGTCCTTGAAGCTATAGTAAGAAGGCAGTAAATGTAGGTTACTTCTGCCCCGTCCCCTCCCAACCTACAACAGTGCTCTGGAGTGTATGTTGCCATCTGTGCATCTCATCATTAAGCGTAACTCTGAGTACTGTAACCATGTCTTCATTTTTGTTTTCAGAATGTGCTACATGTCAGCCTTTATGCGATGTAGGGCTGCGGTAAAACCAATTTCCACATGAGGAATTGCACACATACCACTACATTACTGCTGGACACAAGCTGCTATTTAGCATCAGCATGCTTTCCGCAAAAGACCACATGATAGGTACATCAGTTGTAGAGTAAACTTCATTATTTAACGTTTCCTAATATACAGGAATTCAGCCGCAGGTATGACCTGAGTAAAACAATAAATCAAGGAGCCAGCCAGCAGTAGGAAACACTAGGGTTCCCTCATTAGCTGCAGCAGTTGTAGCGGCTGGCAGACTGGTGCTGCATCAGGCCCAGGGCATCCTGGGGTCAGTCTGGAGGATAATCAAAGGTATAATTATATCAGGAATGTCCCTCAAGCACAGTGACAGGCAAAGGCAAAGGATCTCTGACCAGTATCAGACACAGAACATGGAAGACTTACAGTATAGATAGAGACAATGAGAAACAGAAGAAAGACGAGCTGCTGCTGGAGAGAAGCACCGCTCTATAATGACACAGCAATGTGGGAGGATTAGAGTGACAATCGTGGATAGAGACAATGGAATACATCAGACATTGACATGTAAATAGATAACACAGGCACAAACTAGTTGTGAAAAAAAACTCAAGACGAGGAGACCAGCTTGGCATTCATAGCTGGTGTATGAAAGAGGGTTGGGGGTGGGGTGGTGGAGGAAGATCAATCATGTGGAATAGCAAAAAGACCTTTCAACAAACTGGCTTTCATCTTCTGACAATGCAACAAACTGGTCCTGATGTGAAACTTTTTCCTGAGGAGCAGGGGCCCCTGCCTCTAATAACTCCCCTCTGTGAACAAGCTAAATCTTTAATGGAGGGCAAGTTCAGCCAAAAACCCCTCTCCTGTAGCATGCACAAAGCACGCATGGGTAAGAGGCATGGGAAAGTTAAAAGAAAACAGCACCCGTTCTGAAAAGAGCTTAGCGGGAAGACGCTGTGTGCAAGTGCATGTACAGCACATATACAGCAGCTATTTACGTTCAGACATTCACTCAATTATCAAAAACACAGAGATAAAATGGCTATGTGCCAAGAATTATATCATGAGCTGTTTACAAAAAAAACTCATTCATATTCCATCCCTATGACAATCCTTGCCTCTAAATATTTATTAAGTAATTAAAATAAAAGTTAAAAAGCCTCTGAAGCTTGAGATCCTGTGGTGGTGTTGTGGATAAAAAGCACATCTCAATTACAATTAATTCTGTTTAAAAGCCAAAGCTTAAACCAATGCCGTCTCAAACACATTTTGGGAGTAAAGTTCTCCAAAAAATGAGCCACCTATCATGGGAAACACAAATGCTTTACTAGCTGATAATGTTGCTACTAGAGGGCACTTTACCCTCAGAAATTACCTGTACAATCATAACCTGTAAAGTAAATGGACTGTTTTTATATAGCGCTTTTCTAGTCTTAACGACTACTCAAAGCGCTTTGACATAGTACAGGAACCATTCACATTCACACACATTCATACACCGTGGCCGAGGCTGCCGTACAACGTGCCACCTGCTCATCAGATAAACACTCACACACATTTACACTCCGATGGCGCAGCATCGGGGGCAACTCGGGTTTCAGTGTCTTGCCCAAGGACACTTCGGCATGGAACTGCAGGGCCAGGGATCGAACCACCAACCTTCCAATTGGCAGGCAACCTCTCTACCACTTAGCCACAAAAACAAGTGTTGCTCCCATGTATTTATTTATAGATGCCAAGCACTTGCCTGACAGAGAACTATTGAAGCTAAACCATAGTGTATATCAAAGAACTACTAACTAAGAGCCATGCTTGCTGCTCTGTAAGAATATAATCAGGCACAGTGGTACGATAAATGGCTATGTTGCAGGTATAATGGTTACCATCTTAATTTAGCATGTTAGCATGCTAATACTTTTTAATTAACACTAAACACAAAATAGAGCTGAGACTGATGAGAATGTCATTAGATTAGCAAGTATAGTGGTCATAAACCAAAGTATAGGACAAACCAAAAGTGTGACCTGATGATGAGGATAGATGCTGAGGGATCACTAAAGCAATTATTATTATTCCTCTTGTGAACATGAATGTCTGCATAAAATGGCATGGCAATCCATGGAAGAGCTGTTGAGAGATTTCAGTTTGAACCGACCAATCGTCTGACACGCACCGCTGGGAGGTGATTTTGATGTAGTTGTCATACTTGGTAGTGCAACGCACAAGCGTGAGGAAGCAAGTGGAGGCTCTTTTTTGCTTATGCGCCCGGTGAGCAACCTGCATAGGAATGAATGGGGCACCATAAATGCAGCATCAATTTACCTATAATATATCCACGGACTGTTGGTGATGTAATGTTTTTACATCACCGACATCCCTGGAACTACACTGCTCGTATTACTAAAATGCGGGTCAAGTTCAGGGTCAGCAGTGGCCAAAGGAATAGAAGGTGTATTTGATGGCAGCCAACCTGTTGAGATGACAAATAACCATCAAACCGACCACATTTATAAACCAAACATCTGTTGGTCAACAACATCTTCTTTAACTTATACATGCTCTGTCCATTAGTTAATTCAAATTTGCCGTGTATATAGCTGTATATCTAGTTTAAGACCACTCTGTCTGCTTTACGGAGAGGCAAATTTTCCACCAGGTCAGTCAATAAACTGTTGAGCATGAGTCATTCAGGACATAGTGTCATTTCTCTGTCGTGTTTAATTGCTTCCATCATGACCCGACACACAGCGGGCACTGTGCTGTGCAATGTGCAGGAATAAGTACCTGCGCTAAGGGTGTGCTTCACAATAACAAGCACCGCTTCCCAAAACTTTCACCACTAGTTAAAAACAAACAATACAAAGTTTGTATATGTCTAAGGTCTCCCACTTGGCACTGAGACAATCCCTTTTAATTACTGACAGTTCAGGGGGAAAAAAGAAAAGAGAAATGCGACAAGAGGGAAATAGATAGGCTGACATTTTGGCAGGCAATCAAGCATAAAAAGACTAATGGCACCAATTACAAGTGATGTGGGGTGGGTTAATCAGTGTTTCTTATACAAGGTTTGCTTTTGATTTTCAAATAACTTTTTTTAAATTGTGTTTTACAGTGGATCGCTGACATGTATGCCTTGTCAGTGATTGTGAGAGGGGAGGGCTATTAGAGTGTTCAAGAGTACAATGACATTAATTAGAGTAGAAGTACTCCATGGGTGCAACCCAACAATGGGCAGTTTTGCTTATACTTTGACCCTGTAGAAACTAATTAGGGCACATAGAACATAGGAGTACAACACAGAGTACATTTTGTCCTAAAACAAATGTAAGAAAGTATTTTTCACTGTATACATTCCCAAGTAAAATTTAACATGAATATTTGGGTAGAAAATGTACATTTAAGAAGATATGTAAGGGAATGTTTTTTATTTGCTTACATGTTTCTATTCCCATTATGAAATAATAATCTTCCATGCTCCCTTGATCCATTTTCATTGGTAATCAGTTGATGAATGACTGTGTTCTTTTCAGACAATGCCCAATTGCAAACACCACCTTTTCGAATACTGTGCGTCACTTTTGTGGTGATAACAATTTCAACCCAAAGTCATTAACAGTTCCCCATCAATCATGTCTGACCCCAAAGTGAGAGATGTTACAATAATAATGGATGATCAGGTGTGGTGCTGCGCAGTTGCTAAGTACACTGCCATAAATCCTCGATACACAAACCATGATCCCGGACTGGTATAATATACATCATTTCCTTTTATGTACCTAATCGTTGCACCCCATTTCTCTGAAAATGTCCTTGGTATCCCTCTTTCTTTTTACTTAACGCCTTTCTCTCACTCTCTTTTATGTCTGTCTTAATGCATCTATGGTACCGTGCGTTCTGAGGTGAGGCAGTGAATAAATATTCTTTTTATATCGGTCACTCTTGCTCCTGGCAGCTGGCTTTGTCTCACATAAACATACAGCAATAACTCGCAAGGGATATGAGTCTTTTAATAGTTATGCACTAAAATATTGAATTTTAATTAGAGCATCTGCATTGTAAATTTACCTGTAGAAAGATTTTCAGTGTAACTTCAATATTTCAGATGTAGACAAGTGCTCACCTTTAAACCCACTGTCTGCCTGAACTGTATAAAGAAAGATTCTTTTGAAAGAGTAATACATTGAAGTTGAAATATTGTAAGCATTCACACTAGAGACAAACTAAAACCAGTGCATGAAACACAGAGGGTTTCAGACTAAATGTTTTAACAACTAGTACCCAGAACAGAAAACCTCAAAATCAATTGTTTTCTATATATAGCAGCCCGGTCTCATGGAAGTTCGTGTAAATGTGACGTTATTTGAATCTATTGATACGTGTTCACGGAGACGTTTTTGTCGTTTTTTACGTGGTGGACAACACGAAAATGTGAAGTAATGTATTTCAATGGGAAGCATATTTCGTGGCCACAGAACGAAATTGTAGGGAGTAATATAAAAAGCCGAAAATCCGCGTAGGGAGATTGGTCGGGGTGGTGGATGGGTCAAACAACACAGGACTTTCACCTGGGCGAGCGGGGATCGCATCCCGTTTGCGGCGCTTTGTTTCCCAGGGATGGCGTCCCTGCGTGTGGCGTTTTGTCCCGCGTGTTACTGTGGCGCGTCTCCCGGCGTTTAAGGCGCCCTTTCCCCGTCGTTTAAGGCGCCCTTTCTCCGGTGTTTAAGGCGCCCTTTCCCCGTCGTTTAAGGCGCCCTTTCCCCGTAAGTTTTTTCCTAAACCCAACCTCCGCCATCCCGTTATTGTGGGGCGTCCCCAGCGGGCCGTCTCGCGGGCCGTCTCGCGGGCGCCTCCCGGCTTATGGAGCGTCCTTTTCGGCCTTTTCCTTTCCCCGAGAAAATAATGTGACATTTACAGGTCAAAAATAACGTGACAGTTACACGTAAAAAACGAGAAAAACGTCTCCGTGAACACGTATCAATAGATTAAGAATAACGTGGACATTTACACGAACTGCCGTGAGACCGGGTTGCATATAGGCTACTGTAAAGTGCACATGCTATGTTGAAATGTCAACAGAAAACGGGACAGCTACTGTGTCTTGCTGGTGCCCCAGGTGCATTAATGTTATTCCTGATATTTTTGAGCAAACTAAATACAGGCTAATTAATACATTAAACCTCTGTGATTCTGCTTCTCCATAAAAGCCTTTTTTAAGTCAATTAACTTCACAAACATTAATATTCACAATTAAAGTCCTTATTTACCAAATTGAAAAATAGAAATGGTATGAACACATTTTTTAAAAGTAAATGACTTACACTCTTACTTTGTATGTGCCAAATCCCTAATTGACTAAAACTAATATAATTGTAAGTGTGCAAGTAATTGTGTTCGAAGTATAAAGTAGGCTGGGGACATTCAAAACTGTGGCATCATTTTAAGTCATCTCAGGTGAAGTATCTGGGAACAGTATTGTATAATATTAACACATTATGGTGTCTGCTCTAATGCATTTAACTAATAAGCCCACCACCACATTACCTCAAAACTGCATAATGGTCCCCCTGGCAACAAACAGTGAGCAAAACTCTTTGAGTGCCATTTTTTCTCTTCTCCATTACACATACGTATAGTAAGTCTGGAGCCAGTGCTCAGGCATGTTTATGGGGGAATGGCTAGTCTCAGAGTACTGTAAGTGTCCTATGGCTATTGATCCAGGTTGGTAAGATTGTGAGCAAATGCTGGGAAGCGGAAGGGGTGTGCTCAGGAGTCTGGTCTGTCCATGCTGTCTGGGCTCCTGCGTGTCCGGAGGTGGTCAGGGAGGCTGGAGACAGCAGCAGACTGAGTGGAACCAGCAGCGACTCATACAATGACTTTTTAATGGCTTCTCATATCACTATAAACTAATGAATGTGGCTCTGCGCAATGAAACCTGACCCGCCGCTTCTGTTTTAAAAAGGCACAAAAGAGCAAACTATTGAGCGCTGGGGTTTCATCGACCAGCGGGGTCAATTTTCTTATATAAAATTCAGGATGGGATTTCACACCAACATACCATTTTACAGTTCAGTTCTGCAAGATGCATTAACTTCATTAAGTTTACATGACTGACGGGATGCCGGCTCTGCCGAGACCTGCCCTTAGTGGCACAAGATCACATCTATACAAACAGTGTATTGATGGCTAAGCTCTCTGCAAATTTTCCTTTATTATTTCACATTATAGGGCACGAGCTTCAGTTAATGCCTCAAACCCTACTGGGCATCTGGCAGCCAAGGACTCTCCTGAGACTCAAAAGAGCAGAACAGCTCATGTGATGTCAGTGGACCTGTCAAAGCAATCTGTTTTCCTCTGCCATGGGTCAGAGGCCAGAACACTGAGCGTACACACACTACATATCACATATGACTAGAGTGCCGGTGCTGTGCCTCCAGCTACTCCACCTGTGCTCCTTTTTTCCCTCTGCCTCTCTGCTCATCTTTCCTCATTATCTCTCTTTATTCCTTTACATTTTCTCCCTTATTCCGTTCCCTCACATCGTTTTGTTTTTTGCTCTTTTTCCTTCAGCTTCATTAAGAGATCTGCACATGTTGTTCATACTCTGCTGCATCCTGCTCTGGTGTCCTTGAGAGCCAGAGTTGGAGGTAAGAGCGGTTTTGTTGTATTCATGCATCCCTTGGCTTCTCCCTGGGTAAAACTAGATGAAATGTGCTTCGCCTAACCTTGACGTTGCTCAACTCCCTCTCTGCTTTTTTTTTCTGGCAGAAAAAAAGAAAATGGCCGACTGGCAGTCCAGTGTGAAGCGCTTGGAGTAAAAAGTCTGTAATTGGGGGCCCTGAGCAGGGAGTCTTCACTGCATGTCAAGGAGAATTATAGCTTGAGGTTATGAAAAAAGTATTTTTAGGTAAGGGGGGCTTTTCAATATGCCGCATTAGCTATGCTCATTTTCTTTCTCCTTTCTTCCTCTCTCCCTCACTTCTTAACCGGACTCCCATTCACTGATTGAATGAGTGCCACATCAGCTATGGGGTGTCTCCTCCACCTTCATTACCACGACCAGTCTCAATTCATACCTTAATGAAAGGAACCTTTGCTTTCACAACAGGGGATGCTATTATGGTCTATATTTCATAACATTATTACCATCTGAGGTGTGTAGTTATGTTGTGGATGTCTGCGTTTAGGCTTTGTGAACCCTCAGAGACCCACAGTGTTAATGAGCAAGGTTAGGGCACACTGTTGTCAGAGCAGTGAAGCCATTTGCTCCTAAATGACATTTCCTTTGTGGGTATGAGCCCACATTAGCTCCTAATGTGGCATGTCACTCAAGGCCCAATATTGTATTCATTTTAAAAATGTAAAAGTCAAACTGTGGGAGACTTTATTAACTGTGATATTACCATACACCTTATCTATCTATATGGATAAGAAAAAAAATATATATTTTACTTTTTCAGACACAGGTATTCACTTCATCTTCACCTTAATCACATCTTTCAGGCACTGAGCCATAGATGGAGTCTCTGAGGGAGGAATCTCGCTGACAGGAAATTATGAAAAAGAATTAATTTGACCTTCGCTTGCAGCAAGAAAAAGAGAGGGAGAGAGAAAGAGAGAACAGGGATTGAGGGGAGGGTGGATGGACGGAGTCGAGGGAGGTTTAAGGAGGAAGTGCCTCTGCAGAGGGCAGGATCGTGGGGAGAGAGCTCGGATAATGAGAGCTCTCAGTTCCCCACACACTGGGGCAAGACATCTGATTCACTGGAAAGCCAAAAGGAAGGACAGTAGTCACCCTCAGCTCCTTTGGTCATCAGAGTGAATGGTTTCAATAAAGACTTTGGAGTAAAGATACTCTATTCACCCATGATGGCTGACAGGAAACACTGCCATTGGCCTCCCACATGGCTCAAAGTGACTGAATTGTGAATTTTTTATTCAATTATTGAGCAACAAATCTGATACAGCATGAACTATAAAAGTTTAAACAGTTTCAGACCCACTGTTCATGCAAGGCTTGTTCCTGAAGTGAGTGGTGCCTCTCGCCATCAGTCAACATATCAATAACTCTAGGTTATCAGTCCTGATTGTAACACCTCGTTACATGTTTTTATAGAGGTACAAGCAATGTGAGTGTGTGTATCAAAGTTTGATTTCAATCTTCTTAATAAGGGAAAACACTGTAATGAGTTCACGGATTGCATATCATTTCCTGTTATTTATTGGTATTATTCATATTACAGATCTTGAACCTTGACCTTTATGAACTACTCTGAGTAAAGGTTGTTGTACTTATACATTTTCACCTATGTTATTTAATACATTTGATGCTGTTGAAAGCCAATTTCTCCAAATTTTAACTAATTGCATTTTGTATGAGACAGTTTCTAGGCATACCTTAAGTCTACCTATAATTTATCATGAACCTTTATTATTTTCTTTAAGTATTTCTTCATTTTCACATAGCCCTCAAAAAGAAGAAGTGCACTACATTAATATTTGAAGCAAATACAAGTATTTGGGAGTCAGATAAAAGCACAAAAATGCAGTTTTTGGCCTTGGACTAATAGAAATAAAGGAAGTTTCAGAAGTTCCAATTAATTGGACAGTTGCATAGGAACAAGCCATATCCATACTACCATACTATTTAGTATGCCAGAAAAAGATTTAGTATGTCCTAACACATAGTATGTCAAATGCAGTATGCCAAAAGTACCAGGATGTCCTACTGCATCTGGTTGCATTTTGCAGTATGCAAGCCAGCATGATTTTCTGGCTATTCTGCACAGCATACATGGCAACAGAGTCATAGTTCAGGGCGCAATGTTATGAAGACAAAGTAGTATGTCCCAATTGTATGCATACTGCATGCAACCGTACTGTACATACTTTTTAAGTGCAGCCGCAGTATGTAAAAAGAGAAAGTATGCAATTTGGAACTCAGCCCAGGTATCTGCCACTGCCCCTGTCAACCGTTATGCCCTAATATTTGACCTCCAATCCCTTATTCCACCATAAAAATCTAACTTTTAAATTCTGATATGGCTGTGTTCATGGGTTAGGCATAAGTCTAAAGTTTAAGCATGTGATTTCTTGAGTGTAAAGCCAATAATTGCATATAAATAATCTTTGAAGAGCAACTTTAACTAGGAACAACTAAAAATCTTTTGCCAGAAAAGCCATAACTACAGTATATAGCCAAGAATTACAAAGTAAATGTGTTATTGGATATGTTGGAAGTAAATTATGTTTTCTATATGTACTAATTAAGTATCATTTGAGTAAATGATATTTTGGCAGACATGGTGAGATAGTTCCACAAAAATTCTCACATGCTCACACAGCGCTACCGAGGGAAGCTAACGATGTTCTCTCTTTAGACCAGTTAGTATTAAACAGTTATTGATTTGGCTTCTCGTTATCCCACAATCAGACTTTAAAATGAAGTGTTAATCTACATGTAGCTGGGGAAAATGTAGAACCCAGAGTGTGCAATTCTTTCCTTTATTTGTGCTAAGCTCAGTCAAGTTTCCCTAGTCACTCAAGATCTTCATGCCAGCAAATGCTACATGGTAAACTAGTTAAAAACCATGAAAAATAGACAGAGGAGGACATCCTGTTCAGAGAACCTCTCCGAATGTAGAGATTTCCTTTATGAAGCCATGAAGCGCAGAGATAATTCATTAAGGTGCCTGGAGCAAGGGAACCAGGGCCTACTAAAGCACAACAGGAAAGCTTCCTTCATTTACTGCCCCGGAGCCACAGTTATCTACAAAAGCTGTTTTGAACTTTTTCACCCTGGGATTTGAAATCTCGACTACAAAATTGTGACTATTGTGACTGAGATTCATGCTTAAAAAAATAACTGCAGCTCTTGTTATCTTGAAGCACATTTTAAATCACAAATGACACCTACACTATGTAAATAAAAAATAATAAAAAAAAATCTAAAAAAACAAGTGCTGAAAGAAGACATTTCATTATTTATAAAAATGTTAATGTTTGCTTCTAAATATTCTGTGATTGATTGGCGGCAGCACTGCAATATTTGACATTAATGGTACCTCTTTAAAGAGCACACATTATGCTTTTTCGTCTTTTCTGACCTATACATTTTGTTATAATGTTGTATAGTCATGTTTAACGATACCAAAGTGTCAAATAATGAGGTAAATGCATTTAGACGTGAGCCGTGCAGGCAGCTTGGGTTAGCTCTGCCCAGCTCTGAACGCTCGGATCTCATTGGGTCTCATTGAATTTCCTGTATTTGTCTTGGTCGTGCTGCTCCAGCTAAGACCTGGAAGATGACCAATCCCAACGGAGTGGGCTTAGCTGGAGGGGGAGCGAGGGGGAGGAGGAACCTAAACCAAGCTTTCGGAGGAGCTGCAGAAAGTGGGTAAGAGTTTCCCGATGATCTACATAGTTTTTTTGTGCGGTAAATCACGTCGGGCCGCGCTATAGGAGTCCTAAATCAAAAACTAGGACCAGAAAGGTAGTATATTAGCTGCTTGTTAACATTTAGAAAGTACCATAAAAGGTAAATCATGGCTCAGAGCAAACAAACTTCTCACCAACTTCTGGTGGACAATAACAGGCACAAATTCACAAAAGTGAAGGAAAGTGAAACTGTGAAGCATCGATGTCTAATTTCTTTCAAAGTTGTCTTCGTCCCCTCAATGAGACTCTGTTACAGTAAATGAAGCATAAACAGCGGGGCCTGTGTCTACATTCACAGATTAGCGCTATGTACTCAGAAAACCACTTTCATAGAACTCTGTCGGCTGTGTAATTCAAGTTTCTTTTAAGACTGATGATTTCACAAGCCAGTAATAGCATATTTACTGGCATAGGAGTGTTATTGAAAACTCTGAAATGGTTATAAGCATGAAATTGAATACAGAAGAAGAGTAAAATTAGATTTTTCTTTTTTCTGAGAAGTGGAGAAATGCAACGGCTTAACGGCTTCCAATCTTTGTATTAGAGTTAATTCAGAGAGATTCAGCGCAGTCACTAGAGGCCTTTACACTCAAGTTATCTGAACAGTTAAATGCCATTATCAGGAAAACAACCTAATTAATCACAACATTCTCATTTTGCCTTCTCCATTGTCTCCAAGTCTGACTTTTTAAGCTGTCAGAGGGGTTAATATGAAGTCATAACTCACTTTCATTCGCAAGAAGAGAGACAGATGCTATTGCTTAACACCCTGCCCTCTACATTTTTTGTCTCACATGCAGAAAGATTTCCATTTGTTTCTATGGATACACATATTGGCTAACATATAACATAAAAGCTAAATATAAATGAAACAATGAATGTCTGTCTCAGTCACAGACATTTACATGAAAAAACACCTAACTGTATTGTGTTTTAAATAATACATTTTCTTCTATGTGACCTTTTGTTAGATGTCCTTCCTTTTCATATTTTACTTGTTTTTTTTAACATGTTTTATAAAAGATTTTTTTCTGTTGACTGTATCTTTTCTTTTCATTTCCTCCCTTTTGAAACACAACTGTACTTGGCAAGAGCTTTTCAATAAAAGAAAATCTTCCCATTGACTGTCAAAAACAAGGCTTTATTTTACATCATAAGACACTTTAAGGTTTTCAATACTGTTCTGGAATGAAAACCGTATAACTCCAGTTTTGTTGACTGTCACAATAACGTCAGCAGGACGTGCTCTTTCCCTGATGACTTTAGGAAATTTGCCAACTTTTAAGATGTCACTTTGATGTAGGAATTGTAGTCAGCCGAGAATACAAGGCTATTCTTCTTGGATTTCCTCGGAAATTGGAAAGTTAAGGTTGGAAAAACACATTTCACCACTGTTGAAAACAATTTAACATTTGAATATATTTTCAATTGATGTCATTTCATTTAGGAGAAAAAATGTTTTCACCTTCCAGCACTAGGACATTTCTATATGTATGTGTGAACCCAGCAGAGTTAAAGCTTTAGTGGGGTAACATTTTAATATTAATGAACGTCCGTTACATTCAAGCCATTGCCAAATAACTTGCTAGAGACTCGGATACCCCCAAGGTGTTTCACCGAGCGGCACAGGAGGTCATTACTACCGGTGGACATCAAACTTTTTAACTCATCCCCACTCTGTGTGTCGCAGAATGGACATCAGTGGACCGAGAGGCTGCTGAGGTCCTTCTGGGGGGTGATGCTTCAGTCGCGGAAGGCTTGTATCATGTGGACACTTAGAATTCCTCATGGGGGAGACAGAAACTACGCGCTATAGCTTTAAGTTGAATGTTATTTTATAAATATGCATTATCAAGAACAAATACAAAAAACAAATGTTTCCTTTCACAGTTACATGAGTTGCTGTTGTGCAAATAAGAATAAGCAAGCTAAAATTTGCTTCAGTTTTTAAACACAAGCAGGCAAGTTAGGATTTGTCATGATGACTTCAGTTTTGACTGATGTGTTTGCTTGGTACATTTATGAAACTTATTCACTATGTGCATTTATTATGTCACGATACTACGTGCAATCAATGTTAACAGCACTATTAATGTCCTGTGCAATTAAAGTCCAAATTCGTACTATATAATCATATATAATGTCATCCTTAACTGGTCCGTATGCCTTAAAACAAAAGGATTGTTGGATTGTCGGACAGCGTCTGAAACCTCCTCCACCCCCACACCTTTGCGATTTCAGAATTATGGAGGGTGCCTTGCAGTAGCTATATGGAACTTTAAAATGTTTCTAAAAGTGTGTAATTTCTCATCTGATGATCATAAATAACCAACAAACGAGACTAACAGTGAAAAGAACGCTGTTTTATGTAGTTTTTGCCCGGGTCCAATTTTTCCCCGCAAAGTCACAAAATAATTTACGGCAGGTAGACGGCACTACAGAGCACACATTCTGACGTGTCACAGATTTCATCCTAACATCGGAAAAGCCTGTGTTAGTGTATCCAGCCAGGTAAAAAGGTAGCATTTCTTTATATAGGCCTAATTCTATTTTAATTATATAGTTATAGGTGCTACTGGGGCAGGGCCATCACAGAAAAAAAGGAAATTAAAAGAAGAACTAATGCTAAAAGGGAAAGTGACAGACGACGGTCTGGCTTTCAACAGATGGAGACAATTACCGGATTGTAAATGATTCAAAAACGACCCGAATTGGCTCTCAGGTGTGTAATGTAATGTGGCTGTAAGTCAGTTAGCCTACATTAAATAACGTCCCCCTTCCATTAAGCGCCAGCTTTTTTGTTTCGTTTCAGTCAGTGTTTGTGTTGGCCTTCTATTTTCTATCCCTTGTCCCTCTGTAGTCGTGTAAAGCGTCCATGGGTTTCATAAAATATCGCTATATCAATCTAAGTTATTATTACGTTGGTTGCTACAACAAACTCTTAATGCTTTGGCTCGTGGCACAGTGACAGTGATACCTGGTTTAGCTCACGATACATCCAAACTTGAAATTCAATGATGCATCTGTAACGTATTCTCTTATTGTAAATGAATGATTTTCTGTGAACTCTGCAACTATGTGACCTCCCAGTAAAGCTAACTCAGTAATACAGCGCTGTAAAGAAAAGACCTTTGCGACAGCAGATGTGATAAAAACACTACCGCTTTTTTCCAAAGCGGCCGCTAGAATCAACACAAACTGAAAGTTATATGTAGCCACTTCAAATATTTTTTGTAACTTCCCGAAAATGACAATTCGACAAGCATGCACATTTTAAGCAGTGATTGGGCTAATTGTGCAGATCTGAGAAAGGAAGCAAGGTTTGACCTTCTTTATAAAGCTCTATTATGTCACTCTTGAGGTATATGGCCATCTTATTGTATCTGTATATTCTATATGATTTGTACTTAAGCTTTGAGTAACAAAGAAACCCAGATGAACTTTGGGCTACTTTCAGAAAACACATCTGGAAAAAGCATTATCAATGGGGCCCTCCAGGACAGAGACAGTTGGCATGAAGCCATTGGTCAGTTATCGATTCCACCCCAATTCATGGAATATACACATGTGGCACACACACAAAGAACTTCAGAGTGACTTTTGAGAATCTGGGAAGCTGTCCTCTCCGAGCTCTGCAGGGCTTGTAATTTGATGCTGATTTCTTGAATGTGAATAAACCTTTATAATCAAGAAACAGTGTCGGCAGATTCCTCTCTACACAGCAACGCATCATCGATACCAATTAAACAACACTCTCCACACAGATACAGTACTTCTGTCACGACTAAGCAAGGGTGTAGTGGTGAAGGGAATGGTGGAGCTAAGTGCCCTTGCGTTGCACCCAGCACTGACTCCAAAGTGCCACTATCAGGTCATCCACTCAACAATTCAAGGCTGTTGTTTGGGTATCACTTCCTATTTGAAGTGCCTCGGCCCTTCTCTGTTGACTGTAAGCAATAAGCGATGAGCCTCCACTCTCTGCCGTCCCCGTGGCAAAGAAAGAAAGAAAAAGAGAGAGAGAGAGAGAGAGAGAGAGAGAGAGAGAGAGAGAGAGAGAGAGAGAGAGAGAAAAAAAAAATCTAATTATTTCCCTCCCATGGCCCAGCAAGCCTTAAAGGTTAATCAGTGTCCGTCTAGCTAATTCTGTCTGGGTACACTGCAGTAATTACAACACCTCGCTCCCTCTTGCCCGCTCTCTCACCTCTTCCTCTATTGTGTACCTTGCTTGCTCCAGCGCTCTCCTCTGTGCATTCTCTCATTATAGTTAGTGAATGTCTCTCTGTCTTCCAAACTCTATCGTGTTTGTCTCTCAATATAGACACCACCAGCACCCACCCCCTCCGCAACATGCTGGTTGAGAAGAGAAGCGTCTTTAGCCAAAGACTCAGATACCCCCAAGGTGTTTCACTGAGCGGCACAGGAGGTCATTCCTACCATCAAACTATTTAACTCATCTCCACTCTGTGTCGCAGAGGACTGAGAGGCTGCTGAGGTCCTTCTGGGGGGCGATGCTTCGGTCATGGAAGGCTTGTATCATGTGGACACTTAGAATTCCTCATGGGGGAGACAGAAACTACGCGCTATAGCTTTAAGTTGAATGTTATTTTATAAACACATTATCAAGAACAAATGTTTTTTCCTTTCACCGTTACATGAGTTGCTGTTGTGCAAATAAGCTAAAATTTGCTTCAGTTTTTAAACACAAGCAGGCAAGTTAAGCTTTGTCATGATGACTTCAGTTTTGACTGATGTGTTGTTATTATGTCAAGATACTACGTGCAATCAATGTTAACAGCACTATTGATGTCATGTGCAATTATTGTCCAAAATCGTAATTGATTTATCTCAATCTTCTGGACTTACTGTAACTGGACAATTACATTCATTGTAAGGACCATTTTGCACACCTAATGCACAGCCAATGTGCACACTGTATTCATGCACATGTTTAAAGGGTATAATTTTTCTTTTTACAGACATATTTGTACTTTTCCACAACACTAATTGCATCATTACAACAGCATAGTCCTATCTGTTCAACACTTTGCTGAGGAGTTTTTCTTTTCAACATAAATACTGTTTTAACTCACCAATTAATTTCAGTCGCTAATACTTTTCGTTTCTTTTCGATGGCTGTTAAGGTACGGTCAATAAAACTGAACACGTCCTGCCCAGATGTTTCCCACTTAAAGCCTTCCAGTGGCTCAAATGGCATTAAAGTGTTTGGTTTAACTGACAACATCAATTGAAAAAAGCAGCAAAGTAATGCTTTTCATTTGGTCTTTATTAATTCAGCCGCTATTTGAGGATTTGCAGGATATATAGATATTTACACATATAACTTATATATAGATATTTCGTAGACACAAAGTTGCACTTCCATCATTTCGCAGAGGGAGGAGGGTTACCTTTTCTCACCTCCTCTCTTTCTCACACTCCTCACTTTCCATTTTGTCCATCTTCTCACCGCCTCTCTCTCCTTTTCTTTCTCATCCTACCTTCTTGACACCCACTGTCTCCCTCTCTCCCCACTCTTCTCACCATTTCTCCTGCTTCTTTCTTTCTCTTCATCATCTCATCACCACTACCTGCCACCTTCTTACTTTATGTCTCGCTCTTCGCTCTCTCTGGCTTGGTTTCCTGCTGGTTACAGCGGCATTTCCTTCTAGCAACACCTCGAGGAAGTGCGTCTTGGGCCTGGAAATACTCCACCATCTCTTCTTCTTCCAATTTCTCGCTCCCTGCCAAAAGCATCTCCAGAAGCGACGGCTTAGGAATCTTAAAATACTTCTGTTTCCTTCTCCTCCTTTTCTCACTGTACCACAATCTCACTATCACATGCATGACATTCAGTGATACAGTTGGTAAAGACAAGAAACTCCAAACAATGGATTTTGTTGTTGACCAAGGAGTCAAGGAACGCAGGTTTAAAGTTCAAAAGGTTGGGTTTATTTCCCCCCAAACAAAGATTCACAAGTAAATAAGGCAAAGAGTTACAGGGCCCTTAAAAAGGTCAAAAAAACATAACTCTAAAAGCAAAGCTAACAAAATCAAGATGTTAACTTAATTAACAGACCTTCCAAATGAGATGTGAGGGACAGTTACGGCGTTTTTCCATTACATGGTACCTGCTAAACTCACATCGACTCTACTCGACGCACTGTGCGTCCGTTTTCCATTGCAGATTTTAGTACGGCCTCAGCGCGGCTGGTCGTCATATAGCATCGTCACAGCATCGTCATATAACGCGACACACACACACAGAACGACAAAGGTGTGTTGTTGTTGCCACAGCCAGAAGACACATTTTGTTTCCAATGAAGCTTGAGGTAGCAAAAAAAAACAAACACCGCTGGCTAAACTATTTAAAAATGGAGGTCACCCCTCTCTTTCGCTTTCACGTCACCTTTTGGTCTCACCTCAGCTCGCTTGGAACCTCGACCAAGGTGGTACCAGGTACTTTTTTTCGTAATGGAAAACCAAAAAAGGCGAGTAGAGTCGAGGCAAGTTGAGCAGGTACCATGTAATGGAAAAGCATCATCATATACAAACTGACCGAACCAATAAACACACAGAGGGGAGGACAACATGGATATTAACTCAAACTTGCAGACAGAAACCCTGATCCCACCATGCTGTCAGATCTTTTGGAAAGGTCCAAGACTGGGGCCTCTGCTTAAAATCAGGCTCCACCCTATCTTTTTTTTCTCCAAGAAGAGAACTTAAACCTTCACTTGCGTGGCCGTGACCACCACAGATATAATAAAAAAAAAAAAAACCACCAATACCAAATACAATTGTATTATATTTTTTTATGTTTGTGTAATTCCTTGCAAGACCTTATCCTCAGCTCTATACCAATTTCTTATTACTTCCTGTGATGATTCCTAGGAGTTTTTACATAGTTCATGTCATGCAAAACAGCATGTACACCAAATTTTCTCAAACATTAAAAATAGATGCACTTCATTCCTTCTCTTCCACATCTTCTCGTTTACATTTCCACATTTCCTACTTTCACCACTATTTCAGCAGTTTCTGTCCCTCTGTCCTTACTCCCTGAGGCCCAGGTGGGCTCTACTAACAGGCTGCTTCCTGCTAAGGCCAGCGGCCTATCGCTGCTGAGGCAAGGTGGGCTGTCGCTTCCCATATCATCAATACAGAGGAGAAAAAGAGTGGCGAAGATGAGACAGAGAGCACAAGGAGGAAAGGGATGGGAGGCTGAGCGTAGCCCTTAGCAAAGTGTCATCACTCAGCTAAACTCTCCCTTGCATTCCCTTTCTCTTTCTATTTTCCACTTGCTAGGGGACCAAAACAGTGGCGAGGGATAGAAGCTGCTTTATTACACTCCAAATGTTTTCCAAGAATATCGCAGAGTGACAAAGATCCCTAGAATCTGTTTTTCAGCCCCTGCAGTAAAGCCCTGCTTGAGAGTCTGTGGGCAGACGGGTGCTGATTAAAGTAGTGGTGGTGGTGGTGCGCGGGCTGCTAGAATTGCTGAGGAAGAGACAAGGGAAGCTGAGAATCCTGAGGTGAGAGGAGAAAGTGAGGAGAGCGCCTGGCTGTTGTTTTGAAACATGCTACAGAGGATGCATTGTGCAAAGTGTGAAGTGTGTTGTGTAGACAGTGAAGAAATCAGGGTTAAAGTGAGAAATTGCAGGGTGCCACACTGTATATAGGATAAAGGAAGGGTGATGGTAGTCCCTTGTGTAACGGACAACATGTGTAATAATGAAATGCTAATTCTGTAAATGATATACAGCAAAGTTAATGAGGAAAGATGAATGTTGTTCGAGCCCATTATATGTCTTTGGTAAAAGGTCAAATTCAATAGAGCTAATAATGTAAATCAGTTTGATGATTATATTTTATCTTGCGTGAATATAAAGAAAAATGTATAATTTGTAATAATTATGGTTTGGATTTATACTTGTTGACAGTGGTGGAAAGTAACAAAGTAACCTAAGTAACTACATTTACTCAAGGTACTTGAGTATTTTCATTTTATGCTACTTTATACTTCGACTTTTAGTGGGAAATATTGTATTTTCTACTTCAATACATTCATTAAACAGGTAAAGTCACTAGTTACCTTTCAAATTAAGATATCACATACAAATAAATATGATCAGTTTTTTTAAATACGATGCATCGTTACAAATCTACTAGGGCTGTCAAACGATTAATTTTTTCTTAATCGTGATTAATTGCTGAATTTCTATAGTTAAATCGGGATTAATCGCATGTTTTATCACATGATTAAAATTCTATTTCGAGAACTGTTTTTAAGTACATATTAACAATGGAAAGCAATTATTACCAATGTATCTTGATTGGAAATCAAATGAATGCAAAGTTACTTTATGAACTTGACTTTTAAGATTTGTATTTTTTTAACTTCACTTTATTTGCAATGCCCCATGTCTCTGCAACTTCGCTGAAGTGCTCGGCACATGTTTCAGCATAGGGTCGTTCTTCTGTATGTCAAACTGTTAAGGCAAACAAGTGCAAAGTCCAACCAGAGTCAATATAGTGTGCAGTAACTTTTTTGGGATTTGGATTTGGTTTCATCCACAGGTAATAGTTGGAAGTAGTACTCTCCAAAATAGTGCTTTGCCTGAGCCCGCTAGCATCAACCTGAGTCACGTTAACTGTACTACTATGCTTAGCTCATAGGTGGTAGCTGAAGCTTGACATGCTTCGGTGATATTTTAATTTGGCTTTACACAATGTGCATATGGCTTTCGACTTGTCTACTGAGCTGCCCAGGTGTTTTGGAAAATAAAAAGTGCCATTCAGAATTGTGTTGCTGCTGCATTTCTCCATCATGCCTGTAGCCTGCATCAGCATGATGTGTTACGAGGAAATATGGCAGCTTGATGATAAGTAAAGGTGTGGCAAAGGGTCAAAATAGTAGCCTAGCTAGATTCTAGTGATTTTAGAACAGCTAAGTGGCGTTGTTGGGCACAATTCGAAGCCGAGTGAAGTGTAAAATAAATGAATAAATGAAGGCATTCCATTAATGTGATTAAAAAAATGTACGCGTTATGCTCGGCACTTAATCGCATCACTATAATGGGTAAGAAGTATTCAACACATTCTTCATATTCTAGAAATGTTATATTGTTATTTTATTTGTCATATTATAGTTCTTAATAGGTTTTTAATCAAATATAGCAATATCTTCCTCCCTGTCTTTTACACTGTTGAATATTTTCGCAAGGCTGTCTGGGAAATCTCATCTGTTACTGGACAAACTTGGTAAGTGTAAGAGAAGTGGTTTCAACCGTAAAACTGTAATACTTCATTTCTTAAGAATGTATTCTGAATTCAGAGAACTCTACACAACTTCAGTACAAATCTTTCTCACAAGTTTGATAAACGGTTAATCTCTGCTTACGATTAAACTGACTGTCTGCGTTTTCTTTTTTCGAGTATTATACATTGCTTGCAAAACTGCGAGGGTATTTGTTCTTCTGTCAGCGCGCCAGCACTGATTATCCTTGTGCTAGCGTTGGAGTGAAACAGCACCTACACCCTACACATATTGTTAAGATGAGCGTCTTGCATACAGTAGGTAGACTCAATGTGATGTCAAATAACTTTACTGCCTGAGTTATCACTTCCCAACCTGTGCAGGTAAGTAAAGTTGTTGATCATAGAGGTTCCCTGTGACGTTTTCAACCACTAGTTGCGTAATGGTAAAATGTTTTTTAATGAAGGTGCTAATACTGTACACACCTGTTTACATGCGTGTGACATGATACACAAGGCTGGTTTCACATTATTCCATTGATGTGCGAAGAATTGCTGCAATGAGTCATGAGTCAACAAAGGCAAGCATGAAAAAGACACGGATTTAAACAATGTAGGTTTTAAATGTATTTCTTTAAATGCCAGCCCTGCAAATATTTTATGAGCAAAAAAATGTATTCAGCATATATATATATATATATATACACACACACACACACACATACATACACAGATTCATTTTCTGAAGCGATTCCAATGAGATGAATTGATTTCACTGCAAAATTTTAGCGTTTAAAATCCTGTTGTGTCCAGGCCTTAAAGCGGCACCAGGTAATTATGTAGCAGGATATCTCTAAATTACAGCGAGACATAACTGTGGACTTTAACATAGAGAAATCAGCATGTATTGACCGCTCTGTGATCACTTTACACCAAAAGATACCAAAGACAAAATCTGTGCATGACTCTTGTAGTTGCATAATCAATTCTGATTTATCACTTCCTGAGAGCTTTAAAACATGCAGTGATTGCCATGACTACAGATGGCATGCACATAAATGCTGCACAGTTAATGATTTGAATATTATCAGAATGTGAGAAGTCTGTGTCCTTGTGAGTAATTTCCCAGGAGGAATGGATACAGTATGTGCTCTAAAACCCTGTAGTATTTTGGAGCTTGTGTGTGCAAGTTATTATGCTGAATGAAACAAATAGCATTATCGTGAAACTTGTACAGTGTGTTTTTATAGATTTTATGGACTGAGTTTCAAAAGGGTGAAAATGAGTGCTTGAAAAGTCTACCTTGTGTGAGAAGTTGAAGGGTCCTGACTTCCTCCCGAACGCGAAGCTGCAGGACCTGCTGAAGGATGTGCTGCCTCTGGGCTTCCTGCATGATACCCATTCTTTCCAGCTTTCTGTCTGTCAGTCTCATCAGAGCCCGCCCTAAGCACAACAAAATAAATAAAAGTTAACAGACAGAAGGAGCAGGAAGCCAGTGGTAATTCAATATGCACAGCTGGAGACACTGTAAAAGGTTACAGATAAAGCATTTATGTCATTAGAAGAACAGAGTGAGGAAACACACAAACAATTGTGGTCAGCGATTACAGCCGCACTAATTGTGCATTGCATGTTGATAAGAGGGCTTGCAACATGTTACTTGCATAGAAACTAATTGTTTTTAAGAATCATTTCCTATTATGAGAATGTCAATTAGTCTTAAGCCCAGCACAACTCAATGTGAAGCCCATTCTTATAAACGCAGCACGCTTTACATATATATCAATACTTGGCAAGAATCCCTCACATATCCTTTCTTAATTGCAAATCCTTGTATAAAATCCATAATTTAATCACCCAATCAGTGTCGAAGAGGGGGATTTGGGCTGCTAGTAAAACCGAGTCGAGTATGGCGTAATTATTAACGCTTGTTACGAGTGCCTTTGTAACATGTGGGATGGTAAGCAGATAGGATGATAATTCAGGGTAAGTATAGGCGTTAGGTTGGACCCCCTGACAGCTCCCTTTGTTCCTTTGCCCTGATGACTCCCTGGGCTAGAAACTGGCTCCGATTGGTTGACAGCTGAAGGGAAAGGCTACTCCTGATAGCCACACATTCTTTTTCTCCCTCATTTTATCTCTCCTCTTTTCAGCAGCTCTATTTATATTTATGGTGAGATCAAATATAAAGCTTCATTCATTTCTGATGCAACATTTACCATTTTAAATTGGTGTTCTTGCTATTATTCAGTGACCCTTTTAAAAAAAAAATAAAAAAGGCAGAGAGAAGAGACTATAATTTCATGTCTCTTAAGTTGTTTGGACGATCTACTGTAGATGGTTAGAGCATGCCGAGCCCCACGCTACCACTTTGCTACCACATCACAATAGGGAGTTGGGGAAACTAAGTACCCTTAAGTGTTAGCAGTATAACTTTGACTGTGTTAGGCCAATTTTCTCCCGCCTTTACAAAAGCAGCACTTTGCTCAGTGCTACAGCCAGAAGGGGGTAAAATGTCAAACACAGTTAAGATGCTTCAATGTAAAATGGCGCTGATAATACCCATTACATGAACACTGGGGAGCAAAGTAGAGTCATAAAGACTCAGAAGTGATAGGAGCATACTAAATGCGGAGATAGAAAATAAAAAGATTAGTGAGGTTGAAAGACTGATAAATCAAAGGTTGAAAAGTTGGGGTGAAGAGGGGGACGTACAAATTGACAAAGAAAAACCGACGTGCACAATCTGTTATGAGTCTATAAATATTGACCAACCATCACTTGGCACCTCATCCTGTAACCAAAGATAGATTGGCATGGCAACAGAGGTTCACTTTTTCTCTGCTTCAGTAATGTCTATCTTAAATAACGGCAGATACAAGAGATAGAACACAGCTTTCTGGCGAGGACATACACAGATGGTTCACAGTACACTGCATCTTTGCTAATCTTTGGTATTACAGAAAACAAAAACGGTTTTGGGATTATTTATTGAAGCATTTACATGTTGATATTGAAACAGTGTTTCCTTTAAAACTTCTGTTTCGCTGAAATTGGCAAAATCAACCTTTCTTTTTACTTCGGACCTCAATAAAACCACATATGTAAGAGCACTGAAGTGATAATAACCCTTCACTTTGAAATAACCTGAGCTTGCACATTAAGTTGACAAAATACAAAGTACAAATATAACCATAACAGATTGTTATTACACCAATTAAGGAAATATTTCCTGTTTTATATCTTATATGGGCTATGATATACACTTTATACCTTTTGTTTGACAAAAAGTCACACTACCGTGCACCTCTTAAAAATCACTGTATTTAAAAGGAGAAATTGCACTTATTTGCTTTCTTTCCAATAGTTAATTTTTGAAGAGAAATACCACTCTGTTTAATATGAAGCAAATTAAATATAAATAAATCTAGCAGCTAGTTAGCCTAGCTTAGCATAAAGACTGTAAACAGAAGGAAACAGCTTGGTTCTGTCCAAGGCTGACAAAATCCACCTACCAGCATCTCTAAAGTTCACTAGTCTCACATTGCCAGATCTCCACAGCGCTGTGTCCACTCTGGAGTATGGTCTGGCTAATAATGCTTATCTATTCTGGTATAGGGGAAAAAATGCTCTGGCTCGTTTGCATTTCTTTACACCAATAGCAACCATCCTGGGTGGCGCTAAGCCCTGGTTGCAGCCACGGGGCACTTGCAAAATAAATAGCAGAGATAGCAGAAGGGGAGGGACAACCGGCGTTAGAGACACGCCAAATGTCATGCTTTAGCAATGTACATCCGGGAGCCAGATGAGAAGGAGCAATCCTGGAAGTGGAACGTAAAGGATATATACTATAGGGTTAATGAAACCTAGTTCCAGTTAAGACTTAGAATTGGTCATTAAAAGAATTTAGCATGAATATTTTATTCACCAAATGTCTTTTCCTGTGGACATTTTAATACGTCAGACCTGATTTCACTAAAAGCTTAAAACAAGAAGTGTATTAATGTGGGCTGGTAGAGTACAGCGGATGACTGGAATATAAGAAGCTCGCCAAAGACAGCAAACAAACTGCCAGTTCCGGGCGGTGGGTGCCAACACAACGCTCCTTCCAGTCGGCAAGGCAGTATCAGCAGGGTGGAACAGCTTCTGAAAGGAGTCCAAGCTTTCACTTTCTTGCCCTGCAGCTCTGAGCCATTGGCTTCGACAATCCCACCAAGCATCAGCTGGGAATTTTTCAAACCACAATTAATACACTGAGCAGTGTAGCATGGCAATGAGGAGGAGGAGAAGGAGGAGGAAGAGGAAATTGGTCAAGAGGAAATTAATGAGGTAAGAGAGGGAGAGATACTTGAAGAAAAGTTAAATGTCTGGAAGTGACAGACAATTAGCGAATCAGCTATAAAAAGCATCACAAATGACTAAAAGACCACAACTGGGCTTTAGAAACAAAATATGTCAGCTTGCCGCATGGTTAGTTGTGCAAGATTACAGCGCGATGATAGAGCGCGGGCCTCAGGTCATTTTGCGGGTCAACACAAGTAGATGATGGCAAAAACAAGACATGGCAGAAAATCACTAACTCTTGACCGAAAACATATATTCCACACACTCACACTGTGACACTGTTGCACACTCCTCGCTTAACAGCAGGGAAGTTAAGGCAGGCCTCTATAAACATGTGTTAAATCACTGCAATGTGCACTTGACTTTTTTTTTTATTTTTTTTTTTTTTAACTCCATCCACTTACTCTCTGGTCTTGTCATTGCAGCTTCTTTCCTTTTTTCTTTTATTTACGACAGAATTGATTGGATTCAAATTTCTCTCTCCTCTCCGACACCTGACAGAATCTCGTCTCTTGTCTTCTCTCCCACTTTTTCCAATGCTGTGCAAGTTTTGAGCAAATCTTTTAGATTTGGGCAAAATAAAATGTGCAACCCATGTTCAAATACTGTACTGTATGTGACAAGATTACATAATTCCCTTGCTCCTACCATCATTAAAAGGGACCCAACTGATTTTATTTATTAAAAAAAAAAAGGCAAAACAACAATGTTTAAGGAAGCTTATAAGTTTAAGGATTGACAATTATCTTATTGGGTCAGTTCTAACATGATCCGTTGGTTTAGTGATTTTAGTCTGAAAAGCAAAAACCTTCTGGGGATAATTATGAATGTGTGTCACAAAGTCACTGGTGTCAATTTAAATGAGCTTTGCCTCTAAAACTCAGTTCATCTTACTGGACTCAGAGTACCCTCTTAAATTCCCTTGTTAAATTTTCTTCCATCAGGGCAGAGGTTTACCAGATGTGGCATGTTGAATAAGTGGTATTTGGCCTTTTACCAGCTGTGTTTGCATCAAGGTGTGCCCCCCCCCCCCCCTTTAGTATTTATTATTGACTGCCATCTGTACTTACATTGGCCCTGTGGGCACATCAAACCTTTATTCTAATCTATTGTACTCTACAGTACTTAACTGAACACTAGTAGCTCTAATATATTATGGCATTTCATTGTTGCTATGATTACATTTGTGTTTTTTAAATTAATTAATTATCGCTTCTGATTAATGTATATGTTGTGTTTTTGATGAGGCTGTGGTGATAAAAAGGGCTCTTTTTATTATTTATTTTGCTGGCTTTCTGGTGGAGTGGCAGCCTGTAACTCTAAGTGGCAGAATTAGATGCATGCAATGTCAGCTTGTATTAGCTTGTTTCCATCAGTTTTTATCACATCTTCTCTTAAATTGAAAATGTGCATAAAAACAAACTAATCTACATACACATAAGAGGGTGAGTGGAGCCAAACTCACAGGGAGCTAACTTGCTGCTATTACTGAACCTCTTGTTGGGGGTGGCAGTAGCTGAGTCAGTAGGGAGTTGGGTTAGGAACCGGAGGGTCGAGGTTCAAGTCCCCATACGGACCAAAGTATGGTGGTGGACTGGTGGCTGAAGAGGTGCCAGTTCACCTCAAGGCACCGAACCCCCAACCGCTCGGTGCGCCTTTCCATGGGCAGCCCCCTCACTCTGACATTTCTCTATTAGTGCATGTATAGGTACTGAGCATGTGTGTGTAATTCAGGCCTGTGTGTAATAACAACAGAGTGAAAAACATTGTAATTTCCCCTTGTGGGATTAATAAAGTATAAATAATAATTATGTCTCTCCTCAACCTATTTCCTTGATTCTGGTGGTTACCTATAGCACATTGCTCAATGATTCACATCTAAGAAATCTGTATTTTATTAGACACAAACTATATTGTAACACTGCTTAAAAATACTATCAGCTGTATTGTTGGCTACTGAATGTCTTTTTACAACCAAGCCAAATATGTGCACACATGTATACACACATACTTTACAGAAACTCACAAACACATTGTCCCTGGGAGTTAGATTAATGAGTGGTGTCTGAGCAGCAGTGCTGAAGCAGATTAATCTACAACTATAGCCTGGCACAGTCAACCCGGGCTTTGATGAATGGGAGCTTAAAGTACATCTGTAGAAACAAACACACACACAAAACGCACATACAGACCCATCAGATATAAAAGTATGCGCAAACTGGGAAATATATACTGGGTCACATATACAGAAACAGATACTAACCCTGCACTTGATTTTGAAATTCTACACTAATTATGGCTGTGTGTGGGCCGGCCACAAGTAATGGGAAAAAACCCCCCTTTTTTTTCCAAAAATCACACTAATACAAGAGAACCCCCCTTTTTTTTTCCTTTAAAAAATCACACTCTTCAGCCTAACCCTCTTTTTTAAACCCCCTCTTTCAACATGTTTTAGCAGCTGTGCTTGAAGCCGTTGATACGTTTCAAGAATGAATTCTACGACCACTTCTCCTCAGGTAAATCTTCCAAACGAGTCACACTTATTTCTCAAATCTCCCACGCAGCTGTGTGCCCATATGTGTGTCCTCTGGGGATGAATGTCACTGAGCTGCATCTGGCGAACTGCACTCCAAACCTGCACTACACTCCATCAAGAACAGAATAACAAGTGGCGTGAGTGTTGAGCGCTGGCTAGTAAGTATATACTTATACTTCCTGCTGCCTCATGCCATAGGATCCCCCTCAAGAATAAAAGTGGGATAACAACTTTGGATTTAACAGCTTTGGATTCAACAAGCTGATGACAGCAAAACAGACTGTGGCAGTCATTGGCAGACTCTTCACTGGTATTCACTATGGAGCAGCTTGTAGTCCTTTATGTAAATGGTGACTGATTGCCTCAGTAACAGAGTTGCTTGTAGCCCTGCAGCTAAAAGGCTACTGAGCCACTGAGCACCTGTGATCCAATCCTAATGCTATTCCTGGCTGTAGAGGAGGCCAGTTATGATCCTACAGACAGCAGGGTTCAGCATTAGTAATGAAACTATAGTCCAGCCAGTCAGAGAGGAAGACAGAGACACACAAACACACACACACACACACACACACACAGATAATAAGGCACCTCAGTCCTCCAGTTGTCACAGCAGCAGAAGCCTCATGAGGATATCACCGCTACTGATCTATTTCAATTGGTGGAGCATTATACTGCACCTCAGTTGGTTAGCGACAGCTAACAACCTGCAGACAACTCACTGGGACTGTGGAGTCTGTGTAGATTAGTGAATTTACTGTAAGGTTGACTGTGGAGCTAACTAGCTGCCCTGAGTTAAACTGACCACCCTGAATTTCTGTGGTCATTATGTTAGGACTGCAAGCTGTGATTTCAGAGGCTTAACATCCTGTACGCACACTTGTTGTGTGCCACAGACTTGCTGGTGACTCAATAACTTAACATAACATGGCCCTCACTAGTGAAGTAAGTATGGCTGGGAGAGCATTCAATATCAATATAAAATCCTTTGATTGATGGATTTCTCTACTGCGCTTATATTTCCTTTAATGAAATTGGGGGTAATATTTTGAATTAAAAAAAAAAAAAAATCTATATCCAATTTTATTGTTTTATTCCTTTTTATTGTGTTTTTAAATGCTTTTGAAATGCCTTTCTTGGCCTTACGTAAGGCACTTGCCTCAGAATTGGAAAGCTGCTATACAAATACAGTTGCCTTGTCTTATATATTTCTAAGCAAGTTGTAAGAAAAACTAAAACAAATGGTATTAAAGTTATTCTTTGTACACATATGAAGATGTTAGTCTTATGTAATATACAACAGTGGAACACAATTCATTTCAGTCAGACTATTTATGATGTTGCATACATTAGCCATATCATGATGCCTGTTAACATATCCTTGTGAAAGGGACCCTCCAGCAATGAAGTATTGCACTTTAATTGAAGGACTTGAAAAAGACAGATCAAAAGACAATGATTAAAATCAAAAGAGAATGGGTCAAGCTCCAAAAAGCCAGTATATTTTGTTAGACCCTCCCTGCCTGCAAAATGCCAATCATTAAAACTCCACATCTGCAGTTTGTAACCACACCCATCTTCGAACTCAGCCTTCCTTTTGATCTCAACTACACACCTGTAAAGTTATGTGACTGCATCTTGCACGGAGTACATATAAACACCTGGCCAAAGTACTCAAAACCGCCTCTGTGGTAGTTCCCGCTATATTAGGACCACATTTTGCCATGATGAGACACACACAGACTCACAAGGTGAAAACAGTACCAGTGTCGCCATATCTCAGCCTATCTATAAGCTTATAATAAAACACATACAGCTAGAGATTTGGATACAGATAATTGTCGGGCAGGTAGCCATACTGTATGCTTTGAAAGATACACCAAGCCTAATTTACACTTCCTGTTGGGTAACAAGCAGCAATGGCACCAAAACCTCCCACATGGCAGGTCTACAGTGAGGCACTGCCTGGTCTTAGCCTTATTAGCTGGGGAGCAAACTGCTGAATCACACTGGTCAGAGCTGGGCCGTCAGGGCCAGCAAGGCCTTCTCTGCTGGCCAAAAGATTGTCAGATGTATTTCACAAAGTCCGTTCCCACGCGTCTATGACCGTAATTTCATTGCTACTCTCTCCCCTCGGTGCTGCTTCCAGTGCATCTCATAAATTTGAGCTTTTATCCAATCAAATTTCCCCCTTGTGCTGTCTCCGGGAGAAAAATCGACTCGGAGGTCTTTCTCGAGTTAATCGACTCGGAGGTCTTTCTCGAGTTAATCCCTCTGCTGTACAAGCAAATACGGATGACGTTGTCGATTGTGATATTCTTTAGCCAATCACATTTCAAGTTTGCCCTGTTGGGCGTATTCTTTGACAGGCGTGTTAAAGGTTTGAGCAGTGTCAGAAGCCCCATGCATGTGTGTGGTGGTATGTGTTGAGCTCCAGCAGCTTGGCTGGAATTAGTAGGGAAGCCTGTTGATTCCTAATTATTATTGTGTTATTTGTGTTTTTTTGTGTGTGTTTTTGGTCGTAATATGAGTAAATGTGACTGGTTGTTGTGGGTTTGTTTTTGTTTCTTTGGTAATTACGTTAATTTGGACTATACTGTATGTGATGCAGCACCCTGCCATACTGCGTAAAAGTGATGGGCTCAGTCTTCATGTCTCTACAATAGTGTATTGAAACCCTCTAGGTGTTGAGCCTTGTGTTAAATCACTTTATTCCACAAGATAATGCCCTACTGTCATGGTGAGGTTATTCAAAGGTGGTTTAATTGCTGTAGGATAGTACTAAAGGCCCAGGTGTGATATGCACAGCCCACCACTGATACTAGTGAAAAGCTAGTGGGACGTACCCAGACCAGTGTGAGAAGAAGATTACAGTGAATCTCTTTTTTGTTGCTATGGTCATTACAGCAGGCTCACTGGGGGCATTGGCTGTAATGACTTGAATATCAGGAGGCAATTTTTCTCTTTTTCAGTTTTCTTTCTTTCTTTTTACGATTACAAAGGCAGACTGTAGAATAAAGTGAAAAAGAGAGGGTTCTCTGCACTTCTGCAATCCACAACAATCCAGTGCAACCAGGGCAGGACAAAACAGTGTGTGCAACACAGAGGTCTTCTTACTTTATAGGTAGTTTTTTTTAAGGACTTCAAGGACTCTGATGAAGATGTAACCTTACATCGAAACGTTAGTCACGGTTATGCACCTTAAAAAATAAAAAATAAACTATAAAAGTAAGAAGACATCTGTGTTGCACCAGCAATTCTTTTTTACTCTGCAGACTGTAGAATCTTTGTTCATCATCAACATGATCAGTATAGCAGCGAAACTAAGAGTGTGTACAGTATAATGAGTCTAACTACACTTGGTTTAGAAAACGGCTCTATTGCACGTCATTCACAGTCTCTGAAGAATAATTTCCAAACTCTCCATATGGAAATGCAAGGACGACATTTTCAAAACATGCAATTGGCATAGCAGTAATTCATTTTATAATACACATTGCTATATAATCACCGTGCCTATGGCATCATTAACCACGATTCCTTCCGTCTGCTGATCAAATTGTCCCCCAAACAGCTCAGCAGCGAGCTGTTCAAATTTCCCTTTCAGAAATTACACAAAACAATGGCCACCAGTCGAGCTGTTTTGTGTCTCTTGAGTAGATATGCAGCCATGCTAGTCCCTTGGACTCGTTCACTATTTATCTGTTCCTCTATTACACAGCAGCACTTTTATGACAGCAGTCTGTGGCGCCTGCAGAATTCATTGTCTCATTACTCAAGTGCTGTTTAGGCCTGTGTTGCTGGGTGCCCTCGTCCTGGTTTTTTAAAATAGCGTTTGCCACCTTTCATCCTTTTCTGCAGCTCATCAATATACATTTTGTACCCAGTGAGAGAACTTCCAGTGGACGAGTAGATCACGGCCAGAGCTAAACAGGCTGCTGTTATTTTCAAAGTGGAGGGAAGATGGATCCGCCAACCAGAGGGGCTTGAACACAATCCTTTAGAAGAACTGAAGTGGTATAGTGTCAGCTGCTGGATACAGGCCGCCCTTCATTAAAGCACTAATATTACAGGCTATTAATTATTCAGAGTCGGGCCTTATAACACCATACATCAGGGGTATTATGAGGCTGGTTATTTATTTATTTATTTATTCATTACAGAGTGTTCCTCTGTGAGGAAAAACATTCTAGCCGATGGATAAGTAGTAGTATTCCTAATTCACACTGCACTCTGTTTTTAACGAAGCTACAGAATCCAAAATTGTGTTTTGTGTCTCTTTAGTCTGGGTGTCCTGCTTCTATGTAGAAGGAGTGGGGGGCTTTTTATACATCTGTGTAAAAATAATAATCTAATCTATCCAGGTTTGTGGGCTATTTCGAGTTGCAAAGAGCAGCTATTTATTTACTAATTATTTCATATTAGAATATTTAAAGTTGTGTTAGAGAGAGACTCTGAATTTCCACAATATGATGTAATGGTCTTCTCTGACAAAACATATAACTTAATAGTGACTCACCCTTTTTCCCCTCTTCCACTCTCTTGCTTTTGATTACCTATGTCATCCCACCTTATGCGCTGATTACATCTAAGGTATCGTAAATTGTGTGTTTAACACATTTTTTATGCCATGCTACTCTCCCACCAAAAGAGCTTCGTCCCTGCAATTACAACGGATTAGGGACTAATATCCAATTATGCCTTAATATGCTTCAATGCATTTTTAATGACAGCTGGGTGTTAAAGTCAAATTCACCGCCATCTCTGTTGGGGGTGGGAGGTGAAGATTGAGGGAGGGAAAGGGTTTCTTGGCAGTATAGGCTGGAGGGAGGATGGGAAACATTGATTTCCTTGGCTGAGGTTACAGGATCCTAGCAGGGAGGCAGCTGCTGCATACTGAAGTCATTCAACGTTACAATTTTGAACCAGCCCCAATACGCAGTAAAATGCATTTCCCTCGCCCCTGTTTTATGTCAAAGGAAGGAGGACTCAAATGCCTGTTTAAATTTTGATCTGGTATTGAGACCGTTTGTTGATTTGGTACTTTATGAAGGGATGACTACTTTGCCAAGACAAGTGAGATTTGAGTACCGCTGGCAGCTGAAAAGAGGGTTGAGTATTCTGTCGATGGATTGGACAGAAAATACAGTAAAGAGACGCTATGGTCTGGAGAATCCAATGTTCTACAAGTCAATCCATGCAGATACACAAACAAACACATTCCTAATTTTCAAGGGTTATAGCTAGTGTATGACAAGCACACTGAACAAATAGATATTCTCAGATGCACTACTGCATGCCCTTATAAATGTATTCATACTCACTGTTTGTTTGTCTACGCATGATTGTTTTCCACAACAATATTCCATTCATCATTTGTTCCCCTCTTGTTTATTCTAATAGGGTGTAGGAACAGAAAAAAAAATATCTGCATAATATTTCAAAGATTGATTGGGATGCAAATTGCCTTGTGAGCCCAATTGGTGTGGCTTGGCCTGTTTTAATTGGGTTCTGTTAATTAATGCTCGATGTGAAGACAAACTGAATTACTAGCAGGTTGTGCGCATGTCATTATTTCCTAATTGTGCTAGTAGGAAAGTGTGTGTGTGTGTGTGTGTGTGTGTGTGTGTGTGTGTGTGTGTGTGTGTGTGTGTGTGTGTGTGTGTGTGTGTGTGTGTGTGTTTACTGCATGCACATGCATATTTGGTTAACTCTTTCTTCTCCTGTAAAAATCATTACATCTTAATAACACACGTCATTAGGTTAATACACCATTAGGAGGCTAAGTTCTAATGTTTTAATCACTGTAAGACTAATACAAGAAAATATCATTTATTTACATTCTATAACTAAATGCATTAGGCTCGTTCGGGACCCAAATTAATAAACTACAACACGTGTGTCACAAATCATAAGTCATTGCAGCAGTGCTTCTACTGTACCTTTAATAAAAAGAAAAAGAAATCTTCCAAAATGCTTCCGCTTGAAGATGGATTGAAAATGTAGCAGCATGCAATGAACTGTGGGTTATCTCCTGGACCTCCGTGCTGCTGATGTATATGTGCAACTTGAACTGAGAAGCAGCAAGATTCATATTTTCAGACCATTAAACAGAGGATGCTAAATCTCAAACCCCTCCATGCATATAAAAGTCAAATTGCTTCAAAGGGTAAAATGGGACCGTGAGTCATCATGACTGCCGAGCGCTTTATCCCATCGAGCATTCACTGAGTCAAGGAGGTGCTCGAAAGCAACAAATAAACATATTAATGTGATCAGTCGTGCTCTGAGAGGAAGAGTGCATGGCAATTAACGGTCGTCTGTTACTATGCGGAGCAGAGTGTCGTTTGCGCCGGGGTGACCTTGAGGAGCCTCATTAGGGAAATGATTGACGTGGCAACTGTTGTCAGTGGTAAAGCTGACAGTGGGAAGGAAGGGATGGACAGACGGGTAGGCCGGGTGGCAGTGCTGCAGGTGGCAGACAGTGGGTGCAGAGCGCACCTGGGATGTTATGGATGAGATCTGGCTTCATCAAGATGAGAAATGACAAATACAGCAGAGTTCTAAGACAGAGATGAGCGGTGCTGCTCCAAGTTCTCATTGCAAACTTGATTTGTAAAGCATTGTTTCGCTTTGGTTTTGACTGTTCCAAATTGCCGATAATTCTATAGCAATGTCGTGAATGTGGTTTGGATTGTCAGGTAATTTCCAACACTGTAAATGCAAGCATCAATCACTAAATACCTAGCAACAGCTACAAAACAAATGCCAATAACTGGCAACCATGATCCATGACAAAAACTGTACAGGTCAGTGCAAGTGCGAAATGGTACCTGTGATGTCGTGCTGTTTGAAGGAGTCGCTGTAGATCTGGTGCTGATTGGGACAGTGTTTTTTCAGCCATTTGCACACGTCCTGTTGGGTCCACAAGGCCACTGGCTTGGACAGCTTCACATATCCTGGCTGAGACAAAAAAAAAAAAATGTTATGCATTTCATAATCGGTTATACTGCTTATATTTCTATTTAAGTAACAACACACTTTGACAAGTACTGAAACAGTTGTATAAGTTCCATCTTTTTACAAGCTTGCTGAACTGTGGCTCCATTGTTCTTGTTAAGAGATCCCTTATGTATGAATATGTATTATTAAAGCAACATAAAAATTATTTTGTACCTTAAAATAATGTTTCCCAAATCGTTTCAGTGGTTCATCAACTCGTAAAACAGTATGAACGGCACTTCTGCATTCACTTTGCGGCCCTTTATCGGCTAAATCCGCACAATGCAAGTTTGCCAGATTGGGTAGGGGATCTGTAGCCTCGTGAGACCGTCCTGATCTCGTGAGCCCCAGTTTTCTACTTGCAAATCAGTCTGGCATCTTGAGATAGAGAAAATTTGGAGCTGTTCGCCAAATGACCGACCAATCAGCGTTGGTTTTGAGGTGGGTTTAGGTGTGACGCAACGAGAAGCGACTCTTAGTCTAAACAATATGGCAGCTTCCGCGGATGAGATGAGCGTAGCTATCGCGCAAGTTTTCCGAATGTATTTTCCGAATAGAAAGTATTCCTTCATTGAAAGAAGAGCAAAAAACGGCACTGGAGGCTTTTCTCAGAGGAAAAGATGTTTTTGATCTTCTCCCGACTGGTTTCGGCAAGAGTTTGATCTGATTGGTTGATTTGGCCCATCTATCACCAACATAGGTGGTGATAGACAGATAGTTTATCCAATCAGCTAACCAGTATTTTCGCCCCTTCCCAAAAGTTCTCCAACGTAAAGTTCCCAGATGGCTATGCCGAGCAAATGCGACAATCCCGCTTCCAACCTGTAGGGGGACCAAAGAGGAAAAGTGCTTTGGTGTTGCTTTAAAGCCTGGGGGCACTGTTGGTTAGGACTGGGTATTGGTACTCGATACCTTTAAGGTATAGACCGAAATAACCCAGTAACAAATACTGAAACTTCTCCAGTCAAATGATACCTGCATTCCTTTGTGTACCCAGATCTAGAAAAAAAATTATTTGTATGGTTGTGCTCACAGCTAGTCTATATCCATGACTTTCCACTTCCGGGTTGCTAGAGTGTCGATTGGAAATTCCGCCAGATGTCCCTCTTTTCAGCCGGATGTCCGTTACCTTCTGCTTTCTTTGTGTTAGAATTTTAAACTCTGGTAGATTTATGAGGACTACGGTTAACTGCTCCTCAGATCTCTGCAGGCTAAATCCAGACAGCTAGCTAGACTATGTGTCCAATCTGAACAATCTGAACAAGTTCCTCCCCGATGCTATTTTGCAGCGGCACAGTGGCTCTGTCCTGGCGCTTAGGCAAATGTGATCGGTTTAAAGAAATGCCAATATACCAGAGCATATTTTTCTTCTATCCCAGAATGTAGTGTGGGCAAGCCAAACCTCTTCCGCAGCGCTGTTGAGGAAGGTCTGGCAATGCGAGACTAGCTCGCAGCTAATCACCACAAGCGTTCTTAGATTTTATGCGACATGCGATTGGCCCACTACTGCAGCAGTTACAACCCATACAGTCTGTGGTGTGGTAAGGTCGAGAGCGGTGTATTTGGTGGTGTTGGCAGTTCAGCATGTTGATTTGCTTTCATTCACACGATGGGTATCGAATAAAGTAGAAAAAAAAGGTAACAAATGAAGTACTCGTTCTCACTTTGAGAGTGCTGGTATTGGTACGGGTATAGTCATTTTTTATTGATAGCCAGCCCTACTGGTAGTGGATTACCACCTTCACATTTGAGTCAGAGCAGGAGATGCCAGGACTGCAGAAACTGATTAATACAATTCTGTTCACTGATGGTTCATAGCGCAGTCATGTGACACCTTCCACCTGACTGATTTTGTCATATAATATTTACTGGCTGCTGTGTGACATTTTCCCTCAAGGATCAATAACTTTTAAAGTAAAAAGAAGATACACAACTCAATCTTGTATGTTGTGTGATATCACACTACACAATTTATTCACCTTTTATGTTAAAACAATGACAAGAAGGCAGTGTCCTCAAAATGTTGACAATAAAAGAAAGGCAACTCAGAAGGACAAAAAAAGGATATGGACCCGCAAATGTCAGGGAAGATGTATATATGGATTATCTGTTTTGCTAGAAGGTTAGGTAGGTTAATAAGGGCTATAGGGTTGCACGACATTAACAAAATGTGATATTGCAATATCAATTATGAATATTGTGATATCGATACTAATTTAGATATTTTTAAACATATGTAAAATTACAAAAGTTACGGGAAAACGCAACAAAATAGATTCATAACAAATAAAACACGTTTTCTTACAACACAATGTTTATTTCAACTGACAGTCATATTGGACTGGTACAACATGAATAAATAAATCAGGACCATGTCTACAGAACAGGCCATGTTTTACTGGTTGTACAGTATAAAATGAATAAATAAAGACAACAGGACACAGCTTTTCTTTCGCTGCTCTGATTCGTTCCGTTTTGTTGTCTCTATCTATTTCTTCACTTACACTGTCACCAATATGCACACACGTGGTACACTACATAGGGTTTGTCACGTAGTGGACCCGTGCGCTGACATGTGCAAGTGGCACGGTAACTGACCAATAAAATAGGATCATTACAGCGTTTCAAGCAGGCTCTAAATCAAACACAACTAAGCCACACAGCCAATGGACGGGATGCAGCGCTCCACAAAATGAACAAATACATTGCACACTTATTGCGACACTTTCAATATAATATTGCGCAACGTGATATCGCGATAACAATATTTAGTCAATATATCATGCACCCCTAAAGTGGTGTAATCCAAACAGTTGTGTTTGCCTAGCATTAAGGTACCACGGGAAGCTTTAATTATAAATACTTGTTTTTGTTTACTTTCAGTCTTTCTACCCAAACCGTGTTGTACCCTGACAAGCATGTTGAATTATTTTTTCCTTCTCAAAAAAAGTCTGAATGTTTTGAAACCTGCATTATTTATAGCAGATTTTATTGACAGATTGCTAACTTTAACTGCTCTTTACCACCAACACATATCTTTTTTTTTTTTTTAAACTAATTCAAAAGAACTACAAACATACAACATAAAAACATCATGAAAATCAGAGAAGACTAGAGCTATGCTTAATACAGAGGTTGCCAAATCTAGTAGATTGCTCTTATTCGGTGGGATTTATTTCTGTTTTGTTGTCGTTATTTTCTCGATTAGTCATTTATATAAAAATCTGAAAATAGTGAAAAAAGCATCACAGTTTCGCAGAGCCTGAAGTGACAACTGTAAGTGTCTTGTTTTGTCCGACCAACAGTCCAAAAACCAAGTTCAGTTCATAATGATACGACATCAGAGAACATCAGCAAGACCTCACATTTAAGAAGCTAGAACCAGAGAATGTTTTTGACTTCGACAATTATGTAAATAAAGACTTGGGAGAAATAGAAAAATAATAAACAAAACCAGATTTCTGCCGCTATATATCGCTGCCTTTTGCCGTTGACAGAAAAGTGTATTGTGTCCTTCTACACTGTGTCCTTATGCAGATGCCAATAGAGCTTTAGATACAAACAATACACAGGCAAGCTAATGAAAGTATTGCACCCCTAGTAGTGAAACTCTAATAATGCAATTGTAACCATTGTGAGGGTGAAGCTTTAATCCAACTGCACAATTTCATATACTGTATGTCATATTAGAATAAATGTATTAGTACATACACATACGTAATGTGCATGCATATTTGTATTGCACTGTACTCTGGCTTCAAGATTCTAGTTTAAATACTTCAACAGCAGGCAGCGCAGTAGCCTGCCAAAAGATCACTCTTGAAAGTGCTGGCAATGCTTTTGATTTTGATTGAGGGGCTACTAAAATTACAAACAGAAAGAGGCGATTAAAATTTCACATCCACACCCCTTCACTTCAGCCTGCTCTCTGGCTGCTGTGTGGTGTGGCATAGCAATGGAAGCCCTTCTCGTCTCCGCCCAGAAAAGAGCAGAATAACAGGTACTGCCAGCATTTCCTCTGCTTTGCCTTCCCGCTCCTCACCCACCACCCACCACCACCATCTCTCATCTCTTCCCTGTATTCGATCTCGCTCAGTCCCTGTCAGATCTATCACATTGTTCTTCTTACTTCCTCTCCCCACATACTGTAGCTCTCATCTTTCCCATCTCCATCTCTCTCACCTGTTTCTTATTATATGGCAATACCTCACTCTCTCCTTCTCTACGTTTCTCCATAGCTCCTTCCCACTCACTCTATATCTAGCATCCCAGACAGAAAGAGAAATTGGGGAAGATGTACATGCTGGTTTTGGCATGTGGTATATACCCCCCTGCAGATAGGCAAAGTGACAGACAGTCAAAGCAAGCAGGTAGGCAGATAGGCGAGGCCACCGCTCTTAATGCAATTGCTTGGCAACCTGCGTGGATAGATGAATCTGCAGGGAGGGGAGGGAATGGTATCACAGGAAAAAAGCACATTAACCATTAAACACATCTCAACTTAATTAACCCTGACTAGTGGCCTGAGGCGACAGGACAGAGAGAGGGAGGCCCAGATGGAGAATGAGTGAGGGAGATGAGTGTGTGTGTTGAAAGCATGCGAGAAAATGGATGTTTGGGAGAGTAGAAGTAGCAGGATGGTAAGGAGAGGATGCTGAGTGTGGAGGATGGCTGGACTAACAGATGAGGCAGAGGAATAAAGAGGGAGAGCAGAAAAAAAGATTGTGCTCCAGAATGGGCACGGCAGAATTTGACATAGGAGACTCGCTCATTTTCCATGAACCCATTTGTGAGTCAATGGCCATCTGTGTTTTACATTCTGCACTGATTTAGCCCATAGCTGTGGTCCCGGGGCCGGGTACAATAGGTAAGCCGGTGCCTTTCTGCCTGCCAGCCAGCCAACAGAGCCAAAGGGCGGAGAGAAAACAGCAGGGAGAAGAAAACAGGAGTACAATCATGCTCAAAGAGCTGTGTTCAAGAGACTCCGGGCCAATTAGAGATTTGAGTGACAGCACAGGGGTGAGAGGAGAAGCCTGTTTTATTTCTAAGTGGGATACATCTGGGAACGGGCACACACACACACACACACACACACACACACACACACACACACACACACACACACACACACACACACACACACACACACACACACACACACACACACACACACACACACACACACACAGAAACTGAAAAAATAAAAAAAATACTGTACATGAATGCAATATATACACACGTACCGAACCATCCAATTGCCATGTGTGTAGTGTTGCTGTCCTTGCTTTAATTGATAACTGAAAGCCCAGTAGAGCGCCAAGTATTCTTCACGTTATCTTAGCAACAGAGCAAGGACAACCTCAGAAATTAAAGATGAGGAATAAAGCCGTTGGGGAAAAACGCACAACCCAAACATGAACCAGAGACCGGAATAAACATCCACACATTAATGACCACAGTGGAAAACTATTACTTACATAATGAAGCATGTAATCGCGTTAACACTGATAAGCATTTAAAGATCCAATCTGAATGTACTCGGCTAAATTAATCAAGAGGCAATCACATGGCCCCTTTGTGGAGACAGTATTGGAATACAAAAAGGAGCTGGGAATTAAAAGCACTGAAAAGCATTCCAGCAACAAACCCCATTCGAGTGAGAGAGTGAATTTGGCAGTTGTGAAGAATACAGTGGTCGTTGTTTCTAAGGAGAACTGCAACCCTTCTTCATTTTGGCTCCAAGATTTTTAGGCTGATTCCAGGGTCAAATGGCTTTACACTCAATTAAAATGTTAACTACAGCAGCAATTAGCACATGACATTTTTTGTCAATTTACTGTATTCTGTATTAAAGCAACACTATGTAACTTTTAGCTGCAGCTGTAGTTCCAATGAGACAACCTGGAGGGGGACGGTCCCCTTACAGGTTGTCTCATTGGAACTACAACTTGCGTCAGGTAGCGCCAGTTGTAGTTCCAATGAGACAACCTGTAGGGCTAGTGTTGCTTTAAAGTGGCAACAAAGACCCAAATAGACTTTATAGTTTTGTTTACTTCCCAGGGATAACTACAACTGAACCTCAACCCTGGATAATTCCCCGGACAAAAGACGAGGGCAGTGTTCATTTATTGAACAAATGCGTACAAGGGCAAAACTAATATTAAATAGCTCTTTGACAGCACAAGAGCTGCTGATGATGTTCAGAACCAGTACAGCTGTCTGGCAGACTTCATTAGGAGAAATATTGTTTGTTGGATGAAACGAATGAGTTCAAAACAACGCAATCCCAATTCATTGTCCAATCACGTCATGTTTTGAACAAAACAACAACATGAGATGTCAGAAAGTATATACCTCAGAAAGTATATCAGGCAAAGGGGACAAGTTTAGTTTCTACATAATATGACATAAAATTAGCTCCGTTTCTACAGCTGTAATGAGGCAGTATTCTAGTATTTTAAACATCACTTTTCAGATTTATTTCTAGAGACAGAGAGGTGAGCATGATAAGGTCTAGTACTTAAATCTTAAAAAAATAAATAAAAAAAAGTCACTTTAGTGATTCTAGAGCTGCCTATTCAAGTGAGAAAGTGAACTTTTATTTAGAGGCTCCTAATGTACTATCATAACTTCCCTGATGTACTTTTTAAAGCAATATTACTATATACAAATAACATGTTTTATTCTAAATTACAAGATGGGAGGGGAGGTTTCCAGACTAGTAAATTGCCGTAAAAGACTGCATCAAAAAATGAAATGAAGGATAATGGGAACTTCTACTTGTAATAAAGGGATAAAATATAAACATAAAACACAAAATGTTAACTATTCAGCTTTAACCATAAAGCGTATCACTGTAAACCTTAACTTTAATCCCATTTATAAGCAGTATAGAAGCATGTAATACATTGTTCATATCAAATTAGAATGTATAAATCATCTGATAAGGACATTATGTACAGTATTTTCCAACAATTATTACTTCTCCTATGACGACAATCTTATTTTATTGTTATATTCAGCAGCTGTTTGTATACCAGAATCCAGTTAAACTCGTTGACAACTACATCTAAAAGACCTTACATCAGTTTATTATTACATTACGGTGTGTTATATGCCGGTATATTAAATGTTTATATACTGCTTATGAATGCTAGAATATGGTATTATCACCGTGCACTGTCTGCATTATGAATTTTTCTCTGACTTGTCAGTATGGTCAGAGCAAAATTCATAAAGCATAGAATTTAGAATTTAATAGAAGAAATTTTATTGTGATTATTCTGATTTATTTGATAAATTTTTGAGAATACCAGAGAATATGTGAACCTTTCCTTATTTATTGAACTTACTGACATTACACCAGTAACATTCACTGTTACATACTACCCTCTAGTGTCTAAACTAAAAACTGCAACCACTTTTTGAGTTTGACTGGACAGAAAAGTGCCGAGAGGAGGAGGAGGGCCACTGCCATTAGTGTCATGTTGACTGAGTGAATGGCTGTTTGAGACACGGAGCCCAGTGTCGTCTGCCCGATCTCCACTGCACAGCTAATTAACAGCTCTGGCATGCTCTCTCTCACTTTCCTTTCTCCGTGCCTCGCTCTATTTCTCTCGGCCAGAGCTGGCAGGAGATGAAAATCCCCTGCATTAATTAATCTGTTACATACAGGAATGGGGATGAAAATGAAAATGAGATGTGTCTATGTGTGCGTGTGGATGTGTGTGTCCAGAGAGGTGTGGATGGCGGACAGAGAATAACACGCTACGATAGATAGATTAATAAGCCTTCATAAGGAGCCTCTGTTTGGCAACTTTACTCAGGCACATCAAAGAAAGTGCACAAGACCCCTTCACTGTGCCCGACCTTGGGATTCGGCAGGGTCCATAAAGCATTGCAGGGTGTGTTAACACCAAACAAGATATAATCACCTTGGGCTTGATAGTGATTACGACTGAGATGAGATGATTCGCTATGGCTGTTACAGCCATCCACCGAGTCTAAATGGCTGTTTAATGCGTTATGTGTAATATGTGGCTAAGCCTTGCTCAATTCTAAATCCAGCCGGGTGCAAGATTCAGCTTTAATCTAACATTTAAAAATGCACACTGCTGATGTGATGAACTGAAATTACCTATAGTTTGCTTTTCTACAGGTATGTACTAAGGTCTGAATTAATAATGTCTACAGATTTATTCAGAGCTAATTGAGGCATCTTGCTCTACATGAAAACCAAACAAATGAGCTTTCATGTTTTTCATTTTCCAATAACAAAACAATCCTCAGCATATTCTTGACATAGTAACAAGAGTACCTTCATCTTAGTCAACAGTACTTACAAGAACCAGAAGGTCAAGGAAAGTTCTGAAAGCTGCCATCAAATTTGTTCAATATCTTTGTTTGTTTGATGAGATAGTTCCTGATTGAAAGTGGGGCTTTCTGGTACAACGTTACTGGCAAGGTGCAGGTGTTTTATTGTGAAACCAACAAGTTTTGGCTTGTGGCCTTCATTCAGAGTCATCATACAATGCATCACAAAGAACATTTTATATATTCCAATCGTTGCTAGAGTTCTGACATCTTCAGGTCATGAAGCCTTAGCCTTACATAAGGTAGCTAGTAAAGCAATATCACAGGAGGTGGTTTGCATTAGGATTTCAGGTGTCAATTCAAAATTATACCCAGCCCACATATTCCTTTTCACTTGGAAATACATCACATCACTTTATTGCTTTACTGTTTATTCCCTTTTAAAAGGTTTATTGTTTACCATATGCACCTAATACACCAAGAAAGATTCCCTGCAAGTGCAAACTTGCTTGGCAATGAATCTGATTCTGAAGCTGTAGATGCTCTAACTACTATTACACGGTGACTTTTTGTTAAGAGTGAAATCCAGTGGTGCAAACTTCCCATCTAGCTCCTTATTAATATCATATGATATTAATAAATAATATCGGGCCCATGCCTGTGTTGCATGATAGAATAGATTGCCATTCTATGTTATTATAGTCTTTATACACTTGATCTATTGCATTTCCCCCCCAAAGAGAAAAACATATTCTTAACTTCAATCCAGATACAAACAACGCTGAGAAGTAAAGCTTAGTCACAGTTAAGTTATTTCAGTTATTATAAGTACTTCCTCCAGATCTCTACTTCTAACCTGACTCCACCAGATGGATTGCTACGCATTTGCTCGGCATATCCATCTGGGAACTTTTCGTTGGAGAACTTTGGGGAAGGGGCGAAAATACTGGTTAGCTGATTGGATAAACCATCTGTCTATCACCTGTGTTGGTGATAGACGGGCCAAATCAACCAATCAGATCAACGAAGCGTATGAAAATACAACCACAAGCCCCTGCTGCTGCAGGCAAAGCATAGCTCGTTAGCTCAGCAAGCCAGCAACATGTCGGTAAAGGATATTTGCCGTTTGTGTAACGAGAATTTACAAATAAAAGGCACCCTTTCAGGTTCCCGGTCCCGGAAAATACTGGTTAGCTGATCGGATAAACCATCTGTCTATCACCACCTAAACCCGCCTCAAAACCAACACTGATTGGCCCGGTCGTTTGACGAACGGCTCCAAATTTTCTCTATCTCAAGATGCCAGACTGATCTGGTAGTGGAAAACTGGAGCTCGCCAGATCAGGACGGTCTCACGAGGCTACTGCAATTGTGCTACAAACAGAAATATGCAGTGATATAACATTACTTGTGGATACCTGAAAAAACAAACACACAGCACAGATAATATGTAACAGATGTTGGGTTTGTTTTGTCACCGCAGAATCACCACCTATTAACTTAAAGCACAATACAGAGCATTTCAACTCATGTGTGTGTGTGTGTGTGTGTGTGTGTGTGTGTGTGTGTGTGTGTGTGTGTGTGTGGTATGCGTTTGTTTGCACTAATTGAACTGAGACCTGGCTATATTGATTTTCACAGAGGACTTTGACTCAAAGTTCTTCCACTTGCTTTGACTGACAGGTGATTATCAAAATAAAAGAGAATGTGTGTGTGTGTGTGTGTGTGTGTGTGTGTGTGTGTGTGTGTGTGTGTGTGTGTGTGTGTGTGTGTGTGTGTGTGTGTTTTATGTGTTTTTATCAGAAACACAGCTCATCTTTTCTCATTTATTCCCTGTTAAATTATTTGTTTGTACTGAAGAGGTAGATACATAAGGAAGGAAGGAACATAAGAGGAATATTATTCTCTATGTGGTGGATTTGTTTTGTGTGTGGCAGGACATTTTTGACTGTAATCTGACCACAAATACAATCAATTTAGTACAGGTGTAAAGTGTATAGTGTTAGATGAGAAATTCATATTGAGGGCATGGTTGCATTGTAGTGGTTTCATTTTATGAGTGTGATTAATCTAAGTGTATTTAAGTTAGGCATGGCGTTTTTTTTAACTAAATGCTAGCGTCAACATGTCAACATTTAGCAGGTAAACAGTTTACCATGTTAACTATCATAATTTCACGTTAGCATGCTAACAGGTGCTAGTTAGCACTAAACCAAAGTACAAAATTGGTAGGATTAGTTTTGCAGGTATTTGGTCATAAACCAAAGTATTGAACGAATTAGAATTTTGATGATATTTAAAATCTTTCAGCTAATTGTTTTGGTTTTACAGCCAGCAATTTCACCGTTTTGGTTCCTTCTTACCATTAAAATACTGATAAACAAATTGTATGCTACATAGCACCAAACAACATCCAGACAAAGTTAGAGACGTGCTGGTAAACAGAGCAGAGCATTTAGCAGCTAAAGAGACAGATATTTCCCAGTTGCTTTACAGCTTGTTCTGCTGCCCCCAAGTGGCCAAAATAAATAGTTCATACATCCCATTTCAAATTCCTTGGTTTATTACCGCAGGTGTCTAATTCTTGCTTTGGAGTGGTTACTAAAACACATCGTATACTGATTTAATCAGACTACATAATTATGTTATATAATCTGAAGAAAAAAATTGATTATCATTTATTGTTTTTTTACAATACTGAAATTAGATTAATCTGGAAGCTGCTATATTAAATTAAAATGTTTACATATCATGGCCTTCGACAGATTTTTTTGACAATTATTTAGAGTCAAGCGGTTTCCACTGGAAATCCAAAAAGGTGTCATATTATTTGTGATGAGGGTGGACTGCACTGGCATGAAGCTGACGTCCATGCTCTCTGAAGTGAACTAACACTGATGCAAACACTGTTCCTGTGCATGGTGCTCTCGGACCAACTCTTACCCGTGACAGCTCAGACTCCGAGACAGAGCGGTGTGGCGGCGGGCGGCGCTGGTATATAGGGGGGCTGACGTCCTGGTAGCTCGGACTGTCATCGTCCAGCAGCACAGGACCATCTACAGACTCCTCCTCTTCCTCCAGCTGTGACGTCATATCATCCGGGCACATCTGGTGGTCGCTGCCATTCTGGCTCAGGTTGCAGTAAACAGCTGTGTCGGCAAAAAGGCAGAATAAATGACTGAATGAGCTATGGATGAAGGGCAGAATAACCTTTTATGTATCCAGAAGTATTGTACTAAAATTGCATTAAACTCAAATTACTTATACTTTACTGCATAAATGCCTAAATATAAATGCTTTTCAGTACATTTGGCTTTCAAAATAGCACTATATAACATGTTTAATAGTATCCCAAATATGTTTTGAAGGATTTTTTATTCAAGGTGATTTCTAAGTGCGTTTTGATTTCATGTTACTATGTCTACTGATATTTCCATCTGTGAGCATGTTGAATCACATCAGGTCCTCTCACACTGAATGCTATTCTGCTACAATTCCACTAGATGGCAGCAGATAATGAGACATTGGTGGATGAGTCGCCATTGAGAGTCTCAATTCAACCACATACTAATACCATACAGCCTGCAATATAATATACTGTCTTTGCAGATAATATAGGCTACAAGAACTCAATGTATTTCATTGTCAGCAAAGCAAATGTGTGTATTTTTCCTGTTGCAAATAAAAAGTTGAATTCATGAGCAATAAAAAACCTGCTCACTTCCCTACACTTAGGCTAATGTTAGCAAACTTAAGATTGACGTAATGAGTTTGCTGGCTTTATGACACTTGTGCTACTGTAAAGCCTCATTTTAGTGTTACAAGTTGCAATGCACTTTCAGGGATATTTATGGAGCTGTCTCATCACTGTCTACGGTTTGTTTTTTAAGTCGTGAGTTCCTCTATTTCATTGCAATATGAGACAATAGTGACCACCAACATCACAAAATCAAGTGAATTTAGTTTGCATGCTATCATCTTTGAGTACTTTTTCAGTGTCAACACATACAGTATTTATATAAAAACAGCACGTATGCTACCATGTATGCAGTATGGAATTGGGAAACAGCTTGACTTTATCGCAGACACACTATACATAGCAAATGCATCAAATTCACAAACATAAATATAGTACACTGTTTGTATAGATTTTGTGGATGTTTAATCTAAAGTGAAGTTTGCAATTTTAACCATTCAAAGCCCAAAAGGTAGAACCTTCTCAGCCATCGTAACCCATAATTGATAACTGAGCAATGAAACAGCAGGTTTAACTTTCAGCCAGAAAGAAGCATCTATTCAGTAAAATTGATCGCCTTCGTGTTTTGTCAGAATAAAACAAATTGCAGAAAAAGTTGCAGAGTTGCAGGAAAAAGAAAACAAAGCTGGGCCTTGGTTTTACAGCTCTAAATCCATAGAAAACTTTTACTTGGCAGTCGATTTCAAATCTCAGGCAGAAAACTTAAAAACAAAAACAAAAATTAATTCCTATCCAAGTAGGGTGACTGTTTCAGTGGACGATGTATATTATAGACTGGAGTTTTCAGGAGATGAAGAACCAAAGTCATATATTAGCAGAGGGCTTAGACTCCTTGTTATATATTAAACTTGTATTGCACTACTTTGCCCTTTTTCTCCATGAAATGATTATTTTTAGTTTAGTTTTTGATAGAAGGCGTCAGCCTCAGGCATTATTTTAGTCTCATCAGCCACTGGTGCAGGCGCAGAAGCGACAGCTAGCAGTGAGTTGTGAGGTGTCACTGACTGAAATAGGCCGTTTGTCATCATGCAATCTGCCCACTTGTTCTAAAAACACAGACGACTCATTTATGTGGAATGGGAGCCAAAGACCCTTTTCATCACACCTGAAAGCTGCTGCTGCAGCTGCAGATTAAAGGTCGGAGCAACGGGTTTCAAAGGACGCACATTCTGCTTTTTTGAATGGTCTAAAGAGAGGGAGAATAAACTTCAAAACATAACAGAAGATTTGCAAGAAAAGCATCAACGCAAACACGGATCAAAACACAATGACAGACATTAATGGTCCGTAACGAAACACTTAAGAGTTAGGGGCACATGCTATTACAGGCAATGAATTCAATGTCCCTGATGGACAAATTGGTGTTGGCTGGGATTAAAAAGATGACAGCCAAATATCGGCCAAACAAATAATTTCAGTCTAACTGCTGGCAGGCCCAGGAAAACAGCCAATTAGGGACTTCCGTCAGGCCACTGAGCAATTACAACAACTCTGACACAGTTCAGTATGATTGGAACAAGACAATAACAACAGCAACAACATCTGCGCTGTCATTTCATATAACAACAGCAGGAGGGTGAAAACTACCGTAGGTAGTCCCGTCCCCCTCCGATGACATGCCCGACACCATACACTTCGAAAATGAAGTAACAACTCAACATGATTTAGTGAACGAAGGCGCTGCAAGCCGCATTTACTCAAAGCAAAACCTCTCAGAGATACGTCCTCCCCAGGATCTTAAATCACGCTGTCCTCTCACGTCAGATTGTACATTCTACACTTTCACTGATTATTCTGGGGACAAGGGAGTGTTTGTTATCTACTGCTGTCCAGAGATGGGAAGTAACAAAGTACAAATACTTCGTTACTGTACTCGAGTAGATTTTTCAGATATTTTTACTTTACTATTTATTTTGTGCCGACTTTTTACTTTTACTCCTTACATTTTTAACACAAATATCAGTACTTTCTACTCCTTACATTTTACAAAATTGACTCGTTACTTTAGTTTCAAATAATTTCAGTGGAGTTACCGTTATCAATTTTCGCGTAATCAATACCGAATTCAATCTAATTGGATGGGAATATATGTTGTTCTAATGTGCTGCAAATTGTGCCACCCGAAACACCACAAACTGCTGGCTTTCAAGAATTTACCATCGAATTTAAAAAAGTGCATAGAGGTAAATGCATCTTTTTGTTGTTATCAAACGCTATTTGTTGTTTGTTTCAGTAACTTTGTTAAATATACGTTAATGGTCAGTTACATTTGTTCTCCTGCCATCAATGACGATGCCTTGGTTCGCTAGCATTTAGTTAAGTAACCCAAGTTACGTTAAGGTTAGCGAGCGTTAATAATCTAATACTAGCTGACACAATATCTGTAGTAACGTTAACATTCCTCAAGGCCATTCTTGTTTTCGAGACCATTTAAGTTTACATTAACGTTACTTGGTCTTGTCTCAAAATCGACTTTATTTTGGTCTAATGTTAACGTTAATGTCTCAAACCTCTCAGACGTAAGTTAGAGGACTCATGTTTGAATTCTCACAGAATCACAATTGAATTCATATCTTGCTACTCAGAATCTTAAGTCCCAGTCTCATATATGTGATGTTTTAGGCCTATTGGCAGACATCCATTTAAAATGTAGGCAATGGCATATAAAGAGCCTTTTTTCCATGTCCACTGAAGTTTCTCAGCTTGCACTCTAGTAACAAGTGTGTGGTCCAGGTAGCTTTGCATAAGAAAAAAAAAATGGTTGTCATTCGCATGGCTACTTTTACTTTTATACTTTAAGTAAATTTCCAAGCCTGTACTTTGTTACTTTTACTTGAGTAAAGAAGTTAAATCAGTACTTCTACTTTTACCAGAGTATTTTTTAATACAAGTATCTGTACTTCTACTTGAGTATGGGAAGTGAATACTTTTGCCATCTCTGCTGCTGTTATAGAGCACTGAACTCTGGATGACTCAAATTGGAGATGATGGAATAATTTATGCCTCTGAAGTCACGCACTGTCCGAATTCCAAAAAAATAGAAATGCATATATTTATTCAATACTTAAAAAGTTGGAGTCTGTGATTCTGGAGAAATATTGTTGATATTTGAACTAACTAATCAAAACAAATATATCCCTCCCATCAGTGCTCCTTCCGAACGTTAGCATGTGCCAGATGTACCATCCCTCTCGCTCCCACTGCTTTTCTCTTATACCTCCATGGCCTCCCCTGCCCGGTCGTATGAAGGAGCACAAACGGAATAGAGTCGTGTGGCTCGGTCCGAGCCACTTTGTTCGTTTCCCAATTTACAGAGCCAGGGCTGTGTATGAACACCAGATTTCTTTTTTTCCAGCACACACAATGGACAACTAGCGGACTGGGAAGAGATATTTGCCGAGTTTGACAGACTCCACCTTTAAGTAAAATTTGAGGTACTTTATACTACTATTCAAATATATTTCAAAAGGAAACTCCACTATATTTATTTGACAGATATATACGTTACTTTTCAGATTTTACCTTAAAGACATGATTTTATTCAATTTCAAAAAGCCAACATCAATGTTTCAGCTTTAGCATGAAATTATCTCTTTACACAATGCTCTAGAAAAAAATTGGGGCGTCACTTATGGAAAGATGAGTTTGTTCTGAACATTTTGATATGAAACACATGGGGATCAGTTATATACAAATACCCTAAAAAGGTAAATTTAAGAAGATACATGTATGTGAAAATGCCCTTAGACCTCAGAGGGTTAAGAAGAATAACACTAACAGGTCAAATTGTGGATCACAGTGCAATATTATATAGTAATATCACAAACATGGCAGAGCTGCAGACCTGTTCTGGTCTGATCCCTGATAAGAAACAGTTGCCTTGAGATGTCCCCATAGAAAACACAGAGAGAATATACATGAGTGGGCCATGTTTTAAACAAAGCCAACTTGAGATGCATAGCACGAAACATTGCTCCCTCTCACTGCCTCTTTATTCCTTCCTCTTCTCCTCCCAGCTCACTCTTTCCCCTCTCCTCCTCGCCCTGTCTCAATTCTTGACTGGTGTGCAACAACTCGGGAAGAGAAATAAATTATATATCCTCTGCTAAAAGCATCTAAACAATGGAACCAGCAAACTAAATGGATAGATGGACGACAAGATGATGATAGGGGTAAGGAAAGTGGAGGCACACAGAGGAGAAAGGAGAGTTGCATTTCGCTCGATCCTTTAAAAAGGGAAGAAGGGTGGGTGGATAGGGGGCTATGAGATACAGAAATTATTTTTTTCTTCTTTTTTTTTTTAACAGCAACAGTCTCTATAAATAGCACCATTACATTCTTCGCTCTCTCCTCCCTGACATGCGCCGCGCAAGAATTGCAAGGGAAGAGAGACAGATGAGGGACGATGTCTGCCTGCTCTTTTCTGTCTCAGTGACATTCAGTAATACTAACAGGAGAGAAAATGAATGGAGGTGTTAAATAGTAGCGCCATCCATGCACAACCAAATGCATTCCTATTACTGAGAGGAAGATTAATAAAGAATTGGATTAGTCTTACATAACTCTTTCTCTCTTAATTACTGGACATGGTTTCGAACAAGGAAGCCATTACAACAAGTCAAATTTGAAAAATACCTTCCGACAAACACTGTATGTCCGTGTGAGAGGAGCACGTAATCAGGATATACTGCTATGTGCTACTATCATTTTTATCTTGTATTGTTACCGTTTGGTGATGGACTAGATGAGTGCTGCATCAGGACTTTCTGTGCTATGCCAGCTACCATCCAAAGAATACTGAATATCGAGGTTTTTTTTAAACCTTTATTTAGCTTTGCTGAGATGTTCAGGTTTGCATTTAGGTCATTAGGTCAGATCTTTTAACTGCACACTTAATAGAGGTAATAAAGGGGGGGTATTTATATGCATTATACTGTATATATCTGGGCTGATATGTCTCCCTATATGTCCCTGTAAAATTGCAGGAACCCAGCTAAAACAAAATGTTTCAAAACCGGGGCAATGGGAGAAGCCAAACGCTCTGTTTTTCTGTGCTACGCCAGAGCCTGTGTTTCACAGCCCGAGCTGGTTCAAAGTGAAACCAGTAGTGGGTCCATAATCAAAAGTGAAGTTTGCTCTGTGTGGGCGCTCAGGCTCATAGTGATCGCTTTCTCTTTGGCTGACTCTCAAAATGGAGCAGAATGAATTGTTTGTGAATAGAATCAACTGTATGACCCAGAAACAAAGCCTGGAGAAAGCAGCCAGGGGAAAACCAGGCCAGATGACTCTGCACTGCATGCCATGAGACCTTTCTTCTTTTGCCTGCTTCCAGGACATTTGGCAAAAAGGTGAAGCTAATCAAAATCTGCTAATAGGCATGTATACAGTACAGGAAGGACCTGAGCACATGCATTCCCAAAACCAAACCGTGCCAACAGATTTGAAGAGGTGGTCTGGCACCAAAACTGGCAGGCTCTCAGCAAAATGACATTTCAGTCATCCGCGCAGCTGTTACTCTTTTTTATATGTTAACAGTAACTTGGAGCTGAATCAGAAATCAGTCCCGACACTGGAAATAAACAAGTATTCAGGGAATGAATGCGTGTCTCTCCAATCAGCTCACACACACTAGCGCATGCCTCCACAATGATTTACATGCACTTGTGCCCAACCCTGCATGTACAGACTGCTGTGAAAAGGCCTTCCTAACACTGCATGCATTGCTGATTCTCACCCAGTCTGCTTTGAGAAAGTGAGCAAATCGACATGGGGTGTCAACCGAATCTGTTCCCTGCTCTCCAAATTAGAAAAAATGTGCAAAGAGTGTGTGAATGTGCGAGGAGAGTGCGTCTGCTCAGCTGTCTACCCTGAGGACCTTGGGCAGAGTTTCTCCATCAGTGGGGGACAGAAGACAGAGTCAGATCCTTGTTACATGCTTACTAAAAGTACCAATTATAATATCTTTGAAGGGTAGAAAAGAGGCGGGAAGAGAAGTGCATCAACTGCAATATACTAGTTTTGGACTGTAGGAAGAGTTTAAGATTAAATTCAGGAGAAAGATGCTTATAGATGATCTCTTCTTTGTTTATACGCTTTTCAAAGCTCTTTACAACAAAAGTCTCTCATGGGGTCTTAGTTTGAGTCTAAGGATTATTTACTAAACTCTTTGGAGATGACAATTAACGGCAGAACGCTCGCATCATTAGGGCTGGGTATCAAATCTCAATACATGTGTTTCTCAATATGTACATAACAATGACTATCAAAAAATGTGTGCCAAAAGCTTTACGGTCAAATCTTGTTTAAATATTCCTAAATGATAAAATTCAAAAATTTAAATTTGCACAATTAAATAAGTTAATGTTATGCTCAGAGAGAAAGGCTATGTTTAGCCTTTCTCTCTGAGCACATCAGCTTCCATGCTGTGTGATTCTTTTCAACAACATGTGCAGCAATCTGCAGTTTACTGTACTTAGAGCGGATTTTTTGTGTCAGACAGAATGGGTGTTGCTGCTTTTGGAGGAAAGCAAGCATCTATGGCTATGTAAGCCAACTAAGGTATTCCACTTAAAGACTCACAAGGTATGGGTGTCTCGGTTTCAAACCGTGAAATAAGTAGGGCTTCATTCTATCACCCTGGTGGACCCATGAGTCATTAATAGACCTGCCGTTTATGGCTTTAAAAATTCATGAGCCGGCTCTTCAGTCTGATTCAAGAGGCGCAGGTGATTTCAGGTAACATTCGCTGACCACAGCAGTGAATCAGAGGGTTAACACTGTTGTCACTGGATTTAAAAGCAGGAATGTGAATGAATTTGAAAAAAATAAAAAAGTTCAAACTATGTGCAAGTGAAATGCCAATTGCTCATTGCTCATGTGTTTTTATTTAACCATTATTTAAAGTGCTCATATTATGCTCATTTTCAGGTCCATAATTGTATTTAGAGGTTATATCAGAATAGGTTTACATGGTTTAATTTAAAAAAAACACCATATTTTTGTTGTACTGCACATTGCTGCAGCTCCTCTTTTCACCCTGTGTGTTGAGCTCTCTGTTTTAGCTACAGAGTGAGACAAAACACGTCTGTACCATCTTTGTTGGGAGTCATACATGCGCAGTAGCTAGGTAAGGACTACTAGCCAGTCAGAAGCAGAGTATAAGGGCGTGCCACGCTAGCAGCTAGGCAAGCATTATAACGTGTGTTACAAAGTGACGCACATTCGTCATGGAAGTAAAGGCTGGACTACAATAGAGGAGTTTGGAGCAGTTTGTGAACAGTGTTTTCTGTTGGAGATGGTAAGTGCCTTTGGGGTGGACTTTGGGCTTTTTCACTTTGTAAACCTATAACGTGCACAAAAAAGATATATATCACAATAAAAGAAAGGGGAAATAGCCAAAAATCATAATATGAGCATTTTAATTTTAACAGCAGGTTGGTGCAATAAGGGTTAAAATCAATACTGTTGCATAAGGGTAGCCTGGTTATATACATGTAATGAGCCATTAATGACGAGACATGACATCAAGGGAGGAATTCTTGTCAAGGTCCTTTTAGGCTTACTGGCTTAAGTGCATTCATGAATGCATATACAAAGCCTACAGATGAATTTCACTAGTCTGAACTGACTGAGAATTCAGGAAAAACCTGCACGATTACTGGACGACTAACAATAAAACATACAAGCACCAGTTTTCACTTACAACCCTTAAAAGACACATTTTGAAATTGTTGTATACTCAATTATTCCTCGTTTGTGCTCATTAGGTTAGCTTATCTGTTCATATGCCTGCTGTTGAGACAAAGAGGATTGACTGCATGGCTAACTGTCAAAGTGAAGTCATGTAACAAGTTATCCGGCCAGATAGACTCTATGTGGGGCTCTTAATTCACCCTGACATCCTATCAAAAGTTAACCGTGCTCCAACTCCACAGACTGCCCTCTCCAACCCCGGGGCTTGATCAGCTAGGATTGGTTGGTCCTGTGTCAAGCAGGCGCAGATGTGCTCAGCTTTGAACATTTCTCAGCTGCAGAGCGCGAGGGAGGATTAAAAAAAGAGAGGGAGAGAAGTGAAGTGAGACAGGATGAAAAGAAAAAGTCGTAGGGATGGATAGAAAGTGAGAACGAGAGACAAAAATTTGTCAGACGGATCCAAAAAAAGAAGAGGACAGAGCGAAATGACCCACTTTACAGCGCAAATACATACAGTATGAGCTAAATATAACTGTTCACTGTGAAGCATGTATTCCAGGCAAAAAGCTTTTAACATGCTCTGCTTCAAAGGCAGACAGTAAAAGGACAACAAAAATAGATTGTCTTAATTTAGAGCTGAGTAACATCTATAAATATTTGATAAGAGACACAAACTTCCTCTATTTGGCTATTGCAGATGAAGTAGAAAGTTCAGGTTCTCTGGACAGTTATCTCGTCTTTTAAACCTGCTGCAAAGATTGCACTACCAACTTTAACCGCAACAACCAGACTTATTTTCACAAATGTATGTTTTTAAACTCTCTTAGATCTCAGTGTTTATTGCTGTTGTTTTTTTCCAGTGCAGGGTGAATAAATATGATCAGTGTATCTCAGTGTCAACACTGCATGACGAAAAGGATTTGCAGTTTTAGCACAAAGGCACAGCACAAACTTAGTTCAAAATAAAAGTCTATGTTTGTCCCCACATATATTTTTCCCGCGTCTAACTTTGCAGATTATAACCCTAAAATCCAGATTACCCAGCAAATTAATGTTCTGTATGTGCGCTATTAAACCTCACTACATCAATAAAGTATATTAGTATAGAATAGAACCACAAAACCAAAAACAGTTTGTTTCCATCCAGAGGACTAGAGGGGAAACAACTCTGTGCTGTGTTTTAAAGGTGTAGTGCAGGGAAATATGATCCGCCGTGAGCAAGGTGTATTTTATTTTGAAAATTAACCAGATGTCTTATTTTGCTTCTGTGCTCGACTTCCTGTCCCGCACTATCTGCGAAAACGCAAAAGGCGGAGCAGTATGTCCTGAATGTCCCTTACCGGCTAATGTATTTCAAGATGGCGCATGAATATGGAGCGTCTACCCCAGTTCATGCAAATGCAAATGTGAAATTTCAAGCCAAAAGGAATACTTGGAATTGATGATGGTGGTAAATATTCATGAAAACGGACAGGTTTGTGAACGGGCAACACAGATTTTGATAATGAACAACTAAACACGTTACACACTGGACCTTCAACAGTCCAGCCGTCTTGTTTCTGTCTCACTTGATATGACCTTTTGCCTGTCTTTGCCCTTTTTGTTCTGGCTACCTGTCTACTGCTGTTAGTGGTGGAAGACACTTCATATCAGATTGTTTCAAAATCTTGGCATAGCACGTTTTAGAGTAACACAACTTAAAAATGTTCTTTCTTCACAGCTGTACACCTATTACAGCATATGCATACATTTCCTCACAGAACAAAAAGCATTATTAGCGTCAGGAATCAGATACTGTATGTGTTCCACCTTTAAAGTGCTAATCTTATGCTTTTTGCCTTTTTCCCCCTTTCCTTTATAGTGTTATATATCTTTTTTGTGCACGTTATAGGTTTACAAAGTGAAAAAGACCAAAGTCCACCCCAAAGGGACTTACCATCTCAAACAGAAAACACTGTTCACAAACTGCTCCAAACTCCTCTATTGTAGTCCAGCCTTTACTTCCGTGACGAATGTGCGTCACTTTGTAACACACGTTATAATGCTCGCCTAGCTGCTAGCGTGGAACGCCCTCATACTCTGCTTCTGACTGGCTAGTAGTCCTTACCTAGCTACTGCGCATGCGCGACTCCCAACAAAGATGGAACAGAAGTGAGATGCCTCACTCTGTAGCTAAAACAGAGAGCTCAACACACAGGGTGAAAAGAGGAGCTGCAGCAATGTGCAGTATGACAAAAATATGTTTTTTGAAAGTTAAACCATGTAAATCTATTCTGGTACATCCTTTAAATATAATTATGAACCTGAAAATGAGAATAATATGAGCACTTTAAAAGATGTCAAAAGAATAAACACTGCAGTCCTGCTACACCATGCCACATAATGACTGTCTTCACCTGACATTGACTCCCTCCATCTGTGCCAAATCAGTGACACATAAACAGCCTTAGATCTGCAGCTTCAATCAGTCAGCGAGAACAGAGCCCATAGAACCTCATGGTCATCAGGGACCGGATCTGATAAGCTGCCAAGTTTCTGCACACGGCACAACGGGGTGCCAAATGATGCAGAGTATTTCACAAAAACCACAAAGGTCGACATTTGTGAGGGAGAAGAGATGCGCATGGAAGGTTAGAAGGGTTTTACAATGGTGATGTGATCGATGAACGCCTGGGGTATTCAGCAATATTAATCTCTTTCCCCCAGAGTTTCATTTGCATCTTGCTCATACGTCATGAAGGTCGCGGTACTGTGTACTGAAGATTTTGTTCTGTCCTGTTTGGTAACACAGACAAGGACCCGCAGTGTCAGCCAGGTTAATGTTCCAGAGCATTAAAACATAGTCCTAAATAGAGGTCGGACGCTGTAGAGGATTTTTATAAAACAAAGACAACACAAATCTAAACTCCTCTTATCATTTTGCCTTCACTCATCTGCTTATTTATCAGATCTAAATGTGGAAAATCTGCACCTTTTCCCTCTTTGATCACTGTGAATCTGCCTCAGTATGTGCAAATGTGCCAACTGCAAAAATGGCAAGTGGCTTATATTTCAAGTTGATTGAGCTGTAGCACAAAGCATCCTGAGGCTACAGGTGACATTTGAATACAGTGAGAAGTCTTAGTTCAGGTGTGACATGAATATGAAAATAACTACGATTCGCAACACCGGCGCTTTTAAATTGAATTATTCTTCTCCACTGGGCTGTAGTCAGTATTCTGGGCTGTGGTTATGGAAGTGAATTTTATTTATTTTTATTTTTTTTAATCTTAACAATCTCAAACTACAAAATTTTTTTTCCTCCAAAACCAATAACATCAAACTTACTTGGACCGGCCCCTTCAATAAGTTCTGGTATCAGCACGACTACGGTTCTCCATTGAAGAACGAGGAATATAGAATAGTTTTGAAATAGGCATTTTGGGAAAATAAGTTTATTTGCTTTCTTGTTGAGAGTTAGATTAGAAGTTTGATACCTCTCTCGTGTCTGTAGGCTAAAATGAAGTTAAAGCTAGCAGCACAGTTAGCTTAGCATAAAGACTAGAAACTGTTAGCCTTGCTTGTCCAAAGGCAACAAAATCCACCTACAAGCATATCTTAAAAGGAATATTTCACCGCTGGAAAGCTGAATATATCTTTAAATTGGGTCACTTATGTAGTAGAAATGTGAAATTTTTTTAAATTGGTGCCTTCTAGGCCGAGAAAAGCCAGAAAATGTGTTTTGGTCTTATATGGATGAAAAACACCAAATCCCAGAATGCACCTGCTTCGTTGCTTTGAGTCCACTCCCAAGCCACGCCTACCGCTTCACAGACAGACTGTCAGTACCCGATCCGTTCCACCTGCACAATCCGTTCTGCGCATGTGCAAGATGACACGTATGCCATGACGTAGGCGCAGATGATAATGCTGCGTTCATGCCACCTCGAAATAACAGGCACCGCCCCACTGGTTACGTTGTTTCTGCAGCTAGATTCAGTCTAAAATAACGTTAAGTCAAACTTAATGGGAAAAGCAGGCTACAGCTAAATTAAGACATTACAGTAATAACAATAAAGACAAGTATTGAGTGATTGTATTTTAAATGAGCACAAGTAAAGTAGAACTGACGTAACTGCTGTTATATATGTTAACGTTTATTTTCAAGTTTTATTTTGAGGGTCTTTTAAAGTTTACATGCTGTCTCAGCTAGCGGTTAGCCGAATAGCTGTTAGCTAAACTAACGTTAGCTTAACTGTGGAGGCGAACGGCAGACCGCGCAACCAGCTAGCGGTTAGCCAAATTAACCGTTAGCTAAACTAACGTTAGCTTCCCCGGTGGAGGCTAACGGCAGACCGCTATAATCACCTAGCGGTCCGCCGAATTAACCGTTAGCTATACTAACGTTAGCTTCCCGGGGAGCTAACGGCAGACCGCTATAATCACCTAGCGGTCCACCGGAATTAGCTATTAGCTAACTAACGTTAGCTGGAGGCTAGCGTGTGAACATCTTGCGCATGCGCAGAACGGATCGTGCAGGTGGAAGCGGTCCCGTTATTCCAAGGTGGTGGTGGAATGAACGCAGCATTATCATCTGCGCCTACGTCATGGCATACGTGTCATCTTGCACATGCGCAGAACGGATTGTGCAGGTGGAACGGATCGGGTACTGACACAGACCGAGGCATTCAACTCAACTCAAGCGTGTTTTATTTCAACCATATACATGAAACAACGTTTCATCGTGACTCAACGACATTATATAAAAACGACATACGAAACAGGCTACATTTAGTACACACACTTTATAGGCTCCGTAAAGTTCAGCTAACACATACTAGCATTAGCGTGTTGGCGGCGTAAACACCGAGCATAAACACAGCCGTGAATTAGCGGTGCTAAATGTAGAATGGTCGGCATTTAACAGTCACAAACTCCACCAGCAGTTAGCAGTTAAATGGATACAAATCACCACATTTCTGCGCCCACTCGGTGTTAACACAGCCCACCTATTTTACCTGGCGACAGAGCATCTCTAGCTCGGAGGGCTAGCAGGCCTGGTAGCTGGACAGTCCAGTACACTATTCAGGCATGTTTCCACAACAACAAAAACACAGCAGTCTCTGAACTCACGTTGGGAGTGTCGTTAAAGTTGGATGTAGTCCAGTTTGTGGTCTAAATAAGCGGACACTTGCAAGCAGGATCCGTAAAGTTCAGCTAACGCATACTAGCATTGGTGTAGCTAAACACGGAGTATAAACACAGGCGTGAATTAGCGTGGAATGTCGAATGGTCGGCATTTAACAGTCTCAAGCTCCACCAGCAGTTAGCAGTAGCTAGTTGGATTTTATTTCTACACCAGTCCGTTTAACACAGCCCACCTCCATGGGCGGGCGAGCAGCCTGGTAGCTGGATAGTCCCGGTTCCGGGACACTGTTGTTCAGGCATGTTTCCACAACAACAAAACACAGCAGTCACTGAACTCACGCTTGGGAGTTTCGTTGAAGGAGGATGTAGTCCAGCTTGTTGTTTAATGAGCAGACACTTGCAAGCAGGATGGATGGGACAGGTGGACAGCTAGCGTTAGCTTTCCACCTAGCCGATGAGGATGTCCCCTAGCGCGTTACACGGCATTGGAGCGACACCGCTGGTCTCCGTCGGCGCGAAGCTCACGTAGTGTGCCGAGTATTGCGTCTGTAATAACGTTTCCTCCATATTCTCCGATCTGTACCCATGTATCCCGGTGGTACACACGTCCGGTAGTTTGAATGCAGATAATTGTTGTAAATGTTTTCTGCTGAAAACCGAGAGCCTGTTTAGCCGAAGATTCAAGATGGCTGACAGTCGTTTTCATTGGAATACCTCGCCAGACTCGGCAGTCCACCCCCTGGGTGTGTGGAAAAACATAAGGAAGTAGATCCTACTACTGGCTGTAGTCCTTGCCTCTGGCCCAAAAATCTTCCGATGACGCAAAAATCGTCATTTTACGTCATCGGAAGATTTTTTTCAGGCCCCAAATGCAGAAAAACACAAAAATGTACGGGCAAAAAGACGTTTTAAGGGGGCTAGCTGTTTCCAGTCTGTGTGCTAAGCTAAGCTAACTGGCTGCTAGCTGTAGCTTTATGTTTAACAGACAGATACTGTATGAGACTGGTATCTCATCTAACTCTCAGAAAGACCCTGAATAGGCATAGTTCACAAAATGTCACACTGCCTTGCAACACCATAGGTCAAGGGTTGTCAGGACATCAGAATTTTGTTTATGCCTAAAACAATACTTCTTTGTAGAGCTGCAACGGACTATTTTCAATTTATAATTAATCTACTGATTATTTTACTCAATTAAGCAAGTCATCATCTGGTAGTTAGATAGCGAAAAATAAATATTACAATTTCCCAGAGCCCAATGTGAAGTCTTCAAGTGTCTTGCTTTGTCCCACCAAAAGTCTAAAACCAAAAGTTATTCCATTTCCAGTGATAGAACACCTGGAAAAATCAGCAAATATTCATATATGAAAAGCTAAAACCAAGAGAATTTGTTTGCATTTTTGAAAATAAATTTCAATTGTTAATCAAAATTGTTGCCAATTACCTAATATGTTTATTTCACATCACGTCACAGTATGAAAAGCACAGTTTAAATTATTGAATTACATTTAAAAAGGCGTCTACTTTGATACTTTTATAGAAACTCAGACAATAGAAGTGACAAAAACTACTCAAGTTATACTGTCAACATTAGATTTATGGCGCCTTGTGTTCAATGGTTGATAGATGTTGCCTTTCACATAATGAAAATAAACTATGTTGAGTTGTTTGAAATCAAATAGTCTGTCAGGTTTATGCACCAGAGTACCAGACTCTATTGGCTTAACCTTCCCTTCTTTTCTCTCCAGCTGACATTCACAGACACAGTGATGCAAGCTGAGCCAGCTGAAGCACTCAGGCCTGAGACAGATCCGAATAGAATTGTAATGAGTAAACCCCTGACAGATTCTCTTCAGGTACAAGGTAGGAGATGCAAATACCGTAAGTATGTTGATGAGAGTCAAAGTCTAATATGTGAATGCTGGCATTGCTACATGACAACTTTTCTTTTTTTATTTTCTATTTTTATTATCTGCTTAGCCTTTGGTCTAAATTCCAGGCAGCAGCACTTTAGTATGGTGCATCAAAGATGGCTTTAGGTCCACCCAAGGGACGATTACACAACACCACTCTCCAATGACATTTGCTACATCTTCTGTCATCTTAATCCCAATCCTGCTGAGTAAGGAGGTGAGATGCTACCTCACCGTAGCAACTCCTGATCAGCCTGACTAAGACGTAATCCTATTCCACCAACTCAAATAAACATGTTTATTCTACTAATTCTATTCGTGGGCCAGATCCCGGAGATGGATTTGAAATGAGTTTTCTGAATGGTTGCACATGCAGGCAGAGCAGGGCAGGACATATCAAGGAGGCTAGAGAGAGAGGGACAGAGTGAAATGAACTACCTCTGCCACGGGGGTAAACACTGCTGTGGTTTAACATGGGGTCCAGTTCTTAGCTTTCTTTCTATGTGTTTGCATATCTACATCCATATACACATGCTTCTGTCACATGCTTATGTGTGCCTATAAGAAACCTAGCTCTTCATTATTGCCCTCAGGTCATGTAGCCGTTTTATAACCAGCCAAATATGACATACAAATTACATAAGCATGCATTCAGACTGAAAATAACAGTGTGCTGGTGACCGGGTGGTTTAAGACGCATTCCATACATACAGGTTTATGCAACATACTTGTCCCAAAAAAGTAAACATTTAATAAATAAAATACAGCCACCACAACATTACTGGTCGTATTCTACCAGGGACCTTTGTTGCATGTTATAGCCCCTTCTCTGTCCTGTTTGTCTCTAGGCTGCCAACTGTCCAATAACTTCTGTAACTTTCCAAAACGGAAAATCCAACATTCAAAACCACTTCACGGCCGCTGCGTGGAGGTGAGAAAAGAGCCAGGGTTTTAACTTCTCTCTGCAACTTTTTTACACAACAATTTCTGTCACTTTTTATGTTTAGAACTGAGTACAACACTGTATGCTTTTAAGGAGAGACTGTATGATGTCCGGCTTTTCACTCCGCTGTCGAGTGCGGCCGTCCAGAACAGCTGTAAACACTTTTGACTTTGTAACCAGTTATTTTCTAGTATAACCTGGCCCTCAGTCTATATATATATATATATATATATATATATATATAATATATATATATATATTTTTTATATATATATATATATATATATATATATATATATATATATATATATATATAACACCAGTCATTAAGTCATTCATATCAGCTGTTATGAGGCAACAGTACGTGAGACTATAATGTCTCCAACTGTGCTGAGGACTTGAGGCAGGATGATCTACAGCTTCGTCACCAGGGGCCTTTTGTCCAATATGGAGTGCAACTGCTGTGCCTTATTAGCACAATTATGAAGCTGTATTTGTATCTGTGATGAGTTGGGATTTCCAAGCACAAGTACATGTGATGGTACATGAATGCGTAAGGAGGTCTGATTAAAGCATCAGAATAACTGCCCGACATGATGTAACAATCTCCAAGACTCTTGTCTCACACCTCTTGCGGGTAAAAGAAATGTGTCAGGGAGAGTCACACATTTTCTGACACTCCAGCACAACATATTCTTCAAGCACTTCATTTCCAGGCTAGACATTAAAAGAACATGCAATGGGGTTATTATTTTTTGCAAACAACTAAAAGATGCTCGAACAAAGAAGCAATAAACAGATCATGAAGTTGAGTCTGAACTAATAGCAGCTATTATGAACATTCACACTATATAAAAGCTGATTAAGCCTTTCTCTAGATTGTCAATCGAACCACTTGTCAGCATTTAAGGACTAACAGTACATTTGCGTAGTTTTGTGATGTCTTGAACAGACTGAATTTGCCAAACAGCGTGTGAAAGTGCCTTCCAAAGTAACTCTCTAAGAGCTTATTGTCTTCTCATGTGTTACAAATTATTAAATTCATGACCTATATTCTCTTGTCTTAGAGGGGTTGGTAGAGCACTGGAACAGAAAACAGTGACACTGCAGAGTTGTTGTGATTTCTCTCCCCAATGAAAGTGATGGTGCTGCAGGGAACTTGGTCCAATCCACTGGGAGAGCTTTGCTTGCACCGCAGAGAAATAAACACAACCAGTTTTAATTAGAGCCAAACTACAAAAAAAAAACAAGATTTTCTTGCTAATTGTAGCAAATTTAGAAATGGAGATTAGTTTGCACAATGGAAACCAATCAGTAAGTGTCATCATAGGGGGAAGGGGATAGGAACACAACAAAAATAGGATATTTCACATGCTCATACAGGCCAATTTAATTGTCATTAATTTCCTTTCAATGAACTACTCGATTTCAGAACAAAATCTAAATCATAAATTTAAATGATGATAAAGAAGTTTTGAACAATATTCAAATCCTTTACTCCAGTAAGTACAACAAATACAACAAAGTAAAAATATTCAACTTAAAGTAGGAATGCACCAATATGACTTTTTCTCGACACAGATACCTGGGCTTTCCAGTATATAATGTTTATAGTATATGAACATAGAATGTATTAGAATTGACCGAATAGATCGGCCCCATTGTTAGCGATACCTGATTCAGCTATTTGAGTCAGTATTGGCCCGATATCCAATATCAGTATTGGATCGGTGCATAAAGGTCTTTCATTCAAAATCCTCCGTAAAGTAATAACTATTAGCAGTAAATATACTTAAAATGTCAAAAGTAAAAAAAAGCTGGTTTTGCTGAAAAATGGCCCCTGTAATTGAAATATTAGTAAATATGACATTATTAGGCAATCAATACTGTTGTTCGTGAGATGATTAATCTTAGTTTTTTTTTATTTTAGTCGGTAAATGTTTCTTTGGTGAAGCTGCTACCAACTTACAGACATCTAATACATGACGAGGGGGAAAAAAAAAAATCACAAGCCAACATGCTAATGTAGTGTTGGCTTTTCATGTAAAATCTAAATCTGGAAAGTAATGTGAAATGTAGTGGCCTAGAAGTTTAAAGTAGCAGAAAATGAAAACGATCAAGTACAAGTACCTCTACGTACAGTCCATTATTAGGGTAAACGTACCCATTAAGCCCAGTCACCATTTAAGCCCACTTGCAACTTTGAAGTAAATTTAAAAAAAAGAGGGGGCTGTCTTATGCTACTCATTATTTTATCCAATCTAACAAGTTCTTAATTACACATCAGTTTTTGTTGAGAACCATTCACATTTGTCAATGTTGAGATATGCCAGCCTACATCAGTGCAGTCTCAAGGAGGCTCACATAAAGTCGCCTCAAAACTTTGGTGTTTTGGGACCCCTCAGAAGGAATCTATTTTCAACTATTTACATCCACTAACTTGGTAAGTACATTCATATTATGTAAATTGAGAGATTAATGATTTGATTGCTGTGTATTATCAAGTAGTTTTTTGCCAATTTGTAGCCTAGATTGACATTACGTTAATGTAAATTCCACCACTGAATCCTATCGGAGTTACTTTTCTCTGAGAGGCATGAGCACTATCATCACTGTCTTCAAAGAGAAAGCATTTTAAAGTATTGTATTTCAGCCACGGTAGTGGGCTGTATAGGAGGTTTTGGCTGCTCTAGCCAAATATGATCACCTTGTGTGTTTAGAAGTGCAGTTTTTCTCCCCAATTCTGGCAGGCAAATTAGTTATAGCGGCTTCAGGGGATAGGGACATCACTCATCTCTCTCAATGACACAAGTCAGTGAATCATGATTGAATGCACGGAGTTGTCCTATATTGTAGCTCCTCAAACTGCTGAAGTCACAAATTGTATTGATTTATTTCACGCTTAGTGTGTGCATTTCTGCAAAAATGACAAAAGAAAAAAGAAAAAGCTTTCAATAATTGTATTGTACTGCTAAAATGGCATTTGTGCATTACACTATCGCTGGTATCTTACAGTAATAGTTTTGAGATTATTCTGTATGTAAAATAGTTAAGTTGTAATGAAAATGCTTAAGTTGTATCATATTTTTTGAATTTCATGGTTGTGGAGAGGATGAAGTATGTTTCTCCATAACTATTACTATTACTACATAACTACTGTTAAAATACATACCCACCGATTTTATTCATGAGTTAGCCTGAACAAAAAAAAAAAGATGAGAAAGAGATGAAGAAATGGATGAAACTGGATAACGGATAAAGCATTCAGCTCTGCTACAAAGTGTTCATCTGCAGGCAGCTTCAGCACCCCCTCCCTTCCTCTTCACTGCTTTAAAGGACGAATCTCAAGAGATGCATGAATGAAACTATATGGATATGCTTCTGTAAGGATGGCATTATTATAGCTGCTGCGCTCATTGTATATCATTAAAGATGTATTTTAAGTTTTGAAACAGGTGACAATAACTTTTACATCTGTAGGTCAGCACAATCAAGAAGCTACAACATTAGAGCACGAAGGGCACAACTTGTACATTACATTCATACATACAGGCACAAACAGAGAGGCTGTTAGGGATCCTCCAGGGGAGCTGGTGAGGCTTTCAGGTGGTCCTCAAGTATAACATTGATCTAAGGGTGCACATCAGCTGATTTGCACCTTTCCACAGTAGAAATGTTGCACTAAAATGTGATACATATCAGGAGACAGAGACCCTGAATAAAATGTGCAAAAACAAGAGTTTGAGCTGTTTTACATGCATACTTGTGGGTCCTTAACATGGGAAAACATGAGAAGTCATAGAGCAGAACAACAATAATGCCCTGCATACAGCCTTAATCTGTGCTATCTATGCCAGCACTAGTATATTGACTGGCAAACACAACATGACAGTCTACAGCCCACTTTTATAAATCTCAGAAGAGGAACAGGAGAGACGGGTTCAGGTCAAACAGCACAATGTGTGGGTAATGTGTATAAAATTTCCTGTAATGATGAATAACCTGATCTAGGACAGGTATGCAGGAGTGCCACAGCCTCATTCCAATCATAACTGCATGGACAAACACACTGGACTGAAAAAGCCTTTGAGGGGAGAGCGCTAGTCCCACTGCATGCATGTGACACCCCCTCCTCCAACATACCTCTCATTGGATTCTGGATCCACAAGATGCCCCCGATAAGGTGAGGAGATTGGCCGAGCATCCCTGACAGTCACTTTTACCACCTCCAATGTCCAGAGCGAGCACCTTATACCATATATAAATTATTTACTGACAACCACGGAGAGATGTGCGTGACTTCCCCGGTCCACAATGTCGCACCACCTGCTGCCAGATGAGCAGCCTGAACCCGGGCTGGTCTTGTGGAACAAGCTTAGCGCACAACACAGAAAAGCCCGGTAAATATTATCTACAAGACAAATTATCAATAAATAGTCCCTGGTGTTAATCTCAGCACTGCATGGCTCCAGTGTCCTCCAGAGAAGACAGAGTGCACAACGGAGATGATTATGCAAAAGAACTGGACGCTCCTGGGTCACAGACCTGTTAACCAGTGATCGTCTCCAATCGCAGAGTTTACGACCAGGCGCGCGCACACACAGTAGCAATATTTAAATGCAGAAAGAGGCTGCGCGTTAACACGCGTCTTTATGGTGTGAGATCATGTACCATCACATTGAATCACAGCGGCAGCCTATATCGTTTCAACTGTACAGTGTAATAATAAGACAAGATGACAGCGTAATGCGGAGAAAGCAGAGGTTGCAACATTACCCAATCACAGGCTTTCACAGGTGACTCGACTGTGTCTGGGTTGAGCCAGGCACACCATACAGCTCCCATTATCACGGCAACTGAACTACAACAATTGTCGGTTATCTTTGAAACGAACACAAAAACGGAAGTGCCATCGTGGACAGCACAGGAGGGTGAAGCGCCTTACCTTCGACAGCCATAGTGCTACTCCACAGATTTGGGCATCACTCGCAAGGGAGCAGGCGAAATGTAAAAGTCAGCGCTCTCTCATTGTACCTTGTTTGGCGTGTTATCATCACTTTGCTGCGGGCAAGCCGGAGCGCACAGCTGCTGCGCCTCAATGGATTCTGGGAAGTGTAGGCGCAGCGCTTTCTGGGATACGAGTGAAAAGCAAGTTTAATCAGTTTTGCAGAGAAGGCAGTTTGACAGCATCTCTCTCTCTCTCTCTCTCTCTCTCTCTCTCTCTCTCTCTCTCTCTGTGTGTGTGTGTGTGTGTGTGTGTGCGCGCGCATTTGTGCGTGCCCTAAAATCCCTGTTATAAAGCACACAAATATTCCTAGGATTCTAAGGAATGATCATTTTATTTATACAGCACATTTCATTTCATTACACTTACATTCAAAATAAAGATAAAATACATGCAACAACAAGTAGGCCTACATACCTACATACCAGCACCTCTTAAGTTCACTAATTAAAAACGTTTATCTCCTTTCAAATCACTCCTCACTTGGTTCGGATTGAAATTAAGACAAAAGTTGAAATCAAAGAGAAAAAAATGCATTGGTGTGTGGCTGGGTTGGATCAGTGGTTAGAGCAGGAGCACATATACTGAGAGGTTTATACCTTGATGCAGAGGTCACGGGTTTCGAATCCGATCTGTGATGATTTCCTGCATGTCTTCCTCCTCACTCTCCCCTTTCTCACCTAGCTGTCCTGTGACATTAAAGCTGGAAAAGCCCCCAAAAATAATCTAACATAAAAAGAATGCATAGGTTTGTGTGTCCACAGGGCAGAACGTAAAGCCATGCAACCAGTCTGCCATCAACTGGAGGTTCCCCTCATCCACAGATTCAGCTTTGTGGATGCTCTATGCTTTTTGCACTCCATGGTGCAAGCAATAAAACAGCTTATTTTTTTTTTTACAATGACTGTGTCAATGACTGTGTCAAAATGTTCTTACCGATCAGGTCTTGACAGCCACAGAAAAGACCTGTAAATCCTTGTTGGTATGCTAATTGAACTGAGCACTTTCAATATGACACACCTACTCTGTGTGTCAATTTCTTCTTTATTGTGTGACATTATTGTTATATGTTTATGTGTGATATTGCTGATAATGACACGTGAGCGTGCATATGAGGTGTATCAAAGAACAAAATCAATGTAACCTTGTCATAAGGCCATTACATTAAAGTTAAAGTGGAAGAGAGCACAAGGAGGAAGTATGTGCAGCATCTGCAAGTTAGTCAAGGATAAAATATCTCCAATGGGAGACATGCAGCACAGGTATTGCAGGTAGTAAACAGATACACAAAACCAATTGTCCCACAGGGCCAAGCCTACTTACATGCCTGCCTGTGTCATGGTATTTGAGTGTGACATTTTCATAACTGATATCCTGGAGTGATAAACAGATAATTTTCTGTAAGTGACACTATGAGGAAGTCTGTTGTTTTCAGCATAATTCTTCTGTGTTGTGCAGAACAGGCGTGTCTGTCGGTATACACGTCTGTGTTCTGGTGTCTTCTTTTGTTATAAGATCTGCTCAGCCTGTCTGAGGAGTTTCTCTGACTTTGATTGATAAACATCACATACAGTACGTAAGTATGTGTGCTTGCTTGTGTGTGTGTGTGTGTGTGTGTGTGTGTGTGTGTGTGTGTGTGTGTGTGTGTGTGTGTGTGTGTGTGTGTGTGTGTGTGTGTGTGTGTGTGTGTGTGTGTGTGTGTGTTCATATTCCGTTTTACACAGGAGAGTTGACAAACTGACAACAGACAAAGGGAGCACACAGACTAAATACATAAGGCAACAAGGATGGTAACAAGGAGCAGGTCACATGAGGGCTGATCAACAGATGAAACACATCAGGGCAGGACAGACGATCACAAAAAGCGGGAAAACACACAAGGCAGGAAGTGAAGCATCTGAAACGAAATAGGTCAGAATTCAAAATAAAACAGGAAGTAATGATTGATAAGTAGAAACATAATCCACAGACGGGATGTGAATAGTGTGTATCCTTGAAGCATAACAGAGAATGAATGGAAATGCATTGCCTACCACATAAACCATTTGAAAACCCTTTTAAAATGTTTTGAAAACTGCATTTACCTGTGGCCTTATCTGTTCTTCTCCATCAAAATTGCTGTAATTGTTTAAAGAAATTCTTACAGCCATTTTCTGATGCTTAACAACCATCATATTTACAGCTGCACAATTATAGCTAAATTAAAAAGGATTTGTTCACCCAGTAGAGTGTGCGCCCCATGTAGGCTGAGTCCTTGGCAGCGGCCCGTGTCCGAACCCGACCCGTGGCCACTCTCTCTCTCTCTCCCCATTCCTGACATCAAGCTATCCTGTAAATTAAAGGCCATAAAAGCCCAAAACATAATATTAGAAAGGATTGCTTATGTCATTGTTGATCAAATTGTGTGACTCTAGTTACAATAAACCAGTGTAGACAACTAACATGTGAAACTGACAAATAAAAAGCTGTTTCATGAGTTTTGCTACACTAAGCATACTTTGTCTCCTGGATGCAGTTAACTATTGAGTCTTTATGGGAAATTAGTAGTGCTAACTTTCCTCTTTAAGAAATTCCAAATATGTAGTCTCTGTCTATTCAGTTTGGTCTGGGTGTTCGGTCAATTGGAAGGTCATACTGCGTCCCCACAGGTGTCCCATTCATCAGATTCAACTGCAGAAAATGAGATCCGATCTGTCCATTAAAGAAAGCAAATGCATCATTAATTCTTGTGTGACCGATTCATGTGCTCAGTATTCTTACAGAGAAATGACAAAGCTCAGTCTAATCGCTACTGGACATGAGTTTTGCCTTTTTGCTTTTATCTTGACATGACATGTGTGACTGGCAATACCAGTTCGTGTGATTTTTTCGATGGGCTGTGCATACCTCTTCTGCATTTACTTCTCTTGTGCATGTGTTTGTAAGGACTCCTGGAAACCAGTTCCTCAGATGGAAATTCATCAAATATATTTTTAACCAGCTGTTTAATCACAGATGATTGGTGATTCCCCTTTAATCTATGATCCATTGTGATCCATTGATGGATGATCCAACGTTATTCATTGTGTGTTACAGCAGAACACTGTAAATGTGTTAATATGTGAATGAAGTATTTTATGGATCATGGAATCTGAGAACACTTTACAAAATGATGTGTATGCAGACAAATATTCAGATACATTTCTATTTCATATGCTCATTTTTATATTGTTTCATTTGTTTTATTTAAAATGTATATACTTATACTTACAGGTCACTCACAACGCCATGTCAGACAGTTCATATCAGATCAAATCAGAATATCATGATCGATGTGGGTTAGATAGGAAGCACCACACTTTTTTTAATCACATCCTGAAACAGGAGTGCCTGCACAAGCATGAGAAAAACATTTACACCCCTGCACATGTAGAGATACATGTGACTATATTGATGCTTTTTAAGCATTCTTATGACCAAATACCAAAGGGCAATGTGAAAACAATGATATCACAGTGAGCAGAGTGAATCAGACAATTGTCACCTGAATCTGCAGCTCCCCTTAGCTTTACAGAGCTTTATAGTATGTTTCAGCTCATTGTCACTCTCAACTCTCTCATAGCGTCAGGGAGCTGTTTTCAGAGGAAAAGCTCTAAAAACCCACTGCAACACTACCTGCTCAGCACCGAATAGCAGACAACACAGTTAGAGACTAGCTTATGGTGGAGCATTTAGCAGCTAAACATACACCTATTTTGTTCAAGATTTGGTAGAAACCAAAAACAGAGCTAAAAGAGACAATCAGATGGACACAAGCACAACACCCAAAGAATTATAATGTTGCACCATATCTGCTGAATGTGCAAATAAGGAACTGTTTACAAACACGTTCACCATGTCAACTTAAAAGGTGATATGTCAATGTTGTGCTCACAACTCGTTTCTGCTGCCCCCAAGTGGCAACAAAATCTGTTATTGCAGTTTACTAACTTATGTTGATATAGTTTATACTATATACTGTAGATTTATGAGAGCTTTACTGCACTTTAATGGGAGCGCAAGCAAATGCCTACATGAAAAATCTGAAATTGTTTCAAAAATGAAAACAAATAGCATCTTCAGTTTGCCTTATTTGTCAAACACTAAAATGATCTGCTAACATTGTTTCTGTATGATTCAACAAACTCCCCTTAAGACTAAAAAGCTGGATGTGAAAAGAAACGTTTTTCTTTTTCCCAGACAGTCATAGTCCCCCTTTACATTAATCATTACAGATTAGTCTAACAGGCCATGTAATTTAAAAGTGCTGTGGTCTGCACTGTTTCTCTGCATTGTGCCCGGTGCAGTATAATGACTGCTGAGCTGCAGGTATTCAGGCAATGAAACCCAATCTGTGTTTGAATTACTGTGCTGCACTGTACTGCAAAGCTGCTGGTTATTTGGTACATTAACACATAGGCAAATTAAGTATCTCATTAACATACTATAAACCATAAAGAAATTGCAAAGCAGACATGCATGAGAACCAACACTGAATGGAAACTTAAGCAGCCAATATCTAGAACTTTAAAGATAGCAGATTTCTCAAAACATGTGCAGGACAGCTACAACTCAAATATCCACCACACATAAAGAGTACAATAATAGCAGCAAAATAGTCTTTGGATAATCCCACTCCACACCATCTCCATATTCCTTTGATATTGTTCTACAAGTGTCCACTAAGTAGACCTAGGTCAAATTGTATTTTAAATCCTGCTCTTAGCCCTGCTTGACAATGACTGAGGTTAATTCACAAGTAGTTGTAAGAGGATTTCTATTACAACTTTGACCTAGGTGTTAACATCACACCAGCAGAGTAATGATCACTTCATCATCCTGGCCTTGCCACAGCATCTCCCCTTCAAACGCCACCTTCCCGTGTTTCCTGGCTCTCATCAGAATGCCCACCACCTTATCAGAGATCCGAACATATCTGTCAAACAGCTGTCCAAACGTGACGCGGATCTCTCCGTCTGGATCCGGATCAGCCATAGTCCTGATCACGTAACACATGTCGGCTATCTCACGGTGGATGTGTTGCTCGGCACGTTTGGCTCTCTCTGCTGTTTTGGTTCCCTCCTTGGGGCGACCGTAACCCTCTTCGCCCTTTTGGAGGCGTAGGGACATGGAGTAATCATAGTCAAAATATTCACTGAAGGGGTTCAGTTTCTGGTTAACGTTGTGCTCTGAGGCCCAGTTCTGCCAGCGGCTCTTGAGGTTTCCCACAGTGCTGTATTTCTTGGAGAGGGCGTTGATCTTGTTGGCATCTGAAGCTTCCTTTTTGTACCTGGAAGGGAAGTCAGATTGCATTACAAATAAATAAAAATATACAACACATCTGTTTTGAACCAAATGAGAAGTTGGAACCTTTTATTTTTGGTTTTGAGGGTCAATGCAGACCTAATTGATGGGTTTCAGAATGAGGTAAAAAAAACTCACATGGATCTTGCATCAAAGTTGTCTTTGTGCTTTAAACTGCATGAATTACAAAAGTAATACCAGTATTCATTATCACAAGAAGGAAACCTCCCTGTTCGCTCATGCGACCATGTCGCCTGCCTTTCCAAATATGCTAAGGTTGGAAACCAAATACTGTAAGATAACCTTTGATATCTTTATTTGACTGTGTTTTTTCAGGTTGTCATGGAAGAGGAACTCGATCTTTGTGTGAAAATGCTACTTCCTGGAAGAATTCCCATTTTCTTATGTGACTTCATGGTGCACTAAGGGAGTGTAATTACGTTCAACGAAGTCATCTCAAATATTTCAACAGTCCTGGCTTTCTGCCCATCCTGTCAAATCAATCTGCCCTTCTCTCCACAACTAGTCTTACATTGCCAGCTCTCCACAGGTCTGTGGAGTAAAGTCTGTCTACACCACACATACATTCTAGGATAGGAGAAAAAAAACGCTCTGGGTTGTCTGCATTTCTTTAAACCAATCACAATCGTCTTGGGCGATGCTAAATTCCGGACCAGCGACGGTGGCTCTGCAAAATAATCTCGGGAAGGAACTTGTTTTGGTGCAACATTTAGACCCTGCAAAAGAAAACTCCACATAAAATAATAAATGGAGTCAACTGTTTACACAGTACAGTAAAGTGAGCTATTTAAATAAGCTGGATACATGGTTAAACTTTAACTTTACATTTCATCTATTTTTTTTAAAACTTTAAAAGGCCGGCATCCGGCGACAAAATGAAGCAAACTGATCATACTCACGTTGGGACCGGGGGTCTTTTAATCCTCAATGCTGACTCAGACTCTCCTTCAGAGTCGTTTTGCTCGGATTCTTTCAAAAAGCTTGTCCTGTGTGTTTCAGCATCCTCTATGTCCAGCCTCTCCTTCTCTGCCTCATGGCGTCCACTGTCGTCTTCCTCACAACCACAGGTGCGTCCCTCTCCTTGTCCTCCTGCCTCTTTTTCAAGCTTCTGTTCTTTGTCCACCTGCTTCCAGCTTTTGGTCAGAGATGATACCATGTTGGAGCATTTTCTGCGGCGTGTAGGCGAGCTTTTCTTTTTCAGAAGCCGGTCAATCTCCTCATCCGATGGCAGAGACTTCTTCTTGATCCTCTCAGTCACAAGGCCGATGCCAGCACTTTTCTCCTGAACCCCGCCGGTCACCGGCTTTACCCCTTGCTTTACCTTGACGCGAGATGGTGGCTCAGCTGGGGTCTTGACCTCCTCAGTCTTGGTGGCATCTTTGGTCTCCTTGTGAGGCGCTACTGTCTTTTGAGCCTCTCCAGATCTGATTATGTGATTTTGAGAAGCGTCTGTTGGTTGGATCTGAATGGGAGGATGCTTCTTAGGTTCCCATGTGTTTTTGGGTTCTCCCACTGGTCCTCCCAGCGAAGATGGAGCCCAGCCGCTGGGTTCACTGGCCTGCTTCCTCTCGTTCTCAGTCACCCACTGCTGCCAGCTGCCCGTCAGGCTGCACACCTTGCTAATAGTGCGCAGCTTCCTGATGTTCTTGTTGGTGGATGGTTTCCTTTGGTTGGCCTGTATGTCAGACATAATTATGAGTATTAATGTGTCAATTTAGGCACATTTAATCCTGCTAAGTGATCTTCCTTAACAGCTGCCTGGTTGGCCTGAACAGATCCATATCCTCTCTGCTTAAATCTTTGTTTTCTGTGACGTTTTCTCCCTCTACTGCTTCCTACCCTCACGCTCGCAGCTACAGCTCTAAAATGGGGAGAGCAAACTCTGACATGAAGGTGGAAGGTATTCGAGTCATCCCATGCTACTCTCCTGATCATCTTTCCCTGACACAGGTCACCCCTGCGGACTCATGTTTCATCACACATTGCAGAGCTTTTAACTAGAGGTAAACAGGGCAGTAGACCACAACGTGCTCAGCTTAATTAGCAAGTGCACAGATACAAAGACCATAAAAGACACACCACTTAATATGTATTATCCGGGATAATCCCTTATTCACTTTTAAGATACAGCTGATACAACTTCAAGCATAATGCAAATATATCTGTTAGAAAGTCATATAACATCTTACTGTTGACAGTTATTCACCTCAGTGGTTTTTCTGGACACCCCCACAAATTTAGTTGACGTATACTGGGAGATAATGAACTGATCTTGTGTCCACATACTCTCTGTGTACTGTAGCGCTGTCATTCCCAGTGATGGGGGAGGTACTCAGATCCTCATCTTAAATTGAGACTATGTAACTCCTGAAAAAAGAAATAACACATTCCTCCTCTTACACGCGACAGGTTGAACTCAAAAGCAATAAACACACCCTTGAATTCATCACTGTTATGGACTTTGCTGTTACAGCTTTACTTGGTCTGGTATGACCACCAGCTTATGGTGGCGAATGTTGCATGTGTTGCAGATGTAGATGCATTTTTTGTGTGATTAGCATTTTACATTTTTTTATTATTTTATATCCTTTTTGGGTACTTTAATCTAAAACAATGCATCACATTACATATGCTTGTTGTCATGTGTTTCAAATAAAAATCATAATTTGGCAAGTACATATGGCTGTCAGATAAATGTAGTAGAGAAAAAGTATAAAGTGGCCTCAAATGGAAATACTCAGGTAGAGTACAAGTACCTCAGCTGTACTTAAGTACAATACTTGAGGAAATTATCTTTAAACATTCCACCAGTGGTCCTTCCTGTTGACAGGTTTGAAAGTAAAGTTTCAATTATTTGAGTAAATTATATGATGACCATTTGCCCACAACTTTTACCAAGAGCCGCAACAATGCAGAAAAAACAACAAAATAAGAAAATCCCAGATATTATTTTTCGGACATCCCGAGCACCAGTAGGATAAGGCTTTACAGTAAAATATTCCCTGATTATTATTTTCAGAAACTTTAACTACTGAAATAATTCACAATGTATGCTTAAATGAGAAAACAAGAACACTGTTGTAGCTATTTCAGAGTTCATATAACACTATCAGAATCTACTAGATATGGCCAGGAATTAAACAGAGAGTATCACAGATACAAAGAGACACTTTTAATCTGAGGGGAGAAAAGAAAGAAGGAGCTTCTGACCAGGAAAGAATGTGACACCTTAAGGAGACGTGGATCTCCTGCTTATGCATGAAGGGGTTGAAACTTGCAATGCAGCTGGGAGTGAGATCACAATTCAAACAGCATGCATCCTGACATTAGCACCATCAACATCAATACTTTATGCTTTGCTACACTGAGCCTTGATAGAGGTGTTGAATGCTGTTTTATATGTATAATTAAAAGTTATTGATTTTATGTGTGTGCAGAGGAGGCTAATTTATAAATAGAACTCGGCACACAGACATGAAGTTGCAGCTGTTGGCAGTCTGTCATGGAGAAAGGAAGTGACTCTTGGAGCATCAGCACAAGAAGTCAGAGCGATTTCTCATTCTGCTCAGAGAGGAGGGTTAGTGCTCCACCACAAGGACAAACAGGCTCATTACGCTCTCAGGTTGGGGACTAAAATACACATGGATTAAACTTCTTTTTGCACGTGATGTGGTCTAATGTCTTTAAGTCAAATCAAAGCATTTTATTCAAAAGACACTCTTATATAATACACATACACCAAACAACTATAGAAATCACAAGAACTCATAAGCTTCCTTTTGTTATTTTTAGTTACAATGAAAACAGTGTATACAGTATACACTCACCTAGGATAAAGGATTATTAGGAACACCCTACTAATGCCGTGTTTGACCCCCTTTTGCCTTCAGAACTGCCTTAATTCTTCATGGCATTAATTCAACACGGGGCTGGAAGCATTCTTTAGAAATGTTGGCCCATATTGAAAGGATAACATCTTGCAGTTGATGGAGATTTGTGGGATGCACATCCAGGGCACAAAGCTCCCGTTCCACCACATCCCAAATATGTTCTATTGGGTTGAGATCTGGTGACTGTGGGGGCCATTTTAGTACAGTGAACTCATTGTCATGTTCAAGAAACCAATTTGAAATGATTCAAGCTTTGTGACATGGTGCATTATCCTGCTGGAAGTAGCCATCAGAGGATGGGTACATGGTGGTCATAAAGGGATGGATATGGTCAGAAACAATGCTCAGGTAGGCTGTGGCATTTAAACGATGCACCACCAGCAGCCTGCCCAGTGGTAACAAAGCATGACGGATCCATGTTCTCATTCTGTTTACGCCAAATTCTGAGTCTACCATCTGAATGTCTCAACAGAAATCGAGACTCATCAGACCAGACAACATTTTTACAGTCTTCAAGTGTCCAATTTTGGTGAGCTCGTGCAAATTGTAGCCTCATTTTCCAATTTTTAGTGGAGATGAGTGGTACCCGGTGGGGTCTTCTGCTGGTGTAGCCCATCCGCCTCAAGGTTGTGCGTGTTGTGGGTTCACAAATGCTTTACTGCATACCTCGGTTGTAACGAGTGGTTATTTGAGTCAAAGTTGATCTTCTATCAGCTGGAATCAGTCAGCCCGTTCTCCTCTGACCTCTAACATCAACAATGCATTTTGGCCCCCCAGGACTGCAGCATCCTGGATGTTTTTCCTTCTTCAGACCATTCTTTGTAAACCCTAGAAATGGTTGTTCGTGAAAATCCCAGTAACTGAGCAGATTGTGAAATACTCAGACCAGCCTGTCTGGCACCAACAACCACGCCACACTCAAAGTTGCTTAGATCACCTTTCGTTCCCATTCTGACATTCAGTTTGGAGTTCAGGAGATTGTCTAGACCTGGACCACAATCCTAAATGCATTGAAGCAGCTGCAATGTGATTGGTTGATTAGATAATCACATTAACGAGAAATCTTACAGGTGTTCCTAATAATCTTTAAGATGAGTGTATAATATACTGTATACACAATGGTTTTCACTCTGTTATTATTATACACATTACACACAGGCCTGAATTACACACACATGCACTAATGGAGAGATGTCAGAGAGAGGGGGCTGCAGCTGTTGATGGACAGGCGCCCTGAGCAGTTGGGGGTTTGGTGCCTTGCTCAAGAGCACATAGGCAGTGCCCAGGAGGTGAACTAACACCTCTCCAGCTACCAGTCCACCACCATACTTTGGTCGAGCGACCCCTCCAGTTCCCAACCCAACTCCCTACAGACTGAGCTACTGCCACCCCTATATGAGTCTTTCTAACATGTTGGGACTTGGTGTCAGTGAAGGAAGACAAATACAATGTTTTATATTCAGAGTTTTGGATACTATAATAATAACAATGGCCACATTAGAAACACACAGTCCATCTGTCACATCCAAGACAGCCCTCAAACCCTGTTTCTTTTTGTAAAGCACCACCTGGGGCTTTTCCTAAATTTACCATTTCCAAGCAGCGCTGGATATTACCTCGGAGGCTGCTTGTATGTTTATGTGACAGCAGAGGGCAGGGACCTGGAACACTTTAGATGACAGTTGTAGCACAAAGTGTACCATCACTTCTTCAGACTGTGGCAAAAGGAGGATTGTTCTTCTTTCCTCCCGCACAATTATGTCACAGCTAAAGAGGTGTTGTTAATCAGTAATAATAATAATAATAATAATATTTTCCTTTTCAGTCATTTACATTGTTAAATAAAAGACAAAAAGTCAGATTTCATTTTTGAGGGATCCTAAATAATGTGAGGGTTGCAGTCCACCAGTAGAGGTTGCTATTATTTTATTGTTGAAGCACTGTACTTTTCCACAAGGACACATACTGTAGGTCTCCTCAGCTCGCTATTTACTGTTTTACTCAATAACCCCAGTATAAACAAGTAATCCGTTCTACAAATGAATCACACTGTATATTGAATTAAGAGCACAGTGATGTGCACTTTACCACCACAGTTCATCATATTAAAGAAATGAGAAAGAAATGAATTGTATCCCACTATCTCCCTGTTTGATTTATTTGCCTGGAATTAAAATTCCTCTTTTAGAGTAAGAAATCATGGGATCTGAGAAGCATTTTCTGACATGCTGAATACAAAATCAGCACAAAGTACCAAACACTCAAAACTAAACGAACAACACTGGATCCATGGGTTCTAAAAGTAAAGTTCATGTCCATTACAGTGCCGTCAAGCATCTGCTGATTTTTTAATTTAGACTTTGCAAAGCAGTCATGGCAGCAGTGGAATTGATTGATTGATTGATTGATTGATTGATTGATTTTATTTTGAATATGTAAAGAACAGAACAGCAGACAAGAAATTAAATCAAAACAAATCAATAACAACAAACAACAAGATAATAAAATAATAACAACTTGTGAACACCTGACGATCTGTTAACATATCCGAAAAAGAGTGGGAAGAAGTATAAACGTATTTAATCCCTAAAGAATGATTCATTCTGTCTCGGTCTCTATAAAGTGGCGTATGCTGCAGGTGGGAAGCCAGTGCATTTCCCTACTCGGGTGATTTGGGCCTAATATGCCGGGTGGTCGACCCCACTGAAGGCAGGACGTCCTGATGTGGAGCGAATGCACCTGTGTTTCCTGGTGCTTATCAACATCTGCACTGTTGCTGCTGCTTTGTTTACCTTTCACTGCTCGTTCTGAGGCTGTTTTATTTGGCCGCGGGTCTTATTGCGCATTAATTGCGCAGGAATGCATCTGTGAGGGTCTCAGCTGTTGCTCTGACCTCTGTATGTGATGCTGATTTGTGTTATGCTTGGGGTGATCTTGCACATAATTGGAATCCTGTTGTTGTTGTTGCAACGATCCAATCAACATCCTAGTGTATAGGAGATATTCATAACGATCATCTTGATTGCAGCAGTGACTTGGTTTATTTGTAAAATGATTAAATGAAGCAGCTGTAACCAGGATTCAAAGGATGTTTTTTATCTCTTCTCGTCTGCAGAGTTTGATGGTTTAATGTCTCTTCATTTCCAGGCTAGTCAACAATAACATCTGAAACAGTCAAACACATGGATCTTGACAAATCATCTGAAATACTACACTGGAGTACAGTTTTGATCCAACTGCAGAGGGTTGTTGCTTTTCCACAATGCTGACCTTAACAAAGAGGCCAGCCGCACAAATCTGTCCTGGCCCAGCAGTAAACCACTATGTAATCCACTAATACTTCCTTCCGAAGAGGCTGCGTGTTATTGTTGGGCCGTGCCACGTAAGCCCTGAAAAATAAAGATGGGAAAGACGGTAAATTAAAGCAAGCTCAATACAGCGAGGGCCAGCCAGGAGGCTAAGAGGAAACCTGGTCCCCTGCAGAGCGGCCGACAGGATGACAGAGAGCACAGCTGGAGCCAGACGAAGTCATTAGAGGCTGAGGGAGAACTAAAGGTCCCTGGTTTGGATTTATGTGACAGGTTTCATGACAATGTTTTACATGATGAAGAGGATGGAAGCAGAAGTGGATGAAGTACGATAAGAGATAAAACAGGAGTTGTTTGGAGTGTTTACAGTTGTAGAGGCTTTAAAATGGCACTGTTTTATGTTAAAGATGTTTTTCTGTGTCACTGATAACTGCTATTGGCTTTAAATAACATTAAGAGCAGCTCTTTGAGGCTGTATGGCCACAGTGGTGCTTTGAGCTAAATGCTAACGTCAGCATGTAAGCATGCAGACGTTAGCATTTAGCTCAAAGTACCACTGTGGCCATTTAGCAGTTATAATGTTTACCATGCTCACCATTTTAGTTCAGCGTGTTAGCATGCTAATATATCCTAATTAGTAGCCTAGTCTTTATCCACAACGTTCCACTTCTGGGATTGCTCCGGTGCTGCAGGAAATTCCGCCCAACGTCCGTCTTTTCGGCCGGATGTCTGGTACCTTCCGCTTTCTTTCTGTTGGAATTTTAAACTCCGGTGCATTTATGAGGACTATGGTTAACTGCTCCACAGATCTCTGCAGGGTAAATCCAGACAGCTAGCTAGACTATCTGTCCAATCTGAGTTTTCTGTTGCACGACTGGCTTCCGAGTTCCAAGGTAAATGGAACGAACTATAAGCTACCAAATATTTTAGTGTGAAATGGTAAAAGCCTACTTAAGTCAGTTTTTCTTTTCTGAAATGAAATGGGTCTTCTGTAAAGGTAAGTGTGCCTCTAGTGTGAGCCAATGAATATGGATATGAACCTGGTAAAATGGTTATTAGAAAATTAGCCTGATTATTAGAGGATTCCTCATGATTTGCATGCTTCATCTACTGTATTTTAGAGATATTGAATGTGTTAGTAAAATATCTGGCCTATTTGTTTGGAGACATAGTCTTGTTACCAGAGATCTTATAAAAACATGTTGCTATTGGCTTTCATCACATCAGTCAGCCATCACACTTCATTACTTTAGACCGCAGCAGCCTCTGGAGCAATAATTGGCCACACACTTCTCACTCGTTACATCAACTTCTATAATGTTACCAACACTGAGCTCTGAAATCAAAAGCCCAAAATAGGACCTGCACATTTATGTTTCCACTGTTCTTTTATTCAAAGTATCATACTTTCTGACGTCCATACTGGTTTCCCATTTATTTTTGTGTTTTTTCCCAACATGACACAGGAAAGGACACATAAAATAACACTTCACTTTATGAGTTACACAAACAAGTAAATGCTCTTTAACTTCAACTTCCCAGGATGTCTTAACATGATTTAAAGTCTCTCTGGGATCCATATTAGCCGATTCGGCCTTTACTCACATCTGAAAGAGAAATATACTTTTCAGCTCTTTTCATCCAACTAAGAAGCCTTCATGCTATTATCAGTCTGAATGGCTCCTGCCGGGACCTGCAGCCTTTCTCTGCTTCACACCCTTTGTGTACACCAAGTGTCATTCTCACTCCCACAGATCATCAATCATATCCAGCTCCTTTTGAGTTTTTCTAGATGAGGGAGTCCCTAACCTTAACTCACGTTTACATTTTATTCTACTCTATTTATTTTGCAAAACCACATGAGTTTGTACTCACACCAGCATTGTACAATCCAAAATGGCTTCTTTCCCTACAGTTGGACAGAATACCTCTTTCTTAGATAAGCAATATGTGCAAATGGCAACTATACTTGTTATAAAAGTCAAGAAACTTGCTGATAAAAGTTGACCTTTGGTAGTCTCGAGAAATCCGAGATCAGAAAACTTGTTCTTGAAGATTTGGAAATCTCTAAAATGCATTAAGTTGACATGGATATTGATACAACGCTCTGCACATATAAAAAAAAAGATTCTTTCAGTGTATAACTTAATGCCAAATCTTAACAGTTCTGCAGAGACCACACAGTTGGTTTGGAATTATAGAGTCTGCTGCGGTGAAAGCGGGATGACTTGGAGTTGCACCCAATATAATGATTTCAAGGTGACTTGCATCTGATGAATTTATGAGTTCATTCCCCAGTGCCCTGTTAGCTTTTTAAAATGTTTGCTTTATCGGTGGTCGATTCTGTGCCAGTTATGTGGTTGCACAGATGATTTCTTTAGTTGCTTGTGTTGGTGATTGCCCCACAACATGAAAACATTTAAGAGCCAGTCGTTGATTTAAAGACATGCAAAATGATGTCACTGTCACAGAGAGCCAAAATATGGGACTTTCTTCTTCCCTCACAACGCTATGCAGCGAGCCAAACGCACTTCCAATAAAGTTTGAAGCAGTTGGCATTTTAAGTCTTTACTGGAGGCAATTGTGAAACTGTAACAGCATCAGAAAAACACAACAAATTCAATGAAAGTGATTACAAATCAGAAGAAAATGAGATACAATGAACATGAAACCAAATAACAAGAAAACTGGATTCACAAAACCAGCATATAATGCTTAATTTGCTCAATGTTAGTTCAAAGGGAAGAAAAACATTATTATTCTGTTCACACATTATTCCAAGACCATTTAAATAGCTACTTTAGCTGCTTTAAATGTTCGGATTATCTGGTTCATTAGCCAGTGAACCACATACAAACACTGAACATCTTAAATTATGCTAGGAAGGAACAAAGTATGGTCATTGAAATATTGAATCTAAATCTAGTAAACAAACCAGAGTCCACAAGAGTAAAATACATAACAGTTAGCCCATTCACAGTCACTTAGAATGCATTAGAAACACATGTAATAGCTAGCTTGCTTAGCGTTACACTGCTCGCAGAAAAACTAAATTAACAAATCACAAATCAACCATCACAGAACAGCTAAAATAAAAACAGAACCTACTGTACAGACACTACTACAACAAGGGAAGATAAAAAGTTGCCTGTGAATAGTTGCTTGCTAACAGATCTGACATAATAGTGGATGTAACCATAGCCATATAACAGATATATTTATATCTATGGATGTAACATTGTCTATAGAACCCTGTCAGTAGTGGCTTCTACAAGCAACATAATGAAACCAGAATATGGTGGCAGAATAGCTTTTTCACTTTCAAATAGAGAGGCAAAGTCCCTCCCCTTCTGGTAGACCTCATGGGACCTTAATTTGGAAAAAATATGAACTGTTGTGAACGGGGAGAGACAAATAATTTTTTTATCCCGTTTGAATTGAGCCATGGATTACAAATATGTTCGTCAATTTAAAAGATATTTTTTCAACTGAAGAAAGTCTTAGTTTATTGTATGACCACTTAGTTTTGTGTAAAACCGCTCGGTGAACTACATCTCTCGTCTCCCACAATTTACATCACCTTGCTTAATGCTCGGCCTGCTCGCTAGCTAGCTAGCTTAGCTCTGTTAAACAACCCATGTAACGTTATCGCACCTGATGTGTTTTATCCAGTGAAGTTTTATCAGCAAAGAAAAGGAAAAAATGAGCGAAATCCTCTGCTCATGTGAGTAACGTTACATCTCGGTACCAAACACACAGACATCGTAGCTTCAGCGAGACGTCCTCCATGCCACTTTGAAGCGTGTAGTCTTTCTAATTACGTATTTTCACAGTCTTATACTTCAACAGTTTAACAATAAACTGACGAACGTCATATGTGCAATCCATGGCTCAATTCAAACGGGATCAAAAAATAATTAGTCTTTCCCTGTTCACTACCGTTCATATTTTTTCCAAATTAAGGTCCCATGGCGGTCCGCTGGGAGGGGAGGGACTGGGCAGCAAGGGAGTGCAAATATTTAAAAGTATCAAATATTCACATTGTTTTAGGAGCAGTACTACTGTACTGTAGCCTACTTTTCTTTAATTAAAGCTGCAGATCGGGTGTCATGACATTTTTTCATTAAGGGTTAATAGAGCATTCACAGCATTCCATATGCACCATACAGGGTTAAGAATTGTGGCCTTAGTTACGTTCAGACTTCTTGCTTTTAAAGCCTGATGGTAAAATTCTGGTTTTGACAAAGCCTGACAGACCTATTTAGTCTGTAGTGTTGATGATAATCTATTTTCACTTAGACACCAACGGGCATTTTGGTTAAGTTAATTACACTAATTCAGTGAGTGTACGCAAATGGATTTAGCTATAAAGTTGCAACTGCCTCTGTGTGTGACTGAACAGGTCTCTATGCAGACATACTGAATAATTTACTGTAGATGTCAGGTTTAACTGGCAAGCACGCCAGAAAACTACTCCCACCGCTAAAGATGACCAATAAAAACGAAAGCAAGTTGACACTAAAGGTTGTATTCTCAGTTTATTTTCACTCATCTTAAATATTTGCCTCTAATATTATTTATATTTGAGTTCATTGCTTAACTATTTAAATCTCACTTGTTTTAAAACTAAATCACTTTTACTTTTAATGTTTTAACCCCATATTTCTACACAAGGCCTACCAAATGAAAGAGGATTATATCATTAGTGGTTAAACTTTCTGTGACTTCTTTGCTTAAGTCCAACAATCTTAGTTGTAATATAATAAGAATCTGTGCTAGTGCAAATCTATTTGTACTGGATTAATACTACTGAAATAACGAGCACATTCGTATAAGGCATTTTATGATTAAATCTAAAGACAAATGTTCCATTTTTACTATCACTTCCTCTCTCTCTATGTATCCTCAATGTTTTTATTCATTTCCATGTGAGCAGGTGGTCTCTCTAGGGGGATCCAATGGCCCTGAGTGTTCATACTGCAGGTACTGTCTTCTGTCATATCTGATTTGGTTGAGGTCCAACGCTGTTTGCCTGACTGCAGCTCAGACCCACAGGGAGTCCCATCGCCTCGCCAGCCCCCTGCTCTTCCTCAGTTAACCGGAAAGGATCCACTTTCAGCAGAGCAGCCTGGCTGTGGACGTGAGGAGCTGGTCGTGTGTGTGTGTGTGTGTGTGTGTGTGTGCGTACGTGCAGATGTGGAGATGACAAGTGAAACGGCACTTTGCTTTGACACCCTGAATGTCCACTGGAGACAAAACCTCCCCCAGTTTAGAAGTGGTTCTTGGTAGGTCCTGTCCTTACACCAACAAAGGACAAAGCTTCAGACCCACATAGGTGTTTGCCAGCGTGTGCGGACTCTCTTCACACTCCACTGCTCCAGACTCTATAGAACACATTCCAGTGAGGGTGTTGGGTCAGTGCAGGCGCTGAAGGACACGTGGTGGTTTGCAGGCTGCACTCATTTGTTTAACCTCTGATTAGGACCAGGAATGTCAACTATTGAGGAGACACTACAGGTCCCGACAGCATTTGACACTTTGGCAGTCTGTCATTGCCACAAGCAAGCAAAGCGAGTCACCGCTCGAGACAAAAGCCACTCCACTGCCGGGGCAGAGAGTGAGTTTAATGTTTGAACCATATGGTTTGGTCCCGAAAAGGCCGGAAGAAAGCATATCTATCTGTGGGATTTATCTCATGTCTATCTGTGCAAAAAGCTTGCTTTGCATGACATACAGTATAGCGTTTGTATCAGGAGATTTAAACTGATGTTGAAGATATTATCGTGAAACCAAACTTTTTTTTTTTAAGTTAAAGTATGTCTCCTTAAAGAAAGACGTAATGAAGGACATTTTAGAACCCTGACTTTAAACCCGTCTATCATCACATCAATTTGGCACAAAAAGTGCAGACTAAAGCCAGATTGAAAACATTTTCTCTTTTATTTAATCTAGCAACACAACACTGACCACATGTTACAAAAGATGTTTAAATAAATCTGCAAATCTGGAATTGAATGAGGTAAAAGCAGAGTTATCAAAGGCACATTTCTCCAGGGTTATTATCTTAACTTCTATGTTTTATGCTCAACTTCAAAACACCATTGTAGATCTGGCAGAGGAAAAACAGAAACTAAAGAATAGCTTTCCTCAGGAAAGCTGCTCTATACGTACACACACATTAAATTATACAATTTTAGTATGCTAATAAACATGTCGATTGTAGTTTTACAAGATCCAGATACACGTTGTCTTCTCGCCACATGTACTGTACCTTTAGTAAATACTCCACAGTAGATTCTGTTGTTATGGAAGTTGGAAGCTGGAAGTTATGAAATATGTGTTCACACGGATCACTTGGTGGAATCATTAATTTCATGCTTCATATCCAACTCCAGCTCCTTTTTTTTTCAAAGCTGCGTTGATGAGAAACAGAAATTGGCTGGATTCTGAGGCTGTCATGTTGATGTCTGTGAAAAACATTTTGGATGCAACTTGTCTTAATGATCTGCTATTTGTCTAAAGGTAAGAGATTAGGAACAGTCTTAAAGGGGTTTTACAACATCCTTTATAGATAGAAATACGATTCAGTAATATGAACTTTGACCTCATTCTTTGTGAGCTTCGTACATATGGGACACCAGCTTAATATAAGCATTAACATCTTTGTGAATATGGAGGTATCATGACGTGGTACTTCCATCATGACACTCAGGAATATACTATATATATCTGTGTATTTAAAAAAAAAAATACACATTACTTGTTTTATATGCAAACGTACATTCTAATCCCCAATGTGCACACAGCTGTAATTGATATATATATCACTAATTATACGCATCTGTATTAATGTCCTTGTTTTTCATATTCAGCAGAAAGCAACGTGATCACTCACAATCTAAACCTTGGCACGTATTAGTTGTTTCTCAGCCAATAACAAAAAGGCAAAAGGATCTCAGTCCAGAATCTAATCCAATAATAACCTCACATATGAACTCTAAAAATAATCACACTCTCTGAAGACAGCTAGTGTGTAACTGCCAGCAAGTGACCCTTGTAACTATTACCAACTCATTACTTGAATTTCAAGGTTACTTTAAAACGGAGTGTGTTTACACATAATGCAGATAGAAATTCAGCATACACTGTACAGTACAAAAAAACTATTTCATCTCACGTTCAATATCGTATAGAGTTGGGATAACAAAAATACAAAAAAATAAACAACACAATATATAATACATTCATAATATTTATGGGCTGTGTTCTGTTAGCATCATTTTAATAAAAAAGCAAAATCTCTCATTCGTCTCCTTAGAGCGCTCCAGATAAGTTCTGTTCTGCAGTTTAAGGAGTCAGTGCTGCTCTGTGATAGCTGCTTTCCATTCAGTATAGCTCAAGTCCTCCATATTATTACAACGCAGGTCCCCAGGAAAATGGAAATAATTGTGGTTTGACATCATGCTTGAATTTTCATACAAGCTGACCTTAGAGCATGCGCAAAATGTGCACCAATTCCAGGCGTAACATAATCCACCTGAAAGCATTTGTCCCTAAATAACGTCAAGTTTGTGAATCTGCTTGTGAACTGAAATCAGTTCAGGTGAATCTGTGTCTTTCTTCCTCTTCATGGATGCTCTTCAGTTCATTGAGGGGAAAGGTTATGAGGCAACAGCAGAACAGCAATAGCTCCAACGGAAGGACCAGGTTGAATAAAAAAAAATAAAAAAGATTAATTGGATGACTCCCAGGTCCAGCGAAATGAGATGAGACAAGAGGATAAAATAGGGAGGGTCCCTCTAATGTGCTACATGGCCGTTTTGAAGTTTAAACTTCAAAAGACTAGGAGAAGTCCAGAGGGCGGATCATCATGACCGTGGCTCGTAGCGAGTAGCTGGGGCCCTTAAAGTAGTGCCACTTGATACCGTTTAACTTCCCTACATGTTGTCCTTGGGTAAAGTACATGCCGTTAAGGTTGGACGGGCCACAGGCATCAAACCACCAACCTGAATAGAGACACAATTTAATATTAGTTGCAAATTCTCAATGCCTTTTAGCAGAACAAACAAGGCTTTGAGTAAATAGTGTTTTGTCAAGGTGTTGATAAAGTCACCTCAATCATAACTTTTTGTGCGTGTTACTGTCAAGGTTGAACGTTTCCCATGGCCTCTCCCTCAGGGCCATGGCAATGGTTCAGACACCATTTCACTGCTATCTGCTCAATGTGTTACTGTCACTGAGTTCATTGGGATACCAGTACCTGTTGCTGAACACTTTCAGTACCTCTTTCTATTTAAAGCAAAGAGTGCATGTGCACAAGAAGAGTTGTGCATGGCATGGGAAACTTTTATTCTACTCCCAAGGTGACACATTTCATACTTTCACTGAAGTGGATCTGGTACCAAGAGAAAGGGTAGATGTGCTCGGACATAGAGTTATTTTATAATTCAAGACACACAATGGCTTCCTGTGTCTTTTTTAGAATTAGAAGTTTACAAGGGTCTGAATGGTTTAGCATCTCCATACTTAATGAACGGTTTCTGCCACTACCTGCTGCCTAGAAGAAGAAGTAGTAGTACTTTATCAATCCCTCTTGGGGAAATTCAGTTTTAGTTTTAGGTCACTGAAGGCTCGTTTTCATACTTCTGTCTTATTATGGACCATAATCTGTCGAACAACCTGCCCATAAATATCCACCATGCAACTTCCTTTTTAATCTGGCTTTTAAGCAGTCTGTGTCCTTACTTTATTGAATTTTACTGAACGTGTATTTCTATTCAATCTTACTTAAAGGTTATCCCTATTATTTTCTCCTGTTTCATCATATTTAAATGCTTTGCTTACCACTTTTGAAATTGTGTAGAAATGCTTTTTTAAATACACAACTTCATGTAAATGAAAGGTGCTTTATAAATATGTCTATAAGTGTTATTACGGTATTATTATGGTTAGTTTTGTATATTTCAGATGATAAGAGATATACTGAACATAACATCTATTCCATCCTAGTAATCTGTCATTCAAGTCTCATATCTGAACTAGTGAACACGCAGTCACTGATACAGTCAGATATAGAACATATGCGAGGCATGGCATGTGTCAGTCACACAGCGACAAATGGCAGCTCTTCTCTCTCCTGTCAGACCTGAATACCACAGCGGTGTACAGAATGACATTTCACAAGCCCTGCTGTCAGTAATCAGGAGCAATGTTCTGCCCTTGTTGCTGGCATGGATCACACAGATATAAATTTCACATTGATTGCTGCTTCATCATAAGACACGTACACAACATAGCATGGAAACTGGTGGACACCTTACATTTCCACAGCTGTTTATAATTTTAGGATGCTGGCACCAGTAGGAATCAAATATGAAATTGCACTTGCTCTGCGTACATTTTTTTGTAGGATCTTTTAAGAATAGTCCTTAAGCTGGGGAGCTCTTTCAAAGGACACACTGCACCTGACATTTTTGGAGATGGACCAAAGTTGTTAAAGCTTAAAGCTGCTATAGTCAGTATTTATAATTGAACAATGGATTGAATCATTATGTGTAATGTAAGAGGTGTTGCTTGTAGTGATAAACCTACAGGAAAATTATCACCAACTCTGCAGTTTCCCTCAACTCTACGGGGCATTTTGGCATCTTTTAGCTCATTGTTTTAGTTTTAGAGCCTACAGCTTTACGGTTTGGGTTCACTCTCACAGGTGTCATCAGTTTCCAGCCACAGCATACAGCTGTTCTCAGTGAGTAAGCTAATAAACAACAACAATGTACACGACCTGCCCAGCATCAAACAACAGAGAGACAAAGTTAACGATTAGCTGGTGAACAAAGTAGTGCATTTAGTAGTAAACGAGTGTTGGTGGAGACCAAAACAGAGCTAAAAGGAGAGTGAATATTGGACTTAAAATTTGCCAGGTTGCTATAAGTTGGATGTGTAAATACGCAATAAGTTTGATGTGTCAACTTAAAAGGTGATATGTCAATGCTGTGTTTACAGCTTGTTTCCGCTGCCCTCAAGGGGCCAAAAAAAAACATTAAAGATGAAAAACATGATCACAAAGAATAGGCTAGGGTTGAGTAACAGCTGGAATAAAAAGACATTTGAGGAGTAGACAGTACCAGTAGAAAAGCTGGTGGTAATGTCCTGTAGTTGATACAATGATGGGATGAGGTTTGGTTATAGCATGTCACAGTGTGTGTTGTGCAACCTGCTGTTTCATTTTATTGAGACATTGTTTTTCCTTTCAAACAATGAAGCGGAATACAGCGAAAGTCACCTACTTGCCATCCCTCACTTGTTGATAAACCACAGACCACACAACCTATGTCACACACACAAACATTCAGTGTGCACAGCAGCAATCTTTTGGGATTTATGATCAGTATCCTCTCGGTTTCCAGGCGAGCGCTTTTTACAGACTTGTAAAAAAGTAGGGGTGTCTTATTTTGAAAAGAAAGACCCCGCTAGTGCAGTTCACATGATAGAGGGATCCCCTCTGCCTCCTACTGTCAGTGCTGTATCCCTACTGTATGTTCTAGTGCTGTGCAAATATATACATTACAGTATGTGTGTGTCCATACTACATCCTCCTCCGTATTCTTAACATGGCATGCTACAGTTGTCCTCGTAAATGTGGCAGAGAAGTATTTTCCTCTTGTATATTCCAGACACTTACATCATCTGATGTCAGCCCTGCTCTTGTAAATGCAGGGTATAAATCAAATGATATACTGTACATACTGTAGCACAGTGCTGGGTTCGGACCAACCTTGACTCAGGCTACATGTTGTCATGCCTCTCCTTTGTGGCTTGCTATAGGCAGGCTATGAATCAAGCAGAGTAGGGGTGTTGATTAGTGATCAGATGCCAGTTCCCTTTAACCCACTGCATTCACAATGACCTAAGAGGTAATGCTGAACTTAAATCTGCACTTAGAAATGCTTGATTAGTACCAGGTCAGGACTCCACAGCAATAGAGCTGCCATGCGGTGACAGCGAGGGTCACTGGGCTCCACTTACACAGCAGGAGAAGCAGAGTCATTTTAAATCTTTCTGACACTTGGTGCCGCGCCCAGGGATTTTTATAATGTGCTCGTTTCCAACCACAGTGCAACTGGGAGGGGATGCAGAATATAGCCTAATAGGTGCAGATAGATGTATAAGTGGCCATGTTAGCCCATTGCATGTCTTGCAAGAGCAGGTTGTGATTATAATGACCTGAACGAATGACCGTGCAATGAACATTGTGAGGTTGGTCATAAAGCCAATCAGAGGTTATTACTTTTTGAAATGGTAAAATCATGCCCGTTGATTTCTCGTAAAAGCAATTCTGTATTGTCCCGCTGTTGCCATATATAAATGCTTGAAAGATCACTGTGGTTTATTACATCTTGGGCATTGTTTGTAGTTTTCCTATTGATTATAATGACAATGTACTCCCCAAGTTAATTGCTGAGACCTGAGAGCCAAAATACATTGCTGGAAAGAAGTCTGATGGGGAAACAAACACGAGAAACCATCAGACAGAGATAGCTAAACTTATTTGGAAGAGAAAAACAAAGGCAAATGGTTAAATTATTACTTAAGATTGCTCTAAGCAATATTTCTTCATTTTAAGAGTGGATTAGATGACGATATACAATGTTAAAGCTCTCATTTGTTGTGACCAACCCACGGAGAGTAACGACTTACTTCGAAGATCCCTCAGCTCTGTGGAACTTTTTTAGTCATTGCTTTGGTTTTACAGCTTATTGGACTATTTAGCAGCTAAAGAGCCAGATATTTATTATTTAAATGTATATGAATGTATGGTTATCCTCATTGCAATTCAGTGTTTGGCTGCACTTACCACCAGTGAGCATGAGGGCACACTTGCACATGCAGTTGTCATTGTCCATGTCCTTGGTGCTGAAGTCTGCTCCGTGGATTACGAGACTGCTCTGTCTGCCTGCAGTCCCACTGTGGCTTTTCAGGAACAGCCTGAAAGACATGAGGACGAGGTAGAGGAAGGAGTCAGGACATGAAAACACATCAGGGGGAGGAAGCGGGGAGAGGAGTATGGTGGAGTGAGCAATGTAAGCAATAAAGACAGCAAGAAGACATAACATGCTTCAAGAAATGTCTCCTGAGAGAGATTTATTTTTTGTTGTGATTGAGTACATATAGAACACCTGGAACAACATTAACAGGGTGGAGAGAAGATAAAATAAAGAATGAAAGAAAGACAGAGCATATGAAAGAATAAGAAATGGGGAGGGAGAGAGAGAGAGAGAGAGAGAGAGAGACAGAGAGGAAAGAACATGCAGTGTAAGGAATGTCTGGGAATCACATTTCCATCCGCAGGGCCAGAGTACGTTAATTTACACCACAAATACTGACCTTTAACAGCTATACACAGTAAAAGAGCAATAAGCAACCTGTTTAACCTATCATCCATCCATAGCTGGGCAGGTAGGGCATACTCTCAAGTCTTTGGTATCCAAGTATGCAATTTTTCTCTCTGTCTTGTCTTCTTGTGTTTAATCAAACAGCTCCTACTGTTCATCACATTATTTTTGCTGCTAGGCTATTGTATCCCCTCAAATACAGTGGTGTATCTATAGGCTGGTTCACATACTGCACTGCTAGGAATTCATTTTCTTCATGAGAACCTTTCTATAAATTAGCAAATTAAATCCCCTAAAGAAAATTGGTATATTGTTCTAGTACCATGTTGTTGAAGTTTTAGTGCAGAGAAAAGAGACTAAAACACTATAATACTGCTTTGTGGGGTTATTGCCTTTGTCTGTTCAGGTTATGCTACCCAGTTCCTCTTCTACTCCAGAAAAGTCACTGCTGTGCATCATCACATCATTTTTTGGGCACATGGAGATAAATGAAAATGTATGTCATAAATTAACCATGTGCTGCAAGCAAGCTATCAACAAGATAATATTAAACTTTCTTGCCATCTTTTCACGCTGAGGATTATTCCAACAAACAGCACATCTATGGGACTGATAAGCCGTCATTCCCAAGCTGAATTCCTCAACACACTTGGCGCTCAACACATAAATTGAAAACTAATATGCAGTTTGGAAGCAGATTTCTTTAGGGTGTGTCATACTGTGAACTCACTCGAGGTGTGAATGGGAACTGCTGCATGCGGATCTGACAATCCTTTCATCCCTTTGACAGCTCTTCCATTACCAGCACATGCCTTCCCTTAAACTGCTGCATCACACACTTGCCTTTTTTCTTTTTCTTTTCATGTCTTTCTCTCACGCCCTCTCGGTTTCACTTTCTCCCAATAGAAGAGATTGCACATCCAAAGAGCAGGAGTGCAGCACCAAGCCAACGAGGTCTCCATTATTTAGTATGGTTCACTCTCAGTGAAAGCAATTTCCTGAGTTCATTTCTTGACAACAGGGGACCATGGGCGTGTAGCGAACCTTGCACCCAGTTTGAGTTTTCCGATGAGAAAGTAACAAATATAAAAATATTTTATGTTTAGGGAGATGTTGCACCTCGAGCCTTTGTGAAGCTTGTACCTCTGAGGCATCAGCATGAATACCTAAAAGAAAGAGACTGGTAGACTCCCTGGGATGGAAAGTCATTTAACGTGAATGACTTCTGTATTTAGACAGCTGTGTAAATGGTTGACTTGTACAGCAGAGTAAAAAGTGTGACTGTGGGTCACAGTGGGGAATTCACTAAGCCACTAAACCAACACGTGTAATCCTACAATGTAAGGGTGAGTCATGTGTCTAATCAGTGGCACCGAATGATCACTGGATATGGCACTTTGGATAAGGGCCTGTGAGTATATTATAAGCACTTGGGTGTGCACATAGATACTGACGTATTAACTGGTGTCTACAAGGCAACAGATGTCTCCGGAGATGCTTTCCAGTTCAGAGTAAAGTCACACTGCCTCACTTACGGGTAGCATGACTTCTATCAGCTAATTCCTGATTCTGAGGAATAAAACATGCAATGTCAAGGATGAGGTCTGCTACCGCTCTGATAAAGAACAGACTTTGCTGCACATTTACACTCCATTTTCCAAAGCTCTCACGATCTCTGTTGCGCTAAGGAATTGCCAAGGCACATCATCAAGAGGGATTTTCAGCATGACACTTTGACAGGCTGCTTTAAATAGTCTGCGGCTGTGTTTACCGGCTGTGCTGCATATTTACCAGACCAACAAACCCCAACTCAACTGACATCTGCAGTTCTTCCTGTCAGGATCCATTATGCATTCAAATGATAAGTGGGGTAATGTAAAGACGGGCCAAGAACTCAAGAGGAAGAGATGCTTTTCCTGAGGCATGTTTCTAAGAATGAGAGCGAAAAACACAGAGACAGAGAGATTGACAGAGAGATGGCGTCTAATAGTTCACATCAATAAAATGACAGACATCTGCTCAGCCATATCGGGAACTTAACAGGCATTACATGCTAATCTGATTGTTCTTGTTGAAGTAACTTAGTAATGTGATTGGTCAAGGCTCATTAGTAACCTAAATATTGAGCTGTGAGGGGAATCATTTGGTTTTACTCAATGACACCTCTGGGGAGGGAGAATGGGGTCACGCCATCACATTCTTCTAATATCCACCATGGACGCCGGCTTGTTTGTGATCTTTCAACATATTTAGGAAGTTAAAGTACCAACAGTGCATGGCATCATAAGGGTCAGTTCACACAAATTACAAAAAAACATATGTTCCCATTTACCCCTGGTGGTATCTTGTCATGCATTTTTTTTTTTCTTTTCCTAAAGCTTTTACAGCATCTAATCTGAGACTTCTGCTGATCACAAATACCACCCCATTCAACTTTAAAATAGGTTTACTGGTGTCATAAAAGAAAGACAGCTAACATTGGTCAGTCCACCTGAACACAACCCTCTGGGTACAGAAGCTTGAAAGTGGCACTCAGCAGGTGTTGAAATGACATGAGCGAAAAGTAACGTCTAGTAGGACAATCTGTTAGAATAATGCTACAAGCTTCCATTTTCCGGAAGGACGCTAGCCTAGCTAGCTAGCTCCCATTGTCCTACTGAAAATAACACGAGGGGTCATCATCCCAGTTGTTTAATGTTGAACGGTTGATGCTATGTGCAACATTCATAGGCTATTCATGATGTGTTCCAGTACAGTAAGTAGTGCACCACAGTAATGATCAGTGCATCTGCTAGCAATGTCGGCAATCAAATGTCAGCAAACTGCCACACAACCATGGGAAACGCCCACCTGAAGCATGTATTATATCTCATATTGCTTATATTCTGCACTTTTTAATCGCTGATATTTATTATCTCTTATCTAATTAGCTCCTTATTTTAATCTTTGTAAATATGTGTGTAGTCCTTAATACAATGCACCATTTGCAGCTGACACAACTGCAATTTCATTGTGCTTGCATAATGACAATAAAATGTGTTGAGCACCACAAATTAAATTTCACACACCCTTATTGTATTAGGGGTGGCTGCAAATGTCTCCAATGGAGCGACATCCAAACTTGGCTAAATTACAAACTATTTGCATGACTAAATTACCACTAGGGGTAAGTGAGAAAATGTTTTTTTGTGTGTGATTTGGGTGAACTGCTGCTTCAAGATTTGATGCAGATTCAGTTTCAGTTTTCATAATGGGTCTATGCTCTGGAGTATTACAGCTGCAAACTGTGTACGTGGGAAATAAGTTGTAGCAGGGTCAGGTGAGGAATAAGATGACTGAAGTGTTTATCTGAGAGCACTTCCAAGTAAAACGAGGTGACTGACATTTTATTATACTGTACGTTAAAAACATTGTTATCAAACATCATTAACACATTTACAGTGTACTTACAAGGAATGGAGGCTTCACACTTTGTTAAAAACCTTTCTATTAACTGCATTTTTTTTTTTTAAATGTCCGAGATTGCACATAAAACCTTAAATAAAATAATTAAAAGTCTGAGTTGAAATATTTTTAACACAATACATTTTGTTAGACCTGCCACATCAGGCTCAGAATCTCAGAGCCGTTCACCCTAGAAAGCACCTTAGAAACCTGAGTTAATATAAATCAGCCTTCATATCGCCAGAAATGCATTTAATTTAAAGAGAATGTGTTCATAGAGGACTACCTTAGACCTGGCTCTTTACCAAAATGTGTCCCCTTCTCCCCACATAGAGGAAAGATGTGTTAGATTGCAACTGAGCAGGCTGGGATTGGCGTGGGGCCTCCGATCTGCCAACATGTCGCTTGTTCGCAGTCTCACTATTATCTGACACTTCCCATTTCACAACACACTGTGTTACTCTGAGCAGAGGATATTGCTGTCATACAGTGACTTTATGAAAGAATGTCTTCGGAGAGGTTAAGGGAAAAGCCGTAAAACAATGTGTCTAATGGAATATATGTTACCCTGTACAAAGTTCAAGCGATTTTCTAAAGAATACGGCAGAAATAAAATACAGAAATGGTTTGAATGATCACTGTAATGTGCACAAAATCTTTCTTGAGACTCAAATGGAAGTGTTTTTTTTAAACATATGCCACTTTTCATCTTATGACTGATACAGCCAAGCTTATCCTGCTTTGTTTTCTTTCATCTTCATACATGAAGGCGACACCCCAGCGCGTGCTGTTACACACCTGGCAGTCGTTAGCCTCCTGAACTGCAGTCTGATTGGCCCATTGCAGAGGTTAATCACCCTGACCAATGGTTCGCTTCCTACTGCAAGGCTGCAGAGGTGCCTGGCTGGCTGAGACCTGCTTGACTGCTCTCTTGCCATTAGGTGTCAAATAGTTTCATTGAGACACAGATACACTGATGAAAACATTAAGTCGAACATTCAGTGAATAGCACAGTCATCTTCTTTATGTCTCATGTCCATTAAAAAGAGGACAATAAACTATCAGAAAAAGAGCTGTGCCACTCTCCTTAGAAAGCCTCTAGAAATTGACATTTTTATCCATTTAATTAGAAAATCACTCTTCACTTGGAAATCTAGCACAACAACTTCAACTCAAGGCACACTTACTAGCTTTTTCCACTGCTTTCAACCGCAGTTGTAGTTTGTTTAGTTGCCACAGAGCGTGTTTGTGTATTTCAGGCCTGTGTGTAATGTGTGTTCTAAAAACAAAACATTGTAATTTCCCTTGTGGGATTAATAAAGTATACATTATATTATTATTATTATTATTATTACATAAAGATGGATCTGTTGGTATGCGAGTTCAGCAGCTGATTGCAGCCATATCACTTTTAGTTACACAGATGAAGACCGTGTGGTGTGGTTAAAAGCTTGTAGGTGGACCTTGAGTTTTGTGTGTGATCAGTATTTTCTTAATTTTATTCTATCTTAATTTCTTGGATTTTCTGATTACTGTGCACAATCAACTTCACGTCATGTTCAGCTGCTGATCCTTTTTTCTGTCTTACACTAGTGTTGCAGCCTGTAGCTTTAACGCTTCATCTCCATATCATTGGAAACGGCGGAACCTGAAGCTTCCAGGGATGGAGTTCAAAACATAATTGAGATATCCAAGATTATCTCAGTGTGAGCATTGGAAAACAGAGGAGTCACCGTGTTTTGGAACACAAATCTGCCAATTTCTTTTCTTAATCCTCACATGAAAAACATCTAAACAAGATCTATCTGATTCCACGGGGGAAATCGGGCTATTACCATGTGGAGAAATCACTGGATTTAAGAAGTTGGCTGTCTTCCGAACAGGGAAGGATATTGAATAAAGATGTAATGGCTCGTTCAAAAATAAACATACAAGTCTTTTATTCCAGCTGGGGGGCTTTGAAGGAACATTTTCCACGTAAACCTCAACTTGTGTCTGTGCATATATTCCACTGCTGTGAATGGATAACTCAGACAATTTTGGAATTTATGGTTCTCTCTGGTGCCCAGGGTACTTCACTACATCTTACCATGCGCATTAGTGTTTTCTTGTTTTTGTCTCTCTTGAGACATAGAAACCCTTTGGACTGTATTAGCCCCATACTGCAACAACACTATTGTTATATTTCAGGGCAAACTCGACTCTTGAAACAAGTATGAGCATTAATTAAGAGAACAATAACACTAAATGCCACTTTAGTTTTCCAACCCCTCTACAACTAAGTTAAAACATTTATTTTATAGCTCATAAGTAGGCCTCTAGTCCTGTTACAGTAAGTAACCCACTGGAGGCTTGCCAACATTTAGGAAGTTTATTTTGGCTATTTACAATTTCTGTGCTGTTTTCTAACAATTATTCAGTGTTTCCGCTAAAAAAACTTTCAGCAGCAAGGGGGGGTGGGGGTAGGGTGAACGTCAACATTAACGTTACTAAAATGAAAATAGCGGTTAGTTACTTTTTTTTGTGCTTTATTTGCAATCGTCAAATCACAAGCATCATATGTCTTACATTCAAGGATATAATGTTCGTGTCCCTTCTGTACTTTCTCACAGAAAGTGTTTTTGGAACAGAATAAAATAAAAAATAAAAAAATGGTGACCGAGCCTTTGCAGTGGCTGCTCCAAACCTCTGGAATGGTCTACTTATTCATGTAAGAACAGCTCGGACCATTGAAACATTCAAGTCCTTGCTTAAGACCCATTACTATGCATTGGCTTTCAATTCAAGTTGAGCTTTGATAGCTTGACCTTTTTCTACTGTTGGTTATTTTGTATTGTATATTGTGTATTGTTTGTGTATATTATCTCTTTGATTTTGGACCTTGTTAAGCACTTTAAAAAATAACCATAGTTGACCAAACATGCTATATAAATAAAATTAAACTGAACTGAACATTTCAACTCACTATGACCACTACTATTGTATACTATTGTAAATATGAACAATATCATCGCTGTCAGTGGGCTTATATGCTAACGTTAGCTACAGTTACCTCCGAAAAATCCAGCAAATAGACGGTACCCTATGATACCTACAGTTACCTGAAACTGATTTATCGTCATCGCTCATTTTACACTCAGTTTAGCAACAAAACAAAATGCTGAGGGAACATTACTACGTTTTTTTCATGTTGGTTTTGAGCGGTATGCAACCCCACTAACCTGGGAAACGTTTTAAACCGTAAGTAATTACAGCGTGTCGGGGGAATACAACATCTCCTGCAGCGGGAAGTCAAAGGCAGAGGGACTGCAGCATTCGCTAACGTTAGCTTCCTGTCTCATCTGGGGTCTGATAAACAGTAAATTCATCAAAGTCAGTGTCCATAATGTTATTTTCCAATATGCTGTAGCTGTCATATTTCACGTTTGTCACTCTCCCTGAGAAACTGCTATACTCACGCTGTTGTTTATTTGGTTGCCATGACGTCCTGTTACTGTTCCAGTTGCTCTCCCTCAAAGGGGAGAGAGAGAGAGAGAGAGAGAGAGAGGATGACTGTTAAGTTAAGTTCAGTAGAGCAGACGGCTCTGCAGAGTCGTGTAATTACGACTTCATGACTTTTCATAAACAGCTGAAGGAGCGGCGGTGCGCCGCTGCTAAATGTATATAGTGGAAACCCTGATTATTGTCTTTTGAATCCATGATTGTCAAAAACATCTTTATGTAGACAATACTGTTTTATACAACACTGATTGTGTTCAATAAGAACAATTGCATCATGAACAATGACAAAACAATGACAAAGCCACGTATAAACCGAACCACTTCTACTCCTCTGTAACTTCAGGACCAATCTCAATAATCACTGTTTATCTTCCTGAAACAGTTTCTTAGGCAGCATTCAGTTAGTTCAGTTTGTGGGTCTGTCTTTTTCTTGTAACATAATTTAGTTGTGTGCAATTTTCTTTATTCGGTGTCATTATTTCCCTCTGACTGAGCACTATTTAATTTTTTTTTCATTCCATTTACTCTAATTAGCCACTTTTTTTTCTGCCATTTTCCCTTTTGTATTCATATTGATATGTAGCACAAAGTCCATTTTTGCATCAAAGAAACTTTGATAAATGACAGTGATTAACTGAATGTGTTGATCTGATGGCTATCATTACAACAATGTTTTCAGGTCATCAAATTATATTTGATTTTTATTATTTTCTTTTCTGCAACCAATGCTGCATCACAGCCACCAAATTAGGTTTGATGATAGGGGGCTCTTTTCTGTTGTTTATAAAGACAGTAACCTCTGCAATTATGTTAAGCCCAGTCACAATGAAGGAAAAAAACTCAAGAGCTCATTTCACAATATTATGAGGTTGTGGTTCAGTGGGAATTTTGAAGCTCTGGTCAACCCAAATTTACCCCTCAAAGTGTTGTCCACAAGATGTGTTCATTCAGCTTTAAAACAACATCGCTGATGTCAGCTTACACTGTGCAGATGTAGCCAGTGTAGATTTCTTACTTTATTTGGCTGCTATTGGCGCTATTTTGGTGCATTAATGTAGGCCTCTTGATGTGCTCCTGCTCTAATGCTCTACTTCTAAGACCATTTTTCTTTGAGTTCTACAAATCCAATGCATGTTGTGCAGGATAGATGCATGTGCATGAAAGATTTTTTTCTGTTTTCCAAACTGCACTGAAGAAAAAAAATCAAAGTCTTGAAGCCAGAGGTGCCTAAAGTCGGCAACGGTTATAGTCAAGCCAAAAATGTTACACATATTCACTTTCCATTAATTTACACTTTATTTTCTCTAATAGTATTGAAATAAGTAATGATCTTTCCCAATATATCGTTAAATTAGGAGGAAACTTGTTTATTGATGGTTAAACTGGTTTCCTTGGACATTAAGCACACACACCTATCATAACCATCTAAATATCTCTATTTTTGAGATGTGCCCCTTTATTGCATTCTCTGTCCTTAACTACCACTATTATTCAATTAATTAAAGCATCACATTGTTAATAATGTACTGATATAACAGTTATATTATGCCAGACAAAGCCAACAAGAAGTCAAGGACTGAATAAAGATAAATGGCGGGTCTAAACTTTTAGTGCACTGGTAATAAATATGACATTTATTCCGTGTACATGACTTCATTTATAATGGATTAGGACCTTATATTTCACAAAGGAATAATTGCACACTTCCCTCCCTCTCTGCAGGTTAAGTCATTTCTGTTTTTACAGTACTTTATACATAGATGAAACCAAGAAGCTGGCAGCAAGACAAACATTTCCTGGTAATGCTCAATATTGTTTATCATACATGGTGAGTCATATAGATTGTTGGACTTGGACTATTTAATTATTATACCTGGTTTTAAAGTGGTCTGTTCGTGGCCTCGTTTATGTGCTTTTGTTCTTACAGGCTGTGTGCGTGCGTGCGTGCGTGCGTGCGTACGCGAGTGAGAGAGAGAGAGAGAGAGAGAGAAAAAAAAAAAAAAAAAAAAAAAAAAAAAAAAAAAAAAAAAAAAAAAAAAGGGAGGCATATTTACGATACCAAGTGAGGTCTTTACAAATGTTTGTCAGTCACGCGCTGACGCAGACTGTATTCCAGTAAACCACCACAGATGACATAAAATAATCCAAAACCAACTAAAAGGCTGGCCATATCACGTACAACTATCTCTTAAGTTTTAGAGCAAGAAATTGTTTGACATTTAGAAGCAAGAAGCTGCCAAAGCAAAAAACATGGCAGCGTCGGTTTGTTTTGGGCCCCGCCATCTGGTTTGTTTTGGCCCGTGTTTCAGAGGAGCAATGTGTGATTATCATACCACAACTATTTTTCAAGAACAAATCTATTTATAGAGATCAGTGTGTCGATTGGACTCCTAACAGTATGAGCCTGCATTAAAAACATGCTGGAATGGCCAGGGATGCCCTTTGTCTGCCGCAGTGGGACAAAAACAATTATTGTTTCCATAATTCAAAAGAACAAAAGGTTAAAAATGTGTAAAACACAGGAAAGGATATAAAAGCAAATATAAATGTGTGCGTGTGAAAGAGAGTTACAAACGGATAGATATGGTAAAGTACATACTGTATTGAGGCTTGATACCCAGCCCTAAAAATATATGGGCCTGCACTTCACATATCTGTGTGCCATGTACACAAGCCTAAAGTCTGTGCGTGGGTCCTGCCAAAGAGCCAGAAATAAAGACTAAAAGGTACAGTAACAAGAGATGGACTTTTCTCAAATCTCAACTCTGCGTATAAATTCAAACAAAACCAAAAAACAACAATCTCCTCCTCTTGATTGAAATCCAATTCTCCAGTCAAAACCACAAAGCCCACTCCAGGTACGGGTTCCTCAAGACGGAAACCTCGTGAAGTGAAAGCCCTGTCATCGCAAGACAATTCTGAAAATTACATTTGGCAACAAGCCTGACTCCCCACCGCTGCAGAGAAACACTGCAAGGAATGGAATGGTTTAGGTAAAGCCTTTTAAGCCACAGAATCTCGTTGCGTTTTTCATCATTCAAAGCTGGACGCAAGTTATTTTGCAACTAAAAGGGACCTCTTATCAGAGAGAACCAGCCATCCAGTGAAAACTGCAGAATTGAAGATGTCAGACCTTCTCCTCTGAAGCCAGCAATTGCTTGGAACTCTGTGGAATTTGCAGTAGTTTTCCACATCTGAGAGGGCCAAGCATCTGCCACAGTTTGAGGCCTGTTATCATTAACCCCTTCAAAAGAAAACAGAAACCTTCGCCCCCGCAACACACAGGGACAAAGCGTCAATCAAAGGAGCATTTGTAATGAGGAGACGATGACAAGTGATAGATATGGTTTGGAAGGAATTTGCGATGAGGAAAAACTTCACCACAGACTTATATAACATGATCGATGTTATTGAAGTGTCTGGAGAGCTCACAATTACTAGCCAGGTTTATAATGTTAACACTTTTGAACATTTTGTCTTTCCATTGAAGTATTATTTCCTTATATAATTCCTTACTTCCTTTCAAAATTAACATATGCTAAAGCTTCACAATCTTTTGATATGCAGTGATCAAGGTGGCACTAGATTAAAGGTCAATAGATCACCAAGGCTATTATAATTCATTCTGAGAGGGGCATCAACGTTTGTACCATATGTCATGGAAAATTTATCCAATATTCAGTCTGGACCAAAGTAGTGGACAGACCGACCAACACTGCCATCAAAAGAGCCATGCAACTAGCGTGGCTAAAAAGTATTTATTTAATTAATTGTAGATTCATTGATTTATTCAAATTTCAGCCTGAAGACTGTATTACGTTACCATGTGGTGCAAATATGGGTTCAATCTCCTATTGAATGCTGAAAAAATCCAGTCCAGAGGATATTTACCAGCCACTGTGATGAGCTGTAATGAAGACAGAGAAATCTCGCTGTCTGTGTGCTCCTTGACCTGAAAAAACAAGCATCCCCAGCTTTGTCTACCAGGAGCAATACAATCAGTCTTACCTGTAGTTTTGTTTCTCACTGCCGATTTGGAAGCGGTCATATAGTGAGAAGGCCTGGTGTGCATCCCAATCTGTCAGCTCTACACGGAGGGCATTCTGCCTCTGGCTGGTCAAATGGTAAACATACTCGTTCCCTAACCAGTGCTCTGCAGACAAGCTGCCAAAACCCTGCAACGAAGGAAAAGAAACACAATAATCAGTGTGGAGCTAGCACTTCAAATCCTTTTTGTAAATCATGGACTAGAGATTATGCAGTGTTATCTGCCCTATTTTCCTAGAATGATACAATCTCAACACTAGAGGATTGCGGAATGGATGGAAAGGAATTTTCTCATTTATTTACTCATTTATTTTTTGTCAAAATCAGAAATTAGACCAGAGCAAACGGTTCCTGATAATAAATAATGTGGCAGTTTATCCACCAGCAGAAATGTTTCTGTTCTGCATAAATATATATATATATATATATTTTTTTTTATTACTCATAGCATTCTTTTCCATTCCTCCAGAACTCAGTGAAAAAGTCACACACATTACTCAAATTGTGTATTAATGTATTTTAGGCTATCTTTTGGCTTGATCCTCCACATGGATAGACTAACCTACCTATAAAAGTGCCTAAATTGGTACCAGCTGAAATAGACACACACGTTTTTCCATTTCTGTCTTTCTCTCAAGTCACACATGCTAAAGTCATTATTACCTAAATATTTCTTTCAAAAAATATATACTGTATGCATGGGACACTCCTTCAAACAACAGCAAAAGTTTGTATTTGATCAGAGTTGCTCCCGGTCACAGGCAAAGTGCTTCTGACAGCAGCAAGAGCAGTGGATTGCAGAGGGGAATATCCCAAAGCAGGATGACATTACAGCTCTGACAGGACAGTCTGGACCACTCCATTAAAGATTAGGAAAGAGGGGGGTGGAGTGGGCTAGGGAGGCAAAGTCAGGGAGAAGTCGGTGTTTGTGCTAAGCGTGTGTGGTGATGAGGAATGGGAAGGAGGGAAAGTAAATATGGGGCATTCCTCGAGCCTTAGACATGTTCTGCCGAGTGGGTGGAAGAGAAAGTGACTGGGGCCCATTACCGCTTTCTCTCCTTTTATCTCTCACTTTCTCTAGAATTGATCTCACTCCTGATGAGATGTTCCCCTCGGACTGTCTTTCAGCTCGGTCCAACGCCTCATACTGTGACTGTGGTTTATCTCGAGAACCCTGGCTGGAGAAAAGGCTTGGAATCAAGCTCCGTTGACAGTTTTCCATTATACAGTTCCGGTTCTTCACGATCCTTCACACGCAAACCTGATCTACATCAGCTCAGCTCAGAAAAGATGAGAAGATAGTTAGTCATATTGTTGGACTTAGCGCTTGGTTTGCATTTAAGTTACACTTGCTAAAATCACTATGTCTGGGGGGAAAAGTAATTGTAAACACTGAGCCCTGTAAAACTCAAACTGTTGTTACAAAGATAAACTAGAATTACAGAGAGTCCAATACTCTACAACAGTGGTTCTTAACCTTTTTTGTCTGACCTAACCTCATCAGCACCAACCTTGATGTTCTTATAACTGGATTATAACTGAATGTTATATTTAATATTTAACAATATTAATTATATGTTACAATACTTTATTTTCTTCATACAATTGAAGTGTCAATGTTTAGGTTGCTTTGGTCATACTTGCAATTGATTAGTTTCTGTACGGGCTCTCCTGTCCTTTTGTAACCTCTCTCTCATTCAAACAATTGTTGGACATTTTGTGAATTTTTTTAACTGTTTACCATTCCTGCTTAAGCTTCTAGATTGTGTTTTGCCTCCAGGGCCGAAGTTCATTCTTACTTCGGGGCTAAACCCCTTCACTTTACATAGCAGTTGGGAAAAAATAAACTTTACCTTGGTCTTGAGATGCTGCAGTGTCTATACAGGGTTAAATTGAGACCTAGAACACAATACTTCAGCGAATTTAAGACTTTTTAAGGCCTGAAATTTAGACTTTGAAATATTAGACTTTTTTTTAGATTTTTTAAGACCCCGCGGAAACGCTGACTAAGCACAGGGCTGTTCCTTAAAGCAGCTAGCTATGTTTATAACATGAGGATAGCCTTCCAGAACTCCCTGTTATTGGTCTGAAAGTCCAAACCATCCAAACATTTTTTTTACAGTAGAAACAAACCAAACCATGGTTTAATTAGATCCAGACTAATAGTGTGCCTGACTCGGTTTGATGGGCAGATTACTGGTTATTGTAAAACTTACTAGTTACAATGACTTGATCTTTCCACTTACACCATGGCAACTGCCCAAGTACCCCATGAGGTGCTTGTAGAGCAATAGTTGGGAACCATTACTCTACAAGCACCATTTTCACATGCTGATAAGAAGAAAGAGTAGGTTGTGACTATTATTTGCAAGGTCTCCAGTGATATGTGGTCTCCTGGTAATGTAATAACAAACATTAGATGGTCTTAAGATCTCATTTTAACATATGCACTACTGTACATCCCTGTTGCCAAAATTCTCTCCATGGTCCCACAAAGAAACATGTCAGTTGTTACTGAAAGATTTACAAATCCTCCATGTACACTAAATCTGTGAGCACAAGCCTCTGGAGACCAAGAATGAGAAAATTAATAACACATAAAACTCCATCGATCTCCTCCAGGCTTTTCAAGCTTTACTACGCTGTTGGATCAGCACTCTACTGTAAATGTCAGCCAAGGTCCATGCGTGTGCCCTCATGTACTGTAATGCACGCCATGCTCTCTATGACACCTGTTCAAAGCTGGAGGGTTTCCACGTCCGTCTCATTGGTACTTACTTTTTAGGCCTCACATATATTTATTTTCTTCTTCTCCCTTGTGCTCTACATTTCTTTTATTATCACGCAGTTTCTTCTTACCATTCAAACCTTTTACCAGTGTTTAGTTTATTTGATCTAACTTAGGAGTTCTCTGGTTTATAATGTCCTACAAACTCTTTGAAATCCTTTCCCATTGCCTGGTAAATTATACATCAAGAGCAGCGGAAAGAGGGGGAATAATTAAACTGGAAACACAAAGCAGATTACAGGGGATAGTCCATTTGACAATAAACTGACAGCTTGTGGAAGGTATACACAGGTGACTTACACAGCAAACACAAGCAATGCAACTGCCAGCAATACTAAAATCCAATTTACCGTCTAAACACAGCTTGGGTTCTGAAATGTTAACACCCTTAATGCAAATATGCATACATTTCTCCTTGATGACCAACAGATGAAACACCTGGCACAGTGCTAGAGAGACTAAACAAGTGTGTTGTTTGCAGATTTAGGTAATAATTTCCTGTTGGAAAAGAGGAAGAATAACAGCATGTCACTGAAGCTTCGGCTGAGGAGCGGAGCAAGTCTCAAGACACCCTTGACAATATAGCTCATACAAAGACGAGGGAGCTATTGCTGAAGAGGAATGACATCTGGATCAGTGGATCTGCCTCTTAGTTTTCAGCATGTTCAGTCAAGGCCCAAAAGCGCAAACTATTTGTCATAATCCCCCTGCGGAAGTTCTTTTTTTTTTTTTTTTTTTTAAACAGGATGTTTTGCTCATCGCACAGTTTCGTAATTTATGCTTGATGGATGTGGATGAGAGTATTCTCGCCATTTCTGTGTGTTGACTCACTGTCTTGTGTTTAAAAGGGACACCATTATCATCTTGCTTTGAATGGATATGGATGAGTGTATGCATGCTGGACAAGTGTCTTTGTGCACGCATTTGTCTCGTCTCACCATCTTGTACTCCTTCCACGTTCTCTGGAAGTCCACACTGCCGTCTTCTCTGCGCTGGATGACCGTCCATCCACCACCAGCTGTTTCCATGTTGCAATACACCTACACAATTGAAAAGAGAGAGCAAAGGAGGGTGGGAAAACACATGTATGAAGGAAATGGAACAATGAGAGCACCCATAGGTATTTTTCCAGTATTCAGAAGAAATTTAACTACCAAGCTAATTAATTCAACATTCAACGTGACTCTCAGCGGAATTGACAAACAATGAAGGGTCATTTGGACAATTATTTGGTTTACAGACACTCCTTTTCCCAGCTTTCATAATAAATCCTCTTTGGGAATGCAACGTATCTGGGTCCTTCACAAAGTTAATCAGCGCCTCCTTATCCCTCACCAACTCCCCAGAGATGTTCCTCATTAGGCGGCCTCGTTTCTGCACGATCAAAGTGGAGGTCCTGGGTGTGATGTGGCCCTTAACCTTGGACCTCAGTGTGTGTAAGCTGATAATGCAGGGCTGGTGCTCTATCTGCAGTGTTGCTCTTTGTTTTGAGGAGACCCCAGGGTGGAGTGGAGAAGGTCTCTCACCTCAGTCAGCCCACACAGCTGAACACACATGAACACAGCCTGGGTATGATTAAGGAAGTACCCTTTACAGAATCGTTTTCCCCAAGACTAGCTCATAATTCAATGGTAAACATGTACAAACTTACTTATGTACTTACAAATATAATGTGGGACCAACACAATGTGTATGTGGGAGCAGCCAATGACTCAGCAGGTGTTGGAATAACATGAACGAAAAATGACATTACACTGTGAATCAGTGCTAACGATAGCAAGCTAGACTAGGGTTCACTAGTCTCCACTCGGATAGTGAAAGCTATTGAGCTGCGGCAAGGAAACGTCCACCCAGAGGCTTGAAGCTCAGATGCTTCTTTTCACGAATACGTTCAAAAGCTGCTCCATCGTCTTTTAAAGCTATAGTGCGTAGTATCTGTCGCCCCCATGAGAAATTCTAAGTAATGACAACCAAACTGTCGGCGAGTCCACATGATACAAGCCTTCGAAGATCGTGCACCAGCCACCCCACCCCTCCTCCACACAGTAGCTAGTAGCCAAGGAGGACACGGAGGATTAAAAAAACATGGACTCTTCAGAAAAAGTAATTATCTTGTGTGGAGTTGTGTGGAGCTGATAGTCATAATTAGCTTTCCAGCAACTAATTTGGCAATGGCTTAACAGACGTTAACAGACGTTCATTAATATCTAAAAGTTAAGCAATAAAGCTTTAAAGAAAATTATGCACAAAAGCTAAATAAACAAGATAGTAATAGTATTTCCTTACACAAAAAGTAGAGTAGAATTCATATTTCTGTGATTAACCCTGCAGCACCAAGCTTGAGTTTGAGACAGAAATCCACTCACACAAACTGTCTGCCGACCTCCTAACTTATTAAATCATCACTCCCATCAATCAAGAGTACGTAAGCATAGTGTAGAGGTTAAGAACACACACATCCACACACAAACACTTGCACAATTGTCACCATCTTGATCAGCTCAGTGTCCTGTTTCACACCTCACGCTGCCAAGTGTATTTTCAGCTTTCGGCATTCATACTCCCTGTAAACCCACTATAAAAGAGTGACCTAGAAGTGATGAAAAGGCAGATATTTCACATTACAGTGTACTTGTTGGCTGTGAGATATTGTGGCTTCCCACCTTTTTGGTCTCCTGCGGGTTGATCTGGATGGTGTAGACTCCATTTTTATGAAAGCCAGCCTGGTAGAGGTCGGCACAGTCACGGAATTTCTTCTCTTCATCTGCGACCTTTGTGCTATTAGGCACAACTGTAGGTACAAAAGAAATTATGGAAACAGTGTTACACAATTTGATGTTCTACAAATACCAATCGAACATAAGTAAACTTACTTGCGGCCCTTGAGCAACTGGGTATTGCAAATTGTTTTTATAGCTGTTATGTGAATGGAATAGTTTGACATTTTGGAAAATGTCTTGTGGAGAGTAAGATGAGAAGATTAACACCACTCTGGTGGTGCTATCAATCTTCTCATCTAATTCTTTTACCAAAATATCAAACTATTCTTTTAGGACACTATGTGTAGAAACCTACAGTACATTTTGTTGCTACATATTCCAGCTGTCGGAAACATGAGAGGACCAATTTTAGACTTTGACTGACAGAATGCCAAAGCTCAGGTGTTAGTGCTTCAATATTTTGCGATAAAAGAAGGGACCAAGTAAACACTTACACCAGATACAGACACAGGAATAGCACTGCAAAAAAAACAGTCCATGCTATTAAAAACTGTTACCCTTCATGCAACCTTGTGTGTCAGACAAGTATGGAAATCACAGTTCTATAATTTTTTATGAAATCACAAATTGCAAGCAGACCCTTAGCAGGTCAATTTATCAAATTTCAGATCTGTACATCTCAGAGGAGAAAATATAAAAGGAGTTTGAGGCAGAAGCTGATCGGTGAGGTCTCACTGTGAGTATCTTGTAACGGCCAGATAAAATCTGAGGGCGACTAATTTATTAGCAGGAGAAAAGCAGTCCATCGACTGGATGATCTCCTGCTCCGAGAGAAAAGCCTCAGACTTTGACGGACCAGCTGCATCCATTTCCATCTGTAGATAATTATGGCGGCACTATTTTGAAACCAAGCAAGAGGCTAAAGACAAAATACTACAAGCTATAAATTTCAAGTTCCTGTTATAACAAGTGGTTTATATTTACCTTCCATGCCCTCGTTATATTGATGGAAATTCCTTCCGATTTTCCTTTTTTTTCCCCCTCTCCTTTCTTTCTCCTTCCTTATGAGGGGTTCATCTCAATTTACACACCATTGTTTTTATTGTTGGAATTGTTGAGTCAAAGAAGACGTCAGGGAAAAGCGAAATGTGTCAGCGATCTTTAGCCTTCGCTTTGATCCCCCCCTCCTGAGTGCAGAACATCCTGGTGGAAGCAGGACGCTTATTTGGGTGTACTAGCTGAGCATTTTGACAAAGTATTGAGTGTCAGCGACAAGAATCTCCTGCTGTGACAGGTTGACAGAGTTGGCCCTCGCACTCCAGACTCTAATACAACAAAGAGCGGCCCTGTCAGGCGGTAATTTACCCCAAGCAGGCAGACAGCGGGGCACATTTTAGAGGCCAGGGAGATCGTTTTGGTATTCGATCTGAAACAGTGTGGACAATCATTTCACAATCATCTTTGAGATCTCCCTTTGGTGGAAGAAGACTTTCTGCCCAGGGACTTGATGCTCAAGTGTAGGAGTGGCTCCCTTGAACAGCTTGCTGCCCAGCTCTACAAATATTATTTATGTCCCAATATTTATTTACAGAAAAATATTTTGTGGGTCAGTGGGGACTCGTATTCAGTAGGGGGTTCATGTGAAAAGACCAGCAGGGCTTGGGTGTTTGCATAAATCAGTACCCTTGCCAAATGAGCCCAAATACCCAGGCTAAAGAGAGTGAGTAATGGAGCTAAATGGACTGCCACAGACATCACTGCTCCCATGTGACTATAATCAGTCTCTAAATGCCGCTGAGAGTTTAAGTGATTCCATACAATATTCAATTAATTTCTCTGGTGTAGTCATATATGAAGGATGCAAATCTCTATAAAATAATACCGGTTCATTCCCACGGTACACTTTACAACAATCATGTGTAGTCCTTGTTTAAGAGGTAAAGACTATTAGGGTTGCTGTGAGAAGATTTTTGGTTAATGTGTTTCATTTTATTTCGTGAGATTCAAGTTACATTTGTTAAATAATAGAAATATACTTTCTTATACTTCCAATGTACTGCTGACGAAATACATTTTGTAGTAATCATATGAAGGAAAGATCTTGGGTAAATATTGAAAAGTCAACACTGAGTTTGAAGGCAATAATGCTTCTTTGAAAACAGAATTAAGAAAGGAAACATTTTGTAGCAGATCTTCACTCTAACTATCCTACTGTATAAGGTCTATACACAGTACTGTAGCACTACGGTCGTAATGGATTGATTTTGACCTGAATTGCCAGGTGAATGCAATTAATTAATTAATTAATTATTAACCTACCACCTCTAATGACTGGAATTGGTATGTACTGCCTTGTTTAAGGGGCTTCACATAAAAACAACAAAAAACAGCAGACTAGGATTGCGTCCACATGGCTCTCACAGAGCTTTTACCAATATGTGAAATAGCTACTTTTTTTCATGGCCACATGCACGCAGGACAGAGAAGCTCGTTACACACACAGAGGTAGTGTGACTTCATTCTCTGCTCAGTACGCCATTACTCCACTATATCTTTATATAGCAAATCTTTGTTTGCTGCTATATGGATGTTCTGAATGTCAAGTTTATGCCCTTTAAATGGCTCTAAAACATTTTGCTCCATTCGACAGTTTTAACAGACGTGTGCAAACGCAACATATAATAAAACCGTCTAGTTCACTCTGAAAAAGTAAAGGTTTGAGGAAGGTCACTGAGGTGACTCGCAATAACTGCACACTTTACAGGGTCTTAGCAACAATAAGTGTCAACTCATTCTGCTAGTCAGTGAAGCATAAAAATAATCATGTGCAGCAGTCAAAAATTTGGTCTAGATCGTAAAGTGATGCAGTTTAATGAAGTGGTTTAGGCATTACAACCCACAGACATCTAAAATAATTCCATTTTCTTCAACTCCGAGTTAGCAGCTGTAAAAATGATGAATGTCATTCATTTAGCTGGATAATAGAACACTGTAAAACAAAATCATATTTAGCAGCCAGACATTTTTGCAAAGTGTTCCAAAGCTGAGGTCAATTATCGTTAATAACAGTGTGTGGCTCATTGCGTCCTAATGAGGTTTGGGTAATGATTACAACCAAAACAAGAGCTCCATTGCCGCATCTGGCCACATCAAATATATCTTACCGGCCATCAGTTTGCACTGCAACAGTAAAAAAAAACACTGGAAACCTTAATTTTAGGAAAAGCCATACATGGACAGCTGGTTAAAAAAAAATAAAGTTTATGGAGATTTAATGTTAAGACTCCCTTTTCTAAGTATCTGTCATCTTCCCCAAAGCAAAGTCAAAGATGATTTGAGTCCATGCTTTAAAGGAAATGCTCAGGCTCAGTTTTCAAAACAGCGACTAACACAAGCAGACGCCACTCCATGGCATGAAATGCTAACCCTTTCCTCAAATTAAAACACTAATCCGTTTCTCAAACAAACAAAAGCTGTCCCCTGAACTTGAAAAAAAAAAAAAAAGAGAGCTCTGCTGCCTCTCTGTTTAAAATGCTGTTGAAAAACAGGGGCAGTGCGTCCGATGATCAGTGAGATCTACCTACTCCTTCACCTCCTTTGGACGGGGCGTCCCGCAGGAGCTATAACTGTTTGACTTATTCAGGCTGGGGTGAAGAAAGGGGAGACCTCTGACCCGCACGCCCGCGTCAACCTTCAACACCACCATGGAAGAGGAAAGGACCAACCACGGAGCAAAAGCGGCCACGTTCCATTTCTATCGCCTCTCATTAAGGCAGCCACCAATCACAGACCGCAAGACTGGCTGTGGTACCCTGTTCTACTGAAAAAATAATGTAAGAAAAACACTTGAATCTTAATACGAAAATGATACATAGTGACCAGTCAGGTCAAAATGGCCTTATAAGACCTCTGGTAATTAAATGTAACAGACACAAATCCAGAGTAAACAGATGGAGGGCGAGCAGTGGCCTCCTGTGACCTTTATTGCATGGAACATTAAAATTACAAAAGGGAGAAGCATGATAAATAAAAAGCATGTGTTAATCATGTGCAGTAGTTATCCACTCATGACTCCTACATCCCTTCATGCCCTTGTTGCTTCCTGTCTGATGGGAAACCTCAAGAAGCACTGTGGGGTCTCGAGGCGTCTCTGCAGGAAATCCACAAATGGAAATGAAGTTGCAACCAATCCCCCGACACACACATTCATGTCAAATCTCCTGTGACCAATGGGATTTAAGGCCAATGTTAGGATCAAGTGGGTTCGGCGTTTAAATGGCTGAGAAAGGGGTAAATGAGTTCACCGCGTTTGACCGAACAAGAGAGGTTGCATTGCTGTCAGGTCAAACGTAGGGCCAAAAAGGAAATCCCTTGTCTCATATTAACAGAAGGGAGAGACTCAGAGGAATAAAATAAGCATATTACTTTCTAAGCATGACTGCTTTCAGTGAAGCTGTGTGCACAGACTTTATGAAGTTAAAGCGTGAAAAGTGATTGTTGCCACATAAAAAAAAGAGCACCATGCCGGTTTATGAGAGGCACCAAACATCTTTAACAGGAGTACACGGGGTTAAAATAAGAACCATGTTTCTTCATTCATGCTGCTCTCAGTGATGCAGGATTTAATAGCCAGTGCATCCCTGTGTCTCTCAGTATGGGGTAAGGTTTATAGAACTGGTGTCATCATAATTTCATGAGGAGAAGATGTTGTAGAAGTAACATCTGACCCAAGGAAGTAAGCAATCCAAAATAAGTTGAGTGCTGCCTCACAGTTCAAGCCTCGAACAGCCAATCCACAAATTTTGCTTTACATATTGTGGTCTGGCAAAGGGTCAATAGGCATTTTCTTGGGTTAGGGTCATCGCTAGTGGGGGTAGACAAAATGTGGCTCAGTATATAACCAATCAACAGATGACAAGCGCTCTCCTGCACTGAAACATAAACATAAACCTTTCTTCGCCTGGTCGGACCAAGCCAGTGCATGGTATATGTAGTTGATTTTGCTTCAGGGTTTCAAAGTGAAACAAGAGTCTACAGACATTCTAATGGCACTAAGTGAAAAGTCAGGGGATCAAGAAAGTTCAAAATGATAACTCATCCTGAGGGGAACATGAATATTTGTACAAAATGTCATAGAAACTTATCCAATAGATGTTGAGACATTTCCCTCAAAACCACAAATGTCAACCTCATGGTGGTGCAAGTGGTGAAGTCCGACGATCAACAACGTCAGGAGGCTTCGACCTCTGGAAACCATGAATGTTTCTACAAAATTTCATGGCAATCCATCCAATAGTTGTTGGGCAGACCAACAAACAGACAGACAGACCATTCCTAGCTTTAAAAACATAGCTGTTATTTTTGAAATATCAAATTACAGTTAAACTATCCAATGCGATTGCACACAGAATAACTTTTAGGGGAGAAAAAGATCACGCAGTTGGTTAAGTCATGCTTTATGTCCATGTTGTCTTGATTTCTTTTTTTCACTCAGTTTAAAAAAACAAAACAAAAAAAAAACAGCCTTGATGTTGTTAGCATCATCTTAACCATTGCTGGTATTTCACTGACTGGTCCAGCTTTGAGCTGCTGGGCTCAATCAATTCTCAGTGGCTTTTTATCAGACTTCTCAACTTGGTTAAACATTTCCTTACACTTCTAATAGGCTGTGACTTTATCTACAACCTCAGCAACATACAATTGCCAGAATATGCTCCTCAGTACGTCAGGGCTATTGTTTAAGACCATATTTACACTTTGAACTGCTACAAAAGTTACAAAACCTCTCAGCATGTGAGGCTTTGATTCCAGTTAGCTTACCTCCATCTTTGGAGCAGAGGTTGAGCAGGTTGTGGACGGTATCCATCATCTCCTGCTGCTGTCTCTGCAGGGCTGTGCTGTTTCCTGTGGCCCGGCTCAGCTGGGCTTCTAGCTCCCCGATAACACTGCTCTGTCTCCCCACCAGGACCTGGAGACTGCCCTTCTCCTGCTTCAGTGTCTCCAGCTCTTCACGGTGCCGCATCTCCATTTCTAACATCTTCTGCTCCATGAGGCTGAGGAATAAAATAACGGAAGACATTTATTTTTAATGGAAGATAGAGAAGTTGCTAATTATAATGGTCCTTTAGGGCATCCAAATCTTCTGGAATGAGATTTGTTTTCACGGGTTTAAATGGAATATTGTTTAGCAATTGTTGTAATATTTCCAGTGACTTACTGATTATGTGATAAATGTGTATCTGTTTTGTTTTTCCTACAGCATCATGAATAAAGGTCAGCCAAATAAAGTTAAATTAGTAACATTCCTCCACTTTTGACATTTTTACTTCCTGCTGTTACTTTGTGATGGACACTGTGAGTAATTACAATCAAAACATGGTGGCTCATGGCTCCCTTTACTTGAAAACTATTTCCCAGAGAGTGATATGGGAATACAAATACAAGAAGTGTGCATAAGACAGAACTACAAATAATGATGTCTGTAGGTTTGGTTGCTATGTGTTTCCCACACAATACAGTATAAACATACGCTTCATCTTGCACTTTGCAGACTCATCTGAGGTAAATGAATAAGCCATTTTAGTATGGTAGAATTACCACTGTACAATCTAATGCCTGAAAGATGATATAAGCTGACATCAAATTCATTAACTGATCATATGTTTTCCTCTATTATAGAGTTGGTAAAGGAAAAAGTACAGACGACACGTACAAGATGGAATAATGTCATGATTGCTGAAGCTTAGGGAAATTGTCCTCAGAAATCAATCTCCATAAGCCTCAAAGTCAGAATCACCAGAGACTACGCTTTCAAACAGTGTCCTTTTTTCCAAAGTGATTGCATGGAGTCTCTATGGATACAGCAATGAGAGATGTGGACCAAACCCTTTTAAACACTACATCATCTAAGACAATCCCACAGCACCAATCACTGTAAAGAACAAGATTTGGAGACATGAAATCCAAAAGCCACATTTTAATTGCCTGATTTTGCAACAAATGCAGTGTTTCAATGTTGAAAGCATAGCCTCATGCATTTACAGAATAACACAGAAAATACGGGCTTCCTATTATGCTGTTGTATATACAACTAGATACTGTTTTGGATAATGGACAAACTATGTGGTAGTCAGTGAGAGCTTGTAAAAAGCTTTTGATTTGTTTATGCAATCCCACAGAGACAAGCAGCATAGACTGGCTTTTTGTTTGTCCATGTAAAACCTTTGTTTCCCTCTTTTCTGTAGTATGGATAGTATGGTGTGTGTGGTTTTGTTTGCTTGAAGTGTGTCTGTTTACCTGTTCTTTTCATGCAGCTTGCTGATCTCATTGGTCTGGACCATTAAGTCTTTCTCCAACTTGTTAGTGGAAAGTGAATTTTCCAGCAGCTGGATCTCAAGCCTGGATGTCTGATTCAGAACCTGCCATGATTACAATAAAAGATACAGAATACAAAAATAATGAAGATGATATTATGCCTGCATACTAGGGCTGAACGATTTGGGGGAAAAAAAATCTCATTGCAATTTTTCTGCCAGATATTGCGATTAGGATTCGATTTGCGATTATTATGTTTTAGCTACATATTGCACCTTCTTTGATCATGTTAAATATATTAATAAAAATAAATGAAAATTCACTGAAAATTGAAAATTGTTTCTTTAAACAAGCTGTGTTATGTAACATTATTCCAGAAAAAACAGTAAATATAATAATGAAAAGAGGAATAAAAAATGTTTAACCAAATGTTACACCAAACATTCAACTTAATAATTGACATTCGCTTTATCGTGGTCTTAACGATTAGCTAATCACATTCTTTTAAATCACGATTACAATTTGGAAACGATTAATCGTTCAGGCCTACTGTATACATACTATGTTAGCTAATTCTGGATAATGCACATGTGCACCAAACCCTGAAGAGAACCAAAAAACACAGGGCTGTGTTTAAGGCTTTCTAGACAGTGGAGTTAAAAACACACTGCACATTTAAGGCACATAGAAACCATCAACTTTGTTTTCATTTCATCAAGTGGTCACCCAACACATGGTAATACTTAGGATATCCTTTTTTTAACTTTGCAAACAGTTATCTTGTTAGTGCTTTAGCAACAATGACCCGCCACTAACTTAACACAAGGTTTCTGCAGGTATCAGCAAATCTCATTTCATGTTTTTTCATGCCCTTTTTCATGCCACTAATTTCATGCCCATGTCCAACTGAAGAGACTTTCACACACAAATTGTAAGCATTTGACAATGCCAATTTTTAATATTTGAAAATCCAAATTTAACTGTCAGATGGCTCACAAGACTGTTTACAGTCATTAAACGCAACGCAAAGTGCTTCACAAAATAAGAACACAACAGAAATACAAATATTTAAAACACTGTTCACTGAGCAGCTCGCGTCTCTGCCCTGCGGATCTCAAAACAACATGCACCGATAATTAAAAGTAATGAACCTATACTGCTTACGGCAGTAGGCAAATTCACACCATAGACAGTAGACTCACACTCACCGCACGTTGCATTACTAGCATCCGGTGTCGCGACTTCGTGCACCAGCCGTAAAAAACAGCCAATTAAAAGGTTCCGCCTGTCAACCATTACGCTATACTTCCGATCAAAATTAGATTTAGATGTTTATATAATCAAAATAAATCGTGAAAAACAATGTTTTTATTCCATCAAGTTTACATAATTTTTAATGCCTTTGAACATCGAAGTTCATGCTTTTTCATGCCAGTTGATGCCTGAATTTTCACAAAATCTATTTAATTACTTTTCATGCTTTTTAATGACCCGCGGAAACCCTGTACCAACTTTCCATTGTCTCCTCAAACTGCTCCATATAAACATTAAAAGGAACCTGAGTCAAATAAGTTAAAGTATGGATAGGCATTTATATAGCATCAGTATTGTCTTTGGCCAGTGCTCTGTAACCTTTTTGGGGCAGTTGAACGTGGAATAGTTGAGTTAATGGAGCATAAGGTGGATCCTCTCAGTGTTAAGAGTCTGTGTGCAATAGAAAGACGTTATGAGAAACTTCAATGGGAGACATCTACATGTTTGAGAGCATTAGCTAAGTGGGTTTTTCGACGAGTTACCTGTGTCTCAACGTCAGTTAGCTTGCGCGTCTGTTCAGCCGTCTGAGAAAGAAGGTTGGTGCCCATTTCCAACATGGCTGCTGTGTGGTTGTGGACGGCGTTCTGCTGCAGTTGAGCCATCTCTGTCCTCATGCTCTCTTTGATGTAGTTCTCAATCTGCACCAAAAAAAAGGTTGCAAAAATAGGATTAGAGATCACAGACCTACAGAACACAGCACATGTTCTACAGTATACTTGAAGGTTTTCCCCATCTATCTATCTATAAATTGCAGGAACGTCTGTCTGTCTGTCTGTGTTATGCGCATATCTCTCAAACCGTTAGTCCGATGGATTTCAAACTTGACAGGTGTCTTGCTACGTGCACAAGTAAGTGTGGTGCCAAGTTTGACGTTTGGATTAGAAATGCAAAATATATCATTAAATATATATCAGTAAAAGAAGCACTCATACGCACAACCGGCGCAACGTCATAGAATATCTCTGAACAGATTCACGCCCACTTTAAGGGGAAAACAATCCCACGTTCCCCATAGACGACAACAGCGTAACGACAGAGGATATGTAAATCGCTCCAAACTTTTACTTTAAACAAACAGTTTTGAATTAATAACTATGCCAAAAGGTTGCTGAGTAGTTTGTTGCACCAACAATACATCCAAAAACCCCTGTCTTCGATTTGTCCTCTTGCCATGTCCTAAAATAGATCCTGATAGATCATGGGCTTTGGCTCCAGGCTATAGACCAGACCAGCATCACCGAGGCTCCCTATGAGAGGGAAGAATCGCGCTGTCACATCAGGAGAGAAACAGCTGTTGTGTAGCAGGTTAATCGAGACTTTCACACTGATAGATGAGGCTCATAAGAAACCGGAATATTGTCAGTCAGTGTGGTAAATGATGCTGGTGACAGTTACTACTGATGGATAGCTAACGTTAGCTTTAGTGGGAAGCTGCTAACAGTTTAGCAGCATCAGACGGTCGTCTCCAACTAAATCTCAGCTTATAGATCGAACAGTTGGTTATTAATAACAGGTCGATTAATTACAGATGACACTCAGCCAAACAATAGTGATTTAATCAGATATGTATTTCTACATTTAGCAGTATGCGGCCACCGTGTTGGGTCATTGATCTACTGATACGGGGGAAGATTGAGGGGACATGACGGCAATCAACCTTAGTTTATTAAGGTATCGTGAATGCTCAGGTTCAGGCTAGGTTATACAATAAACATTAGACTTGTGTATAAAACAAACCATCTTTTTAAAGGGATACTTCACCGATTTAGCATTCAGCTTTGTATCAGTAGACACCCGATAGTATTTCTGAATGACCGTGCCTCCCTCCCTCATGTCCCCCTGAGACGAGAGATTTCTGCATTTGTGGCCTGGAAAAAAATCTTTCGATGACGTAAAATGACGATTTTTGCGTCATTGGAAGATTTTTGGGCCAGAGGCAAAGGACTACAGCCAGTAGTAGGATCTACTTCCATATGTTTTCAACACGCCCACAGGGGGTTGGACTGCCGAGTCTGGCCGAGGTATTCCGAATGAAAACGACTGTCAGCCATCTTGAATCTTCGCGAAAGGCTTTCGGTTTTCAGCAGAAAACATTTACAACAATTATCTGCATTCAAACTACCGGACGTGTGTACCACCGGGATACATCGGTACAGATCGGAGAATATGGAGGAAACGTTATTACAGACGCAATACTCGGCACACTACGTGAGCTTCGCCTACACGGAGACCAGCGGTGTCGCTCAATGCCGCTAGCCGGCTAGGGGACATCCTCATCGGCTAGGTGGAAAGCTAACGCTAGCTGTCCACCTGTCCCAGCCATCCTGCTTGCAAGTGTCTGCTCATTAAACAACAAGCTGGACTACATCCTCCTTCAACGAAAATCCCAATGTGAGTTCAGTGACTGCTGTGTTTTTGTTGTTGTGGAAACATGCCTGAACAACAGTGTACCGGAACCGGGACTATCCAGCTACCAGGCTGCTCTCGCCGGCCCGTGGAGGTGGGCTGTGTTAAACGGACTGGTGTAGAAATAAAATCCAACTAGCTACTGCTAACTGCTGGTGGAGCTTGTGACTGTTAAATGCCGACCATTCGACATTCCACGCTAATTCACGGCTGTGTTTATACTCCGTGTTTAGCTACACCAATGCTAGTATGCGTTAGCTGAACTTTACGGATCCTGCTTGCAAGTGTCCGCTCATTTAGACCACAAACTGGACTACATCCAACTTCAACGACACTCCCAACGTGAGTTCAGAGAATGCCGTGTTTTTTTGTTGTGGGAAACCTGCCTGAATAGTGTACCGGACTGTCCAGCTACCAGGCCTGCTAGCCCTCCGAGCTAGAGATGCTCTGTCGCCAGGTAAAAGAGGTGGGCTGTGTTAACACCGAATTGGGCAGAAATGTGGTGATTTGTATCCATTTAACTGCTAACTGCTGGTGGAGTTTGTGACTGTTAAATGCCGACCATTCTACATTACACACTAATTCACGGCTGTGTTTATGCTCGGTGTTTACAGCCCACCAAGCGCTAATGCTAGTATGCGTTAGCTGAACTTTACGGAGCCTATAAAGTGTGTGTACTAAATGTAGCCTGTTTCGTATGTCGTTTTTATATAATGTCGTTTTTATATATGTTAAATGTGTAACACCACTTGAGTCACGATGAAACGTTGTTTCGTGTATATGGTTGAAATGACAATAAAACACGCTTGAGTTGAGTTGAATGCCTCTGTCGGTCTGTCAAGCGGTAGGCGTGGCTTGGGAGTGGACTCAAAGCAACGAAGCAGGTGCATTCTGGGATTTGGTGTTTTTCATCCATATAAGACCAAAACACCAGGCACCAATTTCAATTTTTTTTCACATTTCTACTACATAAGTGACCCAATTTAAAGATATATTCAGCTTTCCAGCGGTGAAATATTCCTTTAACAAGAAAAAATTCCACACACATTTGTCAAAATTATGATCCAAACGCACATCAAATTGCATTGACTTCGATGGGATTGTCTGTTTTCTATCCCCCAAAAGGGGGTGTGGCCTTGAGTTTTAGCGAAGTACCCGTATGTGCCGGTTGTGCGTATTGGCATTTGCTGCTCTAGCCGCTAGCCACTCCCCCTCTCACAATACACACTGAGTGAGCACTCATGGATGTATTAAGAGAACGTGTTACCGCATTTGACGCTTTTCCTGCTTCCAACGTTAGCTACATGATTGCTGGATATACCAAACTTACTTTTCTTCACTTTCCTGGAGCACGAGCGGATAACTGAAAGGAACATCACAACTGTTGTGTGGAATGAGGTTGGTGAAAAAAAGGCGCTACGCTTTTCCGTGTCTATTTTTTCCGCTAAGAGGAAACTCAACAAAAAGCCATTTGCCAACACAAAATATCAAACAAAAGCCAGACATTATATAGTATTAAATTGCTGTGAGTTGTAGCCTAAATTCACCACAGTAATCTCAGAGATTATTCCTTCACAGCGCTATGCAGCGAGAAAATCTCAGAGCTGACCCGGGCAGACACAGCAGTTTTCATCAGACTCATCCCGGGTTAATTAAGTCTACTGCTAACTAATAACATTACTGTCGCAAACAGAATCTCGGATTCATTGAAACACAATTTCTCAATCTCCCTTTAGATCAGGGCTGGACTGGCCATCTGGCATACCGGGCATTTTCCCGGTGGGCTGACGGACTTTTGGGCCGAATCGCCAATATAAATAGGCCTTTTTTTATTTTTTGGCCGGCCCATAAATAACTCACAGCGGCCCATTGGTTAATTTTCTTTATTGGCACTGGCCTGACCCAATCAAATCCACGAACCCCCTTCCCCACTCCGGGCCGCAAATTTACGAATCCCACTATGGCCACGCCTCCCGGCCCTGAGACACGAGCTGTAGCCTAATAGTTATGCTGGAAATTTAGCATTCACGTTAAAATGGACAAACGACCACCAAATTGCAAGGGAGGTGCAGAGAAAATTACAGGAGAAAAAGATTAAGAATCTACAGGCGGATTCCTCAAAAATTTCGGACATGTTTGGGGCTGTAGTTGCTGCTTCAACATCAGCATTACCTGAAGTAGAGGAGGAGAGAGAAGCAGAAACATCATGACAGGGAAGAAGCCGAGGAGGAGGCGAGTGACCATGACAGGGCCGTGGGAGCGAGTGAAGAAAAGATGGAAGAAGAGAGTAGATGACGATGTGGTAAGGAGTAGGCAAATTAACAGTACAGGGACTCTCAGGAAGGGAGGGAGGCTGTGTGAGTGTGTGTGTGTGTGTGTGTGTGTGTGTGTGTGTGTGTGTGTCACGTCATAACGATAACTTTAATGTTACGATATGTAACATTAAAGTTAGTGGCTGTCAGGTAACCTAACTGCTTAAGCTTACATTGAAAATGCTAGCGGTTAGCCTGTTGGGTAGCTGAAAAGTCTGTGTGATCTATAAAATCAGTGTTGATATAAGCATCAGTGTTCCTTGAATGGCTTGATTACCTTCTCTTGTATTGGGGCTCTTTTCCAGGGAATATACTACTCTCAGCTTTATTGTAGCTTTTGGGAAGGGTTATGGTTATAGTATTTAGCAAACACTTGTGTCCAAAGCGACAAAATATGAATCTTACAATAGTTAAAATTAACAGTAAACTGTTTTTTAAAGTTGCTAAGCCAATATTAAGCAAAATAGTAATAATAACAATATGACAATACAATATCAAATATCAATACTAAAAAATTATGAAAAATACCATAAATATACTAATCATAACTCTAAGAATGAATTAATTATTTAAGTGTAAGATCAACAGATAAGTCTTGAGACCCCTCTTGAATGATCCAAAATGATCACATGAACGCTGAACACTAGGCAACTCATATCAGAGAATGCACGCATATTTTAAGAGGACTGTCTGCAGGGAATGTGTCTGACCAATCACGGTGGGTGTGGGCCGCCCGGGGCCAAAAATGCACGGGCCAATTTTTTTGTCCCAGCCCTGCTTTAGATTAATGTCCAGAATCAAGACATTGTAACTCAGTTGCCACATTCAAATCTGACGCACATAAGCCACTGATATATAACTGGTCCCACTGGCCTAATAAATCTGGCACAAGAAGAAACAGATTTTCAACTCTTTGCCTGTGATCACAATACAGTACAATGGTAAAAAGATGTTTTACAACTGACATCAGGCAGCTTTCAACTCTAAGAAATATATGAGCTGGGTACACTGATGTAATATCATCTTGGAAGCATCGTTTTTGTCTCCACTTGTTCTACTCTTATCTCTAACATATTCACATTCACAGGATGCCATATAATGTACCTTAAACAAGATACAATCAAAATCAGCATACTGGAAATATTCTTATATCTGAAGTAATGCACAAATATATTTCTTCCTTCATTTGAGTGGCACTCATGTGAAGAATTGGTTAGTCTATATGCACAGCCAGATGTAGGTGGTTAGCCTGTGATGGAAGAGGCAGAGATGAACAGATATTCACTGAAGCTTGTCTAGAAAGGACTCTTTCATGCTTATCTCCAAACGCGACCAATTACAAGATGGAGGTTGGTGTTGGATATTATTCTTCATATAGATTAACTATGTGGACCATCTGTGTACTGTGCTTGGATTCTTTACTTTATTTTCTTCCTGGTGAATTGTTTCACTAAAGGAGTGTTTTTGTTTCCTTTATTGAGGCTCAGGTAGGTAGGTTTAGCTAATCCTACAAAATCTTACTTACTTTCTTGGACTTGTATCCTTAGTTGTACAGTGTTTCACATAATTTTGTTCCCTTGATTGTTGACTTATTAGATATTGAAGGGCTAGTCTGTATATGGTTACTTTTGTTTTATAAATAAATCTGACTTGATTGGATTTAAATTGTCCACTTGTTCATCTGGGTGCTCGCAGCCTGAACACACACTGAGGTGATTCAATAAATCGGCCAGTGGGGAGATTTTCAGTTTTGCTTTGGCTCATCAATGGGCTGTTACAACCATTTTTCAAGAACACATCAGCCAAGACAAATCAGAGTTAAAAAGCATAATATCACATGTGTTGGTGTCCTTAGCAACAGTTCATCCTGTACTGAAGCTATGGGCCGAATTAAACTGCTCACACACTGGGAAAAGAGTCTGTGGAGGAAAATGCTTTATTGTAAGTTCCGAGACCCTTCCAAAGAAATCAGCTGGTCACAGCATGTAGTCTCAATTCATCTTTTCATCCCTCTGTAGGTACATAACCATTATCGTGTTAGTCCTGAGGTCCGGTGATTTACCCCCACTGACGGTCTAGTCCAGTGGTTCCCGACCTTTTTGTTCTGAGGTACCCCCACAGCCTTGTCAGATGAACTCACGTACCCCTTCATCGATTCCCAATGGATGTTCCAAATGTATAACACTATATAAAAGTGGATATAGTTAATTGAATCGTCAATATTAAAGTTGTTTTGGTCAGCATTCGTACTACTACTAGCCTACTAGGCTACTGCTACTTGGAGTGAAGGTAAATGTTTCAACCATTCATTCATTAACGTTACTTTAAGCTAATCATTATTAGTTATTATTCGTTATTACTTTTAGCTACATGTTTAAACTTCTGTGCTCGCTTGCTAACTAGTTTTCACACACTCTTTTATAACTGCAACATGTAGTGTTAAGACAGACTTGTTATCATTTTAATCACGTCATAATTTCTATATTTTTTCAGATTAGTTGAGTTACTCTACAATCTTTCCATGCACCCCTTGGCAACTGTGGAAGTACCCCCTGGAGGTACAGGCACCCCTGGTTGGGAAACACAAACTCAAAAGGGACCTGTACGTAAAGCAAACAAACAAACAAATATCAGACAAACAAATATACAAAATAATTCCCACTAGCTATAAGTCTAGCTGGCCTTTTATGCTTGCCATGCATTGGGGTGAATTTACGCAAATCAGGTAAAGGTCAGTACGATCTCCAGTTTTTCCAGGGCTTCCCATTATGGCCCAATCTTGACAACTGTATGATGGGAGTGCCTCCAATTTACATTTGATCTAATGATTAGATCAGTGAATTAATAAGTTGAAAAGGTTGACCGTGTATAGTACATACTGTATGTATTGGTTTTGGGCCATGTCGGCGAACATAAAGTTTCTAAAACTAACAGAAAACTCAATGTATCTGTATCTGCTGGCGCAATAAAATCTTGATACATTTTTATACTGTAGATATTTCTAGTAAAACACCCACTTGCAGAAAAAGAACAGCCGTTTTCCTGCTTTTATAAAGAATAGATGGATTGCAACAATACAATCAATCCCAGGTTGACAGATAATGAAACAGTCGGAACAGAGATGGATCTCTTTGCTCTTCTATAGAAACAGCTAGCTCTCAGTCATTTGCATAGGTCTGCCAAGTGGAATTAGCTTTTAAATGTAATATTCTCTCTTGGCAACAATATTAAAAGTTAAATGTAACATTTCTTCGGGCCAGATTTCAGGCATAATAACGCTTCCCCTAACTGTGAAGGCTGATATAAGTGTCACTTTTCACATAACCTCCAATAGTCTGGCCTGAGGAATTGGAAAGAAAACAGTGAGTCTGGAATCCACAAAACTCAAGTAATGATGGATTACTTTGCCTGATAATGAACCAGAGAATATGACTTTGGAAATGTTTTTTTTTAATCCATCTAGAAATGTAAAATCTCTGAACTCTGTAGATGGTGTAGGTTGTTTTTACGTCCTTTTAGGCCAAGGTTCAAAACTTCAATTTAAACCTCACTGCTTTGTACATCTTACAACATTATCTTTGCACTGCAGTTTACTGTGCACGTCATCTTGAGAGAAAAGGTAAGAGACATATGGCGATCACTTCAAGGGAATGTGGCTGACTTATGGCTGGGGTCTGGTGGGGGTCATAAATGGAAAGTACCAAGGAGAAACAAGATTACGCAAACACGCCCAATCATGTAAAATCACCACTCAGGAAGCCGTAAAATGGGTCTATGTGGGTGTTGGGTTATTTAGATGGTTTCTAACCTCGGCTCCAGTTAAATGCTGTGCTTTTCCAGTCAGTGAATACCAATAGTAACAATTGTCAGCAATGAAAGCAAATAGGCTCTTTTGTTGCCAGAACTGAAATGCAAATTTGGGTAAGTTGGGAATGGGATTGGAATGGTGAAATAAATATGAGTGCATAATGAGAATGCAAAGGTTGTGGTGCTTTATTTTTTTTATTAAGACACGGGGTTCTTATGCCAATTACTGATTTTCTCCAGAATCTATTGTAACTAAACAATGTTTCATTGACATTAAACTGGAACCAATTAATTTCAATTCATGGTGCTGGTGTGTCTGTCAACGCATTTTCATTAAAGGGGTGATAGAATGATTATATAGGGTATTTTACACTGTTCCTTAAGGTCTCCTAATGGGGTATGTAACATTGGTTGGGCTGAAAATTGCCCGAATGCTATTTTATTAGGCCCTTAACTACCCTGTGAATATGGCTCTATTTGGAACAAGAGCTTTTCTTCCAAATATGGTATGCTAATGAATATTCAGAATGAGCTACGCGCTGATTGGTTTGAGCAAACTACATAGAAACACATGGGAGACTCGGCAGCAGGCCTCATATTTCAGACACTGCAAAGTTATACATTGTTTGTCGGACAAAATTTGCAATTAGACATAAATTTTCGTAAAACGGCCCATATTTGACCTCTACATAGTTGATTTCTCGCATAAAAAAGTCTCAGAAGTGAATTTAATGGTAAAATAGCATATGAACAATGTATACAATTTCTGAGATCTGCACGACCTAGAGTCAGAAGACTAACTGATCTCAGGTCAGTTGTGTAGCCTATGCAAATGTTGGGGCGTGACAAACACAGAGACTAGAGCCAAATGAGGAGGAGCCGCAATAGTTGACGTCAACTATGGGGCTCGTTGAGATTCGCCCGTTTTCAGAGGCAGTTTCAAATAGTGAGATTTGCAGAGAAAAGAGGTGTCAATGGGATTTAGAGGTTCTATGTATGTCCTAGTTACCCACTAAACTGTCATTATTCAACTATGACAAGGTAAAATCAGTTTTGCATTCTATCACCCCTTTAAGAGAAAACCAACTGTTTTGTCAGTTACCCGAGAATTCTTCTCACAAATGGGAATTTGACGAGAAACAGGTTTCAGACCAGTAAACATGGTTTAAAAGCTTTACGGTTTGGTAAGCCTCTAGGTGGAGCCCACCAACTCAGGGTTAAACTAAAAAAATGGGGGTCACCCTGAACTGTACAGTCAGGTGTAACAATCTAAGTGGAATATCGTCAGCAAGATTCAAACAATGAAGTAAACTCAAAACAGGCTTTCAGATTTAAAGGGGTCACTTTATTTTGAAATTGCATCTTTAAAGATTATGTACCTTCTGCTACAAATCAGCCAGTGAGGATGAAGTGAAAAGCATGATATAATGCTAAATACTGTAATGTAACAGCACCACAAGTGAAGAAGAGTCATAAAGTTATGCAACAATATGTACCTTAAGTTTGCAAAAATGAGCCACCATAAGCTACTGGTCAAACCAGACCAAATAAGGTTGTAACTGCAAAACCCCTGTGTATTAAAAAGGAGGAATGGCTTGTTTTATTGCTTCTTAATTCAGATTTTCATTTGTAAAAGATTTTTTCCTTCTTTCAAAAGTCTGACATTGAAATGTAAAGTTAAAAACATGTTACTTTTGTGAATTCCCCCATTTCACACTTTGAAAATTAAAGGAAATTAAAATAAACTCCACTTTCATCAAATAAAAATAAATCTTTTTTTTGTGATTTATAGGGGACATTCCTGAAGGTGCAATAATACCAGGCTCTGCTTTTAGAAACAACTAAATCTAGCCTCTGATTTCACAAAATCACTGTTTGCTAAGTGAGAGTCACATAAACACAAGTTTATGTTTCCCTAAGTGCTACTTTACGCCGAGGCATAAAGGTTTTAAATTGGTGTGTTTGGCACAGTCTGGCTTCATGTGAACTGCCTGTGACTTTACTAATGATGCTGCTCGACAACACAACGGAGATACATTAGTAACTTAACTGCACCCTCCCAATGCAGCGTACTGCATGCACAGACTGGTCGGTTGAACTTTTATGAGTTACAATTGAGTGTTAATCACTGAGCAAGGTGCTTTGGGCTGTCTGGAACATAAATGACCGGCTGTACAACATAAAGCATGTAGCAGGATGCAGATTTTATGAGCAAAGAGACTGTTCATCATACAGAGAGACGTGTTCACAGGCAAAAAGACACAAAATCCATCGTCTGAGATCCCCACCAAACATATTCTGTACATTGTCATGGTCAAGCTGCTAATTTCCCATTTCTTGAGAGCCAAGAACAGGATAATCCCTCAAGATGATACTACCTGCTATCATTGTTACAGATTACTGCAAATGTTTACCACTTTACTGACATTTAGTCATTCTAAAAGGGGGTCTTGATCTTTTTCTAAACAGCAGCAGGGCTGGTGGTGCTGAGAGACACTGTGAGAGTTAGAAATCAGTGAGTCTGGACTGTATAAAACACTTACTGCTAGAGCTCTGTCACATCTCTGCTTATCTCGGAGTCTGTCTGTGTCTGTGTGTGTGTGTGTGTGTGTGTGTGTGTGTGTGTGTGTGTGTGTGTGTGTGTGTGTGTGTGTGTGTGTGATGGTGTTACTGGGGCGGTCTGGCTTCTGGGATGCATCCCTTACGCTCAGACCTGGATTCATTTCAGACCACTTTAATGGAGTAGAGCATAGGTGGCTGTTACCCGCTGTCCCCCACCCCCCAAAATCAGCACCTCCTGGTGTATAACAACCACCTTGGAACGTACACCAGCCGAACACACTCACACCTTCTTATCACCAACCGACAATGAAGGGTACATTTGACACCCCTCTTTGAAACCTGGGTCTATAATTCACTCTGGTAGGGCTTTAGGAGGTGTTATCCTGACTCACTGCCCTGTCTCTCTTCAGTATTTTATAATATACCTTAGTACGTATTTTTGAAAGCTGTCTTACTTAGTCACTGGCCTGTTTGTTTTTAAATCCACCTTGAAGCCGTTTTAAGACTCTCTGTCTTAAACTCTGTCAAGATTAGGTGAGTAACAACTCAGGCTGAACTCACAGTTGGCCTCTGTGACCTTCGCCCCCATGGCCAACATCCAGGCCTTTACTCAATTGCTGCCACATTTTTTTTTCGTCTCATGTGAAAGGGAGAGTGGCAGACAGAGACAGAAATATAACAAACGAACACACGTGCCACATGCCTTAGCGGACAAAATAGCAGCTTATACTTGACTCTGAAATGGGGGTTTGAACCATTCGCAAAACAAATCCCCCAAAAAGCAATTTTCCCAATCATAGCTTGGCTATCGCTACTCCAGGCCTGACATGCTGAGAAACGGATTTCTAAACATAATGAAGCGGTTGCATGGTTCAGCATGTCTTTATTTTAGCCTTTCCAAAACCAGTATTCAAGAGCATGTATTTATCTAGTCAAACATAAGTTGCAATTGTTAGTGTGTAGCTGATTAGCATTAGCTGAGGCTTTTAGCACAACATCATGCATGTAGCCATCAAGAGCGTTCAAGTGCATTTAAGGCCAAGATTCTTGTCAGTGAGTGTTTTTCAAACAAACGCATGGAGCTAACGTTAGCTTAATAAGCGAGGTAGCTACAGCTGTTAAAAATCTGCTAATGTCCATTTCTTTTAATTTGGCAAAAGCATAGGTTGCTAGAAATGACAGCTTTTGTCTACCTGTCTGAAATCATTACCCATTGTTTAAAAATTATAAAAGAATTTGAAAGATAAATCTGCCTTTGTCATCATTGTAGACTTCATATGTGCTGTGCAAGAGTGGAAAGCAGACAGGCCTAGTAACAGTAAGTAAGGGAGGTGTAGCTTAGCGAATGGTCAAATATCATCATACTGTATAGGGTAGAAACAAGGGGTCTGCTGTGAGGTGGGTGGTCCAGCCCCTGCTTCATCTCGGGTTCTCTGTCCGAATACTGTTGATCAGGGCTTCCCTCGGCCAGGCAGACTGACTGCCATCTGAAAAACAACCCAGCTACTGCCAGCACCCGTCACTGAGACTCTTTTCTCCTCTCCTTTTACATCTTTCTTTCTTCTTTTCTTCCCCTTCGTCTTTCTGTCAAAGATGTCCTTTACGTTTTCGGTTGTGCATTTCCAAGGACATAATGAGCCTTGTGTCCACAACCTGAAAACAAAACAACCGTTTCTCTGTATAAATTACTGGGTAAATCACTGTGCTTACGTGGAGGTGCCCAAAATCGATTGGCAGGGTCAGAGGCACAGCATTTCAAAGGTTTTCTGTCACCATGGTTTGTCAACAGGGCTTACAATGAAAGAAAGAGAGAATATTCAGCCAATGTTTCTATGGAAAAACAAGTCAGAACTTCTAACCTGTTTTAGGCCAAATTGATTTTCCATATTCAGTTTGTTAAATGTGTGTGACCTGCATGGCCTTGTAAATCATTATTCAGTGTTAAGAGTTTAAATAAACCACAAATTGTAAAAACAGAGTGGAAAATGTGATGTTACATTGTGATGTGTTGAATTTTTCAAATGACTAATGAGCTTCGTAAACGGCCAATTTACTTCAAGTTACAACAATAGAAAACCACAATAAAATAACAAAGCTTGATTTCAAGGAAGTCTGAGTAAAATGTGAACAATGTAGTGCAAAATCATAATTTCAAAACAAATTGGCAGAAATGTGGCTCAAATAGCGATTTCAGTGTTTATTAGGATGAGGTCAAATATCCAAAAATATAAAAGCCCTGAGAAATGGAGAGACTGGATGTACCGTTTCTGTTTTTAGTTTCCTTTCCTTTACTTAGTGACACATTTCAAAACCTGAATATGGCAAATTTCTCATTTGATATTTTACGCTTAGTCTTCATATAGAAGAAAGCTAACATACCATCACTAGCAGAAATCACACTACATGAATGTAGCTTCTAGCTGAAGAGGTCTTTTTAAATCAAGGACTCTGACAGTGTTATGTCTACGAGACAAACTTTCAGTGATTAACTATGAACCTCAGAGAAAAATGAATTGGAGACAGTATTCTGTATGTCTGTAATATGTAAGACAAAAGCCAATTCATCTCAAAAGTCAAAAGAGGTATACAAATTTAGTTTTGACATGCGTTTTCGAAAGAATGAACTTTCGCTTAGCATCAAAAAAGAGATGGACAACATGTTTTGCTTGAACTTGAGTTCTTTAGCACTCTGGAGCGGGTGTGAGCACATCCAACAGAAATGTTTGCTTTTCTGTTATTGACATTGATACTGTAGTGTGGACACTTGCTTGTTTTACAATCAAAATTCATTCCGGAAATGAATTTCCAGAGTTGGTCCAGACAGGGATAAGCTGTCTTCTGACCAGATTCCAGTAGCAACACATATAACTCAAGTCACTGGTCGGAGGTTTCTTTGAAATCTCTGTAGACAAACGCATGAAAGTGGGAAAAGATTTTTTTTTTTTTTTAAAGCATTCAAATATATTGTACAGGATTTAAGCCAGTCATTCCAACAATAACCCCTGTAAAGCAAATATCCCTGCACCCAATTTTCCCTAATAAAGTAAAGAAATAATAAAACCATGGGCAGAATTTGTTAGCAATCCTTCTCATTTTTATATTTTATAAGCTGTATCAACACATATTTTTGAGTTTGCCAAACTACAAAATGGAACAATGTAAACTCTGCCAAAGATGTTTTTAAGGAGCGAAATGAGCAAAATTGGAGCGGGGAAATAAGGCGACGCTCCAACATTTTAGAAATCCGCTCTGCGCTCCATCAAAAACCCTCACGCTCCTAGCTCCGCTCACATGCTATAGGTACATCCCATGACCCTTATTTGATAGCTCCTGGGTCCTTGATCCTTGGCTGAACCGGAAGTGGTTCTGTCCCTCATCCGCGTGAAGTACTTAAGGACCCATTTGACCCCCTCCCAGACAATCCTGGCTCAAACACTGTACTAAGTTATACATTTCCTTTCGGGTTTGACTTGTACTTTAAGCAGATGCAACCATAACAACGTCTTGTGGTTTCTTTCCATGTTAAATACAAATAAATACAGTGAAGTACAACTTAAGCATGAATGTATATTTTCACAAATCCTTCAGTTACAATTCGGCTCTCTGATGTCAAAATGGGCCCAAAAATTAATCCAATTAATTATGCGTATCTGGCCGTATGGGAGAGGAAGTACTTGCATTCACCCAAGACATGGGAATGCGTAACGAAACCCAAACAACCAAACAAACTCGGACCTGCTCATTCACCCAGAGGTCTTAAACAGCGAGTACCAACAGAGGGGCAGTCTGAAGTTATTGTGACGCAAGTTCCAACATAGTCCAACATGGGAATCTTTCCTCAGGGACACATCTGAGCAGGAATGTCCCCGATGATGGCTTTTTTGTGTCAATGCTACAGGCCATGTCAGTCTGTCCCTTTTACTAAAGCACCCAGGGATACCACAAACCCACCATCCCACGGAGAAGGCAATTACATCCAAATATTTGAGATAGCATTCCAGTGTACCCTCAAAACATCACAGCAGGGGATTCCTCTGCCAAAAAGACGTAGAAGTAGATGCAAAAGGACATGTTTTGTTTTAAGCTCAGCCATGACAGAAACATTAATGTTGTATGTTAAACCTCCTAGACAGGCAAAACTTCAGGGAAAAAATGGTTCCAGTGTTCCAGTTTCTGTGCCAGCACCACTATCTATCAAGCTGGGTGTCTCTTCTAATCAAAAATGAATGGGCGTTTAATGACAGGGGCTGTTTCCTTTAACGTCACATTCGTGTTTATCTTTCATGCTAACATCCCATTAAGCGAGTACTTCAGAGTTTATAAACCATCGCTACATTCGTCCAGGGTTACCAATCACAACAGTGACGCCAACCACAGCTTTTATCATTTCTGCGTTCTTTTTTGATTGTATTCACGCCAGCGCGATTGGCAAACTTTGCTAGGGCTAACACACACCAGGCTATATATCATCGGTGGCTACATGAGGCACTTTTGAGTACAGATGGTGGAACATTAAGGCAGTATGGAGTATGTATGCATGTGGGCCTAAATTTCCCCTAAGTGACGCTGAAGCGACACTCAATCTAAACAAAAGAGATGAGCAGGAAGACAAGGTGCGTTGGTCGGACTAACTCTCCAGATGGAGCTGCTTCAGGCTGACCTGTGGCTTACCACTGGTGTCGGAGAGGAGGGAAATCGATGCTGCTGTTGATGATAAAGTGCAGCTCACAGCCACTATTGTATCACTGCCATACTGCAACATTAGAAACATTTGCTGCTGCCTGACCTTCAGCTGATGATGGATGAATGTGCATGTTTGTGTCTTTATTGTGGGTTGCTCGCTGTGATACAGCTCTCTCTAGAAATGCCGCGGGATAAACAATTAGTGAGTCATGCATCTGAGTTAGTTGAAACAAGCGTGGCAAGCTGACTGCAATTTGTCAGACATGCTGTAAATCATCCAAAAAATGAATATTTGTTGGGAGAGCTAAATAAAGCAAAATTAAATAGGAGGATTTAGAAAAGCACAGAGGACACACAATCCCTGGCCTTTCATGTGCCCAGGTTTCGTTTTTTTTGTTGTGGCTCAAATGATGAAAACAAAGTGTAACTAAACTAGGATTATGATGTTAAGACAACAAAGCAAAACATCATAGCACATCACACAGGAATTTCTACAGACCTCTGAAGTACAGTTATGAACAAAGCCTTACAATCTCATCCTGTAGTCCCATGTAGCTCAGGGGGGTAGAATATGGCCGAACTACCAATAGAATAAAGACATTTTCCTTAACTTTCCAATCTCACCTCAAGGTCACTTTAGTGGAGCGTTTGATCATATCACATGTTCTCTATCAGTAGAGGTTTGCCCAGTTGTCATGGAATTATAGATGTTTAGATTTTCTTTTCTTTTTTGCAATTTCAGGACTTCAGGAAGTTGGCTTAAAAGTTCCAGGTACTAAATGGACCTTCGGATTCATTTTGTTTTTGTGAACAGGTCAAGAATAAACTTTGAAAACTCAACTTTTAAGCACGAATGAGGAGGCTTCCATGACAAACTACATCTGCTGGTCAAGATCACATGATATGATCTAGAGCTCCAGAACAGCCATTAAATGGACCTTTAGGTGAGATTGTCAACTATTCAACAGTTCTTCATATTCCAAGGACCTTAACTGTATACTATTATGCATAAGTGAAATTTCTTTATTCAAGCCAAAATGTTTAGATACACTTGCTGTAAAATGAGGACATACGTTTTCGACATAGTTCAGAAAGGCTTTCTCTGGTTTGGCATATGTCTTGTGCAGAGGTGCAAAAAGTACTAAAATATTGTAAAAGTACCAATACTTTGATGAAATATTACTCAAGTACAAGTAAAAATACCTATCTGAAAAATTACTAGGGTTGGGTACCGAAACCCGGTTCCACTATGGTACCGGTTCCTACGCAAACGGTAGTATTCGGACGCAAATTTCGGTTCCGACTGAAATATTTTCCCTCTGTTGCTCTGGACAGCGGCAGCCTCTTTTTTTCTTTCTCCCTTTTCTGCCAAGTGGCGCACGTGCCCGCTCGCGGTGTGAAGCGCGTGTCCACGCTATTCCCCCGACACGCACTCTACAATCCCTGCTGATAGACGCCTTTTTGTACATGCTCTGAAACGGACGTAAAAATATCACACTTTCTCTGTAGTCTACAGTTAGCTAGCTACTGTAAATGTAGGCTACTATTAAAATGGCATATTTTCCCTCTGGGCTCACCAAAACGGACGTAAAAGCATATTAACCATTCACTGACTGCACGTGATCGCTAGTAAACATGTTACACTTGCTCTGCTAGTCTATCGTTCAGGACAAGACCCTGTAGCCTGGTGGTGGGGGAGGCGGGACAGCCTCTGTCTGCCCTTTCAAACTCATACCTGGGTGTGTACAGACCTCTTGGACACTGTCTGAGAGAGTTTTCTCCTGTGCAGGACATGTCATAAGTCAGGAGAGGTGTCCTATCTCGCCAGAGAAGGCAAATATGGTCACTTTCCTGCAAAAGAACGGCTAAAGTTTGAAGCTGGTTGGCATAGCAACTCAACATTTATTTTGTTGTTACTTGTTGATAGTGTAACTGTTATTTGTTAAATTATTGTAGTTGTGTGTTAGGTGACTTAGGTTTACTTATTACATATTTAAGTACTTTAAAACATTCATATATTGTTAAATTTAAATAATTTTCAATAAAAAAAAAAAACTCCATAAAAAGCCTTTCTTTTATGTCGTTTTTCAAAAATCGGTTTAGGAATCGGAATCGTTTTAAAAGTACCGGTTCGGCATCAGAATCGTAAAAATCCAAACGGTACCCAACCCGAAAAATTACTCAAGTAAAAGTAATAAGTAGTTCATTTAAAATGTACTTTAAGTAAAAGTTACTTAGTTACATAAAAAAAAAACTGTAATAGGACAGTAGTGGTCATAAAGCCCAAACTATTTTGTTTTTAATTAAAGAAAAATCTATACAAATGTATAAACATCTATACAAATGTAATAAAATAACACATGTCACACATTACATTTAAGACCCTTATAAATGTATAATGTGCAATTTTAGCTCAGACCATCCGATAAAACATTTTCAAATAATCAATTGAAAGTGAAAGTACCATACATTGTTAGTTCTGAGGGCCATCCTTCTTTTCTTCACAAACATAAACAGTTATAATGAAAATCAAGGCCAAATCACGTTTTGACTCCATAAATGGGTTAGACCCATAGACTGTTAATTATAATTATTAATATTAACAGTCTATGGTTAGACCCTAATGTTCACAGCCCAGACTATAGCAGCTAGCTTCTACACACCTAAGTAGCCTGTATGAGCTAATTAGATGTAGTATGTGAATTCATTTAACCAGTCTCCTACATACGTTGTCCTACGGAAGGGGCTGGCAATTCATTTTCCCAAGGGGCCACATGAGAATCAGGGACTGTTGTGGAGGGCCGGACCAATAGGCTAAACTCAATTCTGCTCAAAATTAATTTTATGTCAGGCGGCACGTTCTCAAACGTCTCTTTTTTTTTCTGGGCATATTAGCGCAGCAGAGTCCAACAAACACTCGTTAATAAACTCCCCTTCAGAAAATGGCTTACTGTTTAAGCTGGCTTACTTCAGATGTCGGTGCCCGCTCTGCAACAGTCATTTTTGAGGGATAACAGCTGATTTACGTTCATGCTAACGTCTCCCGCTCAGTTCGCCCGGTTCGCCGACACATCCATAGACCATAGACTGTATATTATTAGTTATTAGTTAATTATTATATTATTAATATTAACAGTCTATGGGTCCGACACATTGCAGTTCTTCTTCTACTTTTTAATTGCGACTTGCAACAAGAGAAGAAGCTGCATACGTTCGCACAAAAAAAGTTATAGTCTGGTGCAGAGCTCTGGTCTGGTGTAGTCATTCCGGGACCAATTTTATTTTTCTTTCTTTCTTTCGTTTTTTTTTTTTTTACTCAGTAACTGATGGGATTTGTAATGTAATCAAGTAAAATACCGATTTTAAAAACTACTTGAAAAATACAAAATACACAACAAAACTACTCAATACAGTAACGTGAGTAAATGTATTTTGTTACTTTCCACCTCTGGTCTTGTGCTATTTTAAACATGATGCATCACTAAGATGTATACATCTACATTCATAACAGAAGTGCTGTTTGACAGTCGCTGAGAAAATGTGACAGCCTCTTTTCTGTCAGAGCTTCACCTTGTGACTGTAAGAGTCCAGAGAAGGAAGGTCTCTTTGATCCTTTTAAGGCCATCAGTTAAGCTGAAGGTCATTTCATCCAAACACAGACTCATTTGTAAGTCCAACAATGTCATACACAAACACATGCAGAAATGGACATTAGTGTGACACAGATTTGTCTGTTCACACGTGCAGTAAATACACAAACACACAGGCCTCTGGAGGGTTCGCCTCTACATCTTAGAACCACTGCAAACATGTCAATTTAAATAAACTTCAAGAACCATTTGTGAGCATTTGTATTTTGGTTGTAAACGCAGACCCAAAAAGCACATCCATCTGTTGGATCAATGACATATTTATGAGCAACTTCCTGTTAGGTTACCGTGCAGCAGCACATTGTAGGACTAGACTGTCGGCTACTGTGATACACATGTACTTTGGGGAGGAGATTACTAGAAGAAGACAATACCATTTTTTTATATCGTCATTGTTAAAATCAATGGTACACTAAATGAAGGTTAGATCACAAAACCACCTAATTAAACAGCCGCCTTTCGTACCTACAACAAACAACAATACCAACATGTATTGCTATAAAAGCCTCATGGTATCTTATTAAAGAATGATCCCAATAAGTTTCTACTCCATGGGGTATACCGATTTTAAATTTAAAAAAAGCAAATACCAGTATCAGCTAATTAGTATCAGGTAGGGATGTAACGATACACTCAACTAACGATTTGCGATTTTAAGTTCCCGATATGATTTTCTCCTGATTTCTTTTAACAGAATGAAATGACTGAAAAATATTCCTTTATTTATATAAACTGTGGAAAACAGCAGATGTGTCATTTTATTAAAAATGCAACTGAAATAGTATTTCTTAAAATAACAAAACAAACTAAAAAAAAAAGAAAGATATAAGTAAGGCTTGTTTATTACTAAGGCCATATGGTTACATTTAAATAATTTATTTAAAATGTCCATCCATCCATCTTCATCCGCTTATCCGGGGTCGGGTCGCGGGGGTAGCAGCTCCAGCAGGGGACCCCAAACTTCCCTTTTCCGAGCCACAATAACCAGATTCCCAAACCACCTCAACTGGCTCCTTTCGTTGCAAAGGAGCAGCGGCTCTACTCCGAGTTCCTCACGGATGACTGAGCTTCTCACCCCATCTCTAAGGGAGACGCCAGCCACCCTCCTGAGGAAACCCATTTTGGCTGCTTGTACCCTATTTAAAATGTAATAACAATAATTTATAACAATTCTTTTCACCAGTAATTTGCTGTTAAACGACAAAAAGAAGAAACACTAGATGGCAGAGGGATATTTTACAACATTGAACTCCAACACAAGCTTACGGAGCCTGACCCAAACACAACACTAAGTCACACACTAAGTCACACTTAGTAAACGCTGTTTAGCTGTCAGCATTTTAACCGCGTTTAAGCCAGCTAATGTTACAAACGGTAGGCTAACGGTAGGCTAACATTACCTACTGTATGTTAACTAGTGTCATGCTCTACGCTGTTTATAAATGGCATCGTGATTCTTTTTGTTTTATCTCTACCGGTTGTAATCTTTATTTAAATTGATTTTAAACCGATTCACGATGCATCGTTACATTCCTAGTATCAGGCAAGAAAAAGTGATATTGGTGCATCCAGTCTGCATCTTCATCAAAGCATAAAAAAACACATGGTGTGCAGCCGGTGTTTTCTATCAGCTAATCACCTGCTCTGACATCACTGACTGGGGTGTCACCAATAGTGCAACAAGCTGAAAGGTTGAAGGAAAAGAAATGTGGTGAAAGGTCAACAATGTGAATGATTTTATGAGGACGTTTGACCTGTTCTGTACTATGTTTTGAGGGTGTTATTTTTGAACAGTGGGGGATACATAACACACTTGACTGTGACACGTCTGTAGTCTCTGTGCCAACTCCAGCCCTGGTACTGAATGTGAGAAGCCTGGCTCGGGGCCCAGACGAGGCACGTATGGAGTGCGTTTTCAAAACATGTATGCAGATTTGTGGGGGTATGGTGTGTATGTGCGTCTATATCTTTGTATGGGTGAATATGTGCATGTGAGTCTCTGCGCAGGCTGAATGAGGTGTCACACCGATCGCAGCACTTAACCAATAAAACAAGACCTAACGCACTTAAGTGTCCAAACCACCCTCAGAAAAGCGAGACTGGTCTATAATCAGACTGCCATTCTGCATAGTTCCAGACTGTCTACTATTATGATGTGTGGGACTCACATTGTAAGTTAATATCACACAATATTCACGGGGCGACCTCTAGCTCACCCAGTAAGAGCGTTCGCCCCATGTTGGCTGAGGCCTGCAGCGGCGCGGGTTTGAATCCGACCTGCTGCCCTTTGCTGCGTGTCATCCCCCATCTCTATCCCCCTTTCATGTGTCTATCCACTGTCACTGTAATAAAAGGGAAAAGCCCCAAAAGATAATCTTTAAAAAAAAAAAATATCACACAATATTCAACCACCAACTCTCCTCTCTCACCCACACAAAAGGACAAAAAAATCTAAGCAAATAAGTGAGGTAATTTCTGGATTTGAAATGGAGGCTTCAAGAACAAGGGGCTCCTATCCCACACCACAAAAACAAAACAAAAATAATGGAGCCAAACATTAGTCATTTGAAGAAGTGTTTTGCACTCTGTCCCTATCTCCTTTCACCCTTTACTTGCTTCCTGTCATCAGTTTTCCACAACTCTGATTCTACAGGCCTTTTTCCGTTTCGAGCATCTCTTTCATAGCCTGACAAGCCAGACCCACATCAAGATGTTGGGTCTGGGAACTCACCATTGGCAGGGCTCAATCTGAGGGGCGGGATAAACGGTTGTCTTTCAAATTCCCTCTGCACTCATAGCCGACCAGAGCAGCTAGTTGATAGATTAAACTTTTGCCGTATCCGATCGGCAAAACTCCGAACACATCTTCCTTTTTTAAGAATGACTTCAGTGTTTAACTCAAAGTCTTCCAGAGTAGCGCAGGTCTCCAGACTGCGACCAAAAGCTTATCTGTCCTCTCTGAAAAATGACAGAGAGCGGTGCTCCGACACAAACACACACACACTCGCATACAGGCAGAGCTGCAGACGACGCAAACTACGTCGGCTCTGCAGTTTTGTTGAAGTCAGTGAGTCACAGAAATGCCGATAAAGTGGTTTCAAGTGTGGTTACAGTTTTTCATAACTTCACACAGACAAAGTTTGCTGCGATATGATATTAATGGCGAGACGAAAGCGGTCGTGGTGCTGTTGACGTTACACTTCCTCGGAGACGAGCAGCCAGGCACAACAGTGGTTTCTATGCCCTGGTGACTGACTGACAGGCTGAGGTTCTAAGGCAACTTTATTTCTACAGCATATTTCAGTAACAAGGCAATTCAAAGTGCTTTACATTAAACATTAAAGAGCAATTAAAAGCGGTCATGATGAAAATAAAACAGGCTAAAAAATAATATACAAATACAATAATAAACAAAATTTCTATATTTTTTTTACTGTCATGACAGCGATGGGGCTGTCAGTTTACCTTATATGTTGCATCTTCAAAAGTGACACTCAATTTGAAACAGCACATTGTAATTTCTGCATCCATTATCAAAGTATTTATTAGTAATACAGTGGAAATAAGTAGAAATGTGAATATTTGGTTAGCATGTTGATTTACGGTGTGTGCCCCTAAATTTTCTGGTTGTGCCCCTAAAATTTTCAGTTCGGGGCCACTGTGCTCCTAGTGAAAAAAGTTAGTCTGTGTGCGAGCATTTTGTTACCAAAAAAAAAAAAACCACCTTTGTAGGTTTTTTTTCCTTTTTATTTTTTTTTGTTTTTCTTCAATTTGATATTGAGACACTAAATGCGCAGGGCTAAACTCCAAGAAAAGGTGAAACGGTTTTGTCCTCCGGAACCTCTGGAAGGCTCCCCAGTGTTGACAGACAAAGACATCCACTCAAAAAGCAACATCTGTCGGGGAGAGTGAAAGAGACACTGCGGGGAGAGCCGGCCTCAGAGACAGCATGGGGGGAGGCTTCAGGAATTTTTCTCCCCACTTTACAAAATTAACATATAGAGATACAAGGGGATCAAACAACACGACTTACAGTAAACTTCTAAATTTGATGAACATTAATTGAGGCATGTTGCGAGAGCATTACAACTTCTGATTTTTTATTCTCCTGCTCCCTGCCAGAGCCAGCAACACTTGACATGCATGTTTTCTTGCTGTTATCTTTTCCTGGAAGTAAAGCAGCTGTAAAAAAACAAAAATAAGACAGTGACTGACACGTTATTGTAAATCCACAATGTGTAAACGTTCTGCGGTAACCATCGCGAGGAGCTCAATTTCTCAAACGTTTTTTATTTTATTTTTAATGCCATTTCAGTTCCCCTGACCTTTATCAAACCTTGATTTACAGTGCACAACCTAAATGAACCTGAAGGCTGGAGAAAAATAAATAGCAGCAGATACGGGTGAGTAATATTATCATCTGCTCCGTTTATCAAGTCATTTTAAAACAAAAATACAACAAAGATAACAGTCGGTTCTAAGACTGAAATAGGTCCAAACACAGTTGTGTGATTTGCTGCAGGCTGTGATAACACCACATTACTTTCCTACTGACTGCACACTCAGATTGACTGTAATGTCTAATGTTTCGCTCTATCAAAGCTATTACTATCTCATATTTGGCTCACAATCACTCAATCTTAGCAGCGGCAGAGATACAGCCATGAACCTTGTGCTTTTGGCAACTCTTCTGACCATAACTTACACTCTCAGTACTAATGACTTCCACTTGCCTGCCCTAAATAATATTATTTATACTCATTCCCTTGTAAAAAGCTTTTGCTGTTTCAGCCATTTTATAAAGAAAATATTGAAATGCCACTGTAGAATAAAATATTTCAATATCATTGCAGGGCACTCACATTTATAATACGCTACAGCTATATTTAAAATTTTTATAACAACGATGGATCAAATTATTAGGCAAGGCTGATCATTTCTCACTTCTCGCTTCTGTGCAAGTAAGCGACCCGCTAGTAAACATGTTGGCGTATTTAGCTTGAAGTCTGATACTTACCTCTGGAGTTGGTGGAGACCAGATCAGAGCTAAAAGAGAGTGACTATTGGACTCACATTCAACGAGGACCCTGAGACAAGACTCTAAATTAAGGCTAAAGTAGCCCCGTGCGGTTATAAGATTTGTCAATTTTGTGTTTATAACGTGTTTTGCTTCCTCAAAGTGGCCTAACAGGGGGAGTGGCTATGGCGCGGCTCTGAGCGGTCACATTTTTGAGCTCTCCGTAGGAATCTGCTAAATGTACTTATCCTGAGTTAAAAGTGAACGCACTCCTTCACCAAACTTAAGTTTAGTGCATCTGTAATCTAAGACATGTCAACCAAACAATCAAAACCCAACTCGGGTCATCAAAAAAAGGCTCAGAACAAGGCTGACCGGCTCGAAGAAACAGGCGAAGATGCTAGCATGCCCTGAAAAATGACTTCAGCTCCAAATTTGACGGAGTTTTGACCGCAATCAACGAGATTAAGTCAGACTTTAAAGACTTTTCAGGGAGACTGGAACAAGCAGAGAACCGTATTGGTGACATGGAGGATGATATCGCTAATGAGAAAACCAGAATCACGATACTGGAGAAGCAGGTGTCTGAGCTCACCTCTAAGGTGGATGACCTGGAAAACAGGAGCCGTCGTTCGAATCTCAGACTGGTCAATCTCCCGGAGAAAGTTGAAAAAAGGCGATGCAGCTGCTTTTCTGGAAGTGGCTACCCGAAGTCCTGGGACCCGAAACCTTTCCTGCCCCGCTGATTATCGAAAGAGCTCAGACTACCAGGTGCGCCACAATCCTCTGTTCCGCGAGTCATGATACTGAAGTTTTTAAACTTCCGAGACAAGATCCGAGTCATGCAGGCAGCCAAAAGAAGGGCAAGATCACGTATGAAGGCCACCATGTCATGCTTTTCCAAGACATCTCCACTGAACTGCACAGGAAAAGAAAGCGATTTGATGATGTGAAACAACGACTATGGGACCTGAAGATAGACTACGGTATCATTTACCCTGCTAAACTCAAGCTGCTCCACGGAGGGAAACCTCGCATATTTGCTGATCCTGCAGGTGTGGAATCGTTTATTAAAGAATTGGACACCTAGCAAGTTGGCCACGGCTAGCTAACGGGATTACACTGTGAGGACCTCTGTCAGTGACGGGACTTTTTAACGGCAGCAGACGATGTGATCATTTAACCTGAACTTTGTTTATCCACCTACTAAGAAAAGGTACTGTAACGATGCTTTACCAGGCTGCACCTGATTGTCATACGTGGTTACGCTGACGTGGTTTTAATCCCACACAGACAGATGCGCATATGCATATATCGTATATTTTGTTCGCTTATTGCATTAAGCAGATTGTGAGCGGGAGTTAGTGTGTGATTTATCAGTTATAACTGCTCCTCGTTGTTAGTGGATCAGTTGAGCGTCTAGCTCGCTCTTAATGCTACCAGGGAAGGTAAGCAGTCTCGTTTGGGGAGACAGTGCTGGGATTAAGTTTAGGGGTTACAAATGTACATTTTATTTTGCAATTCGGGATAACGGCATACACTCCAATTGTTTTAAGAACGAGATTACAGTCATATGTGGCCTGGTTGAAACCGTTTTTGCTTGACTTTATTTTATATGTTTTCTAATCTAAATTTGAAGTTTATATCCTGGAATGTTAGAGGTGAAGCTGGCTAAAATTAAGCAAATCCTCAGTAGGGTTAAACAACTCAAATCGTTAATTGTATATCTCCAAGAAACCCATTTATTGTCAGATGAAGTGATAAAGATAAAAAGGAGATGGCCAGGGCATGTAACATCAGCCTCCTACTTATCACACACCCGAGGGGTGATGATCCTGATCCATAAATTGATACCCTTAAAAGTGGACAACGTCATCCATGACATGGGGGGTAGGTACCTGATTGTCCAGGGTACATTGATAAATGAGAAGATAAACATGATTCATGTATATGCCCCAAACGAAGACAATCCCAAATTCTTTGAAAATTTATTTTTATTAATGGCTTCTCTCCCAAGGAAGGCTCTTATAGCAGGTGATTCCAACTGCACTTTAGATCCTAAATTGGATCGGTCAACTGGGATGGATTCCTCTCATATACAACATAGGAAGAAACTGTTACAGTATATAAATGATCTGAATTTGTGTGACCCCTGGAGGAGACTTAACCCAAATACATTAGAATTCTCTTTTTTTTTTTTTTTCGTTTTTTTTTTCACACACATAAATTTTTTTTTTTTTTTTTCCCTCTCTTTTCTTTTTTCTGTGATAGAATGTAACTATAACAGCATACTGCTGTCAGAACTCTCCCCTACTTCACTTGTATATAGAGCTCAAGGGGTAGTTAAAGGGACTCCTTGATGGAGATTTCATCCCAGATGGCTTTCTGATTTGAATTTCCTGCAATTTTTAGATACCCAAATTGAGTCGTTCTTCAATACAAATACAGATGAGACCTCTGCTATTGTCAGATGGGAGTCCTTTAAGGCATACATCAGAGGCATGATCATATCTTACACCAGTTCAAAAACAAACAAACTCAAGTTGAAAATTAATGTGCTTGACCACAAAATTAGACAATTGGAAAGAGAGGCCTTTTTGGATGGCTCCACAAAAATAAAACAAGAATTAAAGTTACTTAAAGCCCAATACGAGGAAAGCAGAAAATAGTTTAATCCGGCTCAAACAGAGTTACTATGATCAAGGTGAAAAACCGGGGAGATTGTTAGCCTGGCGAATAAAGAAATTAGATGCAGACAGGGCAATTACTGCAATTCAAACAGAGTGGAGCAATAACAACAGACCCACAGGAAATTAATGATACTTTCTCCATCTACTATAAAATATTATATTCATCCGAATCCCCAGGGAATCTGGAAACACAATCTGAGTTCCTGGATGATCTTTATATTCCTCCCATATCAGACGATTTTAAAGAACAATTGGATAAGAAACTGGATGCCTCAAAAATTGCTGGCGCCATTACTAATATGAGAGGAGGTAAAGCCGCAGGCCCTGACGGTCTTCCAGTTGATATCTACAAGATATTTAAAGATAAATTAATTGAACCCCTTTTAGCTATGTATGAGGAGGCCTTTCAACAGGGTTGTCTTCCAGATTCCCTGAGGAGCGCGCTGATAACACTTATTTTGAAACCCAATAAGTCCCCTACCAATTGCACATCGTATATGACACATTCGGGAAATTTTCAGGCTTTAAAGTAAACGAAACAAAATCCTCTATTATGTTCTTGAATAAGCGGGAGGGAATAAATCCGGTGATAAACCACCCTTTCAATAATGCGGTAAATGGATTTAAATATCTCGGTATCACCATTACCCCAACCATTAAAGATTTAGTATCCTGTAACTATGATCCTATGATTTCTACAGTAATTGAATCCATGAATAGCTGGTCATCAATGCCAATCTCCCTTTTAGGGCGTATGAATATTAGGGCTTTGACTCCGAACTTCGTTATTCGAATATCATTCGAATATTAAAAAAAATAATGATATTCGAACGAATATTAGCCAGCCCTTAATATTCGAACCTGTTATGGGCATTATTTTTTGTAAATGTGTTTGCTTGTAAACGTTGTTTTCAGTTCAGATTACGAGGCTTTTTCAAGCATTTCAAAATGTAACTACACGTCGCGGCAACGCACGTCTCTCGGCCGTGGCTCGGTAGCGGTGCATTCCCCCCTAATTCTCAAAAAAGGCTGGCTGGCCCAGGGCCAGGCCAGCTCAGCGGCGTCTTTCTCCCGTCGCGTTCCGTTGTCTCTCCTACCTACACCAGCCACACACTCTGTCCCTTCTCACCTTCCTACCTGCCTACTCAGTGCTGCTGCACAAAGGGGGGGAGGGGCTGCTCCTCAGACACAGAACAGAAGAGAAAGGTGACTGTTTCGGCGGCCACAGGAGAGAAATACATGGCGGCTCGCTGGACAATACTGGCGACTCTTTTTTATTTTACAGAAAGTCGCTGTCTTTTCTACAGAAAGTCGCCAGATTTGTCGCTAGTCGCTTTTGTGAAAAAAAAGTCGCTAAGTTGGCAACACCGCCCACACACACTTGCTCGACGCACACACCAGTACACGAGTATAAACATCAGACCACTTACGTTGGCTACGGTGAAAGCTCAGAACTTCCTGTCGAAAGCATACTGTTTGTGTTTAATCCAGGGTCTGACTTTTAATTTTTTTTTTAACTGAAAGCATTTAATGGTCAAAATATTATTAATAAATATTCAAATATATTCGAATATTAATATTAATAAACAAACGAACGAACTTCGAATATGATTTTTGGGCAAAAGTCAAAGCCCTAATGAATATAATCAAGATGAATATTCTACCAAAATTTTTATACCTATTTCAATTCATCCCTTTACCCCCGCCGCCACAGTTCTTCTCCAAAATGAAGCAACTATTTACTAAGTTTATTTGGAATAACAGGAGGTCAAGGTTGAGACTGTCACTTCTTTACCTGCCTTATGAGAGAGGAGGGTTACAATTACCCAATTTACAATGGTACTTTTTGGTTGCTCAAATTAGAGCTGCAATGTACTGGTTTTCGCCTGAACCTTACTTACCATGGGTGCAAATTGAAAGTATCTGCACTAAAGGCCAGCGACTTGACACTTATTTATACTCTGCATCTGTCAAAAAACTGAAGCGGCTCACTGATAACCCCTTTGTGAGAAACCACTTGTCCATGTTAGAAAACCTAGCAGTGTACTGGCAAGGGTCAGATATCCTTACTCTATAACATTCTGGTGAAAAACCATAAAGACTCTACTGAGCATAAGAAAACTCAATGGATAAATTACTTACAAACAGATATCTCAGAGGAGGACTGGACAGAGGTGTGCTCTAGAGCACAACTCCTAACAATAAATACCCATCTCAAACTGATTCAATATAATTGGATTATGAGGACTTATGTTACTCCGGAAAGACTGAATAAGATGAATCCAAATATTCCGGATATCTGTGTTAAATGTAATGTCGAAAAGGGCACCTTATTTCATTGTCTGTGGGACTGCCCTGAGATACGAAAGTTCTGGAATGAAGTTTTAAAATGTATTTCTAAGATTACCTTAAATCCAGTGCCTGACAATCCTGCACTTTGCATTCTTAATTTGTATCCAAAGGACTGTATGTTAAACAGCAAAAAGAGCAAAATTACAGACTTTGTTTAGTACAAGCTAGACGCTTGATTTCTCTATGTTGGAAAGATGTCAAGAGCCCTTCTGTTGGTCGCTGGCTGAAAGAACTATCAGCATGCCTTATCCTTGAAAAGTTAACATACACAATGAAAAAAAATCAGCTGAATTCAAAGAGATCTGGAATCCCTTTCTTTTATTCTTGGAAAACTGTGAAGTCGAGGAAACTCTGGAAACTTGAAGGCGATATGTCCCTAACTGTCGATACCTCCTTAACCATGTGATGCTAAGCTGTGTATGATTATATAATGTAGTTACCCAGTTTTTTTTTTTTTTTTTTTAACTATTGATTTTTCCTTTTGGGTGGGGGGAGTGGATTCTTTTATAGTTTGACTGTTATATGCTTTGTTAAATGTATCAACATGTATTTTTGTAAACTGTTAAAATTCAATAAATACATGTTTATAAAAAAAAAAAAAATCAATTAAAAACCGGTCACTTCCATACACTGTAAACCCGAACGTTCAAAGTAATTAAATAGATTAAGTAGTGTATACTCAAAGTTTTAGAACAAGTTCTACTAACTTAATTTTGTGTTGGTGTAACATGTTCTTCTTTTGAGTATTGTTAACTAATATTTTTGATTAAATGGAACTATTTTGTGTATAATAAGCATAACTAAAAATAACTTAAGTACAATGTAATAGAATTGAGTAATAACATACTAAGAATGATAAAGTTGTATTATTGTTAAAATAGGATGATTTAAATAAACTGAATTATATAGCACAGTTAAAATACAATAAAATTCAAGTCTTTCCAAATAAGTAAAATATATAATAAATAAATTGCAATAGCAAATGGTTGTGATTAGACATTAGTGAAGGACAAAAGTATTTATTTTTTGCTTCATCAGTTAATGTATATATATTTTTTTTTTTATTTAAGCAGCTGCAGGATAATTTTGTATGGAGAGTTAATCGTACCTGCGCAGAAGGTGGCGATTTGCACACTACACTATTACGCCTTTGGCACAAGAAGAAAAGTTTGAACAACGAAGGGGAAGCAGCAGACAGTAGGGTGCAGAAACTACCCACGCAGCAGCAATCAGGTCACTGGTTACTGTAGTTTTGAATGTAATATTCATTCGTTTACTTCTTTTATACATTTTGTATGTGTTTGTCTCAGAGAGCTGACCTTCTCCAAGCCCCCCCTTCACTGGCTTATCACGGAGTCTTGTAGGGATTAACTTGTCAGATATAGGTTAGCTGCTAAAGAGCTAGCTAGCCACTTAGCTAACGTACCAGAGACTATTTAGAAGGACTTTGACGTTACGCTCGCATAGCATAGCTACCACAACCACTCCGAATGCACGATGAATGTAATACGCTTCCCGTTAGTGGTGTTAGAAAATGTTGAGTAGAACAAGTATGTAGAGTTTTGTTGCTGTTTTATCACAAATAAAGCCTAGTAGCTCTTGTTTGTGTGAGAGTGTAGTGTGTCATTCTACTTGTTTGCTTCACGCTGCTGGAGGAGCTTTCTCATTTACTTAACAGTTTTGTGTGTGTAGTGTTAAATGGTGTTTTTTACAGTATGTTTTTGTTGTGGTTTAGTATATTATGGGGTTTTTAACAATTTATAAATGGTTTTTTTTAATTTGATTTATGAGATTGGGGGGTTATTTTACCCCCTCTTAAATTTTTGTTGTTTTTCGCGTTTTGTGTGTAACCCAATCCCTCACATACACACATCATTGTTTTTTACTTGCGTTTGATCTAGTGTTTGCTGTATTTAAGTAACAATATTGTGTTTGTATATATAATCTTTTTACTTATTGTATTTTTCGTGGGGGTGGTGTGCATTCCCACAGCCTGTGTGTCCCCACCATTGGCCTCTGCTTCTTAAAATAGAGTAGGTAATATGATCAGCTCTCTCTTTAAAGTGAAAATTGTGATTCTTACTCATTTTGATATTTTGTTTATGATGTGTGCAAGATTTTCAAATTGATGTTTTTTAATAAGTGTTGTTGCTGTATTCTCCCTGGCTGTTATTTCTATGTAGTTGTATGCAGAGTCAGCGTTACAAATCAGCTGCCCAACAGTGCTATGCTGAGCTTGACTATCTTCCTGATGACTTATTCAGACGAGGCATCAAAACTGGAGACAGCAGATGCTCTTGAAATTTTAAAAATCCACGATGAACAGGTAATAGATTTTACACATTTCATAGGTTGAACCAGTAGAACATTGAACAGGTAATGATTGAATGAGTTTGATTTGCAATTAGTCTTTGTTTGCCATTTGTCTGATTGCATTAAAGATGTAACAGGTTATTTGTGACATATGTCTGTTTGGACTGTTTAAAATCTTTATGTAAACTCTTCGTATATGCAATTTGTTTTATCTGAATAGGAAATCCATGACATACACACCAAGCGCACTACTGTTCTCCACGTCTTCCTGTGTATTGCGTGAGGACGTCTCTGATGTTTAAGAACCTGCACAGTGAGTCTCCTTAAGTCACTAACAGATTTGCTGTGTTATTAACTGTAAATACTAACATTTTTCAATGTCAGTAAACATTTTCTTGTAAATGTTTGTTCGTCAGCACTTAGATTTCTGGTATTTGCTGATTCATGTGTGCAGAACATGGATCTTATGTTTTCACTCTTACAATGAGCGGTTCTTTTGTAAAAGTGGTATTGATTTCAATGGGACTTGGTTAAGGAAAGAAAAATGTATCTGTCTGTTCCATGTGTTAGTTTGTGATTAGTATTCTTTTTTCATTCATTCAGATGAGTTGATGAGCAGAGTTGATGGTGTTGCAGTGGGCTCATTACTTCATCGTGACCATGACGCAAGTCCAGTCCACTACCACCCTGTGAGAATCACTGTCGTCATTGAGTGATGCGGTCAGCCTTCCCAGACTTGGCGATGTTCCTGGTATCTGTGGAGTGATCTATCTACCCGCTATCCCAAAGCACTGACCAACACTTTGAATTCATCTAAAGATTAACTGGTTAGAGTGGTAACTATCCCGAGGTTGCAGCCTCAGATGATTAATGATGTAGAAACTATCTGAAGGCTGAGGGTAGATTATAAAAGCTGTTCAGTTATCTCCTTTGTCTAAATAATGCCTCAAAAGACTGCACTACTGCAGGTGTTCAGCCAATAGGCCCAAACTACTCAATATGCCTTTGTTCTCATTAATATAATCAAAGAACGCTAATGTTTGTATGTTTAATGTTTCTTAACCATTGTGGGCGCAAGATGACTCACATTTCACTGTGCATTTGATATGGTTTGTAAAACATTTACATTTTAGAGTTTTAGTGAAAATGTTCTTAAACTCTATAGAATATTTGAAATTTCATCCAAATTGCTGCCTTGTCGCCTTTACTCAGGAATTAGCAAGAAGCCAAAAGCAGTGTTTTTCTTTATAGCTGTAACGAACATAACTTCATTTTGGTATTATTGTTTGATTACTCCGATTATTTTCCTGACTATCTGATTAGTTGTTGGTCAATATCAGATGTGTGATAAATATTTATTTCCTAGGGCCTTAAAGAAACATGCCTACCGTATTTTCCCGGACTATAAGTGCCCGAGTATAAGTCGCATCGTCAAAAATCGCTGGAGAAAATATACACCGGACTATAAGTGATTTATTTAGAAATGTATTCACAAAATCAAAACTACACAATAGCACCCAGAACAACAGGTGTAGTGGGTCAGAACGTAACACTAACAGTTATTACTATACATAGCACACAGACAACTCGTTACTGCACCGTGCACTCCCACAGGTGTTAGCCTGTGTGACTCGTCTTGGTTTGCTTTCAGCTTAGCGATTAGTTTTTTGTTTCTTCATTGATAAGATTTTCGCCGTTAGTTTCTGTCATTTTTGCTGGTACCTTTGCTGCATATTTTACTACCTGCAGTTTATCTCTTTTCTTCTCAGTTGTCTTTAGGAGCAGATTCTAGTTGTCACAAGCATAGAGCCTCTTGGGCTGTAGATGGTAATGTGTTCAGTATGAATTAACATTTAAAAACATGTTAAATTATATATATTTTGATATACAAGTCGCAAGTCACAGGACCAGCCAAAGTAGGAAAAAGTGCTACTTATAGTCCAATACGGTATTATTGGGATTTATTCAGTATCCCCAGAGTTAGATAAGTCCATACATGTATCTTCAGTGCGTGTCGTATTCTGTCTGACGCACCCATGCCTAGCTTAGCACAGTTGGGTTTTCTCTATGTCAATAGTGACAAAATAACGCCAACATTTTCTCTATTTAATGTTGTGATTTGTACAACATGTGCTAAGCTAGGCTAGCAGTGGGCGACAGAGTTAAACAAATGTTTTGTTTGGGTTACAGATTAAGGTTTTCATGTTTTTTTATTTTTATTTTTTTTTCACTTGTTTTGTGGTGGGGTTGTTGTAAAATTTAATGTGTAATATATTATTTATGTGTGGTTGTGTATTTTTTTTTTGTTTTTTTTTAGTTTTTTTGTTTTTTTTTTTTTTTGTTTAGGCGTTGCTTATTGGTTTACAGTGTACCTGAGTGACACGCTGCAGAGCACTGACATTCATTAAACCTCCGGCAACCAAATGAAGAAAAATTAGCTCCATTACAGGAGTGAATGTACTCGAGGGCACTTGGAAACACAAAGCTATCAGAGGAAGCTCACAATTTATTCCACAGATGCATCAGTGGGTGCCAAGCTACAAGGTTTCAAGCAACAATGTTTTCAGAAGGGATATCATAAATCCTGCATACATTTTGCCAAATGTATAACCTTATAATTAAAACAAAAATAAATCCCCTATAAAGTGCCCACCAGAGAGCAATTCACTTGGATGAGTGATGGAAAAGGAACCACATGCTTGCATTATAGCGGCAATAAGGTAAACTAGACAGATTCAAGACGCAATGAAATTACCGAGAAATTTACTGCTTCATTTATTGAGCTTTAAAGAGACATAGGTGTACAATACCTGTCTGTCCAATATCAAAACCTCCAGCATGTTTGGGGCCACTGGCTGCATTGAAATCTGAGTTCTGGAAAAAAGGGGGTCTCAAAACAAAGTGGCTTGCCATATTGAGCGTGACAAAACTACTAAATGCCCCTTTTCCTGAAAATCAGGAACATTAACAATGTTGGGCTCCGTTTTCACGTCCATGTGGAAATAGAGGCCGTAATGTTTTTCCCTATTCCCATGACATGCTAAGCACAGAGCTCTGTTTCCTTTCCGCATTCAGTCATAGTGCAAGCGCGGCCGAGACAACTTTTCTGGAAGCTGTTATTGTAGTGTCCTTCAGCAATTTCCATGGTTTCCTTTTTACAAGTTTTTGGGGTCAGGAAGGAAGAGCTTTTTATTCCTCCGAGCATTTCCTTGCCTTTCTGCATCATCCGATTGTTAGTTTTGGCCCACATTATCAGTGAAAATAAACTCTCATAGAGGCAGTCACCCCTAAAATAGATAGCTTCTCCTTGGATCCCCAGGCATGCTGTGTGGCCCTCTGATAGCACTAAGTAGAGAAACATATTCACCCTTTCTCGTATGAACTCCCAGTATGGAAGGGAAACAAGCTGCTGCCCACATGTCGGTATATCCCTTTAAACCACTGTTTATGCAGCACATTCATGTTCGTCAAGAGGCAAAATGATGGGAATTTCACATGGATAAGACACCGCCGATAGTTTCACCCCCCCCTCCCTTTGTTCTACAGCTTAGTTTGGCACAGGCCGTCCTTCTCAAGAAACACTGCTCGGAACCACTTTCTACTGTCTCCACCAGGAGGAACATGAGAAGATCTATTACTTTCACTCCCAAGAATAGAAACAGAATTTGGCTTGCTGAACTTCCATCTGTGCCAAAATGTCATCGTCCTTTAAATGTTAGAGAAGTAGAAAGGATATTCTCAGAATGTGCTGTGAGATGCATGCTTCATCGTTTTGAACAATGCAACCTTTTCTTCATCTTAAATAACCCATCCATACTCATGTTTCCAACAAGAAACAATGGTTTGACTGATCCTCATTGCCCTTCAGCTCAGCAGAAGCCCAACAGCTAGAGTAACAAGCACTAAAAACAATGCCATATTACACCAATCTGTTCATCAGGTCACTTGCTACACAAGAGTAGAGTGATTCTAAACGCAATACCAACATTTTTGGTACACGTCTAAAGCGGTCAAGTACCGAGAGCTGGTATAGAATTCTTAATTGCCCAGGTTTGTACTTTTCTTAATTTCTTATTTAGGGAAAGCTCCAGTAGCTCACTGTGTTCAGAAAACATTGTCCTTAATATTTGTTTTAAAAAAATTTAAGTAAGGTTCTGAAAAAAGCATTGCTATGGAAACTGGTATCAACCAAAACTCAGGCATGGAATCAGTACTAGTACCCAAACATTTGGAACAATAACCAGCCCTACATGTTGCAGAATCCATTTGAAGATTTAATGGAATAGTTCAGCATTAGACGAGGACACGAAATTCGCATCATTGGCGCCGCGCTGCAAATTTGCGTGAGTTAAAATATTTTAACTTGAGTGAGGAATTTGCGCAATGTTGTGTCGTGAAAGCCAATCAGTGTTTAGGATCTCCTGATGTCCTGACGTTTAAGCAGAAATGGAGGAACACATTACTGTAGTGGTCTGTGGGCACTCAGAGCTCGATAGTACCTCATTATTTAGACAGAGACCAGATGATAAAAAGAGCCTTCTTTGGGAAATGTAAGCAGGAAAGTTGGACTACCTGATAAATTCTGAAATGATATATGTGTTGTTGTGTTTATGGAGCAGCTCCAATGTTAGCATAGCCCTGAACGATCTCAACTCCATCCGGATAACAAGCATTTAAAAAGTGCTTTGCTTCTTGTCTTGTGGACAGACCGGATAAAGTATGAATTCAGACTTTTTACAAATAAATAGGAATCATGATTCAAAACTGTACTTCCAAGTAGCTGTGGAAGTAGCAGACGTCCAAACATAACATTTACTTCCTGGAGAAGGCAGTAAACATTAACATGCTTTTTTCTCCGCCAGATGATATTGTTAATCCAGACATGACGTCGTTTGATTTTCCCACATATCTGGGACTTCCACAGCAGGTACAAAGCAGCAATAGTGGTTATTTTCGCCATATTGATATGGAAAGAAATGTTGTTGGTGCCTACAGCTCTATACTGGTGGGTACACGAGCAGTGTGAGTAACGCGATTAAACAAAAATGATCCAAATATTTTAATTCGCCTTGGTGTGCACATGCCATTAGAGTTGTAACGCAGCAAGTCTTTTGGTCGACGAAGCTCTCACACAGTACAATATAAGACCACCATTTTAGAAAGATTTCTCGAACGATTGACAACTTTTGTCTGGAACGGCCCAAAATTGCACAGTGATAAATATTTTTTATTGATTGTTATTGTTGTATGTGTAAAGTAGCTCGTTTCCTGCTGCAGGTCAGATCCAAGCTTGTCCAAGGCTAGTCGCCTTGCAGGCAGAACAGGGAAGTAATTCTTGGACAAACTCAAGCCACCTTTGACTGGTCAGGAATGTTATCAGGGTCCATATACTCTACCCTGGGTTGAGAAAGGAAAGATCTCAGTCTTAAAATGCTTCCCCAACAGCTGTTTTCTACATCACTCTCTGCGTCTACCCCCCACACTGGACTGAGAACCCAGGCACGGGAGCTATCTGGAACGGTCTCCTCCGTCCATCCCTTTCATCAGGGCTGGCTGGAGCCACATCAGGGCAAGCTTTCTGTTAGACAATCAGTAAAAACGCTGGCATGATTAAGATAGATAGACTGGCCAGGACACTTAATCTTCAGTCCAATGAAAAATGTTAACTGCATCCTGATGTCCCCCCATGCAGTGCAATTAGGCTGAATTACCACTGTGTGTTTAAGTGTCCCCTCTGAAATGTCTACACCAATTCTTTTCTTGTGCAAATCTTTTATCTTTATTTTTTTTAAAGGACATGCATCCAGGGAATCATCACACATTTTTAAATATAATCCGCTACCTACTACATAAAATATGAACTTGTTAATATTGGATTTTTTTTTATGAAATATAATTTCATAAATACTATTTGAAATTAATTTAATGAAATGTCTGCGTCCCTGCAAAACTCCAGAGTACCAGGAAAGAGGCATGATAGTGTTGGTGGTGATGGTAGACGTTTCCACACACTCCCTTTTTTCACATCTGAGGAGAAAGTTACTCAAGAGGTCTCATTAGTCAAACCTTCAGTCTACCAACGCTGCCGCTGTGTTTTCATAGTATCACTTGTACTATCACGGACGGATGAGGTCCACTGAGCAAAGATAAAGCCGGTGTTATTTCACCCCTGGCCTTTCTTGACACATAGATCGCTTTTGTGAACCATGCAGAAACGCACACAGGTTTTAAGACTTACAGTGAATTGGTGTAGAAACTCATCAATAAAAAAAAAAGGTGTAAGTGTTTATGTTTTTTAATTAGATAAACACATATTGGTGAAACATAGTGCAGATATTTTGTTTATCAGTGTTTTAAGCCCCCCCAACGTCGCCTTCCAGCCGCAGTGCTGCCTGGAAGGAGACGTTGGGGGCTTAAAACACCATCGAGCAAATATTTTGCAGCTTTTTATTTATTTTGCCAAATAAAAAAGGTACACACACACACACACACACACACACACACACACACACACACACACACACACACACACACACACACACACACACACACAGCTGATATTTCACAGATTCTGTCCTGTAAGCTTAACAAAAAGATCCTCCTTGGATTTCTATCTGCTCTGTGGTTTAGTAAGATAATCTGAATTTGCAGGAGGGTGGAGCAGCCTCCAACACTACACCTCCCTGATTACAAACTCAATCAACATCTCACTGACATGCTGTAACCAACGCCTGGGTAATTGATGAGGAATGACTATTTCCTCCAACCTGAGGAGTGAAAAGTTTACTTTCTGAGAGTAAATGAAAAGCAGGCACACAGCAGAGAAGCTCACACACATTTGGGAGGACACGCTGATTTCTAGTGAACAGACTTGGGGTATTGATGAAGTTCAGGTTAATCAATTCCCCAGTTACTCTGTAATCCATCTAGTCCATCAGGTGTTATCTGTGCATGCATTTGCTTTGTAGACAAGAAATAAACTATTAGTGTTACGCAATACATCACAGATTGAACCTGGTAATCTTATTGAACAATATTGTGGAAAGTTGAGGATCCTGTTCTGCAAAATTTGGAATTCTGTTTATTTGATTCATGTATTCAGAGAGATATTGAGAGAGTCTCGCTTTCTTTGGAGACACAAAGTCTCAAAGCTTAGAAAAGCAGAGTGCCTGCCAAGCCACATCAGTGACAGCCTCATGATTTGCAACTCATTAACATTACAGTAGAACCATATTTGAACATAGTAAACACCACGGTGGCACTATTAATAAATTGTATTTTGGTTGTTCAAGAGTAATTAACATGACTCATTTCATACCATATCAGCTCTATAAAATGAGGATTATATTCTATACAAAAATCAAATAGGTTTATTTATGTATTTCTTGCAAGTCTGGATGTTCAAGTTATACTCACACGTCCTTGAATAAATAAAGGGAGCATTCTCTTTCTCTGTCTTTTCCTCCTCTGAGTGTCTCTGGGGGGTTTCTCTGACTTCCTGCCATTAAAGAGACAGCCCACTGGAGAACAGGGGGTGACTGACATAACTACCTCTGCTCTATGACCAACGCTCGGCGCAACTCAGTCAGACATCTGTGGAATTTACTCAAAGGGTAGTTTACTCCGGAAAAAACAGAGATAAAATGTAGGAACAAAATAGATGCGTTTGCTGGACAGATATGGAGCAGCAGACAACAGACACAGCGGTTCAAGTCTGTGGGGGCTAGAAAAAAACAACAATCAAACAGCTGTGAGACATCCAGAACAGAAAGTTAAATTCAGAAAAAGTACACTGTTACATAACAGCCCAGCAGGGTTAATATAAAATTGTGCTGCCAACTCGGTCTTCTAGATTATTAAATACACATTGTGTTGTCTGATAGAAGCTTTGTTTCTACAAATTGTTAAATTATAATAAAAGAAATACAGCCATCCTGCAAATTGACCACAATGTAATTTTGAGTTTATCCAATGATTTTAGGAGGTTGCCATGAGACCAAGGACTAACAGAAGAGCACATGACGTAATCCTTCCAGTTAACCCTCCTTGTGCATGTTTTCACTGACATTTGTGCATCTCTGTGACAACCGCTCCCACAGCATCACCCAGACAAAAAATAAATAAAAAAATCGCAACCTCTAAAGCACATAAATTCTCCTTCTTACAAACACTTTGACAAACAATGTGTAGACTACAAGAAAAAAGCAAACACATCCCAGTTTTAGTCAGAGAGCCTCATCCAGTAACCAAAACAAGTTATCTTGAGAAGCCACATCAGACACTGCAAGACCACACACCCACGGAAACACAAATATCTCAACAAATATACTACAGCGTGACCACAATAAAAGAAATGGATCTGGTCTCATGCAGGGTTGTTGCAGATGCGATTCAATACCCAACCTTTTCAACAGGGATCTCATTATAAGAGGGAAATTCAACTGCATTCCTATTTCGATCTGCCATTAGGAAAACATGATGCAATATCAAACAGCTGACTGTAGGTCCACTCTGTTGGTCAACCTTGTTTGGCGCTGCATTAAAACTGCGAACCACCCTTCTTACCTTCTGTAGCCACTGGGTATAATTCTCCATAATGTGCTCGAGCTGCTGGATCTTCTGGCTGGGAAACTCAGGCTCAGGTGGCGGAGCATCTCTCTGGAGAGAGTTGGCGTTGTGCTGCGGGCCACCAGCTTTCGCTTCCCTGCAGGAGCCTCCTCTGGCTCCCTCTCCCTCAGGTAGGATGAACGTGTAGGTGCACTGGCCATGCTGGATCTTATGATAGCGTCTGTTGCTGTTACTGTTACCACTTCCTCCACTACTACTGCTGCTGCTACTGCTACCACTACTGCTGCTGCTGCCACCTGTGCTGCTGGTTTCCGTCCCTCTCCGTTGCTCCCCTCCTCCGCAGCTCACAATCACCAGAAGTGCTGCCAGAGAGAGCATATGGTGGCCAAAGTTGTACCACAGCATCATATAAGCCTGGGGTCAAGGTGGCAGGTGAATTAGGTTCTAGTATCTTTAGCTGCTGCTTCTTCCTTGTTAGGCTGGATGTTCCCTTTTAAAGCTGGATCAGAAAGTGGTTAGGAACATTGTTAGCCTGTGTCATCCATCCTCACATTGGACCTCCAGCATTGAAAGCTACTGCTTCTCTCACCACAGACACTTACACATGCTATATTTCCAAAGCTCCTTTAAGTTTTTGTCCTGGCAGGAGAAGTTGCAGACATGTCTTGCAGAGTGACAGCTTGGTTATAAATCTTGATGTTCCTCCAGTGATTCAAAGCCAGACTGTGTGCATGCATGTATCAATCTGTGCATTTAAAATAGGTGCAGGGCAAGCTGGGATGGTGTCGTCAGACCTCCCCTGGTCTCTCTGCCTTCCCTTCCTCCTCTGCTCTCTGACTTAACGACTGGGGAGAGTGAGAGAGACTCTCACTCTGAAGAACAGCTCTAAGCTTCCAGCACACTCTGCGCCTGCCCCTCGCAGAGCCTGCAGAGGAATGTGAGTATGTGTGCACGAACGAGTGTGTGTGTGTGTGTGTGTGTGTGTGTGTGTGTGTGTGTGTGTGTGTGTGTGTGTGTGTGTGTGTGTGTGTGTGTGTGGCAGAAGAAGGACCCCAGCTCAGAGGATGTGCTTAGACTATGAGGATCGGTTTACAGGCACTGCTGACTGCAGGCTCATGTGGCTGACCTGCCTTTTTGCCTGTGTGTTGACACAAAAAACTAAACGTGTGTTCAATTTATCTGCTCCTGAGATGCAACTCTACTCCCTTATATACTGTACAATGACAGGTGCTACATCACAAGTAGCCACGAGGGAGGTATATGTCTAGGTATTTTAATAGTCTACTTCTCAACTTTCTTTTGTCTCTCCACCAACAATAGAAAACCATCAGCATGACAAGAGAAACCTTCATAGTTGTTTTCATCCTCTTCTTAATAGAGGTAGAGGTCTTCCAAGCACCTTAATATTGTCATCAAATCATACCCAATATTTCTGTTACAGCCATTAATTGTATTTACATTCATAATTTACCTCTCAATTAAGTCGTTAGCATCGTCAGTGGCAGAGTCTGCATGCACATACTGAACGAAATTCAAAAGGACAAGAGTCTGCGAATGCACACCTTGTATATTTGAGTAGGTACACATATAGCAGCAGCAATTTATAAATAAGACAGCAAATGTTTATTATGTCCATACTACTAAGGAAATACACAAGTTGCTCATCATCTTGAGCAGCTCCCAGTTATCGATAAAAGAATAATTTTGAATGCTTGTATTATTCTGAGTTCTTAGCATTACCACCAGCAACCAGAGGTGTCGCCAAATCATCCAGAACGGAAACCTTATAAGAGTACTTCACCGATTGAACAGTGCACTCATATTAAAATTGTTGTTGGCCTCTAAATGGACAGTATTAAAATGTATTAAAATGAATTGCGATAGTTTTTTGTTTTTTTTATACCAGACTGTAAAAAGTCTTTCATCCACCCACTACATCTCACATACAGTATGTCTTTATCACACACACTCTCTGCTGTTATGTTTTCAAGAAAACAAATGTGAAATCCAAGAATGAGCATGGGAAGAAGGAATGTGTCTTCATCATTAGGCCAGAAGAAGGAACAGATCGAGGAAACACAGCGCTGAAAGGCTCTGGGTGAAAGGTCAAGTACTTGTTATGGAAAGTACATTAAAATCTGATTCAGGGAGACACAGCTGTCTGAATAACATCTAAATATGTGTGACAGTGCATACGTGCTTATGTTTGCATGTCTTCCTATGAGCAGGATTGTGCACACGTGTTTACTGTCTCCATCTGCCTGTTCATGCTTACATGTTTTACTAATACGTCTGCATGATCCTGCAAGTGTGTGTGTGTGTGTGTGTGTGTGTTTTGATAAAGTGTGTGTATTCAGTGATAGCAGGGGGCTACAAAACATTGGGCCCTCTGTGTGGGAGCAGAGGGGCAGTGTGAACAAATGCATGAAGGAGACCCAAGATAACCAACCCCCTGAATAACCCAGACTGGCCAAGACACAAAGCATGTGCAAATATCTCTTGGAGCGCTTGTCTTTGGTTGACGTACTTGTACGTGTCTTAAAATCTGGGCGCCAGTTACTGTGTCCAAGGGAAACTAAGTGGGAGATAATCGGCACCTCTGAGCAAGTGTGCAAAATAAAAACTACACATCATGTCTATGAACAGCTACACACAAAAACTCACTGATGTATAACAGAAATTGGGAGGGGAGGTGTTATGTCTAGTCGTCTGTGAACGATATATTGACCTGAGCACCATGTTATTCATGACTACATGACTGCCCCCTCTTCAGATGAAATTTAAAATTATCCCAGGCAGGATTATTTTTAAGTTCAGTATTTAATGAATTTCACATATTGATCTAGGGCTGGGCAATATATCAATATTATAAATCGATATTGTGATATCAGACTGGATAACGTCTTAGATTTTGGATATCGTAATATCGTGATATGACACAAGTGTTGTCCGTCCCTGGTTTTAATGGCTGCATTACAGTAAACTGATGTCATTTTTTTAACTTACCAGACTGTTTACCCTTTACCCACTTAGTTATTATATACACATTGATGATTATTTATCAAAACATCATTTATCATTAATTTATCATCTCATTGTGTAAATCTTTTTTTGTAAGCGCCAACTGTCAACCCTACAATATCGACACAATATCAACATTGAGGTATTTGGTCAACAATATCGTGATATTAGATGTTTTCCATATCGCCCAGCTCTATACTGATCCCCCGAACAGAAAAGGCAATTTACCTAATGAAGATTTATTTAGGGGCATCTTACAGTTCCCGTTGGATTCACCACGCGATACAGAACCCAAAGCTCTAAGAGGAACCACTACATCACTGAGCACCTGGGGAGCCTGGCTATGTGGGCACTTATATAGATTGGCAAACAAAAAAAATTATCAAAATTTAACATATTTAATTTCTTGAGATTTCATGTCAATGATGAGATCTTATCGGCTTTCTGTCCAAAATTGTAATTGCTCGATTGTTTATCATCAAAAAAGGCTTTGTTATTGTAGGTGCTGCTTGTGATCAAGAGGTTACACAATAACTTACTGTAGATGTGAAAAGATCATAGCATGCATGAAAGTATTTGCAGCATGAAATGGGAGGCAGTCCCTGATAAGTCTATTTGGATAATCGATGAATTTTTTGGGGGGGGCTTTTCCCTTTATTTGAAAGTGGATAGACATTAAAGGGGGAGAGAGAGATGGGCAGCAAAGGGCAGCAGGTCGGATTCCAACCTGCGCCGCTGCAGGACTCAGCCAACATAGGGCGAACGCGCTTAGTGGGTGAACTATAGGCCGCCCCAATCGATTCATCTTTTAATTATTACTTGGATTAATTGATCATTAATCGGATAAAAATAATAAGAAAAAAGCCTGAAAATTAGTGTGAAAATTGTATTATTTTCATAATTTTATTAAAATATTCCTCGTCTTCTTGTACCATGCCCAAAAACGTTTACAGTTACATGCAACGCAATACTAGGGCTGGGTACCGAATTCAATCGAACATTTTTAAACGATACCCAGCCCTACTCAATACATACCATGTTGTTGATGTAATAGGCAAGTGGATGGTTAGCTTTATCAAGCCTTAGCTTTAAAATAGCTTTATCAGGAGCACGGCAACATCGAGCCATCACAAAACAGAGAGAAAAAAGATGGAAGGTATTTGTGTCTTACTTACTTACGGTTTATATTTATGAGTCGATAACTGAGGGGTATAATCTCAGATCTGAATTCTTACTGAAATGTAAACTTATCGAGAAAACAAACCCGGTGGTCAAACCTACAAGAGTACAATCATTTGCTAACCCTTGAGGTCCCGTGCTGTCTATCCTGTACTTCCTGTCCCATACATATATCCAATGCAAACCCAGTTAGAGTAAATACAATGCAATAATCATTTTGCTGGTGACAGTTAAGCACAGTGCGGGTCATGTCAGGCCTCGAGGCAGCCTGCCTTCATGGGAACCTGGCTTATGTTTTACTTGTGAAAAGTTTGGGAGGACATTTTGTAAACTCAACATCAATCTGAATGATCTAAAACTGAATATATGATATGGGAACAAAGAAGATCTGAGTTTTTACATCTTTTTCCAGTCACTCCTTGTATGGTGGCAGCTGCTTACAGGTTAAAGTCAAGCAAGCAATTTCCACTGAGGATTGGGGACAGAACTATTTTTGTTTGCCTGACTTTTACAGTTTCAGCTTGATTTACTGACTAAAGTAGTTTTATAGTTTTATTAGTTCTACTTCTATAAAACTAGATGTATTAGGTAGGGTAGGTGGATTAATAACACAGCAATTATTTTGACCAATTATTAAAAGATACCCTATGGACTTTTTGACCACAGTGCTGTGGAGCAATGGTTATACGACTGGGTCCCTGTTTTGTATGTATTCTGCACGCGCACAAGGATGCACATGCACTCGCATGAGCATCCGCAGTATGGTTGTACGCAGTAAAATGCCAAGAAACACAGCAATTAGCCAGCAAAGGCAGTGAAAAAGAAGACTGCATGCTAGCAAACATGTTCAAACAATGCAGGTTTAACATGTCTGACATGTAACCTTTCCTTCGGTTGGGAATTGATGGGTTAAGAATCTCGTATCAATATCTGGGGTTCTCCAAAATATCTTAGACCCAAGATCTTGCAGTCTGGTTTGGTCACAGGTTGACTCGGATCTCTGGGTTCACTAAATTCACTACTTGTTCGGTAAGGAGATTTGCGGCAGCAGACTATACGTAAGAGCAATAAGACCTCCAGCTCACACAAACACACACTACCACTAGATTAGAAAAAAGATAGAAACAAATATATTTAAAAAACGGACATGAAACTGCTTTCCGTGGTCATTTGATGAGTACAAAACAAAATGGTGATTGTTGTTAGTTGTATGGTGACACATGTCAGTGGGGAGTAAAGTGTGTCACGGCTCATTCACTCTAAAAGGGGTCTCGGTTTTCTTTGCTTTGAATGTTCCTTTAAAGTTGTAAGTCAACCTTGGGCACCTTTAAAATGTCAGTTTTTTAGTCAATCAAAAATGATCTGAGACCTCAGAAAAAAGAAGTGCAACTAAAATGTAATCCTCCTTAGTTATTTCTTTGATATGGTTCCTACCTGGCACAATATCCAGATGTTGAAGATGATGGCATCCACAAGAAGCAATGACCGTCCAGACAGCAGACCCAGCAGCTCCTTGTCAACAGAAAGAATCCTCCTTTAAAAAACAAAAAAAAAAAAACAGCCTTAACAGTTATAACATTAGTCAGATAATTGTTTTTTTACATAAACAACCCATAACCAATAACTATAATAAACTAACTAGGCTTAATTGTATCTTTTTCTTTTTGCAATGTCAATTCTAAAACTAGAACTGCAAGCAGTTATGAACGGGGTCCAAGCCTCCCCGGTGCCAGTCCCCACTGGCGCGAGTCGCCCCTGACGATGCTAAGAGCCCACGGAAGCGGAGCCCGCGAAAGGAGAACCCAAAGCACGATGGCGGCGAGGCAAAAGTCAGAAAAATTTGACCAAGTGCGAGGTCCAAAGTCTGTAGTGAATTGCAATTGCAAATTTCCTCTGCATCGCATAAAAGGCCAAAACACTTCTACCTCAATTATAGTGCCCCCTAAAGGGCGATCATCACCAAATCTGGTGGAGAGCCACAGAGTGGCATGTCGAACAATAATCTCAAGTTTTGTGATGATAGCATTTACTGCAGCAGAGATATTTCTTTGCAAATTATTCCCATTTAAATGCATTGACTTATTTGCCAAAAGGCCTCTACGTTCATTATAGCACCCCCTCACGGCCAATTTTCACCAAATTCGGTAGGGAGGCTTGGAGTGGGATGTCGAACAACAATACCAAGTTTTGCTCCGATACCTATTAATTTGGCCGAGATATGCTAACGTTCGTGTTTTGTGGCTAGCTACGAAAATTAGTTTGCTTGTAAATTGCGAATGGTGTAACGTAGCAAAATTCTTTTGATAACTTTAGGTCAGGTCTATGGAGTTATATTCCTATCTTTAATCAAGAGCGCATTCTTTCAATTTGAGAGCATTTCTCACTGATATTACGTTCAGATTTTGTAATAATTTCCCTCAAAACCTTGCTCTCACACTCAAATAGTCACTGCTCGCGCTTGGATTTGCTCTGCTTGTGCTCAAAGTTTGTGCTCGCGCTTGGATTTTCTCTGCTTGTGCTCAAAGTTTGTGCTCGCGCCTTGGATTTGCTCTGCTTGCACTCAAACTTTCTGCTTGGACTCAGATATGTTGTTGTTTGGACAGATTTCCTGCTCTCAGCTTTGAACCTTCTCCTCGCACTCAGGCTGATTCTGCTCACTTGCAAAGTTTCTGCTCTCGGATTTCTCCTGCGGGCTTGGATTTTTTTGTGTGTTATAACCCTATCAAAAGTCAACAACCAATAGAATGCTAGCTGTAGTGTTGACCAATGAAATGATCCCAACCCCGTTGAGGGTGCGTTCACTTTACTTTAGAACGTCTGTTGAGGGCGGCTGCACTGTAACCTGACTGTAACCAAGTTTATATATCCCCGCGCCGTTTATAGCTTTATTATAAGTATATGTCAACAATGTGCACAGAATGGTCGACGCACTTTCACCTGCACCCGTTAGGAAACGGGAGAAAGCTTTGAAGTGGGACGTATGAAGTTATGTCGACAACTACGAGGGTGAGTAACATAACTTAAGCACCCAGCTAGCTAGCTAGCATATGGCGCTAGCATATAGCCTAGCTTGATGTCCAGAAACAAATATATGTTCTTTATTGTATAGCTAGCTAGATTGAACGACATATGACGGACAGTGTGTGTATATGTGATGACCCTACTTTGTATTTTTTCCTCGTTTGGTTAACCATGTTCCTGGGATTTGGCTAATTTCATGTTAGAGCCAGTAGTAAAACATAAACTGTAATATAACTGAAAGAACACAAGAAACTGGATTGTTTGTGTCAGTTTTTGCATCATTGTTGTGTGTTGTTCATCAGAATTTAGTCTTCATTCCTTCATATAACATTAGTTTGAAAATAGATTCATAGCAATCTGTATAAAACGTAATGTTAAGTTCAATTTTATCACTATAATAAAAACAGATCTAGAAATGATATGGTTTCTTATTTGCTCCTTAAATAGCAGTTATTTGTTTAATTAATACAAAGCAAACTGAACTGAAAAAACAAGTATTTTGTTTTACTTTCTTTTCATCCAGGTGGGGCTGAGGGGTTTGACCCCTGTTGATCTGTGTGTCATATCACCAACCCGTGATAGCTAGAATTCACCCTGCTACTCCGGGATCTACCTGCTGTATGGCTGGCTACAGACTACAACCATCTGCTCCAGATCTACCTGCTGTATGGCTGGCTACAGACTACAACCATCTGCTCCAGATCTACCTGCTGTATGGCTGGCTACAGACTACAACCATCTGCTCCAGATCTACCTGCTGTATGGCTGGCTACAGACTACAACCATCTGCTCCAGATCTACCTACTGTATGGCTGGCTACAGACTACAACCATCTGCTCCAGATCTACCTACTGTATGACTGGCTACAGACTACAACCATCTGCAAGTTTTGTTTGTAGTGAACATCATCAACAGCTGCACTTAAAGTCTCCTGGGTTCATATGGGACTTGGTTGTTCTCCATACTGCATCAAACACTGTATTATTTTTTTGTGTTATATTAGTTCAGACAACAGTAAGTATCATTACTTAATCACAGTATATATTATTCTGGTGTACACTGTTGACTTGACTCCATGCTATTGACTATACTTTAGCTTGCCACCTCAAAACTTTACCTTAATTGCTCTTGTATAGTTAATTTATCTTCTACTAGTTGTACATACCTCCTATTTAATTGAATTATTCTTAATTTGTGTTGCCATACCTGAATCATCCCTCTTGTGAACACTAGGCCTATCTTATCTTTATTCATAACCCTGCTCACAAACTCACCTGAACCTGGGTCATCTGTTTGCCAATATCAATGTTCCTGCTACAGTAAATCCTATAGGCACATTGTACTGCTTCACCGTAGTATGAACCATACACTTTTTAGGGTTTGTGTCCAAATATTGTGCAATTTGTTATGAATTACTCATTGTTTTGACAAGGTAAATTAAAGCTATTTACCAAGTGTCAGCTCTGGTAAATTTAATTGTACTGTTTTTTTTTTATAAATGTTATGGAACATGAAAAACAATTTGCCTTGATCAGGGTTTTAATTTGTTGCAAATGTGAACATGGTTTTAATAATCTGTATCTTATTGCTCTGAAAAACTACAATGATTTAAGAAATAGCAGTGATACTTATCAACATTTATTGAATTGATTGAATATATGGACAGACATTACAGGCACCTATTCATGTCAACAGAGAAAACAATAATTTGTTCTCTCTTTATCACTTTGATTATACGCTGATGGTGCAGAAAAGGGTGAAGTCCTTGTAGATCTCTGGCACTTTGAGGACAGACCAATCCAGGAACTCTCCACTGTTGTCTTTGTATAGTATGCTCCTATTAAAGACAGATTCATAGACATCAACACGTAATATATTAGGTGTACATAGCTTGCTTTAACATCATTACTATCTTACCTTACCTTCTCTGATTTGGTTTTGTGGACATCAGTAATTTTCTCTCCCAGGCCTGGTTGTGCACCCTGTGAATTTAAGCAAGAAACATAAGTGTATGTAACATGATTTTACTATTATATTATTATTATTTTTACAATTGCATTATTATCAGACTTGCCAACCTTCTTGGTTTGTGCTACTGCTGCCTGTCGTCTGCACACAGGTGAGTGATGTGCTGACTGGCACAGGTCCATGCACATAGTGCAGCTGTGATGCAGCTCAACGGGTACTTCAGTCACACCTGGAAGAAGAGAAACAAACCAACAAAATACTTGTTCTTTCTGCTCAGTTTGCTTTGTATTAATTAAAAAAATTACATTTAAGTTGCAAATAAAGCACATCATCTCTAGATCTGTTTTATTAGTGGTGAAATTGTACTTAACAGACTGGGTCCGTGAATTTTTTCGTTCATTTGATTTTCATTTCATAAACAGGTATTAAAAAACAAATGGTTATTTGATTTTCGTTTTTAAATCCTGGGGGTTCAGACCTCCGGTGCTGGGTCTAATATTCTAATATTAGCTGCTGCGCTAGCTAGCAGCTAGCTACCAGCCCTGTGAGCTTGGTCCCCGCGTCCGCTTCCCGGTGCTGACTGACTCTGGTCCGTCTGCAGAGCTGCGTTACCCGCTCTAGCTGACCTGGGAATCTACCGCGCTCGTGATTTATTCATATTTTATTTACTTTGCAGTGATATGCTATGCACTGATGTCAGGCAGGCTTGCTGCTGCTTTTAGTCTGAGCCTGTGAGATAACTAAACTTCCTTTGAATATAACGTGCATATAAATAGACGGAATAAATAAAAGTCCCTGAAATAAATATAAGTAAAACATATGTATTTAGGCTATTGAACTATAATGACTAATGCCTATATATGTATTGCCTCATTTATGTATTTCATGTTCCATTTCATAGCCATATTTATTATGTAAAGGGGGCAAAAATGGACGATCAGTCGCTCAGGAGACTACAGTTTCCCTCAACAGCAGCCGGGACATTCTAACGCTTAACGTGAAAAAGCTTAACGTGGTAACTTAATGTACCTAAACAATGATCAATCAGATATCAATCAGTTATCAGTCACATAACGTCCATAATAATTGGACTTTGGGTTAGATTTTTTTGACAGTTTTCAGTGGTTATGAGGAGCAATATGAGAGAGAAATTTGGTAATCATTGATCATTGTTTAGGTACATTAAACCACGTCTATTTGTTTCTGGACATCAAGCTAGGCCATATGCTAGCTAGCTAGCTAGGTGCTTACGTTATGTTACTCACCCTCGTAGTTGTGGACATAACTTCATACGTCCCACTTCAAAGCTTTCTCCCGTTTCCTGACGGGTGCAGGTGAAAGTGCGTCGACCATTCTGTGCACATTGTTGACATATACTTATAATAAATCTATAAACGGCGCGGGGATATATAAACTTGGTTACAGTCAGGTTACAGTGCAGCCGCCCTCAACAGACGTTCTAAAGTAAAGTGAACGCACCCTCAACGGGGTTGGGATCATTTCATTGGTCAACACTACAGCTAGCATTCTATTGGTTGTTGACTTTTGATAGGGTTATAACACACAAAAAATCCAAGCGCGCAGGAGAAATCCGAGAGCAGAAACTTTGCAAGTGAGCAGAATCAGCCTGAGTGCGAGGAGAAGGTTCAAAGCTGAGAGCAGGAAATCTGTCCAAACAACAACATATCTGAGTCCAAGCAGAAAGTTTGAGTGCAAGCAGAGCAAATCCAAGCGCGAGCACAAACTTTGAGCACAAGCAGAGAAAATCCAAGCGCGAGCAGTGACTATTTGAGTGTGAGAGCAAGGTTTTGAGGGAAATTATTACAAAATCTGAACGTAATATCAGTGAGAAATGCTCTCAAATTGAAAGAATGCGCTCTTATAGGAATATAACTCCATACAGGTCCATATGGAGATGCTACCTGCCAAGTTTCGTACCAATATCTCGCACGGCCTAGGACGAGTTCGAAACGTTGGTTTTGCACATTGCGCGATATTGCAAAAAAACTTCTTAGCGCAGATGGGCGAGGCCTATGTCATCAGACTCAGATGGATTCAAGGAACATGTGAATATAAGGTCTTCTAATCTGCGATGTAGACTGTGGGAGTTATAGGCAAAAACACGTTTTACGTCATTATAGCGCCACCTAGTGGTGTATGTGTGTAATTTTTGGTAGGTAAGGTCCATGACCCATTGTCCATTTACGCTGTAAATTTTAAGTTGCTCACCTTAGTGTAAGTGGTGAATCCAAACCTGGGTCCCATAGGCCACGACCATTTTGACGAATCAGTACCCCACTGTAGGCGTGGCCTCAGGAGTGGGCCAAGATGGTACACTCAAAATTTCGTAAAAATCGGATGAGATATAAACTTTTTGTACTACTGTAATTTTTGTGAAACTGATTAAGGAGCCTTAGGGGGTCATGCCAAACAAGATTCTAAAGATTCGCGATGATACCATTTATTTTGGCCGAGATATGGCAATGTTTGTGTCTTCGTAGCTAGCTACACAAATTTGGTTGTGCGTAATTCACGGAATTTTCATCCGACAAAAATTCTTTTGTTAACTTTTTGCCAGGTCGGTCTGGAGAGGCTACGTACCAAGTTTCATGCAGATCGGTCGCACGGTCTAGGAGGAGTACGAAAAAGCCGGTTTTTCGATAAATCACGATTTTTCACGCATAAAAGTCTAGGCGGAAATAGGCGTGGCCTATACCACGTGATTCAGCTGGATCCAGTGAACACGTAGATGTATGGTTTTTGAATATCGGCTGTATGGTGTGGGAGTTATAAGGCCAAACGCGTTTTTTCTGCTATAGCGCCACCTAGTGGTGTGAGTGGCTGCATTTTTTTTGTCCGAGGTCCTTGCAGTGATCTGGACCAGTCCTAAAAAACGGCACCCCCCACCATGTACGGTTTAGGCTGTAGCATGTGTTTTATCGGCGGAAGAATAAGAAACCTTATGGGTTCCACAGCCCTGCTGTGCGAACGGCGTTCGCTACCGTCGATTCTTCCAGCCTCGGGCTTGGACCCCTAATAATACATATCTGGCCTTTCCACACATTTACAGCTTTAGCTACATTCAAACACACACACACTAATTTCCTTAAGTGCTTTACTAGAGCTAGTTAGATCAGCAGAAGCTAGCTAAATGTTGCACTCAGTTTAGCTTCGAGTCCGCAATTATGTAGTCGACACAGCTGGGATGCTGAACAGCTCATTACATCAACAACCATTTACTTCACATCACGTAAACGTTATCTCCTGACTGGTTTTGCTTGACCATATTCCTCAAAAGTAAAATAACACACAAGTCAACTCTACAACAACGGGATCTTATTGCTAACCAGCTATCGTTAGGTAGTTAGCAAGCTAGTTAGCTAGCTAACTCACCAGGATAATCGACCGTTAACGTTAATTGGAAAGAAACGCTCGACGGTGTACGTCCTGACCGCAATAAAAACTGTAGACTGTAAAAAAAAAAATAAGGTTAACTTCTCTTTCAACAGCCACTCTAACGTCAGCTCCACTTAGTTCCACCTCTTGGTTGAACATAGCTATTACATTAGAAGTTTGTTTTCATCTCAGCCTAACTGAGCTTCTGTCACTCACACACCTGTCCGGGTTGCGTGACGCCCTCAAATGCCTGCGAGGCGTTTAGGGGACATCAAGGAGGTTTAATGAGGAAGCAAATGCATTCGACACATTTGTTAGACCTAAGGATACACAATGCGTTTTAGTGTAAAACGCTAAATGTAAACATAACTTTTGTTTGATTACAAGAAAACTCCACAAAGCATTATTAAGAAAAGTGTAACATATTACTATACAACCCGTACTATATTCCCCAGACTTCTCTCCCCCCACTTAACCTTTAATGTGATGGAAACTACTTTTTACACTATAAAAAATACCTGAAATTCATATCAAACCCTATTTGACATCTCAAAAATGTGTGACCCTCACCATTAATACATTTTGCTCTTTAATTTTCTATCCCTGGCCGGAACACAAAGGAAAACACTGTGTAAATGCAGTTGTCATGGGGGGAAAAAAAGGCAAAAAGCGTTCCGTTTGACTCTAAAGACAAACCTCAGCAACACATTCAGACATGCTTGAATAGCTTTAGCACTCTTAGTGTGCCCGTTTCTTTTATCTCAGGAAATTTGAATTTGATTAAATGGTTGCATAACCCAGCCAAATCACTGATGGCACTTTTTCTATCGCCTCATCACCGTTTGTCATAGTGATGGTGATTAAAGTGTGTACACACACACACACACATTCAAACACAGTGTCATGCTGAACCAGTGCCAGCATCTATCTCATTGAGTCATCAGAAAAGGGACCTATTTGCAAGTGCTAGTGCGTGTCAATCTTGTGTACTATTCTCCTGTTTTGAGTTCAGGGCGGGCTGTCCTATTCTGAGTTCCTTCTGAAAGATTCACAGTCCGGTCTGCCAGGGCCTGGAGGGAACACTAATCTTACGCACAATAGCCTTGTTTCTCAATTCACCGAGTGATGACTTCACTTTTCACACTCAGTTGCTCAAAGGTGAGATTTAAGGAATTATACATGTGTGTGTGTGCTTTGAGTGGATTGAGATTTTGTGAAGGACACCGTCTGAGTGGATGTGTAGGGAGTAGATAGTTACACTGTTGGCTTACTCTCTGAAGCCACTTCATCAACTTTGCAATAAGCCTATAGAGTAATGAGATCAAGTTTTTAAGCCTCCTTTCAGAAATCCTTTTGGAAAATAATACTGAGTCGTGACCTCCAGCAGTTTCCCTCGAAGAGACAAAACAGCTGAGTGTAGAGTTAAACAGAGGCCGTATATGAACAGTTTTGCTTTGCTAGGCCCTCTGGAGAATGGAATTAAAATTGAAATCCTTAATTCCTCACAGACCCATCTCCAATGAAGTAAACAGAACATTTTGCTGAAATAGCATTATTTGGTTTATGGCAATGTTGGTTGATTCACCACTTTGATCCAGACTGAAATATCTCACCAACTATTGGATGGATTTTCATAAAATTTTATACAGACATCCATGTTTCCCTCAGGATAAATTATAATCACTTTGGTGATCTCTTAACTTTTTTATCTAGGGTGACCATCAGGTCAAAATCTAATGTGTCCAATATTTTTGCATTATGATAAGATACTTGCAGAACTAATTCAAATCAGAGTCTGCTGTACATTGTTTTTAGTGCTAATTTAGTGCCATAAAAGTCTAAATCGACGGGATTGCTCAGGTGCCACCGGAAATTCCACCGGATGTCCCTCATTTCGGCCGGATGTCGTTCACCTTCTGCTTTTTTAGTATGGGCATTCTAAACTCTGGTCGATTTATGGTCGAGGACTATGCTTAAATGCTCCTCATGGTAAATCCAGACAGCTATCTAGACTATCTGTCCAATCTGAGTTTTCTGTTGCATGACTAAAACAACTTTTGAACATACACACGTTCCACCTAAACAAGTTCCTTCCCGAGGCTATTTTGCAGCAGCACCGTTGCTCCGTCCAGCGCTTAGCGCCACCCAAGAATAAACCAGAGCACTTTTTTCTCCCATCCCGGAATGCTGTGTAGACTAGCCAAACCCTCCTCCGCAGCACTGTGGAGGAAGGTCTGGCAATGCGAGACTAGTGCCATGATAATATGCTAATGTAAGATGGTAAACATGGTAAACCTTACACCTGCTTAACATTTAGCTTAAAGCACCTTTTTGACGTAGCTCAAAGGGTTACTAACGATACAAACATAAACAGCGCTTAGAGATGTAACGTATATGTTTTATTGCCATTAGAGGCTCAGACTAAATTCTGCTGCAGCAGCAGATGATTTGATGGATTTCCTAAACAACCTATTGTGACACTTGCCTGCCTGGAGCAATGATGTCATCAGGGTGAGACCACTGGAAGAGTGACACCACAAAGCCATTAGCATAAGGTGGCTGTCATTCTTCGTTATCCCCCCTGGGCTTCCAAGTCTGCACTCACGACAGGCATGGCCTCTATCTCCTGTCAAAGCACCAATGCACAATCCTTGTCCCGCCTCAATTTATCCCATCCTCGACTCATGAAGCAAGGTTCAGGCCAAGGTGAATGGAAAAGTAAGGAGGTTTTTGTCTGTCAGTAAGATTTTAAATCTTTTATTCCACTTCTTACTTCAAGGGGCTTTTTTCACTCCCACTACTTGTCCAACAATGTGAGCAACAGAAAGGGAACAAGAAGTTAGGATAAAGGAGGCATCCGTGGTCAAGGTAACCACACTTCTGTTGGTCTAACAGTGGGGGGTATGGCACCATGGTAGCACTACAAAATAAATAAGCAAACAATAGATACAGACAAAGGGGAAAAGAAATAAAAAAGAAGGATCAGTGCCTTGGGTCCATTTTCAAGTTTAGACCAACAACTTTTGCAATTGTTTGTGCTTTGCCAATATACCATTACAGCAAAATCAATTTCAAAGTTCAAGTTGGTGTTTATGTATCTCAAAATGTTTTGTATATTATTGTGTACTGCATGGTAAAGGTCTCCTCTGATGTGCCCTTTTCCAAATTCACCCCCTCCCCCTTTGGTTTACTTTGTCTCTGTTGTGTAACATTTTCTGCAAATCACTGAGATCAAATTTGTCACAATCAAATTTATATAACGTTACTTGAACTCTGTTTTAAATTCACAATCAAAAGCAAACCCCATGTGAGAATGAATGCACTAACAAAATATGACCTTTACTGCTGCAATGCTCGGTTGTTGCAAAGGTCAGTAGGCGTTTTGGCTAGACTCAAGGTATCTGCAATGGTACTCTGGGTATGCTTCTCCCTGTTCTGCCACTAATCTAGAGAGCTGAGTAAACACTGAACAATGCAGGTCTGCAGAACACAAACACACTGATTTCTGTTATGGTACCCACATTTTTTTTGACTCATGCTAACTTTGCCACTTTACCACCTTTGTTGTAGAGATTCTGAGAAACAAGGACTCAAACCAAACAATGTATATCGAGGCAAGCTTTCCAAATGACATTTACATTTGACTAATTGGAAATGCTTCTAAATCGAACCAAAAGTAAACACAGAAAGTAAACTAGAACGGTCATTATGACTAATTGCATAGGGATCTTCATCCAGGTGAGTTTGTAGTACTCATTTCCCTGAATCGCTACAATGGAGGTGGCGAGTACAATGTTTTTACTTTTATAATCAAGGAGCAAGGTGACATCCTGTATGGTGTTTTATGTATTTACTCAGTTATTTAATATGTATGTGCTGCTTTCCAGAGTATGAGGAGTAAAAGATCTGTGGAAATAAATGTTTTGTATGGTGTGTCCAGTCTTTGTATGTTTTAATTATCTCAAGGTTTGTTCCCAGCTTTAGTGAGTAACTATAGGACCTTCACCCATCACATTCCTCAGCCTTTAGCGAATATTCTCTATGTACAGTCTCCATCCTCTTCTGCCACATCAGATAAAGTGAAGTTTAACATTGTAGACAACAGCAAACTGACAATTGATACGAGCTGATGACTGCTGATATCACCATGTTTCCATCACAATATGTGTAGGGTTACACAATCAGATATTAGTCATACAGAAACATGCTTTTCTGTCAGTCACAGCAACAGAGTTAGACTGCCTTGGTGTTTGTCAGTGCTCCACACCATTATCAAACAATGGAACCTGATCTGCTGCGGGTATGAGGCGGCAATGCAGCTTTAATTAGCGATAACTAATTTAGCCTGGCTACTTGGACCACTGTTTGACATCAATCATGATGGATGATGGAGACGCTTTTTGCTGGCCTCAGATAGGCTACATTGTCCAGTGCCATACATCAGAGGAGACACAGTGAGCCGAGCTATATCTTCTTACTTACTCTGCTAATTTCACCGCTGGCAAGTGTTGTTTGCTCTCTTCATCTTAATGCGCAGCCAGCTTGCTGCCATTTGTCATGTTGTATTTCTGTCTGTGGTAATGGGTCCAGTCGGTCCTCCTGACATGGGAAAAGAGCATGACATCAACGCTTAGTTATTTCTTGACTTAACCTGCCTGTGGAATCAACAACACATATTGAGTCAGGGTGTAGGTGTGCGTTGTATGAGATCATACATGTGAGAGCAATAAATACGCCCACCTAAAACTCCCTAATTTTGGTCTATTAAATTGTATGTTGCCTATCACGTTCAATGACTCACACACAGCAGTGTTGAAAATGGATGTCACACACAATTTGCCACATGTACACTTCCTGTGTTTCATTGTCCTGTGTGTCTGTGTCTTTTATTTATTCCTTTTGGAATGATGCATGGCAGTCTTTCAAGCCGAGATGAATGGGGAAGGAGCTGCTTCAACTCAGTGCCCACTCCCCTCAGCTGACTCCTAACGTACTGTATGAAGAATGGAGGGTAAGGAATCAGATAAGAGGTCTGGTGAACAAGCGTTGGTCTTTGTGCTTCACTGTCCGCCCCACCTACACCTTCTCACAGCTCCGTTTGTGAATATTATGAAGTATGACACAGGCAACATCAGATTCTGTCACAATGGTAATCCTTTAATGGACGGTGGGTTAGTTTGCTGAGAGCCAAAGAATGTTCACAAAGTCTTATCAGTGTCAGGTAGTGCCTATAGAGACTAGAAGATGGATCGTTACGATACTGTTCTTGATGCAACATTCATCTTTAAACCTGTGTTATCTAGGAGTGATAAAGCGATAAAAACTTAATGCAGCTTACTTGTAGCAAACACAGTGGAGAATACCGGTTGGATTTATTAAAGTCCAGAAAAAAGGGTTAAAGTTCCCTAAAACTGTGTGATTAAATGCTGCTAAAAGTATGTGAAATCAGTCACCAATGTCTAAAGAATGTTCATGAAAGATGCACATTGGGAAATTTATTTTAGCCAACATGTTATAGTAAGTCACAAAGGTGCAAGCATGCCCTCGACTTTTATTTTATTTTTTTTAATTCATTAGTAATTGAGACACATACGGCATTAAAAATGTTTGTTTAATTTTTGCATCTTTGTTTTTTGATTTGTTTTAATAAACCGTTATGCATGGCAGGGCAATGACAAATAATTATGTTTACTATTGTAAAAAAAAAAAAGTCATACATAAACTCTAAAATGTTGGCAGTTATATATAATATATAGAATATTTGCTTTGAAAAAATGAAGCAATCAACTGCACATAGCTTGCCCCATGGGACCAAGCTCTCTTTCATGGTCTCGGACACAAACAGAAGCATCTGCATCTGTTTACTATCTCCCCTCATCTGCTTTTGGTCAAGCAATACTCAGATAGGTTATCCCCTTATAGTGTGGAGTGCCCCAGAGCTCCGGGACCAATCATATTTTAGGGATAAATCATATTTTCTTTACATATGCTTCCCTTTGGTTACATCACACGTAGCCATGGCATTTCATTTCGTTGTGATGCTGATGACACTTTGATATACCTTCCTGATATACCCCCAACAGACCTGATGTCCCATGTGGTTAAATGTCTAGAAGATGAAAGCTTGGATGTCCACACATTTAACAAAATAAAATTGTGTCATTGGTCAGATTTGCATGCAAATATGGAGTCATATGTTGGGGATTGTGCCTGTTAAATTTGGAAAACCATATTAGCAAGCTAGTCAGTTCTTTTTTTTATATTTCCAAGATTAAATCGGCTTTAAAGGTCCCATATTGGATAGATAGATCGATCGATCGATAGATATATATATAGATAGATAGATAGATAGATAGATAGATAGATAGATAGATAGATAGATAGATAGATAGATAGATAGATAGATACTTTATTCATCCCAAGGGAAATTTTAGAATATTATGCTCATTTTCAGGTTCATAATTGTATTTTGAGTTTCTACTAAAAACATGTTTACATTCTTTAATGTTCCAAAAACCCTGTTTTAGCACCTGTCTCTTTTAACAGGTATAAACCAAAACTAAGTGTTGTCCAACTTGGTAGGCAGGAGTGTAGGAAAATGAAACCATGCAAGAGAAAAAGTTTAATTCCTGCAAACGGTGAACACTGACGAAGGCTGATGACTGAAACATTGCATTTCTAATAAATTCAGTCTGCAGTTCTATAGTTCTAAAAGCTCAGGATTGGCAAAATCGTCTCCTGAAACATTTTTCTCCAATTTGCCAAGCAATAATTTTACATTTCAAAGTTTATATTCAATTTTATTTTATGCCTGTTTTACTGATATGATATTATCCTTTGTTAATTTTAGTGGTATTTTAGTTATGTACAGTAAAGCCCTTGCCAACTGCTATGTTGGTTTTCAAAACTGCTGTACAAATAGCCGTAGAGAAGTTTAGAGTTTATGTGTGTGTAGGATTTAGTCATCATTTTAAGAGGTGGTTTGAATTTTTGTACTGAAATAAGCATCCCTTTAAATTGAGCTTTTTTCTGTCTCTCCCACTCTCCCACTCCCCCCCTCTCTCTTTCTCTTTCCCAGACCCACAAAATGGTCTGTTTTCAATTTGACCTCCTCTATGTCAACTGTATCTGAATTACCTGATGACAACACAAAGTGACTCTCATATTTTCATTCTCTGCAGCCCTGACATTAATTGTGTTCCTTGTTGATGATAGATAGTGATACCACCCAGTGTGGGATTGCCAGTTTAGTCTCCATCATCTAGTTGATTCCTCAATTTACTTGATCGGATATGCAGTAGATGTAGTCAAGTTTCTACTTAGAAATTCATTTTGCTGCCAACAAATAAATTAAGAGGTTTTGTTAACTACATTATAGCCTACTGTTGTAAAATGCTATAATAATATGGGTGACACTTCTGTCTATTTCCATTATTTTACAATATCAGTTCATATTAGAAATCTACCATCAATGTTGTGTCTTTAAGATGACAAAAAGAAAGTCGTTGAGAAGTATTTCATCAAAAGTGAAGTCTATTTGTGACTCACTTGGCCAGGTGGACTGCTGCACAATACGCTGTCATCACCTGAGGCTTATTGACTTAGATTATATTATGTTTGATGAATGCAATGCAATATGAAAATATTATCATATGAAATATGTTTCCATATTTTCATGTGTGGAAGTCTCATCAAGTTCTTTTATTGGTTCACATAATGAAGAAATGTCACCACACAAAAGGAGGCTGGAGCAATAAAAAATAACTTATTTTGGTCTCAGTGGAATAATTGCTGGCTTTGACCTTTTCCTCATTTTCACATTGAGTTGTGCATTCCTGCAGTAATTTGAAGGAATTGGGTTGTTTTGCTTTTGTTTTCACCACATCGATGAACCCTCCATTTGACCCGAAGGTTCTTTAAAGTTTTTCTTTTTTTCTGTTTTTGTCTTCACTGTATTTTGACTATGACACAAGTTCACTGTGGCTAAACTAAAGGGAAAAAAACAGATAGCGATCCATATCTTCTGGCATATCTCAATTGAACTTGGGACTGTCATCATGAAGACTGGATTAAAAATGTCAAAATGTCATGAAGTCTGTTGTCAAACTCATTGCAGTTTAAGATATGTGAGTCACACGTTGATATCCACAAGCTGATCTGCCTCAAAAAGGACATTTTCTGTAGCTCTTGATTGAGATTCAACACCAAAACATTAAACTAAAACGATAAAGGGATATAACATGCTTTTACCATTTAGGGTGGTTATCTTCTTTGCAACCATGCATTCAAGCTGCAATAGCTCTGCTGTGGTTTTCTCTTGACTGGTGCCAAACCTGCTACTGTGCCAAAATTTGATTTATAAGACTTTGAGAGGATATGTTTTGAGCTTATAAGATCATATTTTTATGGCAACCATATGGAAAAGAGCACCCAACAGATATGACCACATCCCTATGCAAACTCATAAAGTTAAATGTCAATGAGCCAAAGCAATTCATTTATGTCTCTTGCTACACAGTTGATCTTGTGCAGTACTTCTGTCTGATTTAGCAAGTGCGTGGGATTGTGTGTAATGTCAAAGTGATATCAATAAATAAATAACACATATCGCTAATGTTGATAGCACCTCAAGACTCTCTGATAACTGGAGACATCTAAAGACGTAAATTATAATGACAAGAAGAGAGAAAAAAAGAGAAAGTAAAATGTGAATTTCCACACAGAGAAGCTTTTTCTGCAGTTTCTATGAATATGGAAACGGCATCTGAGGCATCATTGCGTCAGTGTCTGGCGACGCTTGCCTCCACCATTAGAAACAAAATGAGGTCAAGGGAGTGAGTGACAGAGTGTAGCGTGGACCTTAAACACCTCACAGAAAACAGGGCTATTAGCTGCCTATTAAAGCTCAAATACCAGAAGAGTGTGTCTTACATGTTTCCTTGCAAACTGGCAGTTATTCACCTGGTGATTTGGGCGGGTATGTTTCACTGATCTGTCAGAAACATTGCCGTGCTACAAACCAGATCTTCACATCCCCCTACACACTTTGCGCGGTGAAACACTTGAGTTGCTTCTCTGAGGTGAATTCCACAGCTGCTGATCAGAAACAAATGTCTCATTAAACTGTCACGATTGATGAATTGATTCCTTTAAATCAGAGTAATTTGTGCCCCACACAAGTGATAATTTGACCTTATCAATTTCATGTCAGGAAATTAGTCAGAAGGTGCAGAAGTGATATAAACTTGGCCATGCTATGTATATGTTTAGCAGAGGTCTGTCACGTCAAATAAAGCCAGAAGCGCACCAGTTGTTTACATCACGTCACTTTGTTGGATAGGTCAACAGGCCAACACTAAACACAATCAATGACTGGCCCTCCAGGACACACCAGTGAGGGTCCTTAGTGCTTATTTGCGTTTGTGTCTATGAAATTGTCACGCACTAAAGCCGCTATTACCATGTAAAAATAAATTGAAAGTAATTTAACATATGGGGAGCAAAAGCACCACCACATGGTACATGACCCCTGTGACATCAGGGTTTGACCAACTTGTTGATCTCTCTGGTTCTGTTTGTTGCTCGTAGTGGCCTAACAGTTGACAGAACTGGGGCCTAGAGGTGCACAGCGCTTCCCACTTTTCTCAGATGGGCAGACAGCTGCGGCACATTCCCTGCTATCCCTGCAACGCCCCAGTGAGGGCCTCTGTGTGCTCTGCACTGAGTGAAATACTAGTTATAAGTCACTAGTTTTGCACTTTTGAAAAGTCTTTTAAAGCTTGAATTCAGCTAAGGTAGTCTTGCTTTGCCAGACCCTCCTCGGCAGCTCTGCAAAGGAGGGTCTGGCTAGTCCACACAGCATTCCGGGATGGGAGAAAAACATGCTGTGGTTTATTGGCATTTCTTTAAACCAATCACAATCTTCTTGGGCGGCGCTAAGCACCGGGAAAAGCCGCAGTGCCGCTGCAAAATAGCCTCAGGAAGGAATATTTAGTTGGAACATGTGTACGTTTCAAAGGTTGTTTTAGTCGTGCAGCAGAAAACTTGGAGAGATAATCTAGCTAGCTGTCTGGATTTACCATGCAGAGATAGTCCTCATAAATCCACCGGAGATTTAAATTCCAACACAAACAAAACGGAAGAAGCAGACATCTGGCTAAAAAGAGTGAAAACCAGCGGAATTTCCGACGGAAATGGAGCTATCCCAGAAGTGGAACGTCGTGGATATAGACTAAGCTAAGGTGACCAGGGCCTAACAGCTGTGGAACTCAGTGTCCTCTTTTAAATCTCTTCCTAAAACTTGGCTTTTTCTTAACTGATGTTATTTGTTGTAAATATTAAAATTTGTTTTTATATCTCATTTTTTGGATTTTATTTACTTTAGATTTTTTAATATTATTATTTATAGCACTTTGTAACTTTTTATTGAAAGGTGCTATACAAATAAAGTGTCTATCTCTCTTCAGCTCTCTCAGGACTGCAGGCTACCAGCTTTATACCTTGGCTAATATTATTTTTTATGTCTTTTATGTCTCTTTCCTGTTACAGCTAGTTGACAATTTCAATTCTTTTTATAAAGATTTTTTTTTTGGGCATTTCCAACTTTAAAAGACAGGATAGGTCAGATATGAAAAGGGAGAGAGAAGGGGAAGACATGCAGGAAACCGTCACAGGTTGGACTCAAACCCTGGACCCTCTGCATAGAGGAATAAATCTCTATATGTGTGCACCTGTTTTACCAACTGAGCTAACCGGCCATGTAATGTTTCAAATTTGAGTGGTTCTCACTGACAATCTGTTTATCTGTTTTATTTGAACGGTCACAAATAACCTCAGCTCTATGCTCTCTAACTGAAGTCCCGCTGTCTTTTCCTGTACTTTAGTACTGGTGCATTCATTTAGAATAAACCGGGGTTACAAAGTGCTTCACAATTTCAATAAAAACAATAAAAGCAAGTATTTACTTTGTACAATGAACACAAGTGCACATTTTTAAAGATTAATAACAAATGAGGGAAAGCAAGCGTCAACAAAATGCTTTTGAGAATAAATAGGTTTAGATGACATCCAAGACATTTGAGACTTTAGAATTGGGAATTGTAGAACCACGGTAGAACAAGAGAGTTGGATTTAAATGGAACACGTTTTAACATTATTTATAAATATATGGCGATAAATTGTAGTCTTCATTTTAAACACAGAAAAAAGGATTAAAAGTAAGTAAATGTGAAATCATATGGCTTTGATAAATTATATTGGTAACATCCTATTGTCACAGTTCTGACCTAAGACAGTGTGATAGGCTACATTTTCAGAACTCTGCTGGGCGATGGCTAACGGTTGGAGGCCAACAGATTGATGTAAAGCATGTTTCTCTAGAATGTAAAAGGTTGAGCTCATAGAAGATTTAATATGCAGCATTCAAAATGTGGTGTTGAAGATGTTTCATTTGAAGACTTTGACTTACCACACCCGAGGTTCCTGGGTGTGGATGGGAAAGTGTTCTGCATTTGGTTGCACCAGCCATGTGTAAGTTCAAACGTAGTCTAGTTTGAACCTAATTTCTAACTTAGGTTGGAGTTGATGCGGTACTAACGTTTTTAGGGTTGCGCCAGCTGAAATAGTTCCAAGGTAGGCATAAGTTAAAACTTAAATCTTACACCTAGCCCTTAGTATGTGTGAGGTAATGTGTAAGGTTGTCATAGCGAACCGTTTTGACAGGTGGTATAACCTTGAGGATGAGGAGGAGCGACCGGCTGTTTTGTGTTGGCCACGCATTCTCTGGGATAGATTACACTTGGATATTTATGATGATTTTGACTAATACTACTTTCCACGAGTTGAGATACAGAGGATTACCGATCTGCTGGCAGCAGACTTGGGTTAGATAACTTTCTAATCAACAACTAGCCTACTAGTTTATAACAGTTTATTATGTGTTCGTTACAACGCTACAATTTCATCTGCTCAACAATAATAGGGTACTGTTAAATTATCCCATGTTGTAGTTGACAGTTTCACCACTCAATGTCACTGTTTTTATTTTCCACTGGCTGTAGTTTAAGGTTGTATAGTTATCACATGAATATAATGCCTTGTCATAGTTTATGTACCTTTTTGTTGTTGTGTGGTGATTAACGTTAGGTAGTTTTAGCCGTTAGCCTCTTCACTACTGCGTTGCAAAGTGTTCAAATACATTTGTGCATGAGAGCCAACACAGTAATAAACACTGCATCAAGAATAGTGCTTCTCATTTATTGGCCACCGAAAGTGAAAATGTCATTTTCTGCAACAATATATCTGTTAGTGTGGACTTTATGCGCAATGGTGGTGCAACCAAACATGGACACAACTTTGGTAACAAATTAACTAGTTTCTATGTATCGTTTAGTGTGGACTTTACACCCTAACTTAAGAGAGAACTTACACACAGCTGGTGCAACAGACAGCTGCTAAATTCCAGAGTTGTCTCTTTTATAGGGCAGAGTTTTACCTTTATGGCATGAGTCAGTATTGAACAATTTTGCTTTTTTGTTTTGTTTTTATATTTAAATGACTTGATTGACACTGATGCATCAAGTTGGAAGCTGGTATCCAACTGAATTGCTGCCTGCAAGGTTAAGGTTAAGGTTTTGCAAGTTTTTCTTCTTAAACAAAAATATGATAAAATGTTCAAAAGGTTTGTTTGTTTATCCTTTTCTTTTGTATTTGGCAGCACAAGGTTTTATTTGATGCAAAGGTAAAATTCAGTTCCTCAGCGCTGGCATGTCAAAGATGCATCCATCAGAGTCCAGGCTACGAATGGTCCCTTTTAAAAACCTTTTGTCTTGTCCTTAACAAGTTCTAAATAATAGCACATTTTCATACATTTCTATCATAAGAGATGAGTCTGTCACAAACTGTGACAGCACCATTTTTGGATAAAACATTGTAAAACAGAAATATTCTTAAAAGAATCACGTTATTTGGCAATACAACATTAGTCATAAGTCTTCTTAATGATGCCAGATTCCACAATTGATGTGGTCTATCTGAGAACATAGAATACACATGCATCCACCCGGACCCTCCGGACAGATAATTAACAACGAATGTGTGGGGCAGAACCTTTTATATCATCCGTAGCTTGTCTATCACACGATGCCACTCAGGACAACGGACACCAGCCAGCCTTTCAACACTACATCCACCCCCTGCTACTTTTAACATGTTGGCCCCATTTTTTCTTTCTTCCCCCTTACTGCTTCCCCTGCCACGGTGAGGGAGATGTTTTGTACTAAAGATCTTCATATGCTTTGCTCTGGTTGCCAGAAAAGCTTTCCCCGTATGGAGATTGGCCCAGAATGATGACCTCTCTAGGTTTTATTAAAATTTCTGAACTGGTCTGTCAATGCCACTTGTCAGGTCAATGGCGTATACCTTCCTCTGTTGAATTTCCAGACAGAAGAGGCGGATCGGTGTAAATCCCAAAGTTACTAGTGATGGTACTCTGCAGATGCTGCAGCAGGGTGGGCCAACTTAGAGAGTGATGACGAGCTCCTTGGCAAAACCACACCAGGAACATCTCATAAATCTGCTCTTTTCTACCTTTGATACAAAATATGCTTTTGATTTCAGTATCATTATGTTCTTCTGGGGATTACAGGGTGAAATGAAATTAAGTTTGTATGTCAGTATGACAGTATGTCAAAAAGTGACTTTAATAAATGACTCAATGTCTTGTTAGTTTGTACCTTTGTGGGATTTTAAACAGCCCATAGGAAAGAATGGGCAGAGATTTAGTTACACTGGAGCTCTTGACCTCTGAGGACTTATGTGGTCATCCCTGTGATTTAAAAAGAGCAAAACCATAAAATAGCGGTAATATAAAAAGACAAAATCCTGACAGAACCCAGTGTTCACCATTTTTGGCTCCTCAAGCTCAGAATGCAGCTTTTCAGTCAATATGTAAGTCATTTTGTGGGAAATTGGCATGCTTCAGTCAGCATTGTGCAAGTTACAAAAACATCTTATATGACTAAAGGCTAAACATTCATTTCACAGAAAGAGGTGAAAAGCTAAGGATATTGTGTAAAGCTTTGTTAGATCACACTTGGAATCTGACTTCCAGTATAAGCCAATGAAATTCTGCGTAGAGGTTTTTTTGTGCAAATGTAGTGCTGCTTCTTGGTATTCGTAAGTTGTTATATTTTATAATTTTAGCCATAACCAACAATAACTACTCACCTTTCCCTGTGACTCCTACTTGGGTCCAACCTTAAATCCTCTTCAATCATATTTTACTGTTTTCTGTTTAGTGTCATTTCTTCTGAGAATATAAATCAGTCATATTTTTGTGGCTTTGGCCATTACATATCAGATTTTATAGCATTATACTCATTATAAATGGTTTCCCTTTAATGGAAAATCATCTGTTCGTCGCATGAATACATACTACGCAAAAAAAACATTGAGAAGAATAAATGTTTACCTCTTAGTCCTCTAAGTGGTACTTCATTGAATGATACTGTGGTTGAGGTAATAAGGGTGTAATACCGCTGTCATACATGAAGCTGGTGTCATTTACATGCATCCAACGCATGTTGGAGTCATTAACATGAAGCTGCAGCCACAGCATAAACTGTTTGGATAGAATAAGCACCTGCATTACCCATTATTTTACATAATTCATAATAATACGTTCGATTCAGTTTCTCCCCTCTGCCATCCACTTTGTGCTCTCGTCTCAAGTGGCTGGTGGTGTGGGTCTAGGGATGGCAATAGCAGTCGGTCAACCAATTTGATCATCTCTGAAATATCTCAACAAGTATTGGATGGATTGCATTGAAATTTGATACAAACATTCCAAACATTCCCAAGAATGAATCCTAAACTCTCTGCTGATCCACAGACCTTTTTTTAGCGCCACCATGTGGCTGACATTTGTGATTGAAAGTTTTGGTTTTGAGTGAAATGTCTCAGCAACTGTTGGATAAATTGACATTTAATTTAGTACACACATTCCTGTTCCAATTGCAATCACTTTGGTGATCCAGTAACCTTTTATCTACTGACATCATCAAATAAAATGTAACATTTGTCCAAAACTGGCTAGCAGAGTCAGCGGGAGACTGGTGAGTTGATATCCCCTCAGCGATCTATCAGCGACTCGTAGTCATGAGATGGCCGCAGAGATGGTCTTGCTAGCTTGAGGTCATCTTCTCAGTGTCTACTCTGATGTTTACATTTGAAAACTTCATCGGCCAGCTGGTTAGCTAGCCCAGCCTAGCGGAGTCGCCAGGAGGCTGGTGAGTTAAACCATCCAACGCCAACCACTTAAAGCACAACTAATGTTTGTTTTGCTGACAAAAAAAACTCATACAGTACAGAAAACACAGTATGCACCAAAAAAAAATCTGAAACTGAAAATAGCCAAACATGTGAAGCCAAAGTGACATTTATTTATTTATTTTTATTTTTTTATTTTAACCTTTATTTATTCAGGGAAGGTTCACTGCAGCTTCTCTTTTGCAGGAACGCCCTGATCACATTCACACAGTTACACATTCATACGTGGAAGCTGCCCAGAACAACCACAGTCTGATCTGCTGGCCACTGAGCAGCTCCACTGGAGCGGTTGGGGTTAAGGGCCTTGCTCAAGGGCACCTCAGTGGTGGTAATGAGGGAGGGACAAGTGCTGTTCTTTCACTTTCCCCACCCAGATTGTATCCTGTCCGAACCGACGAACTCCTTGTCACCAGCTTGCGTCTCTAACCTTTAGGCCACCACTGTTTTAAAGTCAAGGAGTCTATTTGTTCTTTACCTTCAAATGCCAGCAGTGTAACATGAATATGCTTTGTGAAGAAGGTGAAGGGCAAACAGATAAAAAGCATTCAGGGAGGACAGCACTGTGAAAAGAAGCCAGTGTCCAATTGGTAAGAAGCGGTAGCCAAGGGTCTCAGACCTATAAATAACACCAACAGAGGGGTAAAAAAAAGAAGAGAAGAACATCTGTTAGTGCCGTTTATTAAATTATCTTATTATTGTCACGTTAGCCACCAAGAACGAACAAGCTGTAGCCTCGGTGTGTGTGCTTGACAAGCCTGAAGTTTGTTTCATAATGATGACCAACAGGTTGACAAGCCTCAAAACAAGCATACTAATAAAATGCACAAGCTATACAAAGCCTGTTGGTTTATAACTACCCAAGCAAATGCGAAAAAGACTTTCTATTGAGTTGTGATCGTGTTTCTAAGCCTCAAGATTACAAAGATATAAAGACTAAGATGAGGAAAATGTTGGGCACCAGTTGTCTCAGTAGCTCTGCCCTAGAGCACAGAATTGCAGGATGGAGTAGGAAGTGGATATATTAATGTGTGTGCTATTGTTGTCCCTCTAACACACACAAACACACATCCACATTTGGCACTGTAGCAGGAAGCTGGCAACATGAGGATGAGCTCTAAGGCTGGAACTTCAAGATTTAGCCCCTCTATTTTAGAGAGAGGAAATAAGAAAACATGTATAAATTCAGTTGGCTCATCTGAATGTTATGCAGTGGCTGATTAGTAACATCATATTTTGACCAAAGCATTGCCTCAAGTAGGGAAGTGTGATAAATTCTCAGTAAATCCAGTAGAACAACACAAACATAAGTAACTGGCCTCAAGACAACACAGATGTTAACCCTTCAAGGTTGTTGGCAAAGACAAAGTCTGATGCCGGCTAATAGGCTTGGGTTCCAGCCGAAAGAAGTCAGAGAACCACTGATTAATAACAGGAAGTAATCAGCTGTCCATCATGTCAAGGACAGTTTAACCTAGGAGTCAATAGAATAAACTTGATTGTCTAACCAAGGCAGGGAAATTGTCTTTTGTCTCACCCAGAAAAATATAAATGCAAAACAAGTTCACAAGATCAAATTGTCACATTAACAGACAATCATTGCATTCATACTGATGGTGTACAGCCTACCCTGTCAAATTTAGTTTGTTGACCACATTAATTGCATTTGGGATAAAAGAACCATTGCTGATCATTTTCTATACAGTGTCATTCACAAAGGTAGATGGTGAAATTGGTTGAATATCTTCATGTTGCTACTGAATTTTCTTAGCCTCGTGAGACCGTCCTGATCTCGCGAGCTCCAGTTTTCCACTCGCAGATCAGTCTGGCATCTTGAGATAGAGAAAATTTGGAGCCAAAATTTGGAGCCAAACGACTGGGCCAATCAGCGTTGGTTTTGAGGTGGGTTAGGTGGTGATAGACAGATGGTTTATCCAATCAGCTAACCAGTATTTTCAGTAGCCCCAATTCTGTTAGCCACTCGCTAATGCTTTTTTTCTCTTGGATCCTTCTTTTGGAATATGGTCCAGGAACGTGAAATGGTGCCTTTTATTCCTAAATTCTCGTTACACAAACGGCAAATATCCTTTACCGACATGTTGCTTGCTTGTAGGAGCTAACGAGCTATGCTTTGCCTGCAGCAGCAGGAGCGGGCTTGTGGTTGTATTTTCATACGCTTCGTGGATCTGACTGGTTGATTTGGCCCGTCTATCACCAACATAGGTGATAGACAGATGGTTCATCCAATCAGCTAACCAGTATTTTCGCCCCTTCCCAAAAGTTCTCCAACGGAAAGTTCCCAGATGGATATGCCGAGCAAATGCGAAGCAATCCATCTGGCGGAGTCAGGTTAGAATTTTCTAGGGAAAAACACTAAATTCTACAATAATTCAGGCTGATTTCCATTACCATGTTTGTGTTTGAGTGTGTAGTAACTTAAGTTCCCTGAAAGTGGAGGCAGTGTTTTTCTGAATGTGGCGTATGGTGACTAGTATGGAGTTATATTCCTATCTTTAATCAAGAGCGCATTCTTTCAATTTGAGAGCATTTCTCACTGATATTACGTTCAGATTTTGTAATAATTTCCCTCAAAACCTTGCTCTCACACTCAAATAGTCACTGCTCGCGCTTGGATTTGCTCTGCTTGTGCTCAAAGTTTGTGCTCGCGCTTGGATTTTCTCTGCTTGTGCTCAAAGTTTGTGCTCGGCTTGGATTTGCTCTGCTTGCACTCAAACTTTCTGCTTGGACTCAGATATGTTGTTGTTTGGACAGATTTCCTGCTCTCAGCTTTGAACCTTCTCCGCACTCAGGCTGATTCTGCTCACTTGCAAAGTTTCTGCTCTCAGATTTTCTCCTGCGCGCTTGGATTTTTTGTGTGTTATAACCCTATCAAAAGTCAACAACCAATAGAATGCCAGCTGTAGTGTTGACCAATGAAATGATCCCAACCCGTTGAGGGTGCGTTCACTTTACTTTAGAACGTCTGTTGAGGGCGGCTGCACTGTAACCTGACTGTAACCAAGTTTATATATCCCCGCGCCGTTTATAGCTTTATTATAAGTATATGTCAACAATGTGCACAGAATGGTCGCGCGACTTTCACCTGCACCCGTCAGGAAACGGGAGAAAGCTTTGAAGTGGGGACGTATGAAGTTATGTCCACAACTACGAGGGTGAGTAACATAACTTAAGCACCTAGCTAGCTAGCTAGCATATGGCCTAGCTTGATGTCCAGAAACAAATAGAGGTGGTTTAATGTACCTAAACAATGATCAATGATTACCAAATTTCTCTCTCATATTGCTCCTCATAACCACTGAAAACTGTCAAAAAATCTAACCCAAAGTCCAATTATTATGGACGTTATGTGACTGATAACTGATTGATATCTGATTGATCATTGTTTAGGTACATTAAGTTACCACGTTAAGCTTTTCACGTTAAGCGTTAGAATGTCCCGGCTGCTGTTGAGGGAAACTGTCTATAACTTCCTGAGCGACTGATCGTCCATTTTTGCCCCTTTACATAATAAATATGGCTATGAAATGGAACATGAAATACATAAATGAGGCAATACATATATAGGCATTAGTCATTATAGTTCAATAGCCTAAATACATATGTTTTATTTATATTTATTTCCGGGGACTTTTATTTATTCCGTCGTCTATATGCTTACGTTATATTCAAAGGAAGTTTAGTTATCTCACAGGCTCAGACTAAAAGCAGCAGCAAGCCTGCCTGACATCAGTGCATAGCATATCACTGCAAAGTAAATAAAATATGAATAAATCACGGAGCGGTAGATTCCCAGGTCAGCTAGAGCGGTAACGCGAGCTCTGCAGACGGACCAGAGTCAGTCAGCACCGGGGAACAACGGGGACCAAGCTCACAGGGCTGGTAGCTAGCTGCTAGCTAGCGCAGCAGCTAATATTAGAATATTAGACCCAGCACCGAGAGTCTGATCCCCATGATTTAAAAACGAAAATCAAATAACCATTTGTTTTTAATACCTGTTTATGAAATGAAAATCAAATGAACGAAAAAGTACACGGACCCAGTCTGTTAAGTACAATTTCACCACTAATAAAACAGATCTAGAGATGATATGCTTTAATTGCAACTTAAATGTAATTTTTTTAATTAATACAAAGCAAACTGAGCAGAAAGAACAAGTATTTTGTTGGTTTGTTTCTCTTCTTCCAGGTGTGACTGAAGTACCCCTGTTGAGCTGCATCACAGCTGCACTATGTGCATGGACCTGTGCCAGTCAGAACATCACTCACCTGTGTGCAGAGGACAGGCAGCAGTAGCACAAACCAAGAAGGTTGGCAAGTCTGATAATAATGCAATTGTAAAAATAATAATAATATAATAGTAAAATCATGTTACATACACTTATGTTTCTTGCTTAAATTCACAGGGTGCACAACCAGGCCTGGGAGAGAAAATTACTGATGTCCACAAAACCAAATCAGAGAAGGTAAGGTAAGATAGTAATGATGTTAAAGCAAGCTATGTACACCTAATATATTACGTGTTGATGTCTATGAATCTGTCTTTAATAGGAGCATACTATACAAAGACAACAGTGGAGAGTTCCTGGATCGGTCTGTCCTCAAAGTGCCAGAGATCTACAAGGACTTCACCCTTTTCTGCACCATCAGCGTATAATCAAAGTGATAAAAGAGAACAAATTATTGTTTTCTCTGTTGACATGAATAGGTGCCTGTAATGTCTGTCCATATATTCAATCAATTCAATAAATGTTGATAAGTATCACTGCTATTTCTTAAATCATTGTAGTTTTTCAGAGCAATAAGATACAGATTATTAAAACCATGTTCACATTTGCAACAAATTAAAACCCTGATCAAGGCAAATTGTTTTTATGTTCCATAACATTTATAAAAAAAAAACAGTACAATTAAATTTACCAGAGCGACACTTGGTAAATAGCTTTAATTTACCTTGTCAAAACAATGAGTAATTCATAACAAATTGCACAATATTTGACACAAAACCTTAAAAGTGTATGGTTCATACTACGGTGAAGCAGTACAATGTGCCTATAGGATTTACTGTAGCAGGAACATTGATATTGGCAAACAGATGACCCAGGTTCAGGTGAGTTTGTGAGCAGGGTTATGAATAAAGATAAGATAGGCCTAGTGTTCACAAGAGGGATGATTCAGGTATGGCAACACAAATTAAGAATAATTCAATTAAATAGGAGGTATGTACAACTAGTAGAAGATAAATTAACTATACAAGAGCAATTAAGGTAAAGTTTTGAGGTGGCAAGCTAAAGTATAGTCAATAGCATGGAGTCAAGTCAACAGTGTACACCAGAATAATATATACTGTGATTAAGTAATGATACTTACTGTTGTCTGTACTAATATAACACAAAAAAATAATACAGTGTTTGATGCAGTATGGAGAACAACCAAGTCCCATATGAACCCAGGAGACTTTAAGTGCAGCTGTTGATGATGTTCACTACAAACAAAACTTGCAGATGGTTGTAGTCTGTAGCCAGTCATACAGTAGGTAGATCTGGAGCAGATGGTTGTAGTCTGTAGCCAGCCATACAGCAGGTAGATCAGGAGCAGATGGTTGTAGTCTGTAGCCAGCCATACAGCAGGTAGATCCCGGAGTAGCAGGGTGAATTCTAGCTATCATGGGTTGGTGATATGACACACAGATCAACAGGGGTCAAACCCCTCAGCCCCACCTGGATGAAAAGAAAGTAAAACAAAATACTTGTTTTTTCAGTTCAGTTTGCTTTGTATTAATTAAACAAATAACTGCTATTTAAGGAGCAAATAAGAAACCATATCATTTCTAGATCTGTTTTTATTATAGTGATAAAATTGAACTTAACATTACGTTTTATACAGATTGCTATGAATCTATTTTCAAACTAATGTTATATGAAGGAATGAAGACTAAATTCTGATGAACAACACACAACAGTGATGCAAAAACTGACACAAACAATCCAGTTTCTTGTGTTCTTTCAGTTATATTACAGTTTATGTTTTACTACTGGCTCTAACATGAAATTAGCCAAATCCCAGGAATATGGTTAACCAAACGAGGAAAAAATACAAAGTAGGGTCATCACATATACACACACTGTCCGTCATATACGTTCAATCTAGCTAGCTATACAATAAAGAACATATATTTGTTTCTGGACATCAAGCTAGGCTATATGCTGCGCGCCATATGCTAGCGCTGGCTAGGTGCGTTAAGTTATGTTACTCACCCTCGTAGTTGTGGACATAACTTCATACGTCCCACTTCAAAGCTTTCTCCCGTTTCCTGACGGGTGCAGGTGAAATGCGTCGACCATTCTGTGCACATTGTTGACATATACTTATAATAAAGCTATAAACGCGTGGGGATATATAAACTTGGTTACAGTCAGGTTACAGCGCTGCCGCCCTCAACAGACGTTCTAAAGTAAAGTGAACGCACCCTCGCGCCGGGTTGGGATCATTTCATTGGTCAACACTACAGCTGGCATTCTATTGGTTGTTGACTTTTGATAGGGTTATAACACACAAAAATCCAGCGCACAGGAGAAATCTGAGAGCAGAAACTTTGCAAGTGAGCAGAATCAGCCTGAGTGCGCGGAGAAAGGTTCAAAGCTGAGAGCAGGAAATCTGTCCAAACAACAACATATCTGAGTCCAAGCAGAAAGTTTGAGTGCAAGCAGAACACAATCGCGCGAGCACAAACTTTGAGCACAAGCAGAGAAAATCCAAGCGCGAGCACAAACTTTGAGCACAAGCAGAGCAAATCCAAGCGCGAGCAGTGACTATTTGAGTGTGAGAGCAAGGTTTTGAGGGAAATTATTACAAAATCTGAACGTAATATCAGTGAGAAATGCTCTCAAATTGAAAGAATGCGCTCTTGATTAAAGATAGGAATATAACTCCATAGATAAACGGCCAGATGCGATCCAGCTACTGCCTGGAAACTGAGAACTGTGATCCAACGCTGGCACCGCCGCCAAGCTGTTTGGTCTTTGCTGTGGTGGTGATAGTGTGCAGCCTCAACGGCGCTGTGTGATCATAGAGTGAACCAACTTTATCTCAAAAGCAAAACAAACATCTCAGATAAGGGACAGTTCACCTTTAAATTGCTGTTCTGCTCTATTCTATTCTAACAAGGTATCAAGTATTCAGATCATTTTCTTCAGCAAAAGTAAATGACAACATGAATGGATGGGGGTTGGCCTATTTCCCTGAACAGTAAAGCCCCCGTCCTCAAGGCCCGCTCACACCGAGGTGACAGAAGATTATACCCACACGCTGCCAAGCGTATGGAAGAACCGCTCAATTAAATGCAATTCATATCTGCTGAAAGGTGTCAGGACAGAGCAGCATGACTGTCTTTTCATTCTCTTACACCCTCTATTTATACCAACCACTGACAGCTGTACGGTGCAGCAGATCTGGACAGCACATGGAACCTATTCCGACAGGTTGTGAACAACCGGATGCCAGGCCCCTATCCACTCTGATCCCAACACTGCAGAGTAATTGATACTCAAATATTGATTTAGTCACGGTTTTATGCCTCATGTAAAAATGAGACCAGTGGACCTCCTCCACAACATCCTCATCAATTTGAATTGCACCTGCGGGATTTAGGAACTAATTTCTCAATGGTTACAATAAAAATAAAGTAAATAAAAAAAGACACTGTCAGCCATCATGTTTCATTAAGATGGGCTTCCTATTTTATTTCCCAAATAATAGACTTCAATGTCTTCAGTTTGTCCTAATTTATCTAGGAAGTCAAGTTGTGTTAACAGACCACCCTTCTGTGTGTGTTGCTTTGGGAGATCCAGAATGTGAGATGTCTGAGTTTATCTGTAATTATACAATCGCTTTCACAGCTGCTTGGAATTATGGTCAATTTCTTGCACAAGCCTTGATATGAGCCCAACGCACTGTGCCACACTCCACCTATGCAATGATGTATTTGATTTGGCATTGGGATGCACACAGCTGTCTACTTGACATCTCTAATGTGACAGGAAAAGCTGAACGCAAGCCAATAAGCTCATTCAGTGTCAGTGTGATCGATGAAAAGAGGTTTAGCGGAAGATTTTCGCTCTAATTGCAGAGCAGTCTCTTGACTCTGCAAACATGGTGTGTGTCTGCGCATTTAACCATGAGTAAATGTGATTAATCGGAAAACCAACGCGCTCCCTTGAGTGGCCCTTAATAAATCTGACCTCAGTTTAGCGGTTTAGTCCAGAGAGCTGCTTCATTTCATTTCAGTGTTGTGTTTTATTCCCTCTTCTCTTGACCACACATACCTGAGCAATGTCTGGCTGTGAGCTGCCAAGAAGTTTCCAAGCTTATTATTGCCACGTCTCTCTCGAGTGTCCCATACATGGCTGGAGAGATGGCATCTGCGTTGAAAGGATATTTCTGCCCTGGTAGTTGAATGGGCTCTTTGTGTGACCGACACAAACCTGCAGAGTGTCACGAAAAGTGCTACTCAGGTCCTTATCTGAAAACGGACATAAATGAGTTCCAGACCTGTGCAGGAGGAAAAAGAGGGAAAAGTGTGCTATCTTAGATCTTGTAGGTGATTTGTCATCCTTTTGAAGGCCACTTTTAAATTCTGGCATCATGTTTTAAAATATTGTCATTGTGACTCACACTGTTAGCACTGAAGAAAGTAGCAAATTACACTTTCATTAGGGTTGGTTTGGTTTAAAATCAGATATGGCTTGCAATGATAGAACTGTAAGTAATGTTTTCGGTAATTCAAAGCTGGTGCAGTGTGTCACTTTAAGGCCCTCTTGGGTACACATAATATTCAACATTATAATTCACTGTCCTATTTTGCCTTGGGAATTCAGCTTCGTTTTAGGCTGGAAAATGCAGCTTTCATCAAGACATGAAACTCTCTAATCCTTTCTGGCAGCATTGGCAGCCAAACTGAAGTAACAGCAACTTCACTGTACTCATTTGTACCTCTGAACTTGCATTTAATAAACACATAGTTGGAACTGAAAAGGCCTTGGAGCTCAATGAACAACTGTAATAAAGAGTGCAGGTAAATGTTGGCACAGAAGTGAATTCAGATCATCAAAAGGCTCCACTGTTAACAAAATAATTTACCGTACACAACATTTGCATAAATTGTTTTGAAATTGAACCATAACCATAACTTCTGGAGATAACACAATGAAATCAGCCACCTCTGTTGACATACAGTGCATTTAGAAAGTATTCAGACTCCTTCAGCATTTTCACATTTTGTTATGTTGCTGCCTTATTCTAAAATCATTTAAATTCATTTTACCCCTATTAGTCTACGATCAATAACCCATAATGACCCATTTTCAAATGTATTAAAAAAACCCTGAAAGTATTCTTCACCACTGCAAAGGTGATGAGTTGTGCCTGGTTTCCTCCAGACATGACACTTAGAATTGAGGCCAAACACACTGAATCTTGGTTTCATCAGACATGAGAATCTTGTTTCTCATGGCCTGAGTGTTGCAGTGATGCTTTGTCCTTCTGGACAGTGTCTCCACATAAGATCTCTGGAGCCTTCCGCCAGATCTGTGCCTCAGCACAATCTTGTCTCTGAGGTCTGCAGGCAGTTCCTTGGACCTTACGGCTTGGTTATTGTTTTTGATGTGCTCAGCTGTGAGGCCTTTATATAGACAGGTGTATGCCTTTTTGTTTTTGCTATATCTTTATGGGGTACTGAATGTAGATTGATGAGGGGATTCTTCATAAGGCTGCAACATAAAATGTGCAAAAGGCAAAAAGGGTCTGAATACTTTCTGAATGCACTGTAAGTGACGCAGAGGCTGTCTTTGTCTGGCAGTTGATAAACCTATAACACATCCTTTATTCTTTCCTAACAATTTGTTACATGTTGTCTTGGTAAAAGATGAACTAACACCTTGAATGTGGACAAAGAGTTCCATATTATTACATGTTTTGTCTTAAGCTCTCCCCTTTCAGAGAATGTATCAGTCATATGCTGGTCAGCAATAGCAGCTGCAGTCGTAGGAGGCCTGTGTTTGTGACAGTCACCTTCTGTTTGGTGAGACTGTTGACCACATCTACTGTACTTTTATGTATGTATCTGTCTTCTGCCCCCACTATGCATGTAGAGCTATGCTGCAAGCTAAACAAGGCAATGGCATAACATAAATGTTTGCCTGACTGTCCATGGGATTTGACCCCCTAATAGCAAAAAGCAAAAGAGTATTCTTACTGTATGCTATTAAATTGGCAAAGATAGAAATTTGTATTTACTGTCAGTCAAATTAGACGGGCTGCTTTCACTCAAAAAGGGTTGTGACCTAATGCCAGAGTACCCAGATGCACTGCTCTCATCTACAATACTGAATAATTTCAACAGCTCACAATCAGATGATGATTTGCGATGTGCAGTGTAAGTTTGTGTAAGACGTCTGTGTAAGTCTCGATTCATAGCGACAATTATTTCAAGTGCTAATTGGAAGGTTCTTTGTCCACTTACAGAGCTGGTGAGGATCTGATGCAGCAGTTCAAAACTGTGTTAAATCAACTCTGATGGGTGTGAACTAACAAATACTAGCATATAGCTGATTTTAACGCTTGTGTTGAATTAACATTGACAATATTGTGTTTATGTGTGTTTGAGAGACAGAGAGGTGAAACTGGAAGTTTCAAGCTCATTCAGTTACTGACTCCATTTCTGTCATCGCGGATGGAAACATAGCATCTATATAACACAGCATCCAAAAATACCACTGAACCACAGCAACCTCAACTCTGGAGATCGGGTGTTTACATAGCATAACATACATAGCTGATAAATGCATTATAAAGAAATGGAAGAAACAGTATTTTTAAGGGTAAAGATACTGAAATTGCAGACTTTTAACTTGCTTTATTGATAGTATTCTAAAATAATGATATGTTAAATTAGCATTACATCATTGATTGTTTACGTAAAGCAATAGTTTGACTTTTTTGAAAGATGCTTATTTGCTTTGTTGCAGAGTTAGATGATAAGATTGATACCATTTTCATGTTTGATAGTGGCATTGATCTTCTCATCTAACTCTCTGCAAGAAAGCAATCAAAATTCATCATTATCATCATATGCCCTTTTTAACCACCTTGGCATAATGTTTAACTCATTTTTCTAATTCAACCTATTGGTAGTCATTACAAAAGCTTGATTTACCAGTTCACCTCTCTGTGGTCAACTGGGTTTACATGCAGTGAGCAGGCCCAATTTGTTCACACCTTCTTTCTCTTTACAAAAAGCAGCGCTTCTCAATGAGAAACAGATTTTTTGTGAAAGCAGCTGTGTGACTTGAAAAAGGCCGCAACCGCTGTAGTAGGTCAGCTATAGTGGGTCAGATGAGATCTATAGGTCGTACAACCAGAAAACCTTAGTCTGATTATAAACACTGATCCCTCCCTCCAGAGATGACTGATTAGAGAATTAGATTAGGTTGCAGGGCCAAACTATCGCACTTTATCTCCACTGCATTGTGTGTGTGTGTGTGCACCAGAACCAGAGTACATGTCAGAGGTAACTCAAGCCTGCCGTGTCCAGGACGTCTTATTCATCAGGTTCCAGGCACGCGACAGAGAGGAGGTCAGAGGGGTGTCTCCGCATTTGTCTGTATCAGATGGGATGGTTTTAGGAAACGGACCAGACAAATGATAGGCGTGTTCTTCTATTGACTTGTGTTCTTGTGTCCCTGTGAAACTTCATCTCGTGTTGCCAAAGTAGGCCTACTGTCCCAATACACAAGTTCGCATTTCACCAAGAACAGTTAAGATTCCCGGAAATGTTCTTGACACGCCCATTTTTAGAATTTCTAATTAGGGAAGAAGTTCCACTCTCTCGATACTTCCGGCTTCTGAACTGGTTGCAGTTCCACTCTGGTTCCACTATAGGGCGCTCACGGGTGAGTGCAGAATGAATGGGACGCTATGGAGCTATACCCCTCAAAATCCACTTTTCTCAGGATATAATTTTTGTCTAGTAATATGAATGTTGCATTTGAAAGGGGAGGCAAAGAAAATACACACTGCTGGGTGTTAGATGTTTTAAAGTCGCTTTTTTGTTCAATGACATCATGCACATCGTATGGCCGGAGATACTGCTTTACGGCAAGCTCAGAGTCACTTCCTTTGTTCTCTCGAGGCATCGACAACACAGCTGACAGGTTAGGCTCTCCGTGTCAACACACGTGCTAGAAAGGTTTGCTAATGTTTTAAAGACCACGCCAAAATATTCACTCTGACATTCTGGTTCCGCTTCGGATGCCGTCAAGCAGGATCTCTGGTCGTAATCAGTCCTTCACTGACCAATCAGCATTCATTAGCTAGCGTTTTATGGGCAACAATGACTCAACCTGTAAGAAATCAAAAGGACATAAGTACTCGTTCATTCAACTTTCGACCTGTAACCCATGTTGAACTTGCAAAAACTACAATCAAATCTGAGATTTCTCAACGGCAATCAGGCGAAAGAGACAAATTTAGCCATCTAGCTCCGTAGAGTCCCATTAATTTTGCACTCTCCCACGATCACCCCCATTGGAACTCTGGTGGAACCGCAACCAAATTCGGTACAATGGGGCTAAATAGGGAGTGAAAAGGCTTTCCGTAGACGGGCTTTGATTGGTTGGTAACTTGTATGAACTTGGCAGCACCCGTATCCCAACATTCAACGAGGGTCGGGTTTCCGGTACATAGACAGACCAACGACGAGACAATTTTAACAATTTTCGCCATCTTATTCATCACTAAATTCACTTCTGAGAATGTTTTAGACGAGAAATGACCTGTTTAGATTTAGAAATATAGGCAGTCTTGCGATAATCGTTGCCAAATTGACAAATTGCTTCAAAGTTTTCGGCGTTGAGAAGCTCCATAAACCAATAAGATGGAGGTCTCTCAGACCGCTCTCGTAAATAAGAGGCTTTTATTCAGCAGTTGACGGATCGTTTGTTTAAATATCACGACACATGTCCATCATAAGATTAACAGGAACCTGTGGTTAACTGCCTTTTTGGAGTTAAACTCCACAGGCGCCTGCGGGCTTGACAACCTCGCTGGCGCACACACACACACACACACACACACACACACACACACACACACACACACACACACACACACACACACACACACACACACACACACATGCACGGCCACAGTGCAGCAGGCAGAGGCGGGGGAGAAAGAGATACCCGTTTCTCTTCGGGAGACTTGTTTAAATTATGACATAGGCTATATACATTAGATTTAGTATTTAATTCATATTTTTTTGGTGTATTTGTTTTCTGATTTATTAAAAGTTGAGTTTCAGTTTGTATGATAAATGAACAGTTGTACATAAAATGGTAACATGCTATGGCATGTTATGCAGACTAAAGGGGAGACACCAACTTTTATAATTTTAATTGCTAATTTCCATCTGTTGTCCCTGGGAATATACAGTGCACTACAATAATGTAGAAAGTCTAATTCCACATAACACTAATAGGGACAACTAGGACACGCCAGTGCATAGGCCTACTTCTTTTTTAAATTTAAACTGACTTAAACTAACACACTAATAATAGTTTGAATAAGTAAGGGGTGTTTGAGCTAAACCATAAACGCTCAATAAGTTTTATTTTTCAATATTATTGCAATAGTTGTAACATTGTGAGGTTTTCTTGTCCGGAGATTGTTTAAATACAAAGTGGTTATATTGTTGTGGTTTTTATTTCTAGCTGGTATTTTGGAGCACTGCAGGTAGCCTCTGTGCTGGGGGTGTTGCGCAAAACCAGCAAGAACGCATTGTCTCAAACTGTTTACAGCTTGTAAACAGTTTTTCTGTGCTTGTGAACTTGCGAGTTCATTCTTCCAAGAACGACCAGCAAGAACGTTCTCCCCAAGAACACAAGTCCATTCTTTGCATTCTTGAGATTGAGAAACAGCCATAAACTGCTTTAAAGTCTGAGCTCCGGTTAATACAGTATGGGAGACACTTGAGCACAGGCCTGGACTGAGGCAGGGGAAGACGTAGCTTTACTTTGCTGGTGAAAATCCCTTATCCTTTCCATCAATTTCAGTGTGGGACTAGTATGACATTTGAGAACTGCGCTTATGGACTCTCTTGTCAAGAGTTAGGTGAGAATATTCCACTCTCATATATCTAGCCTAATGAAGCTAAAGCCAGGAGTCAGTTAGCTTAGCATAAAGACTGCTGTCTGTTTCTTAGTGATGTTCAGAGGTGCAGATAGCAATATTTTTTAATTATGGAGAGAACCAGGATAGCTGTGTCCCCGTGCTTTCAGTCTTTATGCTAAGCTAATTGACTCATAGCTCTAGCCTAATTATGCACGAACATGAGAGTGCTATGAATCTTCTCTTGGCAAATATTTATATTTCTCAGAATTTCAAACTATTCCTTTGCTTTACATTTTCCTTGCTGTAAAGCTCATTTCCATCCAATCATCAAGTATCAAGCAGCGTGAGCTATGATTCTAAATTACACCAGAATTGTCTTTTGAGCAGTTTCAAATATATTGCAGTTGTGCAGGCTGACTGCTGCTTTCCCCCTGTTCTGTGACTTGAAGGAGACATTATGTTAATGGGAGAGGAATCTAATCTGAAGTTAACAATGTCTAAGTGCTCTGTAGCAAGGATCAAAGGAGTGTGTGTATTTCAGCCATGGTCAAACAAACCCTCTGGGCAAATGGGTCATGAAGGCCCCTGATAGCCACTGCCCCTGGGGTGGAACTGGGACAAGAGTGAGGAGGTTGGAAAGTATTTATTAGGCCTTTATCATGCTCAAAGAGACATAGAAAGTGCTGCTGATAGCAGGGGAAAATCCTCAGAGGGGTCTCAGTGAAAGTCAGCAAAAGGAAAAGCTGGGATTTTGAAGGAATGTTTGATTTCTTTGAGTTATTACAGGAATTGGGTTACCATCGTCATTCTGCAGCTGGCCCACCAACGCTACATGAGCCCGTAAAAGTAGTCAAGTCGATAAATCATCCATCTGCATGGCTTATCTTTTTTTTTTCCCCTCTCTCTCTCTCTCTCTCTATTGTCTGTTTGGGGATTCCACGTCTATCATAAGAAAAGAGATCATAGAAGTGAATTGTAAATTGTTGCACTGGGAATAGTGTCAGTTTAAATGCAACATTCAGAGAAAGGCTCTGATTTACTGGTTTATCTTAGCTGCGGAAAAGACTACAAGAAGGATATGACACAAGGGAATATTTAAAATCAGTCACTGCAAGTCTTTTGTGGGGGATATTGTTCATTCCAGTAATGAGCATCATTTTGCCTTTTACAGAGTTCATAGACGTTGTTAGAGTGAATGTGAAACCATAAATGAATTTGTGATTATATGCCAAGGATAAAAAAACTACTTCCCATATGATGAAATACCAGTTAGAAATATAACACAAAACTAAAATAACATTTCTCTTTTTAAAATGATAGAATATGTGTAGAAATGTATGTATTTGTTTCTAATAATATTATTCACATCATGAAAAACTGCTGTAAATGTAGGTCGTGTTTTTTAAGAGTTATATAGAGGATGTAGGGCACAATAAAACATGACTGCCACCTGTTGGATAGAAAAAGTAACATGTAACAAGGCTAAAATAACAGTAAAATAGTCCTCTACTCATCCCACTAGAGCTTGGTTTGCTTTTTCAACAAACACACCCCACTTCTCTCCATGAATCTTGTCAAACTAACATAAGCAAACTGACAACATAATCAATATTTCATCTTGCCAAGTTCAGTAAAATCTGTTAAAATCACAAAATAATTGAAAGGGCTCTGTGTGTTTAAGTGAGAAAGTGGGTTTATGATCAGTGGACACACACACACACACACACACACACACACACACACACACACACACACACACACACACACACACACACACACACACACACACACACACACACACACACAGCTGTGAACTATGTCACAGCTTAGGGAGTTAAGTCCCAGACACGCTGTCTAGAGGAGAGCTCATCACTCAGCAGCCTAGAGGGTCTATGCTGCTGGTGTGTGCTGTAAATGTGGGGCTATTACGGGTATTCACCGTTTGTGCAAGTGTGTATGTGTGTGTGCATGTTCATAGGAAGTGTGTGTGTGTGTGTGTGTGTGTGTGTGTGTGTGTGTGTGTGTGTGTGTGTGTGTGTGTGTGTGTGTGTGTGTGTGCATATATGTAGAGTAAAAAAACGTCTTCTGTCTCTATGTGTTGGGCGTTATGGGAATTCGCTGCATATCCTTTCTATTTCTATTTCTATCCACACGCCTCACATCATACTCGAAATATACTTGTGTGTGAACTTGTTTTTATATATACAGTGTATGGTCATTGTAAGCATCTCTGCTGTTTCTCTGCTCAAGAGATTCCCTCCTTATCTTGTTTATTAGAGGAAGCGGCTGCATTATTGAGAGATTTACCGATGCTTCACAAATATCCTACCTACTTACATTGCAGCCTGTAGGGCGGTTTGGTTTGGCTCAGCACATTGGATATGAAGTGGAAGAATGACTTTGAGGTTTACCTAAGTGCTGACTCTCTGCTGCAATTTTAGGGTGTTTACATCCACATCTGAAGAACTTTGTAGAAACTGTAGCCATCGTTATACATCTCCAAGGGAAAACATTTGCAATGAATTCAACAGGGTTCTCCACAATATGGTTGTCAACCCCTTTAAATGTCCTTTAAAGCTATAATGTGCGACTATTTTATATTAATGGATGTTACATTAAAGCCATTGACAAATGAGTTGATACAAAGCTAATTAAGCCTATCTACTCCACAAAACTCTCTCTGTATTTCTCAGTATGGCTATGTTTACAAAATTCAGCAGCTCGAGTGATGGATTTTATGTCACCGCTGAGAAAGGACAGCAGCATTCAGCTTTGGAGACGGAGAGGACATACAAATTACAAGATAATTACCTGTTCTGAAGAGTCCATCATGTTGTTTTATAATCCTCCGTGTCCTCCTTGATTTGACGGGATAAACGCTACTAACAACTGCATGGAGGAGGGGGATGGGGGTGAGTGCACGATCACCGGAGTCTTGCGTCATGTGGATGTGCCGACAGTGTTGTTGTCATTACTTAGAATTCCTCATGGGGGAGACAGAAACTACACACTATAGCTTGATTTTAAGCCTGCAATAACAGATTTTTGTGGCCACTTGGGGTCAGTGGAAACAAGCTGTAAAGACACAACACTGACGCATCATCACACATTTAAGTTGATAAAACAGTTGCCTATTTACACATCCAGTAGATAGAGGGCAACATTAGCATTCATTTGGAGTAGTGCTTCCCGCCACCTGGTAATTTACTTTCCTTTTATAGCTTGGTTTTAGGTATCCACCAACTCTTCATCAGTCACTAGATTTGTCGTTTGTCCTTCTGCCGTTTGGTGCTGGGCAAATAGTTTAATCAGTTTTTAGTGCTTTTCTTTGCTGAAGCCAGCTGCCTGTTGCGACTGGGAACATCGCCATGAGACTGGTAAGAATGAAGCAAAACAGTTAAGTTGCACACCCAAAAACAAAACAATGAGTGAAAGTCACTATGAAGCCGAAAGGGAAACTGCAGAGTCGGGGGATAATCAATACAAGCGACCCCTTTCACTTACAAGTAGTCATTTGATTCACTCTTAATATAAAAATATTGATTATAGCCGCTTTAAAGTCGGCACTTTAATAGCAAAGTCTTTATTTTAAATCCAGTGTGTTGGAGTAGAGAGCCAAAACAATGAAAAACATATCATTGTATAATAATTCAGAATTGTAAATCCAACCAGTACAAACAAAAGGCTTACACACATTATGCACACTGTATTAAGTACTTTCTTTCAACAAATATGCTTTTGAGATGTTGAGAAAACTGGCCAGATTTTTTTTTTAAAGGTTTTCAGATCACTCTGTTATGAAATGTTGTTAATCCAAAGTCAACACTAACAGACTATTAAAACCAGTGCTTGTGTCCTGTCTAACCTTCCATAAGGGGGGGGCTAAGGTCCCAAAAGATGCCAAAATATCCCTTTGTGGGTCGATGGACACAAACCAGGCTGTATGGTACAAACAGGTATGTGTGTGGACTGAGGTTTTCTTTAGTCAGTACAGATTTGTGTGTTAGTCCCATTATACCAGTTAACCACTAGATGGCAATAGAGTATTTAACATAAAAGACAACATACACCCTCAGCCATACACACTGCTATACATGACTTCACATGCACATTTAAAGTACATATAAAGAGGTAAGCTTAAGATGTTAGCAATATACGGGAAGTCTGCTGTTAAATCGTAGTCTCTATCAGATGGTTTTGAATTTGCATTCAGTTTTGGAGGAGGACAAATATGCATCACATTACTAAAATGCCCAATGATAGCAAAACGCATCTGCATATAAAAAACTTTTTTGTGTGTTTTTGATGTGTTCAAGGGTGCTATAGGTGAGTGGGTGAAAACACTGTGGTGCTGTTTTGGAGGAGAGTTGCATTTTATTTAACCTGTTTCTATGGCACAATGGGTGAGAGAATAAATCTATACCCACCCTCTAGCAATCTGACTGTGAATAAAACAGGCTATTTTACTATTTTGCAGGAGAAGGAACACAATAGTCTAACGTTACACCCCTGTAACTCTGCTGTATACAGGCCTCGGCCTCCTCTGTTATGGGTTTTATAAATGCCAAACCTGAAACGTGATATCTGTATAGTGAGTGACAGTTAATGTGAACTTGCTTCACCATATACACACGATACACACACCCTTTGGGCCTAATATTTCAGTGTGAGACATAAAGCATTCGCAGCAGGCTCAGTAAGGTGATAGTAGTGAATTTGATATATGTTTTCTGTATTGTTGCTGGAGCTTGGAGAAATGGCAGAGCAACTATTAAAACAGCACCATTTTATATAGATACAAATAGGTATGTGTGTGTGTGTGTGTTTTATTTGCCTACAAGACATGAATAGACAGATAGGAAGTTAGAATTTAGTCTACTAGGACTTTCCATAACAGAATTTGAGTAGCTTAGTAGTACAGTACTTACATGCGGCCTAGGAAGGCTGTTGGACATTGGATAATTGAGAATGCTAGAAGTATGTTACAAACAAATATGAAGCTCAGCGCAAATTCTTTCAGGAAGACGTCATGAACCCAATCACTACTCATTCTTAAATCAAATCAGCTGTTCAAGAAGTGATGCTGTCAGTTAAACCAATCAGACTTGGCCACAAGATTCAAGGGCCAATCACAGCCTTACAACTCTGCTTTAAATCTGTTCTCTCCTTGTGCTGTCAGCTGTCGTTTCAGGCAAAGCGCTCGACCCTCCTCCTCCCCTGCCGCCTCCGGTCGTTGTGTTTCTCCAGGCTGACCGCTCCGTTGCCTCTTCGGTCCAGTCTCTGGTCTCTTCGGCGCCGCCACCTGAATCTGGACTCCATCGGGGGGTTATGTTCCTATTCCCTACCCCTTTAAGAAGATTATTAATTCGATGGAGTCCAATCTCCAAAAGACTTTGTACATTCAATATCATACAGTTGTCCAATAAATATCTTTGCATATCTGCAAACGAAGTCTCTCCTGATTGAAATGTAATCTTATAGCTAGCCTATTGTTCATTTAAAAAAGTTTAGAATTATAAACTTTATTTTGATTAGGACCTATTTACAGTCCATAACTTATAGGTGGGGCATTCCATCAGAAATCAATAACTTTCTGACATCACCCCTTTGGATTTGAATACCTTTTCTTTCCTGCATGAGAGAGTCAAGAGCTGAAATGGCAGTAACTGCTATTGTGCTACATTAGTTAGCTTTACATTAGTTTAGCTAGGTAGTACATCATAAGTGGATTTAACTACTTTCTCCTTTAGTTCTGTGCAATAACTAGATGTCAGTTCATTAAAATTGATCTTTTTTTATTCAGATAACAGTACATTTAGCTTCTTTTCAAGTAGGCTATTTAACAGAGATAGATAGATAGATAGATAGATAGATAGATAGATAGATAGATAGATAGATAGATAGATAGATAGATAGATAGATAGATAGATAGACCGATCGATCGGTAGATAGATAGATAGATAGATAGATAGATAGATAGATAGATAGATAGATAGATAGATAGATAGATAGATAGATAGATAGATAGATTTAAGTTGGGAATAAAAACTGTACAACTGTTTAAATAGTATTAATAAAGCTGTAGGTAAACAAACCTACATGGCAGAAAGAACAGTTAGTGCAACAAAGCCTGTTTTTTTTAGCTCTGTTTCTAGTTACCGTAGTTAGTCTTACTTTGCCAGACCTTCCTCCACAGCGATGCGGAGGAGGAAGGCAACTCAGATTGGACAGATAGTCTAGCTAGCTGTCTGGATTTACTCTGCAGTGATCTGAGGAGCAGTTTAGAATTCCAACCAGAGAAAGTGGAATGAATTTCTGGGTAAAGACTAATAGTCAATATAACTTCAGTAAAGAGAGTAGAAGTATATACCTTTCCACAAGTCCACCTGATAACTTTGGAATAGGGAGGAGGGTGACTGAACAGACTTATGTATAAACATGCGTTGTGCGCATTCCCAACATTCAGACCCCCTCCCAACCCACTTCTTCACCCCTCTACTCTGCCCCCCCAAATTTTTGTTTTGGACGTGGGATCCTGTGATGCTCTGCCAGTGGCACCCGGGCCGTCGAGCGCTGCTCAAATATTTGAGCTCAGACGCAGCCAAGTTAACTTAGCTTGGAGCACGGCGTTCCCATAGCTTTTGATAGGATGCCTGTGCAGAGCACTGTGCTCCTCTTGTGCCTCGTTCCATCTTGTGTCGGTGGGTTTCAAAACAGACAGGCTTGGCTACATCAGAGAGGTTTTCTCACCATCAGAGACAGAATCTGGCTAACTTCTGCTATCCTGAGTTGCTGACTGGCATAGATCAAAGCATTTTGGTTGACAGGTTTGGTGGGTAGCAGAGAAGGTGGGTTTCTTCAAAGTAAATGAGGAATAGTTTAGCCTCCATTTTCAAAAACTGCAGTGCTAATTTATATTCCAATAGAGTGGTCAAGCATTTTCCAGCCTTTTCCCATTATACGCTGACCAGTGCTGTTGATACCCAGACTAGCAGAACACACAAGGATGCTTCTTTACATAATTATCTGCAGTATGGTATAATACAGGGCTGCAATGCAGTATTGTATTTGTTGAGTTGGTTCAATACAATTCAGATCATTTCAAAAGACAGCAGATGGAAATTTAAGTTGACTTTAACTGTCTTTACTTGAATAAAATTCCATGCTGCACAGTGTAGTAGTTTAAAAATCCACTCAGTGTGGCTCGCTACACAACAATTACTTGAGTTCAAACCAGTTCAAAAAACTGACATCACTCCAAAGTTTAAGATCAGCAGGGGGATATGTAGTTTTTCAATATGTATTGCTAAATTGAGTAAAGCTGAGCCTCGGGCAAATCTGCAGCTTTTTGTTCTTAGTTGCAACTTTGTCAACTATTTTCCTTGTCAGAAGATTGTTGAGTCACATTTCTGAGTTTGTTACGGTCCTTAAAAGTAAACCTTCTTGTTGTCTGCTTCTTATACAAAACATTAAAGCTTTCAGCTTCATTATGAAATGTTGTGATGCATGCTGAAGTGACAGGGCCCCCTTCCTGCTTTAACATTTGGATGAATAATTTCCATTTCGAGATGAGAGATAAATCAAGGTTTAATAAATTAATATCTGAAGTTGAAAGTTTTCTCCCACTTGGCTTTTAGATAGCAGCGGAATGAAAAGTGCATATCAGACACATTGGAAACAGTGACAGAGAGTGGATCTGAAGGCGTATAATGAAACAACAAATAATTGCAATGATAATAGACTGTATACACAATGGCAAAATCCCCTGAACAACAACAAGACAGAGAGGCTAAGCGAGAGAATGAAATTCCATGAATACCTATAAAAAGGGTTTGATTTTCTCAGAAAACCAAATCCATCTTGCTCCGAGCGTAGGTTAAATAGGAGATGTTTGCAGTCCAAGGAAATTCCCATGGTAGACTAGAACCCTGTTGTTTCCATGAGAAAGAGGAAACCGGGCCTACGCAGATACTGCCGAGCGCTGCAGCCCACGGGCCTGTGTGAGCTGGAGGTCGTCCAACTGAGACGAGTTCTGACAATGAGAGATCTGCCAAACGATCAGCACACATGTGACTACCCATGGAGCAAAGGGAATGCTTCCCTTGTTCTCTTTCCTCTTTTGTTTCAGTTATCGCTGAGATAAGTGTCAGTCTGAAAAAGGCATACGGAGACACACAGAAGGCTCCTTTTCACCATTTACCTTTTTCTGTCTCCATCCTTGCATCACCTATTTTTCCAGTAACGGCTGTTTAACCTGTCATGTCTCATTTAAAGGAAAGGTGGTGACGTTTGGCTGCAGGGTCAGTTGAAGTTTCCACTTGTCCATCTCCAAATCAATTTTAACCTGAAGATGAACTCCCATGTGCTCCTTTAACATTCTCCTGTTTCATGCAGAAAACCTTTGTCCTAATTCTCCTCTCCTCAGATAATCATGATGTGTGATACATATTTCTATTTACTCTTTCTTTTATCCTCCTATTTATTTTCTAAAAGTAACATTTAGCTAGAGTACTACTCAATGATGACGATGATGATGATGCACAGACATCTCTCACTACTTTTGAAAAACATCCAAAAGCCTTGGCTTGACAATGGAGCAGTACAATCTTTTATTCTTCTTTTATTTTTTGGCAGGAAAGACTTTCTGTCGCCTCAAACTCTCTTCTCTCTGTTCACACGTTTAAAATGAGTCATAAGAGAATACACAGCACAGATGTTGTCATTGACCTGGATTTATGATGATTTGGTCAGATGATGTCGTGACCATGAAATAATGATTTTGTCAGCCAGGCTCACCAGATGTTGGCTGTGATGTTTTGTTTGCCAACTGAAAAGAGGACGAGAGGGCAATACTGTATGTACCCATTTGTATGTTGTTTCACTATGGGCAGAGGTAGAGCTGTAATCGGGCCTTAAAAGTACGGCCCGAAAAGGCCCGAGCCCAACAGAGTTCGGCCCGAGCCCGACCCGTACATTTTGATTGACAGCTTTTTAAAAGCCCGAATCCGTTTACAGCCCGACTGTAAAGGCCGTCTATCAGCATCATTAGAGTGTCGGACACGCGCTTCGCACCGCGAGCGGGCACACGCACCACTCGGCGGAAAAGGGAGAGAAAGAAAAAAGAGACTGCGCCGCACGCACACAGCTCCTTTGTCTTTCGTAAAAAATTTGTCATTTATACATGTTTTAACATCATTTATTCATGAATAACGGAGGCTATAGGCCACTTGGAAGTTGGAACATAGAAATGAATTAAGTCCTCCAGAGACCAGCCTCCATTTCACCTCCTCAGGATCCATTTTCACGCTAATCGAAACGCGTCAGCTGACCGCTCATATACCATGCAGCCCGAAGCGCAAGCCCGAGCCCGGCCCGAGCCCGTGAAAAATAATAGAAATTAAGCCCGAACCCAACCGAACACGTCGGGTCCCGTCGGGTCCCGTCAGGTTCGGGCAAAGATCTTCAGCTCTAGGCAGAGGTCTCTACTTAACCCTTGTGTGGTCCTTCGGGTCCCAGTGACCCGAAGGACCACACAAGGATTATGTACTTCCGTTTACTTTGTTGAGAATTGCTCTCTAAACCCTGTTTCTTGTAAAGTAAGTAAGTAAAGTTTATTTCTAGAACACATTTAAACAGTTTAAGCTGACCAAAATGCTGTACAAACAAGAACTAAGGTGCTGTATTAACCCTTGTTTAGAGAGCAATTCTCAACAAAGTAAACTGAAGTACATAATCCTTGTGTTGTCCTTCGGGTCACTGGGACCCGAAGGACAACACAAGGGTTAAACAACCTGGAAAAGCTAGTGTGGATGAGTCCCTTAAAAGCTTTAGTGCGTAACTTTTTGATATTAATAAACGTCCTTTACATTCAAGCCATGGCCAAATGAGTTGCTACAAAGCTAATTAAGACCATCAGCTCCACACAACGCTCTCTCTATTTCGCAGGGCTTCGTTCAGAAGATTGTGTTGTCCGGCGACTTTCCCGCACGAAACTCAAGTGACCTCCTCTGAAGAGTCCATCATGTTTTTTTAATCCTCCATGTCCTCCTTGGCTACTAGCAACTGCGTGGAGGAGGGGTGGGAGAGGGGGGCGTGTGTGCGACCACGGCTCCTATCATGTGGACGTGCCGAAAGTTTTGTTGTCATTACTTAGAATTCCTCATGAGGATGACAGAAATTACGCACTATAGCTTTAACACAAAATTGCCATTATAAAAGACTGCGTATAGTGTAAACGTCGTCTCAATAATGCTTTACTGCCCAACACTGATCTTCTAATTCTAATACATTAGCAGACATTTATAAGACACTCTATAGCAGCACACAAGGGTTATGGCTTTTGTAAAAAAATCACCTCAAATATGTATCTTTCTGCTGAAGGGTGCACTTCAAGGCATTTTGAATGACTTATTAGATCCGTTCAGGGCAATTTCCTTTACTACATATTACAGTGGATGGACTGCTTCCACAGAATTGTAAGCACTTGATTTGTCAATGCCAGCCACTGACAGACTCAGCGTAGGGATTCATTTCTCCCTTTAAAGTTTGGCTGACATTAACAAAGTTTCATTAATTGTCCTTTGCAATTACATTTTCATAAAACCTCACAATTCACCACTCAAACCATTAGTTTGATTACTCACCTTCCTATATAACACAGCCCATGCACATCCACACACCTACTCAAATACACCTGCACACACACACACACACACACACACACACACACACACACACACACACACACACACACACACACACACACACACACACACACACACACACACACACACACACACACACAATGCTTTGTCCAGTTCCATGTCAGTTAATGTGTAATTAGAGGCAGCTTAATTTGCATTTTTAATTAAGCAGTGCATAAAGGGGATACAAGGCCCAGATATTGGTGTGGTATTTAATGGTGTGGAGGCAATCAGAGAGATTACTGTTAATTACAGATACACAGTCTGATTGCTTTCTGCTATCTAATGAATTTTCTGCCAGGATAAATGGCTTGATCTAATAGACGTGCCCTGGTGAAGCCACTGGACCACCAGCTCTAATAGCAGCAAAAACTTCAAGTTTACTCTTCTCTATTAGATAAATCATTTGTAGATGTTCAACAGGAACTCCGTTTATTTGCATGCTTATAGCATAAATCTATTTATTATGCAAGGGTTAAAGTTGACTCAAGCTGTTGATTACTTCCGTCTATATTTTATGGAGCCCCCCACCCCCACCCCAGGGGCATGCAATGGATTGCATAACTGATTGTACAGATTGAAAATAATGTGCACAGACTTCTAAACCATATATTCAGTTTATTTTCTTTCAAATATATTTGTTTTACTTATTTGGAAGAGCACTCTTGTACAGCATGTCACCCGACCATGTTTAAAGGCAAAAGCATTCATACCTGTTCTGGATGTCCTCAGTCACAGTCGAGCTTAAAGCCAAAATGCTATGTAGAGTGGTGGGTGGGATTGTGGGATGTCTCTTTCGGAATGTTACAAAAAAGTTTTGGACGCAAATCTCAAAGAATATTTTACCATCAAAAAGGGAGTTTCAGACACCGTTAGACGATCCGACAAGAAAGTTGTTTGTTTTGAAAGTACAAAACCACAGTGATGGCATATTGTTTCCTTTTTAGATTTAATCTAAAAAAGGTCTGTTGTGTTTGGTATAGTCTGGGTCCAGACTTTACTGACATCAAACTTCAAATTCCCCACATTCAGCTTTTGAAATCTCAACTGCCATCCTGAAATTTCCCATAACCCCTGTCTGCTGCTGCCGGGAAGAACCTCGTCTCTTGTGAGCTTTTGTGGGTGAAGATGACACTGAAAGCAGAATAAAGGCATCAATTTCTTTTTTGTGCTTCTGTTCAGATTCGGGTAAGGTTTTCTTCACTAAAAGCTCATCCTTTTCTCTCCTTTACCAGCACACAGCGATTTTCTCCATTACAGTACAGAAGAGATGATAAAATAAGGCAAGATGACCTGAAAAGGACACAGTAAACAAGTATTATTTTTTTTTGTACAGACAGTGATGAGGCCAGGATGATCTGACATACAATATGTTGTGTGATTGTCATGCATGTGTGGCACACATTACCATCCAAGGAGAACTTTTGAGTGAATCCAAAATAGCACGTTCGGCTCAGTCAATACTGTTCTTTGGCTCTTTTTTATCAGTGTTTCTCCATTACAAACAAGTATGAGCAAGCATGCGCGCACGCGCACACACACACACACACACACACACACACACACACCCGCACAAAGGTACTTCCAACAAGCATATCCCTCTGCTATTGTTAAAAATGCATGTGTGCTGGCATCCCATTTGGATAGTGGAAATGGGATATGGTAAAGTGACATCGTAGAAAAAAAATTTCAGTCTCAAACATCTTCTTAAATAGCTCTGAGGGGGGTGAAATGAAATTAGGATCATGGAGGAAAGAAAGCCTTAGCGGCTTATTTAAAAGATGAGAAAGGAAAAAGAGATGCTATTATCATTAACGAGTGCGACAGGTTGAGAACGCCCCTCATCAGCCATCGCCGTCGTGAATGTGAGTCGTTAGGGAGTGCTTAAGGAAAGGCAGCCAATCTGGATGGAAAGTTGAATTCTGGGACAGAAAAGGATCAAGGAATTAAAAATTAAAGCTGGTGAAGATTTCATGCCGAGCAGCTGATCGGCTGTTAGTCGTACAAAAATGAACCCCAAAAGGAAATCTGTGTTTAATGTTTAGTGATGTGATTAAAGATACCACTGACTTTGCAGCCCTTTGGTCAACTCAGTTGTGCGACATTAAAACATAGTGTCATTTCACCCCTCTGTGCTGAGGCATTGAGCTCACTACACTAAACGACTAAACTCTGTGAACATACTGAATGCCAAAACAAAAGTGATCTAAACTGCCTGTCTTCCCAGTACACAGCAACTAAATCAGATAGTTTAAATGCAAGACAAGGCTCAGTGGTGGTCACTATTATACTTAGAGGATGAGGCTGGTGACATTCTACATATTTATTTGGAAAACACAGGGAGACTTGGATATAGGTTGTTTTGCTAGAGCCCCTCGTTTCCCCGAATCTCTACAACAGACATTGTAAGTGCAAAGTTTCCATGACCCACACACAATGGTCACTTTTATTGGAAATGCACCAGGTTAAAGAAAAGTATACCGCAAATTCCCTTTAATGTTGCTCAGTTTAGTGAGTTCCTACAAGTCTCTTTACTGTATGTGTCTTTTAGAGTTAGTTCTATAAGTGTTTGAAGTCCAGTTTAACTTACACAAGTTTCTGATGGCTTGAGTGTATGATTTTCCTGTCACAGAAGAAGTAAATGCCTGATGTTTCGTCCTTTGTTTTGCACTGCAAAAGTGGACTGTGGGAACCGAATCACCTGTCAATCAGATTTACCACTGTCACTGAATGTCATGATGAGGAGCTCAAACTGTCACAAAAACAAATTACGGACATACTTGCAACCTGTTTTTAAGAATTGAATAAGCATGAATGGGCTTAGGGCTGAGTGCCACATACAAGGTAGAGAAGAACTAACAAATTGTTGGTTTTGGTGATTTCATGTGATGTGTTGACAAAAAGAAAAAATAGAGAATAATACCAGTCTTATCATTTAACACCTTAGAAGTTTCAAAAGATCTAAATGCAAAAAGAGTAATAAAACTACTGCTATAGTCGTGTCTTCTTGACACAACAAAGTAATCACATTGCTGTCATGATAGAAAGGCTTGTGTATTCTGACTTGTATAGATAAAACTTTCTTTAAAAGCTGCCTCTGATGGGAAGGTTATGCCTGATATTGCCATGTTGATCTGTCTGCAGTTATTCTCTATGGCTTTGAAATAACATCAGTGTTGTTAAACCGGAGAGACACAAGGGCGTAAGATTTGTCATAGTGTATGCAGTTAGCTGGGTCCTCTTGAGATTTTATGCTTCACGTTAACTTTTTCTGTAGCTGCACCCACCCACTGACAGTTTGTCTGAGGACCTGAGCAGCGGCAGGTCTCTGTTTGAACACCTTACTGGAAAAAAAGTATTGGCTGGTGCCCATGTCTCCTGCCATGTGTCTGACAGGCCGGCTGGCTCAGGGATGGACCATGCAACTTAATAAAATACATGACTTAGCCTACGCCTTAGTTTTCACAGCCTCCAAGCACGTTTCTTTCTTCTGTGTCGCCAAGGTAACCCTAAGCCTGGAAGAAAAACATCCCACTTACTGTCTACACAGCTGAGAGAAAAACTGACAGCGAGAGACAAAGCAGACCAGTCTAAATATTCTATGATTTAGGTACAGTAAGTGTGTTTATCACAGTGGTATGTGGCGCTGTCTTTTTCCAGTAGAGCCCTGCAATGGTTTTTATTGTCCCCTTTCCAGTTCTATAAAACATGTTCTCGTAAACTGACAAAGTTTATACTCTTGACGGCACACCTGTAGGGCAACGTGTGAATGTGCTCTTTCTTAACAGGAAAAGCCACACACGCTGAAAGAGACTAACATGACATACCGCGTCACTGAAATAACATCCTTTCTTGGCTTTATAGCAGAAGGAGACTTTCTATGTATAAAACTGATGGAGACAGACTCGGTGCAGAATTCCAAATGCTACACAGCCATTAATTCTGTGTCTATTTTATCTTCATTAAACATCTTTTTATTTATATGGTTGAATCTTGAATGTCAACATGGTTTATTGGTCACAAAGGCACAGTCATCAGCAGTGGTGGATGAAGTATTCAGAGCCTTTACTTAAGTAAACCACAATGTAAAAATACTTATTACAAGTCCTGCATTGAAAATGTTACTTAAAGTACCGTATGTAAGTATAAGTTTGTGTAATTATAAGTATTACAATTTAAAGTACTAATAAATGCAGAATAATTGCCCTTTAGAGTGTAATACTATTATATATCATTAGATTATTATTACTCATTTAATAATAATAATTTGGTTTGTAAAAGAATGCCTGTCACAATTGCCCAGAGCCCAAAGTGATACCTTCACAATGCTTGTTTTGTCCAAACCTTATAAATATTAAAAGGTCCAGTGTGTAGTAATTTCTCCCATCTAGCGTTAAGATCATATATCGCAATCAACTCTCACCACGCAGTTCAAAGTACAGCTAGTACAGCTATGGTAGCCTTCACGCTTCAAAAAGCCGGTCTCTTGCTCTTTTCGATATCCTTTTTCTTTTGTAGAAGAAGACTCCTATTCCTGAAATTTGGATTTTGAATACGTGTGGTCCTCCACGTTTCCTTCTTCAAACTTGCCGTGGCCGGGAAGCTACGATACCCATTAGCAGCATTAGCAGCACCTGTGAGTTTATCATGTGACAGCGAAAACGTGAAAGGCGGAGCAGTATGTCCTGTATGTCCCTTACCGGCTAACGTATTTCAAGATGGCGCATGAATATGGAGCGTCTACCCCAGTTCACGCGAATGCAAATGTAAAATTTCAAGCCAAAAGGAATACTTGGAATTGATGGTGGAGGTAAATATTCATGAAAAAGGACAGGTTTGTGAACGGGCAACACAGATTTTGATAATGAACAACTAAACACGTTACACACTGGACCTTTAAAAAATAAATTCAAATTATGAAAACAATTCAAAGGAAAAGCAGCAAATCTTCACATTTGACTTTTTTATTTACAAAGTACATTAAAAATGAATGAAAACGAGCATCAAAATAGTTGCCAATTCATTGCTTGTGAATTAATCGATTAATCAACTAATGCTTCAGCTCTGTTGATTTATAACAAAGCCTCATTCTACCGTAATTTGTAAAGTAACTAGCAACTAAAACTTTCAAATAATTGTAGTGGAGTTAATAAAGAATAGTTTTCTCTTAATTGTAGTTGAGTAGAAGTATAAGAAAATACTCAAGTAGAGTACAAGTACTTCAAATTTGACCTTAAGTACAGTACTAGAGTAAATGTACTTAGTTACATTGCACTACTGGTCAGCACTCATACCAAATATTAGTGTTTGTTATGTAATTTCCACAGCAATCTACCAAAAGTTAAATCCAACATTTATATATTCAAAGAAGGTTAAGTCCGTACAACAGCTTAATGCTCCGTAAAAATACCTTCCTCAGGAAAATTCCTCTGGAAGGCCAAATTGTGGGCTGAAACATTGTCTGCGTTATTTGCACTATTGAAGTATTTTTCCAGAGCATTAAGCTATTGTTCGGACTATACCTTCTTTGAACATTCACCTTTTGTGTCCTGCACCCTCAACTACATGGATGTGCACAACATCGTCTTTTTTTAACTACATGTATGGGCTATATTGCTATGCCAAAAATCCTTGAGGGATTAGGGTGCTGATGATGTGAGTTAATGTTTACTATGAATTCCAAATGAGAAAGTTGCGTGATTATTTCTGCCTCATAGCTCATCACATAGATTTCCCGAAATTCACATTACACCCAGCATGTCACAGGAGGTTTCAAAATCAATGGAAATTGGATTTCTCCTGGAAAGTTACAGTACTGTGAGCAGAGAGAAATCAGATAAGCTTTATTTTTTAGGGAGAATGAAATGTGGATGAAGGGGGTTTTCACCAGAAAAGGTGTTTATGTGCCTCCACTGCTCTGCTACTCTTGTAACAGAACACAGTACATGTATGGATTTCACAGATATTCCATCAACAATGGATGTGTAGTAAGACTGAATGAGGGAACAGCTTTTCATTCTTGCATTTTTTTTTCCTATTCAAATGCAAACGAATGAAAATTTCGACACACTTGAATTCACGGGTTGCTGTCTTTTTGTCAGCTACAACATAAACACATTTCTCACTTTGAGCAAACATATGGCACATATCAAAATAAAGCAGCAATATTTTTAGACAAATTTAGTGATGCAGTTTCAAGATAAAAAATAATCAAAAATGTTGTTATTGCCATATATCATTTCAAACTGCAAAACTGCAACAGGATATTGACACCAAGGGTTGATTGAAGGGTTCACGGTGCATAGGATATAATTTTTATTGTGACAGCCTTCACATTTGCCACAATATTTAGCTAAACTGCTCTATTTAATTCGACTCTGTCACACTTTGTCTCACCTAAGCACCCACCCTTGACAAGACATTCAGAGCTTTCTGGACCTGGTCAATTTTTATATTGGTTGGAGATCATTAAGTCCCATCTGTCCCCTTAGTAACTTTTGCTAAGCCTGTCAAACTTAAGCCATTTAAGCCAACCAGAATTTTGCCGGCTGAAATGACAGCTGTCTCTAGCTAGCTAGCTAGCTACCTAGCTAACTGATTTAACTAATTAAATATGCACTTGCAATACAGAGCTGCTTAAACTCTGGTAGCAACCAGGACCAGCTTTCACAAAATGGGGAAATACTACATAGTGGATGTGCTAGTGGTGAGCATGGCTATTTTTTTTAAGGAAACCTGTAATCACCGTGAAATAATGTAGTTAGTTAACAATGTGCTCACATGGCCTTGAAAAGTAACACTCCATTACTACTATAGATAGTACGCTAGTTAGTTGGACATGCTTAGAACTGATAAAACAGAGCTTGACAGTCCTGCTGTGCCTAGTTAGGGTTGCTATGCGATGATTTGACAATCACTGTTGAGGAGAGGGGTATATCAAAAGGTTAGGGTTAGTTTTAGTTAACCCTATATTAAATGGTCAGTTAGCAGTATAAACCTATAAATGAATCATTCAAACCTGATAAAACTGTTTGGTTACAAATACCACAAAAAAAGCTGTTTTTGTGTCAGTCTGTGTTGGCTCTGAGTAAAGATTCAGATCTCAGTGATTATAGCTACGAGAATCACTGAGATTATACTTAATGTTTCATTTTAGTAAGGGGTGATCAAAGAGATATAAAAATAAATAATATAAATCGTTTTGGAAGTACACACTTGTTATGCTTTTCCCATACTGCCTGTGAGTCATGGCAATATTGGAACATGGCACAGAAACACTCCACATTTCCAAGTTTGAATATTCAGTGGCACGTACTTGTTCTTAGACCTGCTTGGTGAGACAGAAGTGTCAGTTGGTGGGATTAATGAGTATTTATTAGAAGGATAAACCCCTTTGAGATGAATAATCTTATTCTCAAGGGGGTCCTTAAAACAAATATACAGAAAATATTATATCATAATAATCTAATTGTATAATAAATGACATATTACTTCCATTCAGATTGGACTCAGAGAAAAAGAGAGTTTTGTGGAGGCTCATGCAGATAACAGTCTGAAAATGCCACAGATGCCTTCACAGACCAGATGTGAGACAGGTGAACTCAGGTCCTCTCGTTAACCCTGTTAACTCTTATCCTATGTAATTTAAGGGGTAATACAGTATATTTATTTTTTAAAGTACACTTGCACAACCTCCTAACAATGAACAATGTTCTCATCTGGTCTCTTTATATATAGTCTGTCTTCAATTTAAGAGCAACTCATTAGAATTTATACTGAGAACATTTTAAGAGCTCCTTTTAGTTAGTTTTGTTAAAGTTTGCTTGTGTAAACTATAAAGTCGAGATACCACTTTGGCAATATATTTGGTACGTTTCCATTCATGATCAGCAATCTCAAGAAAATCACTTGCTCATCACTTCGGCTGGGCTTTATGATCCATCAGATGACTGGAACCCCTAACCTCAATTACCGCTTTAAATCAGCAGTGCGAGACAAAGAAGATGGGAGGGAGCTTTGCATTTTCTTTCTTTTCTTCTGAGAGAAAAGATCAATAAGAAGTTGTAAAATATTCAACTTTTAGAATGGTCTTTTTCCTGTCTGGGGGCCTTGAGTGACTGAGCCTTCATTCATATTTATGGCACCCCTCGGTGTAGTGATTTAGGATCATGCACCAACTCCCTGAGCCCCTTTTCAGTCATTCCTAACCACAAAACTGAGGCTAAATCTTAATGTCATACTCTGCGGTGCTTAGGTTACAGTGACTGGTTGCAGTGTGCTCACCCAGCCTTCAGGGTCAGAGGATTCTGAACTATATAACACCCTGTCAGCAAATGAGGGGGGGTACGTCAACATGTGGTTACACACCTGTAATAACATGCTGTCCACCTTTTATATACACTGTCTCAACACCTGTGAGCCACAGTCTCACTGAGTCAGCTTTTTATTTGCTTGCATAGCCTTACTTTTTGTAGCTGGGGTGCTTGCCTGCATGTATTTTACTGTGTGGCCAACAGACAGCACTCTCATTCCATAGAAAATGTATTACAGCATTGCAGTGGTGATTGCTTAGCATTATTTTCCATCCTTTTACAGACAGTGTATTGTTATGCATTCAGACTTTGGACATGTCTAAATGCTGAAAATGCTGTAATTACCATAAGAAATATAATCATGCTGAAGTCAATTTTCAAAACTCCAGCTGGAGTGCCAATAATCTGAATAAAGAGGAGAGTCTCCACAACATTTGCATAAAATGTTGCATGGAGTACTGTGAAAGATTATTTGGTATTACAAAAGATAAATCCCTTTGGAGAACTTATGTGTGTGTTTTGTTTTGCACTGACTAACCCTAACCATTGTTGTCACAGGCAGAGACACTATTACCTTGCTTTATCTCATTCAGGGCAGGAGAGTGATTGTCCAATCACAGCTTAGCAACGGTAACTAGGCATGGTAGGTCTGTAAAGATTTGGATTTCTCAACATACCAAGCATTTAAAGAGTGGAGGAAGTTGTCTTTTTTGTCTTTTTTTCTAGCCTTTCCACAAGAGCAGTGTAAGGAATGGATGAAACAGTGTGTTTATCTTTTTTAATACAAGCTGCAACACTTAGCATGTCAGACTAACTAACTTACTAACTAGTATGTTGTATCAGCTGACTAGCTGACTACATAGGTTTGCCCAGATCTCGATGACCTCGTCCACTTAGAAGGTCCTGGCGTTTTGGCTAACGTTAGCAGCTCTGTTCTGCTCTGTATCAGATTTGGGAAAACGTACACTCGCAACCCCAGCAAACGTTACCCGAGGTAGCATTACATTTGCTGAAATCATCAGTTACTCCTTATCCTAAAAGCCTTTTCTCTTGTAATGTCAAACAAGTATGTAAGCTAAGCAGCCAAATGGAGTTAAGTCAAAAAGAAACTGACAGTCTTCCTTATGCTCATAATTAAAAGGACTAATTAGCTCTGCGCTGCAATACAAGGACAACATGTTTTATTTTACACGAACTACTTGGATGTTAAACTATGAGGACGCTTATTATGTGCCCAGGACATGCAACTTTAGCTTCAGTCTTTTAGCCTAATATTATTTATGTAGCCATCAAGTGAATATTTAAAAACCCTTATACAAGATCCTCATTTTAAACATCAAAAAGTCAGCCAAATGGCATATCTGACCAACTTACGCAGCTAACGTTAGCTTAATTAAATAGCTAGCCACAGCAGAGAAATCTGCCAGCGACAGTTAGAACTTCTGCAAAATATGCTAAAAATAAGAAGCTGCTTTTGTCTACCTCTATCTAAAATAAAAGACCCATTGTTTTAATGTACCAAGAATTTGGTTTATCTGCCACTGTTAACTTTGAATGTGCTGTGCTAGATCTGAAAGCTTGACCGGCAAAGCAATAGTAACTAAGGTGGGGCAGGGTTTAGCTAACTGTCAACATATCAGCACCTCCAAAATTCCATCTCTAAATGTTCAGAGGCTCATTGGGTTAATGGAAAACATTTGGAAAATGAAGAATATAAAGGAAAATGGGACTTCCCAAACATGTGAAACAGATGCTTCTTATTCTCTCTATCTCCTTTCCCCCAACTCCTCAGAGTCTCTACAACGAAGGCAAGAAAAATCATTTTGACAAGATATTTGAGGTTGTATACCACCTGGCACGACTCAGGAAACTATATGTCAGCTTAAATGAACATTATATCCTCAAAAAGAGACAAATCAAACGGGTTAGTAATCTATTTAAAAAACAATTCTCCCACTTTTGAAGCAGAGGAAAGAATCTGGCTCATTCAGTTGGCCTCAATAATGAGCTTGATGAAAATCAATACAGCCTCTCTCATTCAGTGTGTGTGTTTGGGCTATAATTAGCTTATAAAATGTACAAACTTCTGTAGTGGTTTATGTGGCTCAAAACACAATCTGCGTCTTAGAAACAATAAATATTTCTGCAGAATGTTCATTACTTTGCCAAGTAGTTTATCCCTTTTCTTTGCCCACCAAAAGGGCCTTGGTCGTTGTTAGTGGTTATATATGTACATCTGGTAGCAATTAAAGCTGCGTACTTGGCACCACCAAGCTTTCTGCAACTCAAGGAGAGCAGCAACACGTTCCAAGAGCAGCTCAGGCCCGGCTCAGTTCTCTGATATAAACAAAAGAGACGTTTCATTCAAAGGAGACCAACCTTTGGTCTCTGTGGGAGGGAGGCGAGATGTGGAATATATGCTACCTTCATATCTTTACTTTGATTTGTTTTTTGAATCCTCAGATGTTGTTGAGTAAGCACATGAGATGGAGAATGGGGGTAAAAGGCTGGGAGGTGGAGTGTAAGCATGAGATAGAGAGACAAGGGCTGGAAACACCCCCTGGAGATGATTGATAATAGCAAAGCAGATTCAAGGCCTTGTCTTCCACAGAGATCTCTCTCACACCTATGAGGATGATGACGTGTCACAGGGCCCTTTTCCCCCTCTTGGTTCAATTGGAATTTTCAATGTGACTATCACCTTCTCTCTAGGTGGAAAAAAGTAAATTCATGTTATTTTTGGTCTCCCAATGGTAGGAATGCACTGAGGGTGTTTGAACAGCTGAGTGTAAGATCCCTCTGTCTTGAACAGGCTTTGTTTCATGTTCTCCTCCAGTCTCTTAACATTTTTTACAACCTATTTCTGACAAGAACGCCTTGCTATTACCCCCCAAAAAAATTACTTTGGAAAGATAAATAGATAGACCTCCTATGTAGTGCAAATGGAATCATCCCCAACAGAGCCATTACTATTTGGGTTATTTCATGCCATTTTTTATCCCACACGAGTCCCCTGGCTTTCAGCTAAAGCCAATGTTTGCTGGGAAAAAATGAGGTTGTGCGTGATGCCAGCTCCTACCAAGTGTTCTGTCCTTGTGAAGCACAACTGCATGCAAATCAAAATCACACACCAGCTCATAGCAACAAACCAATTCCAGACAACAAGTTTTAACTATTTTCTTGAATCCAGATGCTGTTTGATGTAAGTGGCTGAAACAAAAACACAATATGTAATATAGCAGACTCAGTTCTGGAGGAGTGTTTTTACAAGTCAATTGTAAAACAACTGGACTAAGTAGTTTAAAACTGGCTACATCTTGACTACAACTGAAAAATGCTAATGATTATTAGTGATGTAATATATAATAATATATCAATCATGGGAGCCAGTTTTCTTCTGCAGAAAAAAGTACCTTTACCTTTAATACTCTATTTACATTTAGCTTCTGTGCTTTTTACTTAAGTAGGATTATGAATGCAGGACTTATTTACTTATTATTATTACATTGTGTTATGGGCACTTTTACTTGAGAAGATTATCTGAGTACTACTTTCTCCAGCTGTACGTACGTTTATAGTATCTAGTTGGCGAGGGAAAAAGAAAATCTGTGATCAACTAATCCTGATTCAGCTGGGTTGGAATGCAATTATAAAGGCATTATGAGGTGCTGAGAGCAGCAAGAACAAGACAAGCAAGGGAGAACAGCCCAGACTCTCCTTGCCACCAGGTTACTTTACATATCTGCAACCCAAGCAGCTCAACCCTCCCACCACCCCTCCGGCTCCTGATTGTGGTAATGGCCGGGAGCAGTCACAGTCTCCTTGGCACAGCCCATCTGTTGTTTTTGTTTTTCAGAAGGGGTTGTTGGAGGGAAGTGGGTAGATGGGTGGGCTGGTGTTGGCCTGGGTAAGGAATGAGAAAATGATGGGAGGCTCTAGCCACAAATTGTTACCGGTCTGTTATTATTACAGTAGGTAGCCGTTAGCAACGGTTACATGGCCAAACAGTCTGACACAATGGACATTTCTAAATAAAGCCTGGCCCTTCTGATGCAGTCGGTGAGCTACTTTGGGCTTGATGAGGAGGATGAAGCAGAGCAGGTGATTTGCAACTTGGCTGTACCAAGACTTGCAGAAAAGAATCTACTGCAAATGAAAATTGATATAATAAATTATTATAATTATAAATATTATAAGATCATGTTTTGGATTTTGGAATCAGATACTTTAACTGGGCGGTAGGGTGGCTCAGTGGCCAGCACTGGCTCCCCACAACAGGACAGTTCTGGCTTCAAATCTCCACCCTGGTCCTTTCTGTGTGGAGTTTGTATATGTATACCACGTTTCCACTGCAAAAAGGCATGTTTGGTTTATACTCCCGCCATTGCCCTTGACCCTGTGCACTGACATTGTGTACGGAATATACTGAAGAATGGCTTAACAATTAGGATAGATATGAAGGATTTAGATTAAATAAAACAGGTTGATCCCTCTGCACGCAATAGGATAGCGCTACAACCAGGCAGAGCAACGAAGAAGGTAGCGAAGCTAGTTGGTAGATTAAACTTTTGCCGTATCCGGTCGGCAAAACTCCGAACACATCTTCCTTTTTTAAGAATGTTTTCAGTGCCGTTCTTTGTTCTTTTCTCAAAGAAAAGCTTAACTCCAAGTCTTCCAGATGACCGCTGTTCCCAGCAGCAGCAGCAGCAGCCATAAGCCCGCCCACCGACTCTATACACGATGTGATTGGCCTGACTAGAGTTTGGTTTTTTGAGCTCGCAAGCCAGCGGAGAGTGCCTAGACCCCCCTGTCTGCAAATTGAATTTGCTGCCGCTGTTATGGCTTTGTTGTTTTGTCTTATTTTGGTAGTCTCTGGTTTTCTGTCTTGTCTTGTCTATTTTACTTCCTGTCTTGTGTTTTCCCGCCTTTTTTGATTGCTCTGCCCGGCCTAAAGTGTTTCACCTGTTTCCCAGCCCTTGTGTTACCTGTCTTGTGTTATCTCATTGCCCTCTGTATTTAATCTTGGTGTTCCCCTTGTCCAGTGTCAGATCATTTTGTGTGTTTCCCAACCGTGTTCAGTCCTGTCTTCTCGTCCGTGACTTTTGGTCAGTAGTTTCTGTTTCTGGATTTCCTTTTTTTTTGTTATTCAGTTCTTTTGTTGCTTCCCATTGGACTTTAGTTTTTGCCTGCTTCTTTTTACTCTTTTTGTTTGTTTCGCCTGCTGGATTTTTTGGACTCCTTAAATAAATCCTCTACCTCTAACCTGCTGCCTGCCTAACTGCCTTGCCTCTGCATTTTGGGTCCACCATTCCCTACTCCTCCCTGCTACACCTTAACAGCCGCTAGGGTGCGTCTAGATTTCTAGGCTACAAAACTACCACACACTTTGTACAGTGTTCAAGTTCCAGCATACAGTATGCAACACATGGAGAGTGAGCAATGAAAGACTTGTTGATGAAATCTCATACTTTACCTTTCCTCTCAGGGTTTTATATTCAGCCATTGAAACGAGTGTAAAAATATAACGTTCTCCTCTCCATGATCCCCAGACAAGCTGGTTTTTGTATGCAATGTAAGCAGCTCACTGGTTGCTCGCTTGCCCTCTCTGTCTCATGCACACAGTCACTGTTAAAGCCAGCCATTGTTACAGGCCATGATAATAGTATCAGTCCTTGACGGGGGGAGTTACAGTTGGATTGGCACCAGCTGTTAAAGCAGCCATACTTTGTGGACCTGATTAGATTACAAAATTGCACTCCATCTCATCTGACATTAATTATTGGACCATAATATGTAACACTGTGCCTTACAATTTAGAACTACAAAAAAATTGCATAGTGCCCCTCTGCAGTTAAACATGTCCAGAGTTAAAAGAGACATCTAAGTCCAGAGAATTGGTATGAGCTGACTTTAATAGGGAATTCAGACAGCTTAATCAGTACCCCAATCCCAATTTCCCAGGGAAAGGATAGTGTTTTCCATTGTTGGCTAGTGTTGCCAGACCACCATCTGAGATTACTGTGTGTGTGTGTGTGTGTGTGTGTGTGTGTGTGTGTGTGTGTGTGTGTGTGTGTGTGTGTGTGTGTGTGTGTGTGTGTGTGTGTGTGTGTGTGTGTGTGTAGGATGATCTAGCTAATACAGTTGAGAGCTCTTGTTTCATCAGTAGTGGACTGTGCCCATGTTGAAATGTGATATGTTGAAACACTTTTAATTTCCTCTTATTTGCATGAAGATGCGAATCACTGCATGTGTTGAGTGCATGGATACAAGTTTGTTTGCAGAACTTTTGTGTGGCCTTATTGAGGTGTGTGTGCACAGATGTGTGTTGCAGGGAAAGAGAGGGGATTTGTCTTATTTCTTTGCACCTAAAATAGTGAGGAACAGTCAATATTGTCAACATAGCGATGGATCCTTGGAAATTAACTGTACTGATTGGGTAAACTAGTTAGTTACTACTAATTGTGCTATGGCACAGCTTCTATGTGAACACATATTGAGCTTAAAGAATAGGTGGATGAGGTTAAAGGTCAGAACTTTAACTTGTCCACTATTTTGGTTTATAACTAAATACTTGCAAATCTTATGATGGGAATGTGTTTGGGGCTAATGAGCAAATGCTAGAATGCTAACACTATGAACTAAGCCTCACAGAACTTTAGTCTTGTGACTGAATGACAGAGAATGATACCACAACATAGACTTATAAAAAAAATATATATATATACACATCAGAGGTGTCAAAAGTATTCACATTCATTACTCAAGTAGAAGTATAGATACTAGGGTTTGAAAAGACTTGAAAAGCTTTTTACTTAAGTAAAAGTGTAAAAGTACTGGTTTCAAAACTATTTAAAGTATAAAAGTAATGTAAGGCAGAGATCTTCAACAGGGGGTCCTCAGAGTCATTGCAGGGGGGCCTCCAAATTATTGTAAATATTTGGGTCTATAAAAAAAAAAGTTAAAATGCCTTAACTTAATTCCAACATATTATTAGCAAATATAAATTCCCACTGATGATAGGCTTACTGGCCTATAGGTAAGGTAGTCACTAAGATATCAGCCCACAGATACAGTTAATCCTAGATTTACTGTGCCACATATGTAACATTAAAATATGATTTATAAAATCATGCCAATTAATATTTTAATAGCTTATGAAAAAAAGGTATGTAAGAAGGCTTTAAGTTGCCCTAACAGTTATTGTAGGCCCAGTTTAATATGCAACTTAATTTCATACAATATGTAGTAGGGGGTCCCTGCTACATCTCACTTTAAGTTAAGGGGTCCTTGGCTTAAAAAACATTGAAAACCCCTGATGTAAGGGGGGAAAATGCCATTAAGGACAACAGCTTAACCCCAAAACGTGGGGACAAAACCATATGACTATAATAATGTTATATTAAAATCATACCTGCAAACTCAGAAGGGCTGAAAAAGGTGACACATCTCTTCTGTGTTTTTCAGACAACGCAGTCTGGTGTTACAATCCTCTCCAGTGAAATACAGACACACTTTTACACCGTTTAGCTGTCAGCATTTTAACCATGTTTACTCCAGCTGCTAGCTAACCGTACGCTAACGTTACCTGCTGTCGAGTGTAGCGTTAACTAGCGTCCAGTGCGGCGATGTTTCAGTTCCCTCTAACGTCAGTTTTCGGAGCATCACTAGCGCAGGCATTTAAGTGACACCTAAATAAGGCACCAAAATCAGCGTTGCTATTCACTATTTTTTGAACGATGACGAGCTGGAATATGAGTAACGAGGCTATTTTTAAAATGTAAGGAGTAGAAAGTACAGATAATTGCGTGAAAATGTAAGGAGTAGAAGTAAAAAGTATGCTGTAAAATAATTACTCCAGTAAAGTATAGATATCCAAAATTTCTACTTAAGTAAGGTAACGAAGTATTTGTACTTTGTTACTTGACACTTCTGATATACATATATTGACACTAGACTTGCCAGAAATGATGAAACATGGATGAAACCACGACCTGAGTGAAAAATCTCCACAGTAACAGTAATTTCACGCAATCTGCCTGGTATGACTAAATCACACAAAGGGCAACTTTTAAACCAACAGACGCACTGCCATCTGTCATAAACAGCACACATCATGAGAATGGCCTTCTCTTCATCTGTGAAATGATACATATACCATCGCTTTAATTATTGCCCACACATCTGTTGTCACTGCCTACAAAATCCCCATGCAGACTACGGGCAGTAGAGGGAAGTAACTGTGGGAAAGAGGGAGGGAAGATGTATGTAGGTAGTGAGAGATTTACTGAGTGATGTAGTGGAGAACAGAGTGCTTGAGATTTACGGCAGGTCTGCTGCCTTCGAGGCAGAGACACCTTCAGAGCCGTCCTGAATCGTTCCTATTAAGATTAATAATGCTAGTATTTACAAGGCCCAGATCTCCCCTCAGAACCCTGAGGCCGCCCTGGTGCCAAACCACCAGCAGACCACAGCAGAGAGGCTGACAGAAAAGAGGGAAAGAGCAGTGAATGAGTGTGTGTAAGAAAAGGGAGCGAGAAAACGCACGCAGTAATTGGCCACAGCAGTTCTTTTCAGCTTACAAGCTAAGACTATTTTTTTTCGTCATTAAATCTTTTGTGAAAAGTGCTAAAGTTGGGATTTCTCAATAAAAAAATAAAAAATATTGCTTGTATTTGGTTTGTATTATAATCCCAGGACTGATACATTGGATTATTTTCTTCCTTAAAGTAATACTTTAGGGAAATATTTCTTTTCTTGCTGAGAGAAGAAGATCAATCCCACTCTCATACCAGGTAACTATAGAGCTACAGCCGGTACATTTAGCAAAAGATTGGAAAAAGGAGGAAACAGCTAGCCTGGAAGGTAACTAAAGCTGACCAGTGCCTCTAAAGCTCACTTATTTACACGTTACTTCAAAGTTGCTGTTTTACAGAGGATTATGTGCTGGGATGTTACTTCTTCAGGCCAAGAAATAGTTCTAAGCTAAGCTAATTTGCTTTTGGCTAAAGCCTTAAATTTAACAGAGAGATATACCAATCCTCTCATCTAACTCTCTGCAAGAAAGTGAATGTACATATTTCTCAAACTATTCCTGTATTTCATTAGGAACAGACACATATACAGTATAAACTTAGAACAGTTTTATTAACACCATGTAAACACTTTAACAGAGAAGATTATACCTCTTGTTATTCTGTTAATATTCCATATTGTCAGTATAAGGTAGATGCATACTATTTGAAAACTATAATTTAAAAAAAATACTACATGAGTATGCATTGTATATGATTAAAACACATAAAGGCATCAGATTCAGTCACTCCTTAGGCATTTTATTTAAAGTGCCCATATTATGAAAAAAAAACACTTTTTCAGGGATTTGGGGTGTTATTTTGTGTCTCTGGTGCTTCCACACGCATACAAACTTGGAAAAAAAAACATCCATGCTGTTTTGAGTGAGATACGGGTTTCTGAATGTCTTCTACCTTCAGTCTCCGGGTGAGCTGCACGGCTTTCTACGTCAGTAGCCGAGATGAGGTGGCTAAATGTAGCATGCTAGCTCGTTCTCAATGGCAAAACACTGCTACAACACACACTAGTTCTACAAAAGAACTACTTATATGTCCCTGTTCTGCAGGTATTCCACGCAAAATTGGAAGTGCACCCTCGTTTAGAAGAAGTCTCCCGGCTAATCCTGCCTTGTACTAACTGAAGTTGTAGAAACAAACAGCTATCTGATGTGATCCTTACCTAGCTACTGCGCATGTGCGCCTCCCAACAAAGATGGAACAGAAGAGCGATGTCTCACTCTTTAGCTAAAACAGAGACCTGAACACACAGGGTGAAAAGAGGAGCTGCAGCAATGTGCAGTACAACAAAAACGTGGTGTTTTTTGAAAATTAAACCATGTAAACCTATTCTGGTACAACTTCTAAATACAATTATGAACCTGAAATGAGCAGAATATGGGCACTTTAAACAGTCTTTGTTGATCTGTAAGGCTAATTGTTTTTTTTTCTTCACAATGATTGAGAATCACAGTCCACGTGGTCTGCTCTACCAACCCGTTCTTACTCCCAACTTGTAAAATACACTTGGTCATTGGCTGTCAGCGTCAGATACAATGCAACGCACCGGGCAGAGTAGCAGCTCCGCAGCGCGTGAAGATGACATAGTATTAAGAGCATAGTATATAAGTATTTTAGGCGATGGGAGTGAAAATGTGTTGGCTCTACATAACTTTAGATATCTCATTATGTCTTACTATTGAGTCTCAGATTGAAATGACACCTTCTTCTCTTCCTCACTCTCCAGCGGAGCATACTCACAATCACTTGGCTCTAAAAGGTTGAGATTCGCTTGTAATGCTACCAGTTTTTGCACCCTGTCAGCTGGGAGAGACCCTTGCCCCTTTACATTGCAAAAACGTGACCGTAGGTGCTCACAAGCACCTGTTGCTGGTGGGATCTGGAGTATAGCAGAGGCCACAGCGGACAGCGGCTCGGAGGAACACAGCCCTTTCCACCAGGTGGATGCGGACACGTGCTGGCATGAGCTCCATATCCCGGCACCCTTCCATAATCCCTGCTTGGCTGAGAATCTGGCGAAGCTGCCAAGCACTTTACCCTCATCAAGATTTAGATGATGCGACAGGTTGGAAATCACATAGTAAGCGCTGTTTATCTGCTCCCCTGAGAGTGTCTGCTGTCCAGCATGCTTTGGATCCAGCATGTACGCCGCTGCGTGAATTGGCTTCACGCAAAACTCCTGACACCTGTCCAACGATGCCATGACGGCTTTCTGTTCTGCGCTGTGCAGCACAGACCCGGAGAGCGAAGCTCCGATGTGGTATCTTAACTGACTGAACAGGTCAACAACACCAGAGAGTGCGGCATCTTCTCTTTTCATGTAATCAATGTAATTCCCAATCAAGATGAGCAGATTACGACTGCCGTTTAATCCTTTCCAAAATGCTGCATCCTGTACCGTGGCCCTGATGGATGCTTCAATATCCAGTGTAGGTGAGACGGCCATCTCTTGTAGAGAGTTCTGACCCTCCAGGAGGCTGGTGAACATGTTAACCACACCAGTCCAGTCAGAGTTAATAGGCAGTGCCAATGTTGTCCCATTAGCAGTGTGGTTTCTTATATTTGAAGTCTGCCAGCATCTAAAGGCCTCTGCTAGTAGTTTTCGCTCTTTAACATACCTCACCACCTGCTCAGCTCTCCTGCACAGAGCCGTCATAGACGGTGTTGCAACTGTGTCATCGAAGAGCTGTTGGATGCCACACGACGTGCAGCCGATAGCGGATATGTGCGGGAAGGCTTCTTCTACTTGAGCCCAAGCTGCCATCATTTCCGGGGCGTTGTCAGTGACAACGGCAAAGACCTTTTGTGGTCCCACTTCATTTATAATATCTTTCAGTTCCTCAGCAATAAAAGTGCTTGTGTACGTCTGCTCCTTTGTCGTTGCACATTTGTAGAACAGTGGTACAGGGGTTGCAACAACATAAATGATAGTTCCGGTTTCTTTTATGTTAGACCAGCCACTGCAGATGATGGTGACACAGTCTGCTTTCCCTATGGCCTCATGGACCTGGCTTTGTACTCTGTCATACTCACAGTCCAGGAGATGAGAGGACAAAACCTCTCTGGTGGGCGGACAGTAAGCAGGCCGGAGCACGCTGAAAAATCGCTTCCAATAAATATTGTCTGTGAGAGTGAGGGGTGACGAAGTGGCATACACAGCTCTTGCCAGGCACTCGTCAGCATGCGCCTGGCTGCGCTGATCCACTGAATCAATAAGGAACTGTCCCCCAGGAGTGGCAGATGGTAAGAACGAGAAGGAGGGAACAGGAATGGAGGCAGAGGAGCTCCCATCTGGGCCCGGTGACTGCTGCGAAACCACAGAGTACTCCTTGCATTTGTCCAAATGCATCTGCATCTTGGTAGCATTCTTTGTGTAGGTCTTTAAACAGTAGTTGCACATGAAGGTTTCCCTCCCTTCTTTGATAGCCGGGGTGAAATGCTTCCAAACACCGGACTGCAAGCGTGGCATCTTCCTGTATGGGTAAAATGAAGAAAATGTAAAAATATTAGCTATGTATCAAATTGGTGAACTGACACTACTTTTGTGTCTTAAAATGTCAGAGTAACCAGGACTTTTTTTTTTATAACCACACTGATGCTAATATGGTATCAAGTCTTTGTTTATGTGCTAATGAGGATGCAACTAACAATTATTTTAAATAGCCTATATGTTGATTATTTTCTTGATTAATTAATGAGTCTTTTAGTCTATCAAATGCCTGTCATTACTTCCTAAAGCCCAAGATGATATATTAAAATGCTTGTTTCCCCAGACTAATACTTAAAAATCTATAAATATTTAGTTCACTATTAAGAAAAGCAAGCAGGAAAGACAGCAGAAAATCCCCACGACAGAGAAGGTGGAAATAGAGGATGTTTGAAATTTTTGCTTTGAAATTTTAGCTAAATGCTGAATCAGAAATTGTCTAAATCTATTAAATCAAGGCAACTGTAAAGACACCCACTTTACCAGAGGTAGCAACTGGGTAGACCTGCTAGTAATGAATTGATGGACAAACATTATTGTTGACAGCCAGGCCAAGTTGAGAATCAATCCTGAAACTAAAAAAACATAATTTTGCTCTCCTCTACAAAAAATGTTAGTTTTTTTATTACACACATCCCTGCTCTCTTTCTTTTTCTCTTCTTTAATTGATAATTATGTTTTTCCACTCTACCTTTAAGATCACTTAAATTGCCTTATGACGGTGATCCCCAGCATTTTGGCTTATAACCCCTTCAACAACTTATTTTGTCTTGTGATCCCTTATAACAGGTTAGGCCTACATCAGTCTACAGGTGGAGGCAAGTTCAAAGAAAGATTTTTCCATCATTGTGTTTTATTTGAATTTGAATGCTCTTTAAAGATTTCAAGACGTAAACATGTCTTGTGACTCTCAAGGTGATCATATTTGAGAAGAAGAAAGAAAAAAAAAAAAGGATTTTTTCTGTGGCACTACCTTGGGACAATCTGTGAGTTGCAAGTAAATTATTGTAGAGTCATCAAATTAATTTAAGTGTAATAGCAACCTTCACTTGCTTTAAATGAGATGAATGTTTTAATGTATGAATTCATTGAAAACATGAAACATGCCAGGTCCTTATTAAAGTAAACAACTCCTTGGACTACCTTACAGACACAGTACATACATTACTAGCGGTTAGCTTATCCACCCACCTCTATGTATGAACACTATTCCACTTTGACAACGGTCTGAAAACACATTTAAAGCCGCCTTTGACTCAGTCTTGTTGTGAATCGTTATCTAGCTGAAGTTACTTTAACATTAACGTTAGCTGTTTTAGCTAACGTTAACTTGATAGCCTGCTAACGTTACACGTTAGCAAAGTGGTTCAAATGAAGGAATAAAGTACACATTATCCCGGCAGTAAACGGGATCGCGGACTGTCACATTACAAGCATCCCGTGTTACGGCCTGATTTACAAAGCAATTTTGAAAAATAGTCATAATTTGGCGAGAAAACTGCGTTACACACGCTGTTGTTTTGGTAGTGTAGCTACTTCCTGAAACCGTCAAGTAAGGGAGCTCACATTGGTCAAAACACGTGGGTTCGACTGTGGAAGTTGCAGGGAAGCAAAGGCGATGGGAGGCGAGATGTTTGAACTAATACTGTTGAATGGCTGGTGACTCAAATCATGAAAGGTAAAAGGTAAGGTAAGGTAAACTATTCCATATAACATAAAAAGTACATAATGGAGAAGATAATAAGGTTTGCAGTGGTGAATTGCTCCTAGCTTAAGTGGAGAGTAGGCTAAATTCAATTTTCCTTACTGTTGCGGCTTTAAGTCTTATATACTGTTTATGGTTTAAGTGTTACAATTTTATTATCCTCAGCAGTCAAACGTGGGTCATATCGTAAACTGTCCTTACACATTTTCCTTCTTATTTCCCTCTCTCCCTATGGTACCATGATCCTGAATTATTTGGCCCTAGGTTATTGACGTGATAAGTTCCTATACGTTTTTTTTCTTCTTAGAATGGCTTTAAATGTCTACCATTAAAAAAGGCTTTAAGAAATGATAATACTGGTTGGCTGCATGACTTTGCCATTAAATGCTTACATTGTTAACAGTTGAGTAAAATACATCTTTTCCCATCAGACATCTTGACATGCCAGAAGGAAAAGCACAGGTGTAGTTAATTGGAGCTAGGTATTTCATTTACAAGGCCATGGTATTTGGCGTACTGTGTTAGCTGGTGTGGCCATCTTTTTTATGATGTTAGTGTGTAACGTGAGGGTTCAATATGTGGTGGTTGTATCACTCTAAATAATAATAATAAGAAGGAACAGCTGGATGGAGACGGATAGCTTTGTTAAGCAGCACTTTTCTTTACTCTTCAACATGGATGTATTATCAGCTCCACAACATCAACACTTCTTCGTTTTACTTTATCACATGTAGCTGAAGTAACCAATCAGACTATAGCAGAACTTAGACTCAGGTAAATGTGAGGAAAACCACAGAGGTAGATTCTTAACTGCTGATGTAAATAATTAAACATGTAGGCTACATGCAACTACTGACTGTTTAAACACAAATGTGTAAATTGATAACTGTATAAGCACTGTAAATACATTTTTAGTAAATTAACTCAAATATATGAATTAACGTGTAAATCTTACATTAGTTCCACCTGGCTTTTCCTGCCATGAAAATAATATCAGCTGTGAAAGGATAATTCCAATTAATTACAACTTCGGTTTCATTTTCATACCTTTGGCCATATGGTTTCTATCAGTTATGATGGATGTTTTTACTTGTTCAAGTTATGCTTAGATCTGGGTTAACCCAACCAAAAACAACAACTGTGAGTACTAGCCAATCAAATGCGAGAGTAGGGCGGGTCATGTAATTGCAACTGTAATTGGGGTACAGTAAGTCAAAGTTGAATCAGGAAGTCAGTATGTTAACTGTCATGGTTTGGGTAACACTTTGAAAAAAATAATGACAAATATTCATCACAATTTTCTGAACCCAAGGTGATGTTTTTTGAAAAGTAGCAAATTCTCACATTTGAAAAGCTAAAACCATCTAATGGGGATGTTATGTTTATACTCTGTGTGATAACTGATATAAAACCAAACCCAAGCCAAAAATGTGTACTGTTAGTATAAAGTATGTACTTTTATTTGTCCAAGATGAAGGCACTTAAACCAAATTCATATCTAGAAGTTTTCAAAAACAAGTAGTTTAAAGTCTTGTCCCTAAATGCAATATATAACAAACGTGATCCCTTACCGCTGGTGTAGGTCTGGTTTTGGTGTTAATGCCCCACACTGATTTGCTCTAACACTAAATGACAGTGATTATCTCTAGCTCGAGGTCACATTTCAGTGCCATGTGTCTGTCATTAGAGACATTTCTGGAGTTTATTCAGTGTCCAGGTTTTTGTGGAGCGGTGAGTGCAGCCAAAGCAAACTTACTCTATCTAATTTGGGGGCAATCCGAGCTGGTAATGTCAGGCTGTATTACTGCAGTCTTTGGAGGGAGAGTATTCACGTTGACACGGGCCGAGCACTATTTATTTTTTTTCCCCTTGTCTCTCAGCGTTGGATTAAGTCACCTACCCTTTTTTGAGAGCATCAGTATTTGAGCCAGAGAATTAGGAGTCCAGACCACAGGGACACCAGTAGAGAGGAAGCAGGATGATGTCATGGCATGGCAGTAATGGAGGGTGATGTTGGTTTTCTGGTTAGTTGGCAGGTTTGGCTGCTCTCAAGCCTTCTCTGATCTCATGGGAATGTTTTTGCCATTTATTCAAAGGTTATACTTTTTTCATACTTAAATGTTTTGATAGGAAATTCCACCGGGGACAGAAGGAACAACACAATCAAGATGTCTCGGAGAAATAGAATTTGATTTAAAGCACAAAAAAAGCACATTTTAAAGTAGGATAAATGTTTTTTTCCTCTCGTTTCGTTCCAGATTAAGTTGTCCCCCAAGCAAAAGTTTACTCTCTAATCCCATTTTAATGTGGAACTGTAACAGGATGACATCCCAAAAGCAGTTTCATGCTGGCATATTGACTGTCACTCTAGAACACAAGTCATTTTTTTTGTAAGAATACAGTAGTAGAATTTGCCAAATCCGTGATGACGAGACATAAGATTAAAAGTTATCGTTTAAGATCCAAGAAATGCTTTCATGTGTTCTCTGTGAAATGCCCTCTCTTTATATCGCTCTGTCATAGTCTGGGTTTAATCCGCCAGTGCTAGCTTTGGACCCAAACACTTTGTGACATAAAAACCTGTAAATTGCCAAGTAAAATGCACTTCTTTAAACTGAATCAGTGGCACCCACTCTTGACTTAGGACGGCCTTAGGCCACTCAATAGAGACAAATTAAATGGTATCATTTTATTCCACTTTATGGCCGATCTCTACTTCTTGGAGCTTAAAGCTAAAATTACATCATGGGACTGTTAGCAATTACTTGATTTATATCAGAGCTTGGCTACTTTTTAAACAGACTGAAAATAGCTTTAGTGAGGTCTTTGAGAGCAGTTTATGGGAAAACTTCAAGTACTGTATGTGTAGGCTGTATTTTCTGCTCTCAGAAAATGCCATTTGCTGTCATGAGAGTTTTGTTTTTAACACCAGTTTCATTTGTTTTCTCTGTCTGTGGTTGACATTTACTATTATGACAAGTGTTTCCATATTGTCCTAAAGCTTGCCTTCAAACAGGGAGATGTTTTTATAGATTTTAGGTACATTTGTGTGTGCTCGTACTGTCTTATTGTCTTACTGTTCTCTTGCGCTCTCCTGTTGCTCTCAGCTTCTGTTCTTAGTGTGTTTGTTGTCTGGGAAATGCTAATTAATGTCATATTAATTTCGCTCTCAATGATATGACTGTACAAGAGTTTAAACTTGATTCCCACGTTATAAAAACATTCCAGGTATAATGTGATGAGCTCCATTCACGATTGACTTGATTTAATCACACAAACACCACCTTATTCCAGTTTTAATTAAAAAGCCAAACATTGCTGTCATCATTCTCCAGCAGCTGTGCAAAGGCAGGACAGATGCATCCCACAGACTCTCCCAGTAAGCAGTTGGGATCCATCCACGTTCGTTATAATCCACCGTGACATTTGGCTGAGTGTGATTATAGTTTGATACAGGATTAAGCTAATTAGTGATTGTTAGCCCATTCATGAATAAATAATATGTCCGCGTTCCTCCACACTTGAATCATTGAGCTCTGCCCCTGCATGCTCTACCCTTACCACCCAGCAGAGGCCACTGTGGCCAAGCGTCTTCACAAGACCTTTGACATCAGTACATCTTTTCTCTCTCTCAGACACACTGGTGACCTCAGCTTGATGCCAATTGGCTAAAACACCTAGCACTCAAAATAATGCACTCAGAAATGCCTTATAATGCGACACCATGGCTCTGCAGTAAATGGGAATTTGGTGAAGCTCGTACTGTCTGTTGTTCTTTACACTGTCAAATGTTGAAGTTCATGGTCATATTTGAGGCTGTAGATTGTTGTGCTGTCAAGGCAATGTGCCTTGCGCATATATTTGATAATTATCTGTCATGATTTTTGAGACATTTTCACTGCTACGAGGTCACATTACTGCAATATCACAGATTGTTCATGATAGTTGACACTTAATGTGATCATTACTTGAAAATTTCAAAGATTGTCTGTTCTAAGTATAACTCAGTCTTCTAAAAGCATCAAAATAACTTGCAAATAATGAGGTCTGTGTAGTCGGGATCGATTGATTTGTTTTAATGCTTTAAGGAGTTATTTAATAAATAAGAAACTTTAAACATAATACACAGAGCTGTAGCGCAGCCAAGTAGTGCACTTTTTAATCATTAACTTTATCGTTTATCAGGCAAATAAAACATAGATACTGATCATCTGTAAACTGCCAAAAAGCATGCCGATAATCGGTCTATGCTTACTGTGTTCCTTCGCATCCAGAAAGGACAGGTGTGATTCATTACAGGAGGGAACAATTACAGAGACTCTTTCAATTAGCAAATTAGGATGTCAGTATTGTTTTTAAGACAGACTTGAAAAAAATTGTGAACCGCATTGTAGCGCATCATTCTGCCAGTTGTTGGGTTTTCTCTCTGTTTGAGTCAGTTTAGTTCAATCACCTTTTTAGATTGGGTCTACTTATCCTCTGGTCTACTATTTGGACGTGGTCTGACTGTCCTCAGGTCCAATGTCATTTGAGAAGCTTTAGATTGCTGTTCTGCTGGAACCTCTGAAGTCCTCTACTTAATCACACTACTTACTGTGGCCTCAAAAAGAACAATGGAGTTAAATCAACACTTCAAAAGTGTGATTTATGGTTCTGCGGAGGCTCCACGCTGCGCGTTCTCCGTGGCCTACGTAAGTGGCCGGAAGTTTATACTTGTGCGTTGGTGTGTGCGTCGATCTCTTTAGAAGAATAGCAGAGCCGGCATGTGTGTGTCTGTGGGGAGTGTGTGGTAGAGCAAGTGAGCGTGACGGTGATTAGCTTCTCAGCTAGTACCCGCTCTGGAAGCATAGTGGAAATGAGTCACGGTGGGGGGGGGGGAATGCAACGCTACCAAGGCACGGCCGAGCACCTGCAACGCCACGACGTGTAGTTAAATTTTTGGAGAGGTGCGCGTCAGGCTACGGCGTAGGGACTGGCGTAGGGTCGTGTCTCCACATACCTACTACACGCCGAAGCAGAAGTCACGCTTAATAGTCTCAAAAAAGCATTGACCTTTACTAAAGGGCAATTAATATATTGTTGGTTCTGTAGTGTATTGCATTTGTTTGTTAGTTTTGAATATGGACTTGTGTTGTATATGTGGTTATGAATGCAACAGTGCAACACTAGTACCAGTGTTCTTTGATAATGCCGGGCCTCTTGTGTAACATCCTCTGTCGCTGCTGGTTGAACGTCTCTGTGTACAGAGACAAAAGGCAGCGTTTGCTTGCGCTTACTGTACCTTTTTTATATTCTGTTTTCCTTTCTCTGTCCTCGCAGTATATTTCACTTCACTGTGTGACAGCACTCCAGTGAGCAAAAACAATCATGACCGTCTGCCGGTAAACAGTAATTTGCACAGGTACAATAGCTCGCCGCTCACAGAGCGGCTATATGCACAAGATGGATGTATTGACCAACAGAGGCTGAAAGGCAGTGTGTCTTATCTCCCCTCTGAACACAACTAATGTCCCGCAAGGAAGCAGGTGTGTGAGGGAAGGCAGATCAGGATTGAAAAGGATAGGTAAAGCTTAATGGCTCAGAAATGCTTGCTAGGAAATTAATCTCCCCCTAGCCTCTCTCCTCCGATTGTTTCCAATCCCTATTTTCATTTTCCGTGTGAAAACGACTCGCTCCATTCAACCAATAAATACCCTGGAAAATATCACAACCAATTTTCTTTGAAATGATCTCTCGCATCCAAATGGAGATTTCCGCCTGTTTTTTTGCGTGCGTTTTTTTTTGCGAGGCGTGGAGAAAAGGCAGCAATGCTGGATGCTAAATCTAAATCCCATAACATCCTGCAGATCCACTGAAATAAAGCAACATTGATGATTAAAGCGAGTTCGCAGGCAACCAGTCTTTGTAGATAAACACCAAAGCCATTGTTTACAGCAGCAGACAGATGCTAAACATTTGTAGGGCCCCAGACCGTAAAAGAAAAGTGTATTCTCAAGTGCATGAAGTTTGCAAGACCACTCCTAACCGCGTTCTCTTTGTTGGTAATGGGCTTGAAGCAGCAGCCTGCTTTGTTTCACACAGTGAAGTCAGGTGGGAGACAATTTGTCTAATGGAGAAAAACATTTAAATAACTAAAGAGCTTTAACAGACAAGAAATGTAAAATAAATTACAGGAAAAACTAATAACATTGCACCCAGTGTTCTTACAGTATAGTGTGAGTGTTTAGAATCCCAGTGTACAATATGAGATGTAAAGTGCCAGTATGCGGGAGTTAGTTAACACACAAGATTGTTTCATCCTTGGATGCTTTAATCTTCCCGAGATGTTTAATAATGTGTATAATATATTTTTTTTAAAGCAAAGTTGTAAACAAGGAGTAACAAATAAAAGGAAAGTGTTGTGTGTCAGAGAGAATATGTACAAGGTGCAATCATGATGATGAAACTGTCATCATAATGATAAAATTGGTGTGGAGAAAAAAAGGTACTTTGCATTTCAACAACGACAAATCCTTTGCAGACAGACATATATTTTCTGTCAATGTAATTTGTAAGATATCCATGTGAATCCTGTATTCTTTCTGCTGCATTTTCTGGGGAAATGTCACTCCCTTTAGCAGATGTAATGACCCAAGCTCAACCCTCCTTAGCATGAAGCATGGGCTCAGCACAATTATGTGTTGTCATAGAGACCCATAGGCTGACACAAACGTATGCAGATAACGCTAAGATAACTCCCCCCAAATAGCATCCAGAAAGATCTACAACCAGATCCACACAAGGCCAGAATCAAAAACGATGAATGTTCAATTTTTTGGCTGCAAGAATAAAGAAAGAAAACAACAAAGTGAAATCATTGACCGCGACAGACACATTCTTTAAGTGTCAGGGGTTAAAAGGAGACCTTCGGGTTGAGTGCACATGCTTCCAATTAGGTCTCAAACAGGCAAGAGGAAACAGTTGATTTAGGAATATTACTGAAGAATGACTTCAATTAGCCGAGAGACTAAGGGGCCCCGAATGTGGGTACCACCGTCGGCACCAAACAAGGCCAGACAGCATTAATCAGCAGCACTAACTGGGGCTGAACTCACTGGAAACAAGACCTATGTTTATCATCGTTCTCCTGATAAATAAACAAGTTGAAAGAAGAATGATAAAAATATACCAGATGGTAGAGGCAGGGTTGTATGAAACGAACAAAGGTTCAGCCCTGCTTGTTGCTTTTTACTCTGCAGCGGAAAACATGCTATTGTCACTTCCAACTGGCACAGCTGGATTGTGACTGTTGTGACTTTGAAACCATCAATAGGCTCATTTGAAAGGCAAATACAGCCAAATTGAATGTCAGTATATTGCGAAGGCTGTGACTCACACTCACTCTGAATATTTCACCATGCAGTCTCGTCGTGTTGATATTGTGGGGGAAATTAGGCTTGACTTTATTTGGCTAAATGCATTAGCATTAGAATCGAATAGTTTGCCGCATGTTTGAAATGTTCCGCTGAAGTTCCTAGAAGTGTTTTGAGATGAAGACTAGGTAATATACAGTAGGGTAAGGTTGTACTTCATACTCTACTACTTTTATCTGGCAGCTGTACTTACTAGTTACTTTGCAAAATTAAAGTTGCACATACAAAGCATATGCAGAGCTTATAAAATCGAATACATTATAATGGAACGCAATAATGCAACGGTTTCTAAAATTAGAGCCGAAATAATTAGTCTATTAATCAATTAGTCGATCCACAGGAAATGAATTGGCAACTATTTTGATAACTGATATGTTTATATTAAGCAAGAATGCCGAAAAATGGTTTCAGCTTCACAAATGTGAGGATTTGCTGCTTTTCTTCGTCTTAAATTACAGTAAACTAAATCATTTTAAGTGTTGGACAAACAAGCCTTTTAATCCTGTCACTTAGGGCTCTGACTTATTATGATGGGCATCTCTCACTATTTTCGCAAGTTAAAGTTTACAAACCAGACAATCAATCGATTTAATCGAGAAAATAATCAGCAAATTATTCTGTATTGAGAAAAATCACAAGTTGCAGTCCTATATACTACAGCATATTTAAAAACCTTTACCTCAGCCAACTACAACAGTGAAATGTTGCCTACACATAATACATACATTACACATCATGTATAATTTAATTGCATAATAGTCACAGAGGACTTTTTTCTACACTGAGTACTTTTACTTTTGATACTTTTTACTTAAACATTATCAATGCATGACCTTTTACTTTTAAGTAGTTTTACAGCATGTTTTAGTACTGTTTACTTATACTTGAGTAACGGATCTGAATACTTCCTTCAACACAGCCACATTTGTGCTAAGATATCTGTCAGCCACAAAAGCGCTTCCCTGGTTTCAGTCCCTTCCTCCTGTAATGCCAATCATCACGAGTCATCTGAAACTAACTTTTCACGCATTTATATTCAGGCCCTGACTTAACCAGGTAGAGATCCACCTGAGATGACTCTTGAGTAATTATGTAGCAATTATCCAGCCAGTGGAAAAGGCAGCGTATTAAAACCATTATGGTGCCTTGACAGATTCTCCTAATTGATTGAGCAGGGCAACTAGCTGGTGATTACCATGCTGTGTGCTCACATGAATCATCTCACATTAAAATAAAAGGCTTCAAGCCACACATCACCCTCCAGAGAGTGAGAACACGTGGCATGGAAATTCATATGTAGGGAGTTAATTAATCCACAAACGCTTGGTGTGTGTGTGTGTGTGTGTGTGTGTGTGTGTGTGTGTGTGTGTGTGTGTGTGTGTGTGTGTGTGTGTGTGTGTGTGTGTGTGTGTGTGTGTGTGTGTGTGTGTGTGTGTGTGTGTGTGTGTGTGTGTGGGTCACATGCAGGTGTGTCTTTGTGAATATGCTGGTTTACATAATATGCTGGTCCATTATGTATAATAACCACAGAGGTTCCTTTCAGAACATTCCTTGAACAGCTTTTGTCTTGGAAGACTGATTGAGGAAGTGAGCTGAGAGATGATTACGGAGGCGTACCAAGCATAGTTGAAATTGAGATATCTATCTATCTATCTATCTATCTATCTATCTATCTATCTATCTATCTCAATTTCAACTATGCTTGAAACAGGTATTCTATGACATGAAGACATTGATATGGGTTTAGCAGGTGCCCTCTTGTTGATGCGGAGTATGTCATTTAATAAACTGAGGAATATATCATGATAACTAAAAAAGGTCATGAGCATTTTGGAACCTCTGGAGGCTGTGTTGTTTTAGCTGAGTCATCAGGAGCCCCTACAGCTGATGGTTCAGCACAAGTGCATAAGGTCAAGCTGGTCAAAGTATCGGGTGATACTGTGGCATGCTGTTGTTCAAGGAATAGTTCGACATTTTGGGAAATGCACTTATTTGCTTTCTTGCTGAGATTTAGATGAGAAGATGTATACCACTACCACTCATGTGTGCTACATATGAAGCTACAGGAGATAGTTAGCTTAGCATAAAGACTGGAAACAGCTAGCATAGGTCTATCCTAAGGAAACAAATTCTGCCTACTGGCATCTCTAAAGCTCCTTTTCTGTTTTGGACATAACCAGGCTAGCTATTTCCCCCCGTTTCCAGTCTTGCTAAGCTTACTATTTCCTGGCTTCAGCTTCCCACAGACACAAGAGTGGCATCTCAAACCTCAAGCTTTTCATCCAAAAGCTGCAGGATAAAATGTTAAATGACACATTCACACCACTGTAATAAGAGTAAATGCCAACATACCAGTATACTGTGTTGTTTGTAGATAGTTCCTAAAATTAAAAAGCAAGAAGTCTTAAAGGTCCTTTGACATGCTGCTTTTTGGATGCTTTTATATAGACCTCAGTGGTCTCCTAATACTGTATCTGAAGTCTCTTTCCTGAAATTTAGCCTTGGTGCAGAATTACAGCCACTAGAGCCAGTCCCACAATGAGCTTTCCTTAGGACTTGCCATTTCTGTGTCTGTAGCTTTAAATGCTATTGAGGAGGAGAGAGGTGGGGCAAGGTGGAGGGTGGGGGTGTGGCCTTGACCAACTGCCACTTTGCTCGTTTGAAAGCCATGATGTCTCTCTCTCATGGGTGGGTCAAATTCTCTAGGCGGGCAAAGCGGAGAAAGGGGAGGTAACCTTGCCCCTTATGACGTCATAAATGGAAGATTCCAGATCGGCCCATCTGAGCTTTCATTTTCTCAAAGGCAGATCAGGATACCCAGGGCTCGGTTTACACCTATCACCATTTCTAGCCACTGGGGGACCATAGGCAGGCTGGGGGAATGCATATTAATGTTAAAAAAAAAACTCCATAAAGTGAAATTTTCATGCCATGGGACCTTTTAATAAACATTCATAACCCAAACCTCAAAGCCCATGAGGACACAGTTAGATACAGTGGCATACATTAAGGAGCCATATCCCCCTATTCATGTGCACTTTGTCCTACATATTTTGTGTATTTCTCTGAAGAAGCGGCTCCGCTGCGTTCAACTGCTTCCAGATGTGGAATGCCAGAGATAATCTGTCGTTTTGGATCTAAATGAGAGCGGGTGTCTTGCAGAAGCTGAAGGTCCAGATCTGACTCCCAGATTGTAGACATCCTACACATACACAAGGTAAGAAGTAGAAATGCACACGTGGGTGCACACACACACACACACACACACACACACACACACACACACACACACACACACACACACACACACACACACACACACACACAAACACACACACACACACACACAGGCCTCAAAACCGGAAAATAAGTCAAAACTATAACTTTAACTCAATAATTTTTTTTAAATTCTTTTTAGTTATTGTATTGGTTTACACATACACAAATACTACCGATTAATATACACAATCAATAAAAGATGTGATGGAGAGAAAAACCCTCAAAAGCGACCTAATCTGGGCACTCTCCAATTCATAATCCAATTAAAGTACAAATGCAAAAAGTAAAACAATATTAGGAATTACATGGGTTGTGTACAAAGTTGTTTGTTTCTATAGGGATAGCGTTGCACAAAGCTTTCTTAAATTGTACAGGTGTTAGTTTAAACAAATCTGATGGCAAAGAATTCCATATGACTGAACCTTTAATCCAAACTGAAGTTGAGATGTTCGACAGATAGGAGGACAAAGTTTGTTATTATTTCGAGTGGCATGATTATGAAGTTGGTAACAGTAAAAATGGATTGATTATAGAGCTGGGCAATACATCGATATTATATTGATATCGAGATATGAGACTAGATATCGTCTTAGATTTTGGATATCATAATATCGTATTATGACATAAGTGTTTTTGGTGGTTTTAAAGGCTGCATTACAGTAAAGTGATCTACTTTTCTGAATTTACCAGACTGTTGTAACTGTTTTTGTATTATCTGCCTTTACCCACTTAGTCATTATATCCACATTACTGATGATTATTTATCTAAAATCTCTTTGTGTAAATATCTTGTGAAAGCACCGATAGTCAACACTACAATATCGCTGCGGTATCGATATCGAGGTATTTGGTCAAAAATATCGTGATATTTGATTTTCTTTATATCGCCCAGCGCTAATTGATTATAGTAGAATGAAGTATCTTGTTTAGAGATCTGTATACAAATAAAGCAATCTGTAGTTGATTAACTTGATAAACAGTTATGGGTTTTCCAAAAGAACTATGAAGCAATAAGAAATTCACATTATCAAGTGACATGCAAGAAAAAAAAGAGCACACACTATGATGGCCCCAGAAGGGTTTTTTGATATATGTGGATGTGGATGTCCAAATTATCCCGATACTGTATGTTTCTTGAAAAATGAGACAACCCTCAATTTGTGACATAAAATGGGCTTTCAAATTAAGTTCCTTTGTGGTCTTGGTTTCATGTAGTTGTCACACAAACTCATTCACACCAAATACAACAAGACAAATGACTCCCTCGTTTGTTTGTTTTTTAATAGGGAAAAAGACAAACATTCTACAAACACTGTCAAGATGGTAAATAAGAATTATTTTCCCCCCGCTATTTTATACTTTGATTACTGTTTATTCATACCATTTTATAGCTTTTGAAGTGGTGTTTCGCTGATGGTTAACAGATGCTTTGGGAGAGACAGAACAGATAGGAACTCTGGAAGCTCTGAAAGCTGGATGCCATTTAAAAATGTGAGAACACTGCCTGTTTAATGCACATCATCAACAACATTATCATTACAAACATGTCACTGTGAGCGATGTGTTGGCCTGTTCTGCTTTCCTATAAAGCAAACCTCTACAATTCATAGCAACGCAGAGGAAAGATTTCTGGTTGTTTAATAAGTGCCGTTGATGTTGGTTTTGATTTTGAGGGGAAATATTCAGAGTAGCGTTTCATTACAGTTCCAGGACCTCTAGCTGGCAGGTCTCCTATAACCTACATGAACAACCAGTTCTGTACTCCGGATGCCAGGCATCGCAGCAACCCAAAATGTATATGGCAACAGAACAGAGACCGGGGACTCGGGCAACTCGTCATCCAATCAGAGTAAAGGCTTCCAGACTGGAAAAAGTGTCTGAAACAATTATCGTAGTTTAGAGAGAAAAGCAATTCAAGCAGCAAACTAAACAAGAATTTAAGAAAAAAAAAAAAGAAAAAGCTTCTTCACAAACAAGTAGAGAATTAATGTCATTACTATACATCTGGGTATTTTTCTGCCCGCAAAAACAAAAGATTGGCTTTGTCTGAAAAACTGTTGAGGTACAAATTTTCCCTGGCACCAGAGCAGTCACAATGTTTGGCAGCAGCTGGCCTGTATGGACACATTTTTGAGCAAGATTCACATCCAGAGAGGGGAATACCAATCATCCAGAATGAGCTGAGCTGGAAACGTCCTAAAGTAGCATGTTTAAAAACAAAAATTAAACGCCACATCTACGGCCTCCACCAACCTTTTACCATATACATGCGGGGCTGCATGGGATGTTGAAGTATGTTATCGGAGGGTTCTCTTGTGGTAGAGGAGGCAACGTGTCAATACAGCACCAGATTGCAAATCATAAAGCATAACAAGCTCACATTTCTCAAAACAGTCTGCTTCTGCTTGAGGAAAAATTGAAGCGTTTAGTGAGAGAGGAGAGGGGCAGAAAAAATATTCTGGTGCATGTCGGATTCCAGGCTCATTGTTGTCTCTGCAGAAAGCAAAGCAAGATTTGGGGCCCTGTTGCATAGTCGCCTACAAAAGTAAAATGCCATATAGTCGGTGTGAAACTATCCACAGATACGGAGTCAAACCTTCTCCATTGGTAGTTTTTACGTGGCTCATAGAAATTGAGAGTTTGCTAAACCTTACCCTCTTACATGTACTTACTGTTGCTACGCCTGTAAAGCTTTCTGTTCTCCTCTTAAATATGCACTTGACTTGGCTACACGCATTATATCATGCTAATAGACTGAAGCTATTGCTGCTTGTCCCAGGCAAAAAGTCAACCGTCATAATAATTGATGACCCCTGTAAAGATATTGAAATAAACAAGCTGCATTGTTTTTGAGCTAGTTAGTCCTAATAGTATAAGTATGAAATAAGGAAAACGCAACATTTCATTCTAACATAACTGTGTTTATCTGCTCAGCTTGCTTGATACCTTGTTTGTAAATCTTTACTTTTAAAAGAAGTCTTACAGGCAGACAAGCCTTTCGCTATCTCTGGTAATGCATCTTCTCAATATTGTCTATCCTATTAATTCACCTTTTTCATCTCCTTTCACCTTACCTTTCCCTCCAGCTATATATTTTTCAAGCTGTCTTTATAGTTCTTAATCTTTCCTCCAGCCCTCCACGCCACCTCTCTTGGAACCCTTAACCTCAATCGTCCCTGTACTTTCACTTTATTTTTCTCTTTTCTCGCTCTTGCCTTATTTCTATCTTGCTCCCTCAACATGTTTTTAATACATCCTATCATGTGTAGTCTGGTCTCATCTGATCACTTGCTCTCCTCTCTGCTCCCTCACCTCCTTCCTCTCCTCTCACAGAGATGTGAGGAGCGCTGCCCCAGGTTCTGGCCTTAGAACAAGCGGTTGCCTTGTGAGGCTCTGTTTGCTTTGCGTGGTGTTTTCTCACATAGCAGCGTTTCGCAGCCTTGCCTGGCAGATCACACCTCTGTGTGTGTGTTTGGGAATACTCCGTATGAAGTACTCCAAGCTTGTGAATTAATCTATAGAATGTGCACATTCTTTACTGCAGCATGTGTGTGAGAATTTGTTTACAGTCCTGAGTTTGGAATGAGAGTTGCCCTTGGGCGGTGCCTACCCAAAGCCTTGCTCACTGGGTAACTAATGAACCAAGGCATGCCTGCCTTCCTGTTTTCTTAATCAACAAACATTTAGGGGGAATCAGCAGTTCTTTACAAGGCTTTATTAGAAAGACCAAGAGGAAAAACACCATCTACCTCAAGAGTTCTCAAATGAGAAAGTGCTTGGGGAAAATGTGCTGCAAAAGTGATCATATCTCATGCTTTAAAAAAATTGGCTTTTGTGCTAAATCGGAAAAGATTGAAAATTTGAAAATGAGTTTAGCTGTAAATGATAAACTTATTTCAAAAAGAGCACCAGTGGATAGATAGGCTGACACTTTTGGACCTGCTGGAATAGTCGATAAAGCTGATTGAATGATTTAACATTTTAATACAAATCCCTCAGGTATTCTTATTGTTATCATACATACTTTGAGTTTCATTTTGTACCTCCCTTGAAGCTGTAAAAATCCATCAATTTTACATGGTGGACTCATAGATAATGGATTTGCCGAGTTAATAAACATGAAACTAAACTCGAGAAACACCCTTTTTTCAGGACTCTGTATTTTAAAGATACTTTTGTTTAGAGAAAATCACGCACACTGACCATTACGCGAGCAATAATTTATTTAGAAGAAAAATAAGTTTCGGTCTCAGACCTTCATCCATATACTTTTTGTAAAAATCAAAATAACTTTAGAGATCTTCATTGTAAAGGGTTTAAACAATGTTTTCTATACTTGTTCAATGAACCATAAACAATTAATGAACATGCACCTGTTGAACGGTCAAAAAGACAATACCATTTTAAGGGCGGTAGGCAATTAAGGTCACAGTTATAAGAAAATTAGGAAAGTAAAGAGACCTTTCTACTGACTCCGAAAAACACCAAACGAAAGACGCCCAGGGTTACTGCTAATCTGCATGAACGTGCCTTAGGCATGGTGCAAGGAGGCATGAGGACAGCAGATGTGGCCAGGGCAGCACATTGCAATGTCCCTACTGTGAGACGCCTAAGACAGTGCTACAGGAAGCACAGCTGATCGTCCTCACAGTGGCAGACCACGTGTAACTACACCTTCATAGGATCGGTACATCCGAATATCTCACCTGCGGGACAGGTACATGATGGCAAGAACTGGCCAGTCTGGTGCAGTACATGAGGAGGAGATGCACTGCAGTACTTAATGCAGCTGGTGGCCACGCCAGATACTGAGGGCAACTTTTGGTTTGGACCCCCCCTTTGTCCAAGGACACATTATTCCATTTCTGTTAGTCACATGTCTGTGAAAATTGTTCAGATTATGTCTTCGTTGTTAAATCTTTTAATCTTCTTGCAAATATTTTCATATGTTAAAGGAACACGCCGACTTATTGGGAATTTAGTTATTACGCCCGGTACCCCCAGAGCAAAGTCGATACATACCCTTCTCATCGTGAGCGCTACGCTGTACTGACGGCTCCGTCATTAAGCTTAGCCCAGCACAGATCCTGCAGGTAACTGGTTCCAACTAGCCTACTGCTCGAATTGTGACAAAAGTGACAAAATAACGCCAACATGTTCCTGTTTACATGTTCCGGTTTGTTTACGGTTAGAAGATGGCTGTGTCTCATGTTACGTTGTTTTTTGTACACGCTGTGACTCTACAAATCACAACATGTAAATAGGAACATGTCGGCGTTATTTTGTCACTTATTGGGAGCAGTAGGATTACTGGAACCATTCACCTGCCTGTTCTGTGATGGGCTGATGCCGCTGGAGCCGTCAGACAGCTTTACAGCACGCACGGAGATGAGAAGGGTATGTATCGACTTGTCTAACTCTGGGGGTTACGGTGAATAAGCTAAATTCCAAATAAGTCGGCGTGTTCCTTAAGTTTGCTTAAAATATAAAAGCAGTTGAAAGTGACAGGATGTTTCTTTTTTTGCTGAGTATATTTTTATTCTCAGTCAATTCAGACAAAAGTAATATTTCTTACAGCAAATTATGACTTGATTTTGATTTTGTCAAACAGCATTTTTTACATTGCACGTTTGCTCAGAGCCAGTTTTAATATTGATTTTGTCCTTTTTGCCACCCGCTGTCCATGCGGAAGGTCATGCTGGTTATTGATTTTGCCACAGGGTATTAGCCAGTGACTCAGATAAAGACATTTTAATACTCTGCTTATTTTGAAATGCACCGTTGTACTGTAATCCACTGATCTCACCTTTGCTGTGGAAATTCTGATACAAAGTTTTAATTTTAGGAACCTGCCAATGTGGTGGTTAACAGTTGGGAAATGGTGTGTTTCATACATGTATATGTGTGCGTCTGCGCTGACACAGCAGCCATATGAGGCAATAAAGGCCACTGCAAAGAGTCGGCCCACCACAGACATTTTCCATCAGTCTGGACTAAACCTTCCAGAGACCCTAAGTGAGACGGTCCTTGTTAACAAACATACATTCTTTATATGTCTCAGCGAGGAACAAGAATAACGCATTTCATCGCTCCCAAGTCATGACACAGAGCCAGGGAGGTTCATCTGACAAAATTGCATTCCTGCATTATGTGCGTTTATCACACCTGCCCGCTCGACAGGCCCCTGGCCTCTCCAGAGATGTCTGAGGCGATACATTCACAGATGTTAGCATTCCCAGACTCAACTCCATCTCAGGACGTTTAGCACAAAATGACCTGAGGGATGGGATTTCCCCAAGATAATCTCTGAGGCAGCAGTCAAAGGTAGCGCATAAGCACTGATCTCAACCAACATCAGAAATGCCTCTAAGGCTCAAATCTCACTAGCTGAAGATGGAATTATGTCCTAAATTAAAGTTTTTTGTTTTTTTTTTTTTTTTTATTGAAATCTTTGTTTTGCATCTAAAGAGTTCAAATCGTGGTTCTTCACCCCTGCACCCAAACCAGTTGTCCCCCTCAGACAATCCTCTGAACCAGCCCTCTGATGTTATCACTGTAGCCGTACAGGACATGGAAAAAGATGAAAATGCAGACAAACTCTGATGCAACTTGAATTACAACACCATGACCTCCCTCTCTCCTCTCCCATACTAACAGAGAAAGCCTGGTTAGAACCAGACAAAGAGGAATTTTAGCACTGCGGCCAAAAATCTGAGACTAGAGCAGAGATCACATTGCATGTAGATGTAGTTTCTGAGCTTTCACTGATCCCAGCCTCACTGCAAGCTTTTACAGGATTGGCTAACAAGTGCTTATGCAACAGGGAGTACAGAAAACATTGACTGCATTGGGAAATCCAAGAGACTCCTGCTCAAAGTCTGAGTACCAGTGTGTCAGGGCCACCCGATAATCATCCGGACAGTCTGGTAAGGTCAGTGACTTGAGTCAGTTCGGAGTGTTCCGTGCCATCGTCCGTCAGCTGGGGTCTCCGACACTCTTAAAAAGTAAATGGCTAATTTTCTGTTGCTTACTTCCAAAACAGTGTTAAGTAGTTTTAAGTTTTTAAGTAAGTTTCAAGTGGAGAGGAGACATGGGCATCTTTACCACAGCCATCTGATTCTGGTTCTGTACTGATCAACGCATAGATGTGACAACCTACAGGTTCATACAGCACAAGCTCCCATTTTAGAAACCCTTGCCCACACATTTTCCTTCGCCCTTTTTTCCCACACCCTGAACGTCTGTTTTCTGTCTCACACTCTTTCTGTCTGTCAGCTCTCTCCCTCAGGCCTCTCTCTCTCTCTCTCTTGAACACCCATACATACACAGGACTTTTCCTGTACTCAACTCCCCTTCCCAGCAGAGTGATGCAGCTTTGCTTTTATGAGATACCAGAGTTGGGCTTGCGGCAGGATGACTGACTGGCTTGTAGAAAGGACAGAGGAACCATTTTGTGCCCCGCCGCCTCGCTGAATCCCTTTTTAAAATATTCATTCATAAATACTCCTGGAGCCTTTTACTCCACATCAAACACCAGACCCATAGGAAAAGCACTGAGCTGATGCATCCAGAGAGGAAAACAAAAATACGGGTAAACAGGACCACGGGTGAAGACCAAAATGAATCTCAATATTTATGCTCTAAATATACTCTGACGTATTCATTGTGTTTTTAGGGAAATGATTTTGGACCAAAAGTAAGTCAACAGGATTTGAATTTGGGAAAATCTCATTTTGCAGAGCAGCTGTGTTTATTTCTGTGTTTTTTGTTTTTGTTTTTAGATAAAATGCCAACAAATTTCCCAGGTGCATAACAAGATATAAAGCATTACAAACTGTCTTGGGGAAGTTAAGCTGATGAGACATTGTCATTTTTATCTTTAGGTTTGTGGATTATAAATCCATCACTAACTCTGTGTGTAAAATTCTTCCAAAGTTCTTAGTAACTAGTTTCAAACTAGTGATTTTTCTAAAATGAGTTGCACATTAAATCTTAAGAATTGCCTTATGTTTTAACTAACAATGTTTTAAATAACTATTAATCTTAAAGGGGTGGTTCAGAATTTTGGACATAGGACCTCATTTCCAAGTTAGCCAGTGTAATTTATCAGTGGAGAAAGTTTTCAACACTTTTCATCCAGTCTTTCCAGTTGCGGAGTTCGCTGGTACTAGGCTAGCGCAAGTCAACAGTATCTGCTAGCCTGCCATTAAAAGCAGTCTTGCACACTCCACAGTTTACCCGAGGCAAATAAATTATAACGCCAGACTATCGATGTAAATGTGTTGACAGAATACTGTTAGAATTAAAACTACCCTAGCTTTGCATTGCAATAGTTATACTTTGTTCCCTGTAGCTGGTAGCATAGGCTACAGCAGCGCCGGTTTACATGACAATCATGCAAGTTTATTTACCTGCTGCTGTGAGCTCCAACTAATTCCACTCTACCAGGCTATAATTCACATAACGTTACCGGTACATGAAAGCACACGGGCTAGCAATTTGCACGTAAACTGTCCGAGCTTGCATGACTTTTCTGTCAGTAATTACCTAAAGTTAGCGGTTAGCCCAGCCAGGTATCTACCAAGAGTGTAGCTATACCGTTAACTAACATTGTCACTCTCCACAATGCATTGAACAGTAACGTTATCTCCACTAACGTTGTCAGTCTCAGTCTATCAGTAGCAGCTAGGCTAACGTTATGAAAGGGGCTAGCTTTATTAGCTAGAGTAGCCTACCAAAAGTTATTACCTGTTCATCAGTAGCTGTTGGTGCATCTAGAAAGACGGATGGAACCGCATTAGTTGTCAATGACTTGTGGTCCTTTTTAGATTGCAGGGTATTTCAAAGTCGTCTGGTCTAAAATGATCACTACACATTCGCCACTTGAGTAGAGGCACGGTTCGTTCCTTTGTGGATTTCGCAATGGAAATTTGTGGAAAACTTTGTGGTGCCCATCTGTTTGATTTATTTTTACAGTTTCTAAATGCACACTGAATCACCATGTTGCCTAGTCCTTAGTTTCCAATCCAATGCTTCAATAATGTACTAGGCTACTACTAGGTTTCCCGACTGGAGTGCGCTTCTCTGTTTACTTTTTGGCGCAGTACTACTAACCGGAGCAAAGTAAAATTCCGCCGCTGCTGAGAAACTAGTACCTCAAAATGTAATGCGATCATTGAGATGCAAGGGTAGTTTTATTTCTAACATTATTTTATCAACAGACATTTACATCGATAGTCTGGCGTTTTAATAATTTATTTGCCTCTGGTGTACTGTGGAGTGTGTAAGACTGCTTTTAATGGCAGGCTAGCAGATACTGTTGACTTAAGCGAGCCTAGCACCAGCGAACTCTGCAACTGGAAGGACTGGATGAAAAGTGTTGAAAGCTGTCTCCACTGATAAATAACACACTGGCTAACTTGGAAATGAGGTCCTATGTCCAAAATTCTGAACCACCCCTTTAATGTCCAAAGACCTAGGAAACACTTCTAGCAATCCAGTATGTAAACAGGAAGTCATTGTAGAATCACAGACTGTAGCATAACTGGGTTTAGAGGCTAAACAAAGTAATAAACTACTTCCAAAATGTTAAACTACTAATCTCTTTTGGAAATGGAAATATTACTTTTATTAACATTAATGTACATGGAGAAATGTTTCTGCGTTAGTAGTATATTCATGCAGTTTAAAGTGGGAAGTATCAGATTATGCTAACCTAGCTGGCGTTATCAGGTAAACGTCTTGTAATTTGAAGTGTGTTGTGTTATTTTTGTAAAATGTTACGTAGAATCTTCCCACTTTACACCATTTTAAAACAGAATTTAATCAAGTGTCATATCAGATGTGTCAACCATATACTCAACTCTTACACTCCTTATAACAGGTCATGAATGAGCAAGCTAACTAAAGTTTTCTTTTAAGTTATTATAAATTCCCTTTCATGCATGCATTTGAACTGGTGTGTTTTAACTAGATGACAAGCAAAGTGAAAGTTAAAATGCAAGCACACTGCTGTCTCTTAAAGGGGAGCTATGCAGTTTTTTAGCTTAATTACCTTAAAGGTCCCATGGCATGAAAATTTCACTTTGAAATTTGAATTTTGAATTTTCACTTATGAGGTCATAAGGAGCAAGGTTACCTCCCCTTTCTCTGCTTTGTCCGCCCAGAGAATTTGGCCCACCCATGAGAGAGAGACATCATGGCTTTCAAACGAGCAAAGTGGCAGTTGGTCAAGACCACACCCCCACCCTCCACCTTGCCCCCCCCTCTCCTCCTCAATAGCTACAGACAGAAATGGCACATACTAAGGAAAGCTCATTGTGGGACTGGCTCTAGTGGCTGTAATTCTACACCACGGCTGAATTTCGAGAAAGAGACTTCAGATACAGTATTAGGGGACCACTGAGGCCTATATAAAAGCATCCAAAGAGCGCCATGTCATGGGACCTTTAACTGAACAGCTTCGGAGTCATTGGAATGGTTATAAGACTCTTTTCGGGTTGATGGTGGTCGTCTCGCTTCCCTCTAGCGCCTGTGAGCGGAAAAAACACCCTTGCAATTTTCGGCCGGCGAGCCACCGTCAGGAAGTATCGCGTGATATCAGGTCTCGCGATGTAACAAATTGCTTCACGGCACTGCACATATACAGGAACCGTCTAGCTATAAGAACAAGGAAGCGATGGAGGTTTTCACACTATCATCGTGGCTCAAACCCTTCTATGAAAACAAATGCACATGACCAGAGGGAAAAGATGGGAGGAGGGGAGAGTCGCCAAAAAGTTTTTACAACAGTGTTGCCAAATGTCTATTTCGAAGCTGTAGGGGGCGCTCTATAGAGAAACCTGCACGCAAAAAGCGGGGAACAGCAAAGAAATTGCCAAAACTGCATAGCGCCCCTTTTTAAACACAGAATTGCTGTATTTAAACTTTTTTCTACCCTTGTCTCACCACAAATGACTCCTTTTAACAGGAGCTTCTCTGACATCTTGAATGTCACCCAAACTAACTCCCTTGCTGTGCAAGTACAGAGTGCCTGGGTGGCAGTAGGATCTCTTCACAGAAAATACTACGATTTCTGTACTGAATGTCACGACTAATAGACCCCGGCATGACAGATTTATGAGCATGAAAGCGGGCCAGACACAGAGAAAAGAAAGGAGGAAATCAGGAGTGATTGTGATTAAAGCGAGGCCCAAGATGAAAGGAAGTAATGCATGAGTGTAGGAGGGGAGCACAGTAGGGGGGCAGTGAACCTGACTCAGTTTTAACTAACCCAGTACCAAGTAGGATAGAAACTTCTCCAGTCAAACAATACTTGCACTGCAGCAGCTCCAAGCCATACAGTTTGTTGTGTGGTGAAGTCCAGCACAGAGTATTTAAGGGTACTGGTATTGGTACAGATATCGTAATTTTGTAAACGATACCCAGCCCTAGTTTTAAGCAATTAAATGTATGTGTGCAAGGGCTTGTGTATTTAAATAAGTGTTAAATTGGCGGTGCATGTGATGAGCACCTGTTGAGAAGTAAATGTTACACTCTGTCGTCGTATATGAGAAAAGAAAAGGGTGGACGCAGTAAAATAAAGTGGGATGAAGCCTCTGTAAAATCATCGTTCTTTTTGTTTTTTCACAGTTCCGTGTTCCTGAAAGCACCATGGCCTATTTTTTTTTTTTGTATCCATGGCGTCAACACAGTTTGTCACAGCAGGGGCACCAAACGTGCAGGCTGCCAAAACATCCCATTCTGGATGGGGTATTAGATGGCTCCCCCCCGCTCCCCTCTCTCACCCCTTCCTCCTCCCTCCTGCAGAAACCATAAATCACATGTCTCTTCGAGGTTGACCTGCTGATGAACCATCCGCTTTTAAAAAAAAAAAAAGTCATTTAAATAGCTAAAGCAGGGGCCACACGTGCGTTCATGCACTTCTGTGAGGTCAGAAGTTTAATATTTAATACCTTACTACAGTACTTTTGCAGCTACTTAAATAGAAGCAAATAAAAGGTTCAGTCTGGCAATCGCAATGACCTGATGAAAGAAAAGTGCTTAAAGGCATGTAGTTCATATTACAACCAAAAAGTAATTTTCCATGCTTGGTTATGGAGATAATGTCTGTTCTTCATATTCAGTTTTCATTTTTGATAAGTTTTCCTGTGAGTATTTTGTCATGGAGAGATTTGGGAAGTTCAGGTGGTTCAGCATCAGGTCGTAGCAGAGAGAGGAGTTGGTAAAGAAAGGTAGAAACAACAGTGGGTAAAAATCAGAAAAATAAACATAGCAAGAGACACACAGAGAGAAACAAACCTCCAGAGAGAACAGGTGAGGAAAAGAGAAGGAATAGAAAACCAGAGGAGTGAAAAAGCAGACAAAAGTGTCCCGGGGCGAGTCCTACAGGAAAGTCAACAGTTTTAGAGAAATGAGAATGGGAAAAGCAGCTGTGGGCTGAAGTCCTGCTGCAATGTGCAAGGCCTCTTAGGGCCAACTCTACTAACACTGCATGGTTAATGAGTAAAACCAGAAAATGACACTGTAGTTAGTGACAGGCTGTCATTAAATGCTGATTAGAGTGTGAGTCTAGCATTCCTTGTGCCACAAGTGCTATACACTGTTGACATAAGCTATAGAAAATCAACAATACCAATGTGAGGTACTGCAACGTCCTCATTGTGACTGATTCCAACTTACTATGGGACAGATTTTTAAAATAAAGGCTGACAAGAATTGAAATAAAACCTAAGTGTGGAAAAAATAGATATGCATGCATTGCTGGCTGGGATAATTGGATTATTAGACTTTGTAGCTGTAAATCCCGGCTTAAAGGTACAATATGTAACATTTCTGCTTTAAAATGTCTAAAAATGACCATACCTATGTTATATATTTTTATGAGTTGTGTTCTTACACTATCCCAAATGTTTCCACCAAATGTCAAACCCAGAGAAATCTGTTATTTTATTTTCAGACACGGCACGTTTCCTTTAGTCGCCCGTCAGTGGCGTCATATAACCTTTCACCCTCCAGTTACTCTAACTTCCGTCAGAACACTGGCACCAAGATGATACGTTCAGGAGTAATTGTAAATCATGCAATGTCACAGAAAAAAAATACTTGTAACCGTAATACTGCTTTTTTTTTGGCCATAAAGCATCATTTTGTGATTAATTACATCCCACTTTTTATCACAGTAATACAACAGATACCTTATTTATTTTGAAAGTTCAATATCGACAAGTAGCTAACATTGATGCTAATGCTTTGTGGGTAACATTATGAGGTTACAACATCATTCAACACGCTTTAGTATGACTGTTTAGACCACAGTTAACAGGACTGGGCCAACCCACGAATAACTTCACTAGCAACGTTAACTGTATAGATAGACGATTAATCTAATGCTAATTTAGCCAGCTAGAACACCCTGTCTGCCTCACTCCCCTGGCGCAGAGAGACTCAGTCGGGGATGACAGCTGACAACAGCCCCGGGACATATAGCTAGCTAGCTATCGTTAGCCCCCAGTCAGCTATCAGCCAGCTACTTTTATTACAGCAACCCCCCGGCCAGAACTTATCTCCAGTGCCTGGTGCTTACAACGCTAACGGCAGTTTAATTAAACGTCGGGAAACGGACCATATCAGACCAGGCACCGAGTCACAACAGCGGCCATCCATAGAGTTAGCTACATCTCCGGGGCGCTACCGGGTGTATGTGCTGAAAATCTCCCCTGCCGAATTTCTCCCCTTTGCGTTAAGCTGTCTTTACGGTTAGCTAAATTAACCTGACAAAACGTGAGTTAAGCACCAAAACGAAAAGATAAGATTACTGAAAAGTGAAGGGAGATAATTCCGGGCAGCTGGGAAATGTTCTGCTGCTGCACAACCGGATCGAACGTCCTGGCTCGCGGTCGCGGAGATTCCCCGACAATCCCCCCCCCACCTGTCTCTCAGCCTCGTTTAGTAGCTAGCTAGCGTTACAACAAACCCCGTCCGCCCGGTGTTGAAACGATCCAAAAGGTGACACTGATATGTGAAATATTTTGTGTTTTAGCTGCTGGCTACTGTTAGCTTGCTGGCTCACGAGCTAACTGGTCAGCTACAAATAAAAATCTAATCAAGAAAAACGTAATTATGTTGGGGAAACTGCAGCTATTTTATTAGAATGAATAAACGTAACGTGAATAAACTTGAACGGGTAAACTGGTCCGTGAACTGATTCATTCTAACTGGCAGCGAAGGTGTTTAACACTTAAAACTCCCATAATTCCACGCAACTTCCCAACGTCATCAAAAGTCCAGTTTTACCGTCCATTGTTTTGGTTGAGAGACCCCTAGTGGCAGAAAGTTACATATTGTACGTTTAAGAGTTTTCATTAATTACATTCTAAGGTAAACACTTATGCAAATGTCAAATGTTTTCCTATCAGATTACAGTTAAACAGGTTTGCGTCCTACCTCGGTGTAAAACGAATGGATTTATTTTGCAACATTTTCAGTCCGCTATCCAAGGAGGATTAAAAAACACTGTTTGTATTATGCCCCAACAAAGAGTAGAAGAATAGAGGGATAGTTAGGTTCTTTTCGGTTGAGGATGAGCCCACACAGATGGTGCTGGGACAGAGAGAGGACTGATTAATGATTAATCTATCTTGGCCACAACAGAGAAGATGCAAACATGGCCCAGGAGGAGAGCCACTTCAAACTCTGGCAGAGAAAGCAGAAACACAGGCAAATGTGCCATCATTCAGCGTGCTCACTGGACCTCATGCACAATGTATCCTTAAGTGATGGACCAGTGAAAGAGAGAGCTATTTAAGGCCTTACAGAGACCATGCTTAAAGTGAGTGAGCGAGTGGGTGGTGTGTGTGCGTGCGTATGTGGATGTAAATGTGTGTGGGGGAGATTGAGAAAGAATAAGGTTTATGGGAACACTTAACAAAGGAAGAACTGCCTTTTATGTTTATTCACTTGTTTTTTTTATTTTATTACACTGCAGTGAGTTAATCGGTTGCTTCCATTGATTGAGAGGTTGTAAATGAATCATAATTTCAATTAACTTTTCAGATATTGTGATATGAGAAAGGGATGTTTCCTCAGTTACCTATGCTTATATATTTTATAGTCTATATCCACAACGTTCCCCTTCCGGGATTGCTCCGGTGCCACCTGAAATTCTGCGATATCCTTCCTTTCAGCCGGATGTCTGTTACCTTCCACTTTTTTTGTGTTGGGATTTTAAACTCCGGTCGATTAATAAGGACTATAGTTATCTGCTCCTCAGATCTCTTCAGAGTAAATCCAGACAGCTAGCTAGACTATCTGTCCAATCTTGACTTTTCTGTTGCACGACTAAAACAACTTTTGAACGTACACGTTTGACCAAAACAAGATCTTTCCAGAGGCTATTTTGCAGAGGCACCATGGCTTTGTCTGGCCCTTAACACCACCCATGATGATTGGGATTGTTTTAAATTAAAGAAATGCCAATAAACCAGAACACGTTATTCTCCCATCCTGGAATGCTGTGTGGATTAGCCAGACCCTCCTCCGCAGCGCTGTGGAGGAAGGTCTGGCATAACTAATTTGTACATTATACAATTAGTTTCAGTTGGAATAAAATAATTCCACACTATTATGTAATGCTGAGTTAAGTTTTAATCTTATCGTTCTGATCATTACCATGTCATTATCACATCACTTGAAATCCTATTGTTCTTACTGTAGATGTGTATCATTGAAGTTGCCTTCTCACCTCATTTCCTAACTCCAGTTGTTATACAACGTACAACGTGAGTGTAGCAGGACGAGTCGGGTTTAAGCCAGAGAATATGAATGTACATGAGCGGTCTGGTGAGCGGATCGGGTATCGGCTAGAAGTGATAATGACAATCCACATTAAATAAGAGTTAAGTAGCAATTGATACTCATCACTTTCTATATGTGCTTTGCTATAAAGCATTTTAATGGGAAGGCAGTAGTAGGCCTTTTACTATATTGTGATGCATTTGCTGTTGGCTAACGTTCCCAAACATTGACTTTGGAAAATTAAATTTGTTACACTTTTTTCTGAAGTTGTTTTTAAACATTAAATGGATGAAGTAGCATTTGATTTAATTCACTGTTTAAAAAAGCTTGATCAAATAGAATGGCACAAAAAATGAGGATTGACGGTACATGTTAACAATTTTTAGATGCTGGAGTAAAAAAATACTACAGAGTGCACTGGTATTGGAGCGGTAGTTGGTATCTGAGTACTCTGAGTTTGGCTATTGGAATCTGTATCAGGAGAAAATGTATCCCTTGTACTTTACAGTCCTACGGCATTGTTAGTGACTAAAGATATTTCCAAGAGAAACTGCAGCTAAGTAACATCAATAATCCAGGGTTGTTGTTTCAGTTTTACATTTGGGAGATACATTTGCCTGTTTTCCTCAAAGAGTACAATCCTAAACGTAAATCAGTAAAGGTGAAAGGCTCATACTTCAGTAGGATAATGAAGCCACTGTGGATTCTTTCTTGTTACTGCTTCTGTATCTGCCTCTCATCTGACAGCACAGCTGAGGATATTACTTCTCTAGGAGATGGACAAATACTGAGAACAGATCATGATGTTGCCCTGCCAGGTGAGGATGGCAATTCTGGTGGGAGCGAGAGGAAGACGAAGGCAGAGCATGCAGCAGTGGGGATAGGTGTTTTTGTGTGTGTTTGAATGTGGGTTGCTTGTACATTTGTGTATATGTGCAGTAGTGGTGGTTGTGGTGGGGGCTTTCATATAACAGATTAAAATCAAAACAGAAAGACATTCAAAATGAAGCCGAAAGGATTAGACTCCAGCCAGCGTTTGTGGTTTTGATGGACTGTCAAAACTCTTATCGTGTGATTACCCACCTGTCACAGGAATGCTGTCATGGACGTTATACTACACTGATAACATAATAGGATTCCTGTTATGAATTTAGCTGTGCCCTCAAAAAAACAACAACACTTTTCGCTATTATTTAGCTCTCTGTGTGTCTTTAAGTGCCCCTGCCAAACTGAACTCAGCCCTCAGTGTGCAGCCCTATCAGGACAAACAGCAGCTGAGCCTCTCACTGCTTACCTGCATGAATCCCAACAAATTGCATTCTATTTATGTTGATTTATTACACCTTTTCATCACATATTAGATCACCACAGCACTCAAAATATTACTGCAGTCTTTTTGCCCTCTCTCTTCTTCCTTTCCCTCCCTTTCCATCTGTTCTCACCAGTGGCTTTTGATCAAACGGAAGAAAAAGCTGCTAAAACCAATGTACTCTCTCTGTCAGCCCAGCGTGGAAAATGCCAGGCGCCAGCATCTCAACTCTGTCATGTGAGTGTTGCAAGCAACTGTCAGTCAAAATTTCATCTCCTAACGTTTAAAGAGACCGATGCAAAACAAGCTTATGTCAAATTTGTGCTGTTTCATGGTACTTAAAAAGGAGTAAACTGAACTTCATGATTCATTACAAACGAGAAAACAGTGATTTTAATTTAAAATTTTTGCTTTTGATTCCTCAAACTTGTAGCTATTAACCTGAACTTACAGCAGAGTACCCTCGCCAAGAAACATGTTCCCCTCCATCTTTACAAAGCTGATGTGTGGTGAGCCTCGTAAGGCTGCTGTGCATCACCCAGGTGGGTGCTACACATTGGTGGTAGTGTTTTTAACGTGTCTTCATCTAAACATATTTTTGTTGGTGTACGTCAGCTATGGCGTACCTTTGGTGGATTCATGCGTACGGTCTGTAGCTACACCCAAACCCCTAAACAAACTAAACAAAAAATCCATCTTTACTGTTCAGTGTGAAAACACTGAATTTTATAATGACATTGACATAGAAAGTGTATTTAATGTGGATTGGTCATGCCATGGCCGATACCCATCCGCTTAAAGATGCAGTAGGTAAGTCTTATAAAACTAACTTTCTGTCATATTTGCTGAAACTGACCCTATGTTCTAGTAGAACTACATGAATTATGTAAAATAAAAATAAAACAGCTCCTCTGGCACCTCCTACAGCCTGTAGTGCCATTGGCAAAATTCCACCGCTCCCTGTTGATTTTCTCCAATCAGGGCTACAGGGGTGGTCTATCTGCCTGTCAATCACTGTTCAGGCACACGCATATAATAGCGTTCTCCCCTCCCCGCGCACGAGCTGCAGAAAGGTTTCCCCAAACTCCGGTGAATATTGGAGTGGCTTTTCAGAGGTGGCGTGAGCTGCAGGATTTTAAAGATCTGAAGAACGATGCAGACGTAGCCACATTTCTTCTCGACAGGTAACATAATTACCATGAATGATTTATCTTTCGCTTGGTTATTAGTAGTCAAAAGTCCACAAAGCTACGTTGGTGAGGAGAATAGTAACGTTTGCACAGTGGTCGGTCTGATATGATGCTGAAATGGCTAACGCTAACCTGCTAGTTAGCATTGTTTTACTGTTTGTGAGTAAAGTTAACGTTGTGTTAGTGTTTAGTTATTGAACATGTTGTCTGACATGCCGGCAGGTCTGTCAAACTCCGTTGTGTGGGAGGGGCTTAGGAGACGGTTTGGACTTCAGCAGAAAGGGGGGAGGGACTGAGAAGTTGTCGATGTTCAAATTTGTTGGCAAAGTCCTGGATCTTCACAATCTTACCTACAGCAGCTTTAATAGGGTCAGTATCTGACGATACATCCCAGTTTATCCCTCGCATTAACTCCATTGACTTGTTTCCAGCCTGCATCTCTGTAGAGTAGCCTTCTGCTTCTTTTGTCTAGTTTCTTGTTGCCTGGTATTTGAATTTGATGCGGCTAGCCTATCCCCAACCCACAGCCAGCGTCAGCCCACCAAGCCTCTGGCCTTTAGGCAACCCATTCCTAAGTACCAGCAGGCAACATTTCTTGAGCTCTTAGCTTGTTATCTTTCAGGCTTAATGTTAACTCATGATCCCTGGGTCCAAGTGTGTTGTGGGAGCTTCCCATTGGCCTCAGCAGGTGCTTTCTCTGCTACTCAGCAGGTCAGATCCTCTGCCTGTACCTTGGTCTCTTTACCTATTAATGATGTCCTTCCTGCCTGAAACTTCATGTTCACTAATATATTGGATCCTTATTTCTTCTACCAGTAAGGGGATGTATGATGCATGTATATGTGAGTTTAATATATTGTATTTTCAGATGAATAATCCTGTTATTGGCTAGCTGAAAATATACATTTTTGTTGGGCAACTAGAGGCTATGGTTTACTCAGTCATTTATTCACTAACACATAAGTATGAACACATAATGTCATCTTGAATCAGTTGCTTTTACTCCCTGTATTTTGTAAGCCACAGAGCACATTGCTCTTCATACAGTACTCCTTGTGGTCTGGGTCTTATCACTTAGCAGGCAGGAAATTGGAAGCGACAGAAAGGTGTGTTTGAGTGGTTGCAGGTCATTTTTTATCGATGTCAGGCATGGAGTGAATGAATAGGGAGGCTGACATAGGCCCCTTGGGATCCGTTTTTTGTGGTGTCGATTGGAGGAAGAGGTGCACATCTATACAGCAATACCGGACAACTGTGTGCGCATGTGTAGGAAACAGAGCTAAGCCTCTGAGCTCCCATGGGGTCTGAGGGATCAGACAAAGGAAACCAATAGGTACCCAAGGGACTCAGAATAAAGACCCATTTCAAGCAAACGCACACCGGCGTCTCACTGTGCACTGGGTTGTGCAAGGGTGCTGGAGGCAGACATGTTGTGTCTGGAGTTCTGTTTTTTTGTGACATGTACACTGTAACAGACCTCCTTTTCCGGGCCATTGTACTGTGACAACACACACACACACACACACACACACACACACTGACTAAATATTGTCTTGAACAACATCATACTTGCCATGCTGGCAGCCTATGCAAAGTGTCACATTACAAGATTGTTGTCACGAAGTCTGCAACCAACAAGACTATAATCTACCTGTAGGCTTTAAAGCAGCTATAATCAATATTTTCATATTAACAATGGATCACATCAGTTGTTGTTTGTGAAGGGGTCGCTCGTAGTGATAAACCCACACAAAATGATCGCCGACTCTGCATGTCCCCTCAGCTCTACAGAGCTTTATAGCATGTTTCAGCTAATTGTTTAGCTGTGTGGCTCACAACTTCACTATTTTGCTCCACTCTCACAGCTCTCATAGCGTCGATTTTGGCCGCGGCAGGCAGCTTCGGTGCAGAAGTTTTAACTAGCTGGTGAACATAGTGGACAATTTGATAAACAATCAGAGGTTTTCCTCAGTAGTTGGTAGAGACCCAAAACCGTTAAAAGGTGAGTGAATATGGGACTGATGGTCATTGGATTTATGATTGTGAAAACATGCTCGTTATTTAAAACACTGTCACTTTTCAAATGACAGCAGTGCCACACTCAGACTCAACATAATCTCTGAGGACCACCTCATATTAATGCTGGGCGGTATACCGGTTTATACTGCATACCGGTATTCATTTCACGTATGATATGAATTTTTCATATACCGTAATCAGGGATGTGATTTTTCCGGATTAATCCGGATTTCCGGATTTTCTGATCTAAAAATATGACCTACGTGAATCATGCAGATCTGTAAAAGAAAAAAAAAAGGAGGGGGGGTTGGGGGTTGTGGCGGCGGCGGCATCTCACAGCCGCCACCATGGTAACCCGGGACGGAACCACGATCGCCGTACGCGTGCAACAGGGACACACCGGGCGGCACGTCACCACGGTTACAGGTGGCAAAGAGATGCATTTTTTCCTTTCCAAGTATCAACAAGGACGTCACGTATTTGCGTTCAGCTTGTTCACCTGCTCAATTTCACTGCTGCGTAGTAACTTACCTCAGTCGCTCTCGCTCGACTACAGTGACAAGATCATCGCTGGATCGGATGATCTGGGTATGTATGTAAAACTATCGAGCCAAAGGTACAGAGCTCTGCTCAGAAATAAAGAAGAACTGAACAAAAGGCCTTATCACTCTGAGAAGCCAACGGCCAGCAAGAAAATGTCAAAAGATGCCATTGTGGCAGCAGCTGTGAGTGCCAGGCGCAAATTCCAAAAGAAACGTGTAGAGGCTCTAAAAAAGCTTGCTACAAAGGCTAGAGAGTCATACAAAAATTGAGGCCTTCTTCTGACATGAAAGTTTGCATGTTGCACATTTAACTGTTAAAGTTGGGTAAAAATGTAAAACAAAAATAAGTTAAAATATTTTTTTTTTTTGTCATGGTTGTTGTTATAGAGAGAGGTGGTGATGGAGCAGTGTTAATAATAAGTTGGATGTTGCTGTAAAATAAAAAATAAGTTGTTATGGGTCCGCTATATATATATATATATATATATATATATATATATATATATATATATATATATATATATATATATATATATATATATATATATATATATATAAAGTGTGTGTATATATATAAGTGTGTGTCGGGGGGGGGGGGCGTGGTGTCTCGGTATATTTTCCTGCTTTTTTTGTCCTTAGCCAATCACATGCCTGGTAATACCGGTGCATTGCCGCAGAGAGCGCTACAGCTGAAGTAATCTGCGAGTGAATTGAGAACGGGAGCCCTGTTAACTACGTACCCTTCTCACTCCTGGTAGTAAACTTTATAACACAACAATTAATAACCCACAACTAACTCTCTTTAACAGGATAAAACACCATAGCTCATAACAATTTGTGACTTAAACAATTTCTAACACTAATAATTTTACATTTACAAATTTACACCACCAGACAGCATGTTGGGTAACATGGCTCCTAGCTAGCAAGGTAGCATAACAGTCTGTTAAGCTCATAGACAGTATATAATGGACCAACAGACCCCGTTGCTCTGGACGGAGACCAGTGAAGGCTATTAGAAGCACTTTTCCGGTGATGGCCAGCTTTACTGCGCAGCCTCCAACTGAGAGAATGTGACGTGAGCAACGTGTCTGAAAGTTGGAAGTCTTCTGGTAGCTGCGCCAAGAGAAATCTCAATCATTCCCAATCTTACAGAGACGGAGAGTGTATGTATATGTAAGGAGATAACATGGGCACAGGCTAATTATTGCTAACGAAAATGCTAGTTAACATTAGTAATTAATCCTAAACAGCTCATGTAAGCCAAACTGCCTGCAAGCTTATCCTGTACTATGCGGTAATTCCTCTACTATGTGACACAATCGTTAGCCTATTTTTACAAAAACGTCTTCTACGGAGCCATAACGTGAGGTACAAGGTAATGGAGCCTTTTATACATTGTTGTGTTTCTTTAGAAATAAACAACGGACAAATAGAGGCTTTAAACGCTTCAGATGTAAAGTTATTCGCAGTCAAGTGACGTAAAAAAAAAATGGCAGTCAGCGGAATGCTAACAGGAGGTGATGGCCAGGTAGCAACAAAATGGCGCCATAGATGGCTCGAGTTCTGAAGCGAAGCTTACCCCCTTGGTTAAGCTGGGAGAGGCATGGTCACTACAGCACATTCAAGAACAGAAGAAAGTTAGAGGATGAAGAAAGACCGGAGATACACCAGAACAACGTATGCTCAAGAAAGGAGCCGTCTGTTGTTCCGCAGTTTTTTGTTTCTAAAAAATCTGACATAATTTAGCCACTGTTGTTGCCCGTCACTCTAACATTACTTGGTTGCGCTAACGTTACTCAGCTGTGCTAACGTTAAAGACATGTCACTTCAAGCATGCAGCGGAGCAACATTATGAATGCAATAACAATCCACCTACGGTCCCGCTACAGACCGTTGAGAAAGACGGGAGAGACTGGTTCAGAGCAATGACTAAAACACTGGATTTAAGATGTCTTGCCTCGCTGAAATACGTCCACCAACCTACTAACATTATTCAAACAGCGAAGGAGGCTGACAGCGGAGCTACGTTCAGTCGCCCACTTTTCTACAACAACCTAACTTACCTGTGGCCTAGGTAGTGTTTATACAACTATCTTACAACTATTTTGTTTTGAAAGGGAAACAATGTTAAAGTTGTTTGCATGTGTATTCATTCGATTTAAGTTTATTTTACTACTTTGCAGTTTGCACAATTAAAATAGTTTACATTCTGTAACTGTTTCATGCATTCGCCTTCATATAACGTTATTGTATAATGTTGTGGAGCCAAGCAAACCCTTTAGTAATCAAAGCTTTTAGTAAACATGATGACATTGAAATGTTTTTGTGATATTCTATGTACTCCTGACAGTAGAATAAGCCATTAAAAGCCTATATAAAGGCCCAGTCAAGCAACAGAAAGAAAATACAACGATATACCGTGAAACCGCCAGAATCAACAAATTTTTGGTCATACCGCCCAGCACTACCTCATGTTCGTGTAAAGAACACATAAAAGCCAATTGTAGGGTTTGAGGACAATACACTCCACATGGTGAACTAGTAAGCCAACCCCTCCTGCTGCAATAAGCCTACATCCCACTGTGGCTTGTTTTAGCACACAGATCAAATAGGGGGTTCTCTGTATTAAAATTCATAGATTCAGTTTTTTATTTTTGTGCTGCACAGATACACTTTAATCAAAATGACACCCATTGCGACACACTGAAAAGACGAAGAAAAAGTCTGATACTAAAAAGCTGCCTTGTAGTGAGGCAGTAAATCAATGAGTCATGAGTCTGGGAGATTAGACAGCAGGCTATCTGGTGCTTCAGAAGGGATTATAGAGCCTACATTACAGGTCAATGATTAGAAACGAATGATCATGTCTGTCTGAGACAAAGTGTTCAGGTCTCTCCTTCATGACCCTTGGTGCTGTTCGAAGTGTCACCTTCCTGACTGCAGTCACCCCTCAATGTGATTTACCTCACTCACCAAAACGTATTAGACTGCAAAGTTCAACTGGTGACATTCAATCCTGCAAATCTCTCCTCTCTTCAGCTGCGCAGGGATACCGATATGCATGTTAAAAACATATGCAAACAACCTCATATGCGCACATGTATGTACACAAGTGCTCGCACACAAACACACCTTATCCAGTTCAATCCCACACACCCTGTCTCTTTCAAAATATAAGCAGCTTTCATGCCGCTTCTTATGCAAAATGAGTTAAATGTGCTACTGTTGGCCTATCACAGCCTATTCTTTTTGGATGCACTTCTCTGTTTTCAGAGACTAGCAGCCAACCATAGGCAGGCCGACAGCTTGGAGACAAAACAATCCACTGTTATTAATGAGGACACTTTTCACCTCATTTAGAGAGGTAAATATACCCTCTGAATGCTAAGCCATATGGGCTGCTTCAGAGAACCCAGATCAAAGAGGTTTCAGTGATTCAATTTGACATCAGGACAGCCCTGAAATAACAACGATCAGACGGGGAATAACCACCCACAAATTGTACTTGACTCTGTCTGGTTAACAAATATCCCTATAGTTGCTGCTAAACTATGATATTGTTTTCAAAATGAGCAGATGATGATATTAAGCAAACAAACTAGCACTTAAAATCATTTTCAAGTCCTTCATTTTTTATTCATGAAGTAATCGGTTCTTAGTCAGGCAATCTTGAGGGTCGATGGTAATACTTTAATCATCATGAACTGCTAAGGATGATACGTTTATATTATTCCATGTGGAACCTCGTAAGATACCTGTCAAGGCAATATTAAAAGAATATTGGCAATATAATATTGACATTTTGGGACCAGGGTATGCTCGAAACTAAGTACTGTAGTTCAATTGAAGTGTCATCCAACCACAGCCAACAGCAAAAGTGTTTATTGCTGTTAATGTCTGTGTGGTAGGCATGGTATGGAGTCTCCTTACAACCTTACTGTGACTCCAGGAAGTCACTGCACTTAGACACCAGAAGAAAAGTAAAATGCCAAAATGGTTACTTACTTGTTGTTTTTACATTCTGTTTGTATACAGCAGTGTTGCCACAGTTACTTTGAAAAAGTAACTTGGTTACTTTACAGATTACTTGATTATAAAAGTAATTTAGTTACTTTACAGATTACTTGATTTTAAAAGTAACGAAGTTAGATTACAAGTTACTTTTATTAGTTACATTCAGCAACTGCCGACAACACCCCCACAGCCTCAACATAAAAATGACAACCGGTTTACTGTGAGGCAGCTCGGCGTTGCCAGTAGTAGGGATCTGGTTTATTATGGCACGAAAGAGAGCGAGTCAACCGTGTTTTAAGGGCAGCATTTCCGCTACAACATAGGCCTACTGCCCGACCAACTTCTTCAACTCTCCCCCACTTACTGGTTTTGCACCGAAGTCCAGCTTTTGTTGTTTGGGTGGTGGGGGACCTCCTTCTCTCTGCTTTGCACCACCTGCTGCTGCTGCATACTTATCATCTTGCTCTTCTTTCTTGGTTTTTGTTCATTAACTTACTGTTGAATTACATACACACACACACACACACACACACACACACACACACACACACACTGTACTCTAACCTGTTGTTCTGTTCTGAGCTGACTGTCCAGTGTCTCATGGGACAGTAGCAGCACGCCCCCAACATTTGACATTGCATGAGGCACTGACTGCACACTTGACTGCATCTGGTATTTCTGTTATTCCCAGAGACCTAATGCCGAGAGTATACAGTCTCAAATTCAGGTCTCTTTATTGTCTATTGGATTTCCATGAAACGCGCGTTTATCGTAAAAATATGTCTCTCAGTGAAATTGAAAATATAGGCACCACAGGCAAAACAATAAAATAATTGAGCTGAAATACAATAAAAGAGAAAAAGACATTTCGCCCGAAGTCAAAAGTTGACATAACTGACTGTTGACAGTAGACTTTAAGTCCCCAAAACTCTGCATATATATATATATATATATATATATAAAAAGGAGAAAGTTGCAGCGAGGACAAGGTGGTGCATGTCTTCTGTTCAGGACAAGTCACCTCATCTATTCTGAGAATTTGCTTCACCGCCCAAGGAAAAAAGCTCAGATCGATTAGGAGTTGTCATATTTGTATTCTCTAAGGCTACCCCAAATGTCTTGCTGTTTGTCAAGGGCAAGAACACATTTAGCTAGCATGTACCCTAGCTTTCCTCTGCGGAGTGCTTAGAATGATAGCAAATAGCTTGAAGCAAAATGTTCTATTATAATGTGCCTAATGAAAAGAGCCACTATATCATGTTTCAACAGAACACAAAGATATATTATGAAAATCTTTGGTACATTTGCAAATGAATCGCATTCCACTTATTTTTTAATGATGCTATTAGATTTTCCATGTAGACTTCAGCCCTTAGTTGGCTAAATGAATACATAAAAATATAAAAAAATATAGTTTTGAATTCCTCTTAGTGATGTCCGTTCCTACCTGTAGGTACAAAGTGAAACTGAGAACACACAGTGCAGCTCCAGGCCATGGTGACATTTTCACAGACGTCTGTAGAAGATTATATTAACAGCCCACATCAACCACATCGACCAGCTCCATCTTTAAACCCCTCTAGCCCAAGGCCACACGGCTTCTTAACAATGAGAGGCCTATTACAGTACAGGGATGGTAATAAAACCGTCATGGTTGTTAAATATCTGGGGTAAGAAAGAATAAATGTTAAATAAAAGCTGGTAATGATGATGGTTTTCACTGTTTTTATTATGTGCTCCAATAAGTCCTTGTAAATTGAATCAATTGAATTTGACAGTTGTGTACGATTACGTCAATGAGTATTGACGAAAATGCTGTGAGGGGAGTCATATCTGTGTGGGTCTGGGATTAGATGATCAGGTTACTGTGAACTTGGAAGGACAAGATCATAGGCTGTACACTTCTTCTTTTAGTCAAGGCATTTGTTCTACTTGTTTTACTTTTGAAACTACCATGACCTGCTACCATTTGTTTGAAATGCATTTACAACAAGTCCTCATACTTAAACAACAATATGGGTCATTTTCACTTCCTTCCCAAATAAGCCAGAAACTGTCCCAAAAATGACTCATGCGTGTTTTTTAATCTGTTGCACCTGTATACAGTAGTTAAAGCTGCACTAATCAATGTTTTAATAATAATAATTGTATACCATGTCTACTGCACGGTACGGCTCTGCTCTACTCAACTCGACTCGCTTATATTTGGTTTTCCATTGGCAAATGTTGTGGACATTATATGGTACTTTTGTTGGTACCACCTCGGATGAGGTTCCAAGCAAGCTGAGCCGATACTCCAAGGCAGAGTCAAAATACTCCAGACCACTTATTGGTCAGAGAGAATCGTCACTAGCGCAACACAGGTCATCCCGCACAAACCCACGATTTATGAATAGCCAAGCTCACGTCAAAAGCGACAACAATTATTGATTCATTCGCTCCAGATTTTAAAAAGTGTGCTCTTGCACTTATTTGATTGGCCACCACAGCGCCTTTATAGAATGACGTCTTGTTGCAGTCTGGCAAAAGTTAAGAGGGATCTACTTTTTCGCCGAAACTCGCCAGAGGCTAAGTGATATATCACAAGGAAAGACAGAATCCAAATAAATAGCACTCTTTCTGTCTCCATCATGATCAAAGAGAACCAAAATCGTCTCATTGCAGGTGATTAGTAATAAATATTTATGCTAACAGCTGGTACCGAAACAGAGTCAATCATGATGTCACAGAGGTCAGAGTTCAAACTGGCTGGAGCCAAAGAGACAACCGGAGCCTGGGTCATCATTAGTCACAGCACAGGAAGAACCAATCGACATGAGTCTTTAAAGATGGGGTTATTTGAGGGTAAATTGGTAAAAGGCATGATTGTCAACACAGTGATTTAATGTGACGACAGATCAGTCAGCCACACAATATCCTTCTCCAGTGTATGCTGAGAAAAATAAATGATAAAATGTGTTATTAAGGCTATTCTATTCTTCAAAGAGTTGACTTTTTTTTTGCCTCATAAAAGTTTCAGGATGTTGCCACAAACAGCTTTTGTAGTCAGGCTCAACTTCCATGTTGCAATGATTTGTAAGTTATTTTGGGGCATTATGGTTAAAAATACCATCTACTACAGACACTCTCCTTCACTTTCGGAAGATGTGACACCGTAAATCCAGTAACCTCTTTTTTTTTTTCCCCCAAGGCGCCACTACAAGTTATGTTTAGAACTTAAGTTGAAGTCACACAGAGGTTGCGACCCCGGACAGACAGCGGGTCACAGCCTTAGTGAGCTGTCTACATTTCCTCCGTATACATGTTATTATTCAGGTATGCAGGGAGGAGACGGGCATCGGGTTACAGTGGACTACCCATTCATCAATGCAGGCAATAGAGAGAGAGAGAGAGAGAGAGAGAGAGTGTGTGTGAGACAGCGATGGAGACAGAGAGACCACAGGATGATAAATATCAGCAGGAGCCATCTACTGTATGAACCACAATAGCAACAGAGACCCAAAATCCACAATATTAAACACACAGAGAGGGAGGCAAAAAATAAAGCGTATGACAAAAAGTACAAGGAAATGAGAGAGCAATGTGGTGAAAAAATGACAGATAACCATCAGAGAGCCTGTCGGACCTGAGACTTGTTGGCACAAATCAGTGCCGTCAGGGCCCTGACTTAGCCGACCACAAGACCTGCAAGCTAATTTATAGATCGGTTTAGGTTTTCCGTGGCTGCCTGGAACCTCTCGCTCTATTATAAAATCCTTTGGGAAAGGAGCAGTTGTGACTGGAAAGTTATTAGCCCGTTCTTTAATGCCATCTGGGTTGTAACCCTACCGTTTTACAAAGTAGTCCTATCGAAAAGGTGTTTTTATTCTTTCGTCCGTGCCACTTTATATGTTTAAGTGAGAAAATCCATGAATGTATTATAAACTAAGTGCCAATTTATCTGTAATGATCTCATGAAAATGCATTCGCAGAAGCAATTTTTCAGTAATGCTTTGTTTATTCCAGGGCATCTCTGATGCTTCCTCTCCTACATACATTCAGTGCCTCGGAAAAGCTCCCAAGCTGCAGATTTAGTTGCAGGTATTTGAATATTCAGGATCTGAACAATTTAAGTACTTTATGAATAATGCTAGCTGTATACAAAGCCCTTTCCTGACTCATTGCCATTTGTCAAACCCCCCCAAAACCCTTCTGCTCACTATCCTGGCTGAGTGCCAGAGAGAGAGAGAGAGAGAGAGAGAGAGAGAGAGAGAGAGAGAGAGAGAGAGAGAGAGAGAGAGAGAGAGAGAGAGAGAGAGAGAGAGAGAGAGAGAGAGAAAAAAGAGAGAGAGAGAGAGAGAGAGAGAGAGAGAGAGAGAGAATTAATGTCAGGTGAGTTATGAGAAAACAACAAAGACGGATGACAAAGAGTAAAAAAGTTAGAAAAGGCTTAAAATTACTCTTAATGACACTGTGAAAGTAACAGTAGTGTTGGGCAGTGAATTTGAAAGATAGAATTTTGCAACTGGGCAACAGTAATGCTAAACGTTTAAACTAGTAAGAGCTTGAGATGGGCATTGCCTGTACTCACTAATTCTTCTCCTTCCTCTCTACTCAGTAAGCTTCCTCTTTTTTTGTTCTGTCGCTTGGTAGCCCAAACAATTGCACTAATCTTTGTATCCTGAAACCTCCTCCTCTTCACCCCTCACTGCAGTGACCACAATAAAGCTGAATAAGCTTTGTTTTAGTCAAAATGACCTTTACCAAAATCAGCAGCATCATCACTTTCCATGTCACAATGCCATACTACATCCTAACTATATACAGTTTGTACTATATACTAATCTTTATAGTATACTGTTATACAAGAAATCAACACACTGAACTGTTTTATACTATCACCTGTATCACCATCCGCAATTAGTTTTAACTTATTTTCAGCTGTGAGTGTATCTCTCCCATTTTCTCTGAGCATTGCATTATGGGGGAATAGTGTACATCAAGAGATCAATCAATATTTTTTGACTGTTTTGAGTATACTTTTTACTTTTCCAGTGTGAACGCACTACAGACTCAAAAGCTGCTTATTATAAGTATGTAGTATTGTAGTATGTGCTATTACCCTTTAAAGTTTATGGTATTACAGACATTGGCAGTGTCCATGTTATTTTGAAAAATCCGCAAAACATTCTTTTTTAAAGAAACTATTTCTTTGGTAGGAAAATATTCCAAGTAGTCTGGGCGAACCAGCTCTTTTAAATTGACCTCAGATGGAGTTTACGGCATCACATCTCCACTTTCACATACTGTACTAACAAATGCACATTATCAACACTACGTGCATACACACACACGTATGATGTGTTGTACTACAAAGATATAAACACAGACATGCAAGTTTCTTGCTTGCAAAAGTTAGTTATGTAGTCATTGCACAGAAAGTGATTACCATGATAACTGTTTGCTTTTAGAATAATATAAAGCTTGTTGCTTGTTGTGGTGCAGCTTCATGTTCTTATTTAAATGGTTCAGCTCTGGGATGATAGTATTACACTGTGTACTATTCATTATATGAATTCTATAGCAGAATACTTTGCAGTACCTCTGTGCACAAGCGTTTCTATAGTGATGTGCATGCAGCCCTGAGTAATTATCCACTGGAGAATTACGTATGCTCTAGGTGTGTGTGTGTGTGTGTGTGTGTGTGTGTGTGTGTGTGTGTGTGTGTGTGTGTGTGTGGGGGGGGTATTGTGTGTGTGTGTGTGTGTGTGTGTGTGTGTGTGTGTGTGTGTGTGTGTGTGTGTGTGTGTGTATGCTCTAGGTGTGTGTGTGTGTGTGTGTGTGTGTGTGTGTGTGTGTGTTGTGTGCTGTCTCTTGGTAGACTCTCAACTAGTGGTCCCTTGCAGTCTCATTAAATGCGGTCTGTGGCAGGGAGTGTAGCGCTGCACATTCTCAGGGTGTGGTGGTGCTGGCTTATATTTCACATTTCCGTGTGTGTGTGTGTTTTTGTGTCACTGTGTGTGTGTACCTGTGTTTGACTGCTTTTTAGCCGTAGATCCCGTTCTGCGCTCTGATTGATCCCATAACCGTCCACTCGTTGGCCTTCCACCAAACACATACTTTGGTTTTAATAACTTCAACATACCCAACCCAGTTTCTTTCTTCTAAACTGCCTGCATTTGTCTACATGAGTGTGTGTCCTGCGATGTGTATATATGTGTAGCAGGCACAGTTCTTGAAAGAAAAATGTACAGCACACTGAAAAGGAGCCTGGACATTAATGTAAAGCAATGCTGGCATTAAAAAAAAATGAAAAAGCAGCCAAGTTAATTTGAGTCTGGAAGCTTTGTGAAATGTTGGCAAGGGGGGAATTATTTAATACAATCCTCTTCCCGCTTGTGAGCCTCTATCGCAATGCTTTATTCTGCTCTTATTTGCCCTCATCTCTATCTCTTTGTGTCCCATTTTCCTCCTCCCTCCCTCCTGGCTCCTTTTCATCTCTCCCTCTTAGTCTGGTTTACCTCAGTAGAAGTTTGTATTTTTCATGTGTCTGTGTGGAGACTGCCACTCTGGCGCTACTTGTTGGGAGCATCTGACAAAATAGAGCCACAGCCGTGGGTGTCAAAGGCCTGTGATGTCTGAAGCAGCAGAGTACAAATCTCTCAGAGAACAAGAAATAGTTTGGCCCTTGACAGTGACAAACTCAGACACACACACACACACACGCACACACTGTCACTTTAGTCTGCTGTCATGAAGCAAGAGGCAGGTTTCTAATAAGTGATATAACAGGCAGCAGGGCTTTGTTGTGATGTAGAAGTACTGAACCTTCCTTCTTAAGTATTATTGAGCAAGATGTTGACTCCCTGCCAGCCTCCTGTGCTGTAACATCAAGCAAGTAAATGAATAATATATTTTTCTTCCAGACAATAAACACAAATCAGAACATGTTACCAAATACATAACCTTTTTAAAAAGGAGAAATGCTACATTTAACAAGAAGTGTCTTTTAATAGAAGACTATCTTGCAGACTACACTTTTCAATAAATCTGAACGTTCTCACTGTTCTCACTCTTCTAGCACATGCCCAACAGAGTGCAGTTGTTCCCAAACCTTTTTGGCTCTTGAACCCATAAAATGAAGCCATGTCCCCCTGTGATCCATTATCATTAGTTCTATATGTCTATGGGTTATGACCAGGATATGACTATTTTTATTTTTTTTAAATTGTAAACGGTAAAATTATCAGGTTATTCACAATTATTATTGTGTAGCTTAAGTGATTTTTTTTTTTTTTCCCTATCCCATTAATCAACTCACAACCCCTGAGATTTAAGACATAGTGGATAAACCTTAACGTATATAACAAAATGTATGTTTGAAATATAATATATTGACATTGGCATTATAAACCATTTGCAATCATGGATGTATTATACTGTGCACAAAAAATATTACTAGAAGAATACAGCAATGATTGCTACTTTACAGTTATTTTAATTTATTTACCATATAGATGAATATAACAAATTAGTGTTGTTCTTCATTATATTTTTTAATATACTATATATAATATACTATACCTTGGATCCAGCAAAACAGCCCCAGACCATCATGCTTCCTCCTCCATGTTTGACAGTTGATGTCACACACTGAGGAACCATCCTTTTGCCTACTCGACGGCGTACAAAAATCCTGCGTGATGAACTGAAGATTTCAAATTTTGATTCATCAGTCCATAGCACCTTCTTCCAGTCTTCAGTAGTCCATTGGCAGTGTTTCTTGGCCCAGGCAAGCCTCTTTTTCTTATTCTGACGTCTTAGCAATGGCTTTCTTGCTGCAACTCGACCTATCAAACCTGCAGCTCGAAGTCTTCCCTTTACAGTTGAAACTGAGACTTGCTTACGACCACTATTAAGCTGTGCTTGAAGCTGTTGTCCTGTGAGCCGCCTATCACGCAAGCTGTTGACTCTCAGAAACTTGTCTTCTGATTCTGTTGTGGCTTTGGGTCTGCCAGACCTCTTCCTGTCAGATTCCCCCAGTTTCTAAGTGCCTTTTGATGGTGAAGAATACTGTACTCACTGACACCTTGACTTTCTTCGCAATTTCTCTGTAGGAAAGACGAACATTCTTAAGTGTTATGATGGTCTGTCTCTCTTCCATTGTTAATTGCCTTTTTCCCGCCATTTTTATGGCAACACACTACTTTCTGCAGTACAATACTGTTCAAATAATGCTCACAAGGGTATGGTACCACAGTGTGTTCCAACAATACTTTTATACAAACAGAGGGGGTTGTAAGTAATCCAGACAAGTTGGAACACCTGTGGGAATTGGTAGCACTAACTTTCAAAGCTTGGTCAACCTCCATTGCTGCAGAACAGCTTTACGTTGTTAACCCATTTCAATCAGGAGAGACTTCTTTGCAATTATGAACATATTTATTGTACATACAACATGTAAATGTACGAGTCTCTGGAGATTGGACTCCATCGAACCCAAATATCCTAAAGGGTTTAAGGAACCCAAACAAATCCCCTGATGGAGTCCAGACACTGGTGGTGGAGAATAAATAGAGGGACCATCAACAGCCAAGCCGAGATGCAACCCAGGTCCGAGGGCGTGACCACCGGTGGCAGAAGGGGAGGAGGCGGGACGCACTCTATTTCCTGAAACGACAACTGCCAACCGTGGAAGAGAGAGCAGATTTAAAGCAGGGTATCAAGCTGTGATAGGCTCGTCGACAAATGGTCGACCCTGATTGGTTTAACTAACAACAACACAGCTGTTCTGATTACTACTGACAAGTGACGTACCGTGAAACAGCTTATCATTATGAGTGATGGAAAAGTGAATGAAGTCTTCCTTTAAGAATTTACGCTGAGCTTCATTTCTTGTTCCCTGAATTATTTTTCAGTTTTGGGTAACCTTACTTTTTTTTTTAACCTCAGGCAGTTCATTACCATTTCATAACCATTTCAAGCTATTCATTGGACTTGAACTGCTAAAATTTCAATAAAAAACTTGGGGTGTTCTAAAACTTTTGACCAGTAGAGTGTGTGTGTGTGTGTGTGTGTGTGTGTGTGTGTGTGTGTGTGTGTGTGTGTGTGTGTGTGTGTGTGTGTGTGTGTGTGTGTGTGTGTGTGTGTGGTGTATGTATATATATATATATATATATATATATATATATATATATATATATATATATATATATATAATATACACACATTCAGCGTTGGTGTTTGTTCATGTGCAGCTGTGTTTGCACCTTTAAACTAATACACATACAGTGCCTTCGAAAGTATTGGCCTACCTGAACGTTTCGACCGCACACTTTGCCACATTTCAGGCCTCAAACATAAAGATATAAAACTGTAATTTTTTGTGAAGAATCAACAACAAGTGGGTCCCAATTATGAAGTGGAACGAAATTCATTGGCTATTTCAAACTTTTTAACAAATAAAAAACTGAAAAAGTGGGCGTGCAAAATTATTCAGCCCCTTTACTTTCAGTGCAGCAAACTCTCTCCAAGTTCAGTGAGGATCTCTGAAGGATCCAATGTTGACCTAAATGACTAATGATGATAAATAGAATCCAGCTGTGTGTAATCAAGTCTCCGTATAAATGCACCTGCTCTGTGATAGTCTCAGAGGTCCGTGTAAAAGCGCAGAGAGCATCATGAAGAACAAGGAACACACCAGGCAGGTCCGAGATACTGTTGTGGAGAAGTTTAAAGCCGGTTGGATACAAAAAGATTTCCCAAGCTTTAAACATCCCAAGGAGCACTGTGCAAGCGATAATATTGAAATGGAAGGAGTATCAGACCACTACAAATCTACGAAGACCCGGCCGTCCCTCTAAACTTTCAGCTCATACAATGAGAAGACTGATCAGAGATGCAGCCAAGAGGCCCATGATCACTCTGGATGAACTGCATAGATCTACAGCTGAGGTGGGAGACTCTGTCCATAGGACAACAATCAGTCGTATACTGCACAAATCTGGCCTTTATGGAAGAGTGGCAAGAAGAAAGCCATTTCTTAAAGATATCCATAAAAAGTGTCGTTTAAAGTTTGCCAAAAGCCACCTGGGAGACACACCAAACATGTGGAAGAAGGTGCTGTGGTCAGATGAAACCAAAATCAAACTTTTTGGCAACAATGCAAAACGTTATGTTTGGCGAAAAAAAATACCAGCTCATCACCCTGAACACACCATCCCCACTGTCAAACATGGTGGTGGCAGCATCATGGTTTGGGCCTGCTTTTCTTCAGCAGGGACAGGGAAGATGGTTAAAATTGATGGGAAGATGGATGGAGCCAAATACAGGACCATTCTGGAAGAAAACCTGATGGAGTCTGCAAAAGACCTGAGACTGGGACGGAGATTTGTCTTCCAACAAGACAATGATCCAAAACATAAAGCAAAATCTACAATGGAATGGTTCACAAATAAACATATCCAGGTGTTAGAATGGCCAAGTCAAAGTCCAGACCTGAATCCAATCGAGAATCTGTGGAAAGAACTGAAAACTGCTGTTCACAAACGCTCTCCATCCAACCTCACTGAGCTCGAGCGGTTTTGCAAGGAGGAATGGGCAAAAATGTCAGTCTCTCGATGTGCAAAACTGATAGAGACATACCCCAAGCGACTTACAGCTGTAATCGCAGCAAAAGGTGGCGCTACAAAGTATTAACTTAAGGGGCTGAATAATTTGGGCGCCCAATATTTCAGTTTTTTATTTGTTTAAAAGGTTTGAAATATCCAATAAATTTCGTTGCACTTCATGATTGTGTCCCACTTGTTGTTGATTCTTCACAAAAAATTACAGTTTTATATCTTTATGTTTGAGGCCTGAAATGTGGCAAAAGGTCAAAAAGTTCAAGGGGGCCGAATACTTTCGCAAGGCACTGTATCTCATACATGCATACATGCTATCCCTTTGTACTTGAGGTACAGACTAGAGACCTATCTGTATTGATTCTCATGTTTATTGAGGAAGAAGCAGTTTAAATGAATAATAAAATACATTAGGGCCTACAAATGAGCTGGGTTAGGTTCTTCTGACCATTGTCAGAGCAGACTGCAAGCACTTGAAACTGTGCAAATCTAAAAACTTGCAAGCTTATTAGTTTGACAAGGTCATTTGTGAGGACTGAGATCTGTCCGTGACAGATAAAGATAGAAACGGTGAAGTGGACTGCAGTAGCACAGAAATGGCGTTAGCAGTTTCTATTGACATTTATTCAAGATGGTGGCCATTCTCTTTAAAGGAGCAACTTGTGTTTGATGCTCAAATTACAGATTTGCAGGGACTGTTTCAAAGTTATGTGTATAAATCCCTTCTATCTAAAAGCAGACTAAGTTGTCATTTTACAACCACTTCACATTATAACTTAATACAAACTTCAACCTCCAAAATTATCAAGTTGAATCAACACCTCTTTAAACCAGAAATTGAGCATTATAACCTTCTTTAAGGTGAGACTTATTGCAGGATTGTTGGCTGAAGATGTACCTAATACATTTGTGTTTGTGTGTGTGTGTGTGTGTGTGTGTGTGTGTGTGTGTGTGTGTGCGCGCCACCTTTTGTATGTCTGTTTTTTTGTATTATGACATTAAGACAGATGCAGTTTCTGCGTGTGGCAGGAAGTGCAGCCCAGGTGAGTTGAGAGGTGCAGACAGGGTCAGTGTAAGCAAGCAGTGAGCAGCTGTGGCAAAAAGCTAACATGACTAAGAAGGTGAGGCAGTGATGTGGTCAGGCGACAGCAACAGGGCCCACACACACATACTGTATAATTGGACACTCTAACCCTCAAAACCACACACTGCTTGTATTCGGACATACACACACATACCAGGTGTGCACTTGACACATGGTGATAATGGCATGCAGGCATGACTAATACACAGAGCCTTACTGGTGAGAATAGGGGTAAGCCTGGGCATATGGAGATCATCACTCACACCTAGAGAGCTAGCGATAGCAGTGGGAGAAGATCTATGGTTTTCAAGGAGGGCCTGTGCTCTGGCCTCTCGGTGCCGGGGCACATTACCGGCAATCACTTACTCTAAATAAGCACACGAAGAGCTGATTAAAGCAGAGATAATGAGAGAAAAAAAACTCAGATGGATGTCTGAGAGCGAGAGAGTTAAACTACATGAGTGATTATGAGGATTGCGAGGAAAGAAACATTGCGCCTTCGTTAGTGGTCGCTCACTTATCCAGGAATCGAAATGAAGCAGGTAGAGTCTGGTGGGACGAAAGAGGTGTCGTCCCAATTTATTTGACAGCGCCTCGGCTGAGTCACCGGCATTTTAAACTTGCCTTTTATCTTTAGATCCGTCCTTTCCACAAAAGGATGCCATCGCTCAGCGACCCCCTTGAATAAGATAAGCAAGGAAGATCAGAGTCAGATGAGCAGAGCAGAGGAGAGGAGAGGATGAAAGGATTAAAGGAGGGAAAGTGTTAGATCTATCTGTATAGGAAAGGTGCTGTCATTACACGACGACCCCTGTTAGGAATATTCAGTGTGAAGAAGCTTTTACACCGCAGGGCCGTACAGGTCTAGCTTTGATTGGAAGGTATGAGATATAACACACTTTAACAAGCATTCCGTATATGAGACTGTTTTTGCATGCACATACTTGCACACCAGCCATATCTCCACAGAGTTATGCTCATATGTAAATATATTAACTTGTGAGAAAATATGCTTTGATCGACACATACTCCAGCTGTGGATGATCTTTTAATAGTCAGCATCAGCGGACACAGAGTCTGATTTTATTTTGATTGTTAGCCACGCTAGCAGGGCAGCTCTATGGATGGCAGTCTCAGTCTGTCAGTCAGTCCTCCACTTTGATCTAGACTGAAATATGTCAGCTATTGGATGGATTACTGTTATGAAACAATCTGAACCCAATTGTTTTGTGGTTCGTATCCTTTCATCTACTGGCTTGACCTGAGTGAGTTGACTCTGAAAGCAGTGGCGAGCACTCGGAGACTCTGTGACACAAAGCAGGGTTCAGTTCAAAATGTCCTAAAGTTTTAATGAGACACACAAGGATATACATATTTTCTATCAATCACTCCAGTCACATAGATGAAGTGAGAGTAGTAAGATAATAATGAGCACAGGAGCATTGGTTCAAGGTTTGTTCAAACAGATAAATCTTCAGGGAGAAAATCTGTGTTACAATTTACAGTATGATACAAATTAAAACAGATGAGAGAGGCTTTGTTCAGAGTTCTCACAGAATGTAACATATTCACCACCATAATTACCATTAGATTGCATGCAGACATTTATGGTACACTGAGGATGAAACCTCCAGACTTTCGTGATCCCCTGACTTTACATGTAGTGCCAGGTTAGCATGTGTTTTTTTTGTAAAATGTCTTCATTAGTTGGATTACCATATCTGGTGCAGATATCCATGTCTTTGGTGATCCCAAAGACAGGTCAAATTTGTCAAATATTCTAGGAAATATCTCATCATCTACTGGATGGATGGGCAAACAATTCTGTACAGACATTCATGGTTCCCAGAAGATGAATCACACAGACTCTGATGATCCTCTGACTTTTCCTCTAGCGCCACCATGAGGTGATCAGGGTAAACAAAGAGTTTTTGTTTTTCACAGTACAGCCACCTCCATGCAATATATACAGTATACACAAAGGGACCGAATAAAAGGGGGACAATAAGGAAAAATATAATGGCTGCATACCAGTTTTACCTGTTGTCTGCACTCACTTCACTTTTTGTTTAGATTTGTTTAAAAGCCTGTCTTACTTCATATACAGTCCATCTGTTGTCAGCCTGTAATGTTAGCAGAAATGACTTTTGTTGTCACAATTTTATGGGCTCAGCCACATGCATCCTGCTCTAATCCCGCCTGCTGCTGTATAACTGTGTGTGTGGGTGGAATTGAGCTAGGCAAGGGGTTATGAGAGGTTATATGCATGTGTGTGAATTTTTGCTTGAGTGTTTTTATTGTTCATCTGCAGATTGTGTGTGTGTGTGTGTTTTGTGTGTGTGTGCATCCTGCTGCTACACCAAGTACATCTTTCCATCTTCTTGTAAGGACTGAAATACTACATGTTCCTTTGACCACTTTAATGCGTCACTGACTCGCTGTTTTAATAAATAACGAATACTTCATGTTCTCAATATTTCTGCCACTGCATTAATGCATTTATTTACTTTAAACAATGGCATCATCTACACCAACCTTTAAACAAACTACTTTATTGTTGACGGAGCTCAAGACTGAAATACCTTGACTACTGGTGGACGTATTTCCATAAAGTTTGCTTCATGACATTCATGTACACCTCTGGATTAATTGTGATAACCTTAGTTATGTTGCATATGTTAGCATGCTAAACTAAGATTACCTGGGGAAAACAATTTACCTGCTAAACATCAGCATGTTAGTGTGCTAAGGTTAGCATTTAGCTCATGTACAGCCTCACAGTGGTATAGTTATGGTGTTGTTCATTTTGTCCAATAAAACTGCACAGTGTGTAGGATTCAGTAAGCCTACATTAAAATCGTTAAGCACTTTGTTTGGCAGCAGAATAGCCCTGCCAGTACAAAATATAACCTGCATCACCGTTTTTTTAATTTTTATTTTGTATCGTATGCTGTGGCATTTTGGATGACCTCTGTAGAGAGGAATGTTACTGTGGATCTGTGGCAGAGAGGTTTGGAAAGGATTTAGAGAACCTTTTTTTCATCTTCAACATAGTTGCAATCAACATCAGAACGTTTGCGTTATAAGGTAAACCCGTAAAACACCACAGAAAAAAACAATTTGTTGTGTTGGGGGATTAGTGTCTGTGCCCAAAGGCCCAGTGGCAAACTTTTTCAGTAACATTCACTTTATCCTTAAAAAGTTCAAAATGAAAAAAAAGTAACATGATGACTTGACTGATTGAATCATATGCTACACCCTTACAGTACTGTAAATTCTTGGATTATTAGCGGACATGCTACTGAGGGCCATAATTTGGGTGATTCGCTGTTTTACTCATTATGAATTTAGCTCCAAACTAACTTAATTGTTTTAGTGCACATAACACACACCAATATTCCTTGTGTGTGACACCTACTCTTGATTCGTGCCATAAACCAGATTTTAATTTGCAGGGCAAACCTGACGTCGTCATGGGAGCAGCATAATGTGCCCTGAGAGGACAGCAGTCCTATAGAAAACATCATTCTCTATCCCCGTGTTCAAGGGTATGGCCTTTGTGAGCCAGTTGGGCCTAATGGAGTTATTGCATTGCTCTGATTTTCTCTGCAGTTGAAGAATAAAATGGCTCAAAAGCTGCTTTATTTACCTGCACAAAACAAGTGTTGTTAGCAGTTTAAATACCTCCTCCTTTTGTGAGTGTAGATCATGAAATGAAAAATAAAGATTTATGCACTACTAGCTGCTGATTCCATCATTTATAGAGAGACCTTATTGAGACGTCAATTGCACTTATCACAATAAACAGAAATATATATATATATATATATATATATATATATATATATATATATATATATATATATATATATATATATATATATATATATATATATATATATATAAAGAGACCGAATAAAAGGTGCACAGTAATGAAAAATACAATGGCTGCATACCAGTTTTGTAACTTTTGTCTGCACTTCACTTTTTGTTTAGATTTGTCTAAAAGCCTGTCTTTCTTGTCCATCTGTTGTCGGCCTGTTATGTTAGCAAAAATGACTTCTATTGTCACGTTTTATGCTAAAATGACAACGGATTAGGTTTTCTTTAATTTTTTTTGCACTTACTGTATAAAGATTTCTGGCATTGCCACCATGGTAGCTGCATATCTCTACAGAGTCGAGTGTGTAATAATTAAACTTTTAGTGAATAATTAGTAACAGATGACAAAGAAAAACACTAACTATATCCTTTTAAAATAATTTATAGTAAAAGAAATACATCTTAAGATAAATAATTATTTTTTGTCTTTAATTTCTTAATCAATAATAATTTAATACATAAAAATAGAATTGCAAAATGTAATTTCAAATCTAAATTTTTTTACATGTAGTAACAGTGTAGGATACACGTAGGGTACAGATTTGATCATTGGCAAATTATGAAAGATGTTTTATCAATATTAATGAAGTTATGAATATGGTTATTAATAACTTTATCAAATTGACAAACAATCAAAACCGGGCACCACCCTGCAAGTCAGGGACCAATAATCAAACTGTGGAACAGTCTCATTTCTGTGGTAATCCTTTAAAAAGGAAACAAAGGAAGGGGTGATTTCGAGCACGGACCTGTTCAGCCAGCAATTATTACAATAAGTACACAAATAATCACAAGCAACTGCTATTTAAGTATAATAAGATTTATTAACGTCACAATTATCAGTAGCTAATCAATAATCCTCCAATAACAAACTTATATACCTTTTACAATATCACAACCAAAAACAAAGCAAAAACAAAAGCAGCCTGTGTCATGGACACGTCTGTGTCTGTCTGTGAGACACTGTGTGTGTGTGTGTGTGTGTGTGTGTGTGTGTGTGTGTGTGTGTGTGTGTGTGTGTGTGTGTGTGTGTGTGTGTGTGTGTGTGTGTGTGAGTGAGTGAAAGTGGAGGGGGCGGTGTCGAAATGTAGTTCTAACACAAAAACAACTACCAAAATGGCTACTCCTGTGAGCTGCACAAAACTATTTAGCCTCAAGAGGGCGGTAGTGGTGCTGGGTGCACGAGGAGGGGCTGAAGAGGCCAAGGGGTGGTTGCTGGAAAACACGCACGCTTAGCCTAGCCCGTATGCTAGGTCATGTGTTAGCTCTGTACAAACGTCAGCCAACTCCACGTGGTTAAGCTAGCAGCGTTAGCTCGGGAGCTCCGTGGCTAGCTTGTGTGTGGGGGTGTGTGTGTGTATAATTAGTAAAAGAAGAAAGTTTAAAGGAAGAGGCACTCTGATCTTAGTTATCGATAATGGCCAGCCCCCCTCAGCCACTCAGGTCTGGACCACACGTGTAGTTGGGACAGACTCTGAGACTTTTGACTTACTGAGGGAAACTTTGGTCATTATAACCACTCCAGTGGCTAACAGCTGATTTCCGCGATTATCTCGCAGACAGTAACTAAACTCCGTGAAAGGAGTGATTTAGCAGGTAGCGATTACAGTTTACCAAGCTACTCAACACAACATAATCAACAGTATCGTGATCACTGATACATTCACAGAAACAGATTAATAATCACATATTGATCAGTACATGATTAAATCAGATCACCTTAATGGCAACAAGTGGTAGCGAACCCTTTGCTCATTAATAAACAAACCAAACCCACTAGTTATAATGTCTGCCCAGAACTGTGTAAGCCTCTTACTGTATATGTGTTGTTTGTAGTTAATCTCTCGCCAGAGTTTAATGATCCGTTTCGTCCAGAGCAGTGGACGACACGCAATCCAGGTCGACAACGCAAGAAAACGGAACGTAGTCCTTTTCTTGAATCCGGGCTGATTAAACCCGCTGCAGATAGAGGAAATACTGGGCCAGTATTCCTGGGATCCCCTTTGTATATCAGAAAGATATAAAATGTCCCAGCTCAATCTCGACCAGCGAGGTGACGCTGGTTAAGCTAGTCCGGACTACTGCACCTCCTGTCAGTAAAATGAATTACCGTGGAAAGCATTGAAAGACAAACTTTAAGCTTTTATCCTTCCTCCGCCTCCTAGTGGCGGGGTGGTGCATTCAAAGGCCCGACGGCCAATGGGAAAACTGCAACTTTGTCACAAGTGTGAAGCAGTTCTTTGTCTCACCACCAGTCTGCCTTGTTCTCCTCGTGTTGAAGGTAGATTCTCCATTTTGCGACTCCGCTTCCAAGTGGCAGCCTGTAGGAGTTTGGTGAAACCGGCTTTGGGATTCACATGTAGGCCAAGATCCTTTGTCTTGCCTTCCCTGTGTCCTTTGTCTCTGCAGTCAGCTCAATCTGAGCCATTTTTGGTTAAAATCAGTGTTTAACCCCCTGCTTGGTCCCAACAACAGGTTCAACAAGATCATATTCCATCTCACAGTTTATTTTCATACTTTAACATTTGCAGTTTTGAGATTTCATTCGATTAAATAATTAGTAATTACATCTAATGTGGTCAAACCAGCAGAGCATGTCGGTACGTTGGGCTCACAGCTGGCTCAACATGATTGGATGTTGGAATAACAAAAAGTAGCATTTCAAATCTGTTTTGTCCAAAATAGGTGAATGTCCAATTCCATTTTAAAATTCAATGATTCATTTATTATTTACAGAATAAAAACTAAAACAGATGTTCGATACATGAATATATTGTATAATATAAAATGCTATTTTAAATGTGCCAATTCATTAATTCAATTAAAGACTGACTTACAAGTCCATAATTAGTGGCACACTCTGGACTCCATATGTACCTGCTTGTCCCCAGTATGTGAACTTCCACAACCTGCAGCCATACTCCAGGAGTAAGTGTCTGGTAACCAATAGGCAGGATTATCAGTAGGATAATGTCTGTTTGCCTGCTGCATTAATTAAAATGTTAAAGAAGTCAAACACCTCAAGGGAGTTTGTGAGCTATACGAAACAACCCATGATTAAATTGTCTTTGGGTCTGATAGTGGTATCTGTTTCTACAGGTTTATCACTGCTCACAGAGAGAAGGGAGATGGGGTGGGGGGAGGGGGGATTAATGTGCTCATTATAGGGAGGATTCGGTTTATTACAGTTTTGACGCTGATGCATGTAATCCAGCATGTTGGTAATAAAGCTACAGCCACCCTGATTGGCTGTTTTTAATTGCTCTGACAGAACAGAGCAAATACAATAGTCTTGTCCTAAAGCTTGGTGCCGTGTGACAGTCCATATCCAGCATCTATAAACATTTAGCTACGAATTAAATGTCTTTACTGCTGACAAAAAGACAATTGATGGGATTAGTTTCAGAAAAGTTTTGGGCAGTTATGGAATGAATGGGGTCAATTTATGGTCAGAGTTTTAGTTAAAAGGAGGGATAAAGAACATTGTATGGGCTGGTTGTTGGTGAACAAGCTGCTAGTCCATTAGTTTGACGTGTTTATCTCTCCTCAATTAATTTAGCTGTCGGAGTTACAGAATGCTGTGAATAATGCTGTAGTTTATTGGCAACATCATAAACTTTTTTAAGGGAAATACCCCTAAAATGTGGACCTTAATTCAAAAATATCACTTTTATGATATCATTTTCTCATCTAAGAAAAACAAAACATTGACAGTGGCTGCAAAGAAATGCTAAGTCAAAAAATATTAATGCAGTAATGAAGAGAAAGTGCTGCTGCAGCATGCCACATCTGGCAATGGTCTGATGGTGTAGTTTAACAGCAGGATGATAACAGGAGTGACTGTGGTGAAGGGGAGGGCAGGCAGTAGTTTATCAAGGGTTGAGAGGGAACAGCAGCGGCGATACAGAGGTGGTGGTGAGATCTGGGGGACAGAGGAAACAGGAGGTGTAAATGTACTACAGGAGCATAAAGGCGGAGGAGGAGGAGGAGGTGAGGGAGCGTTTTGAGATAACAGCGTGATGGTGGTACGGCGGGAGCAGGAGAAGAGTTTATCTGAGCCGCTGAATGTCCTCCATTGTTGAGGCCTCCACACAGATGTGCTTCAGAGGACAGAGGGAGGGGAGAGGGAGGGAGGGGGGGGGGATAGGGGAGGAATTTGACAATCTGCAACGCTATCTCTGAATCTTCCACAGCAGCTCCTACCAGCCGACAGCCCTCCTCCTCTTCTTTCCTTCACTCTCTTGGAGTCTGTGAAGCCATTTGAAGTGTCACTCAGTTGACGCAGTTAGAAGATAAAAGCAGCAGATAATGCAAAGTAGAAACTGAGGGTGCTCAGAGAGGTTAGTATGTATCTGTATTTTTGAGACAGCTACATATTTCTCATAAGTCATCCTTTTATAAAGGTTTTATAAGTTGTAAATACTGTATCTTTATTCATGTCAAATCATTAATTACTGCTGTTATAGCTCTGATTTTGGGTCCTTTCATTAGAGCATAAACACACCATGAGACTTTTCAAGAACTGCATCACCACAGAACCATACTGTTACAAATTTAATTTGATTTAAATATGTTGGAGCTAGTTGTTTCTGTTCAAAATCAGATGACAATCATTGAAAAAAATAAGCATTGGCGTAGGTTTGAGCATCAGGAAACAAAACAATGTTATAGAACAAAAGAAAACTTTCATTACTAAAAACTGACTGGAAGAGGATATGACAAATCTCATTGAAAACCAACTGCCAGCTGAGCCCCTGTCCTATAATAAGTAACTTATTTTGTTCAGTTGCTATGGACACGGACGGCACAGAGTGGGGCAGTGGTAAGAGACAGAGGAGGTTGGTGGGAATGTGAATCTGTGTATGCGGATAAAGGCCTGTTACTGTGACAATGCGGTCACTGCTCTGGTAATAGGCAGGCTGGCTGGCAGGTAACAAACAGCAAACACAAAGCACAGTGTCAGTCACAGGGAAGACGCATTGAAAAGGGAAAGAAGAAAAGTATTTTCCCAGAACCGTAATCCAAAAAAAAAAAAATATCTTTCTTCTATTCAAAAAGTACAGGAATTTGACTTTGAGTCATGAGAGCAGTGACACCGAGCTTAAATCACAGTAGTAGGAAAAGGAGAAAAAGGAAAGTCACAGACAGGCTAGACACTAGATAATACAGTACAAAAAAGGACAACCTGGTTTCTGCTATCATACATATTGGTAATAATAGCATTGTACTCCTCCTGTTATTTTGAACAAACCCCCAAGTCTTACTTAGAAAAGATAACAATGTAATATTTAATTATCATTGTAGATTAAACAGATACTTTAATATTGAAGGGTACATGGTAGCGGTGTTAGCAGTGTTTTATACTTTAAGTTTCTTAAAGTGTTGCTAATATATATTTTTTATAGAAGTAGAGAATGTTTTATTTTATAAAACATTTTTGTCGACTAACGACTTTTGCCAAATGCAGGCAAATTATGCTGGTGTCATGCAATAAAGTGCTGAAAGACCTCTCCACAAAGTCCTTTCTCCACTACACAAAACAGTTTTCCTGTGCAATGAGAGATTATCATCATTGATTCGTACACTTTCGGTTTTTACCTGCAAAATGTTTACAACCTTTCTGATCGTCTGCACGCCCATGGTTCTTCCCTTGTGGGACTTTGGTTTAGTGTTGTTGCTGTGTTTGCAAATCTCAGCAATTACTTAAGTGAGTACAAAATTAGGACCAAAATAGCAATAAACTGGAATTTTTCTTTTAAAGAGTTGTATATAAATATATAAGGGATACTTTAGCTAAGGCATCCACAGCAATTATGAGCACCCATTTTTTCTGTTACATAATCCCTCTTTTCTTTTGGTCCCTGTCAACTGCAATATCTTTCATGTTTTTTTAATTATCACAGGCTAACTATGTCTGTCACCCCCTGAGAAATAATACATTTGCAGCCTATGCTTTGTACCTTGAGCAATTAATATAATGAACAAATAGCACTTAACGTCCCCATGCCAGGAGATTTCATTATGTTGTATCAACTACCGCACGTATACTGATATATAGCTGATGATTTGTTTTGCAAGTTGTGTTTACTTTTATTGTGTTATGTCTATTGTTTTTACTTATTCTCTATTATATTCTGAGCTTTTTGCCCCTTCACTCTGCACAGGATACTGTGTGGTTACAGCTGGGGAGAAACTACAGTATAGTGAGCAGGAGAGCAGAGGGAAATGCTTGAAATAAATTGAACCATCTAAAGAGGTAGGTGTCCCAGAGTGTTATACTGCAGGGATGATAGCGCCTATTCTCTCTATTATAAATACGAAGTGCTGCTGAGGGGATAAAGAGAAATGAGCGAGCCTAATGGCACATTGAGAAAGTGTTCTTGTTAACTAACATCCAGCTTGAACAAAACTGTGTGTGTGTGTGTGTGTGTGTGTGTGTGTGTGTGTGTGTGTGTGTGTGTGTGTGTGTGTGTGTGTGTGTGTGTGTTGTGTGTGTATGTATGTATGTATGTATATATATATATATATACATACATATATACATACATACATATATACATACACACACACACACATATTCATTATTTTCTCAATATGTCATAAGGCTCGCTCATTTCTCTTTATCCCGTCATGGCAAGATTCAGTTTTTTACTGGTGGTCCATGTAGTGTGACCAAATGCTCAAGAAGACAATTTGCCCCTTGTGTTCAAAATGGAGGCATTGTTCCTGAACTATCCACTGTGATTTAAATGTAAACCAGGAAGCGCTGGCGTTTCCTTGGTCCTGTGAGCACAGTTGTTCCGTTTACACGCTGTGTCCTCAGCGGAGGATTAGCTGTACAATAACAGACTCTGTGTGTCACACGCACACACGCACACACACATACTGACATAGGCATATCCCATAATGAGAGGAAAAGGACAGACGAAGTGTTACCACCTGTTAAAGATAATTTCCAGTCAGTCTCACTCTCCCATCAGCCCCTCTTCCTTCTCTCTCTTCACATGGAGATAAACAACTATTACCAAGTCACTTTGACACTTTGATAGACTGCCGCCTCTTCTGCTGGGCCATCAACTCTGACCTCCTGACAGCACGGCTACTGTTGAACTAACCACACAAGCAGGCATGCAGTGGCATACAGGACATATGCTGACAATTGGATAACATGTTGCTTACACCCTCACAGCTGCAAAGCCTTGGTGTGTATATTAAGCCATGTAAAGTATTGTGCTTATGTCTGTGCATGAGCATGAATATATATACACAACTGTGTGTGTGTTGTGTCAGTGGCACATGTTTTTTAGCCTTGTTGCCGCAGCTATCCAAAACAGATTTAGCAGCTGCCTTTGACTCATTTCGGTCAGTGGAAGCATGTGAGAGGAGATCATTTGCAGCACACACACATAGACACACACTGACCACACACACTGACTTAGTTAGAGTTAAAAAGAGAAGAAATAGAGAAAGATATGGAACAAAGAGAGGAGAGGAGCAGATTGGGTGCCAGAGCAGAGAGGAACTGGTCTCGCTAAGCCACACCGCTTGGCTCTTTAAGGGATGGGGAAATGAATATGAGTCTGCCACGTAATCAGCTTATCCTGGGACCTTGCTCAGCGCCTCGCTTACGCAACGCTCACAGCATCTGAGAGCCTTTCATTTAGTTTTCATTTAGCAGGCTGAGAGACTGATATGCCACATCCACTGGCTGGCTCACCACAGCTGGGCTCAGCCACATACATCCTGCTCTAATCCCGCCTGCTGCTGTATAACTGTGTGTGTGGGTGGAATTGAGCTAGGCAAGGGGTTATGAAAGGTTATATGCATGTGTGTGAATTTTTGCTTGAGTGTTTTTATTGTTCATCTGCAGATTGTGTGTGTGTGTGTGTGTGTGTGTGTGTGTGTGTGTGTGTGTGTGTGTGTGTGTGCTGCATCCTGCTGCTACACCAAGTACATCTTTCCATCTTCTTGTAAGGACTGAAATACTACATGTTCCTTTGACCGCTTTAGTGCATCAATGACTCGCTGTTTTAATAAATAACGAATATGTCATGTTCTCAATATTTCTGCCATTGTATTAATCAGTGTTGTGCCTGAACGCGTTCATTGAACGGTAGTTCATGAACTCGTTCATATTTTGGGTGAACATGAACTGAACGTACTGTATTACTGCCTGATGAACGTTACTGTGAACTCGTTCATTCTGGTGTCTGTGAACGGCACGCTCTCTCAGTTTAACTTCCTTCAATAGGGTGCCAGATTTCTATAGAGCCTTCCAGGCGAAAACCTGGCTAAAACACCCCGTAAACAGGCCTTAATATGTAGTGGAAAAAACACCCAATATGGCAACACCAGCCACCAGCGTCGCACCGCCGCATGCGTCATCAAAACAAAAAGTAGCATGGAGGCGACAGCAGCATGGAGGCGTCGTATGATCATTTAAACAAGTTTTATGACAAGGTCGGTGAAGATGGGGAAAAATCTTATATTTCTGTGCAAACTTTGCCCGTCGGCTTTCAAAAAGAAAATCCGCACTTCAGTCACATTCACAGCAAACCTGAAACGGCACATTGAACTGAGGCAACATATGGAAAAAAAGAACTATGAACTAGTTCATTTTTGGAACTGTGAACTTAGTTCAAAGTGTTGAAGTATGAACTATGAACTGAACTAGTTCATTTTAAAATTTGTGAACTGAACTTTGAACTAGTTCATGTAGAAAGTGAACTTTCCCAACACTGGCATTAATGCATTTGTTTACTTTAAACAACTGCTTAAATGTTAGTTTATTATACACAGCAGCAGTCAGATTTCCCCAACGTTTTTATATTTTCATAAGACATTGTATTGCTGAATGTAGAGTCTTGTTACACCTTATTTAGAAGTGGTTGGCACTGACTTTGTCACTCCCCACCTATCACTTTTTTTTGGCAGGAGTAAAAAGCTACTCTCTTGGGATCCGATTTATTCTTAGCTCCAGGTGCCTTTTTCACTTTATTTTTTAATGAATTAAATATTGCAGATACACGGTTTGCTTCTTAACCCACTGAGCAACAAATTATGCTTTGCTTCAGCTGCTTTTATAAAACTACTTAAAACCCATCTTTTTCAGAAGTCCAAATGAGCGCTTTTTTTCTCTCCATCTTTTACAAAAACTTTTTCGGCATTCGTCATTTCTATGGCGAACAGCGGAAGTAAATCCGCACAGTTACAGCAGAGCAAAGGCGCGTGTCTGGATAACTGACTTAACACCTCTAGTTTCTTTTCCACCTACTAGTCTGTGTACTGAGTTTTAAAAGTTACAGTAATAATTTTAACTTTAGAAGAAAATGCATGACATTTAAAATTATGCAACTATTTTAAAGCACAGTGTGTGCAGTATGTGTGAGGCCTCTAAGATACAGTAGTAAAAACAAAGCTGTTTCTGCTGGGCACAGGCCTTATAACAAGTCTTGAATGAGAAAGCCACTTTTGTAGTAAATGCTGGAATGGATAGGCAGCATGCTGACGGGGGTGGGGGGGAAAGTACCTCTCACCTGTATTTCTCCAGTTAAAATGTCTGAGTACACGTGCTTGTTCTTAGCAATACCTTGATTCATCATTTAATGCAAGCTGCCTCATACAACCACTGTGTTGTCGACTGGCGCAAGTCAAAGATAGTGTTTTGTTTGGTGGCAATACTGTGTATCTTTTGACATCACTCTCATCCCTCATACAAATGAAGAGTTGAATTGATAAAGCAATAAAACACACCTTTGCTCACTGAAAAACAATCAAATGATTTTCTGGTACAGTCTTACTTGGTCTGGTATGACCAGTAGCTTATGATGTTTAATGTTAGCTAATGTTAGCTAACATAAGATAGACATTGCTGTGAAACTGACTAAACCTTAATTTTCACTTGGTGGCTACTGTTCAGCTAAAATGACAGTCTCCCTTTTACATATTGGTGACAAAGATGAACTGGCCAATGTTTTTAATCACTATACTGCCACCCTGTCTCCAAGAAATTATGTTTATATAGCACTACATTGTTTTCCCAATTAGGACCAACTTACTCACTGCATCCAGACTCCTGTGTGTGGTTAGATTCAGGCAACCTGCTTTCAAGGTTAAGTTTAGAGAAAGATCATAGTATTGGTTAAGTGTTAATACACGTTTCCCAAGTCACTGTGAACGTTTTCTATATTAAACCATGATCGTTCCCTAACCAAGAGCTCGAAGTGCCTCAACATTACCGTGTGTGTGTGTGTGTGTGTGTGTGTGTGTGTGTGTGTGTGTGTGTGTGTGTGTGTGTGTGTGTGTGTGTGTGTGTGTGTGTGTGTGTGTGTGTGTGTGTGTGTGTGTGTGTGTATATATATATATATATATATATATATATATATATATGTGTGTGTATATATATATATGTGTGTTTATATATATATGTATATATGTGTGTATATATATATGTGTGTATATATATATGTGTATATATATGTGTGTGTATATATATATATATATATATATATATATATATATATATATATATATATATATATATATATATATATATGTATGTGTGTGTATATATATATATATATATATATATATATATATATACACAGTATCTCACAAAAGTGAATACACCCCTCTTTTTGTAAATATTTCATTATATCTTTTCATGGGACAACACTGACGAAATCATACTTTGCTACAGTGTAAAGTAGTAAGTGTACAGCTTGTAAAACAGTGTAAATGTGCTGTCCCCTCAAAATACCTCAACACACAGCCATTAATGTCTAAACCGCTGGCAACAAAAGTGAGTACACCCCTAAGTGAAAATGTCCAAATTGGGTCCAAAGTGTCAGTATTTTGTGTGGCCACCATTATTTTCCAGCACTGCCTTAACCCTCTTGGGCATGGAGTTCACCAGAGCTTCACAGGTTGCCACTGGAATCCTCTTCCAGGACAACATCACGGAGATGGTTAATGTTAGAGACCTGGCGCCCCTCCTCCTTCCGTTTGAGGATGCCCCACAGATGCTTAATAGGGTTTAGGTCTGGAGACACGATTGGCCAGTCCATCACCTTTACCCTCAGCTTCTTTAGCAAGGCAGTGGTCGTCTTGGAGGTGTGTTTGGGGTCGTTATCATGTTAGAATACTGCCCTGCGGCCCAGTCTCCAAAGGGAGGGGATCATGCTCTGCTTCAGTATGTCACAGTACATGTTGGCATTCATGGTTCCCTCAAGGAACTGTAGCTCCCCAGTGCCGGCAGCACTCATGCAGCCCCAGACCATGACAATCCCACCACCATGCTTGACTGTATGCAAGACACACTTGTCTTTGTACTCATCACCTGGATGCCGCCACACATGCTTGATACCATCTGAACCAAATAAGTTTATCTTGGTCTCATCAGACCACAGGACATCACATTTACACTGTTATACAAGCTGTACACTTACTACTTTACATTGTAGCAACGTGTCATTTCTTCAGTGTTGTCCCATGAAAAGATATAATGAAATATTTACTAAAATGTGAGGGGTGTACTCATAAAATATATATATATATATATATATATATATATATATATATATATATATATATATATATTGTATGTTCAGCATTAACATTTTTGTGACTTGCCAGATATTTTAAATACCTACATTTTCCTAATTATGTTAATGGAAAATGAATGCAAAATGAAATTACTGGGGACAGGGTTGTCATCTGTATGGAGGATTTGAAGAAATGCGTAATAAGTTAATTTACTTTTTACTTGCAACATATATTGCAACTGATCGTTTTTACATCTCTTGCCTGACAATACAAGCTCAAGCAATTAATGTAATCACTTCAATCATTCTTCTGTAATGTCCATATAAGGGTCTATGATAATTTAACTGCTAAAAATAATAACTTGAAATAACTTATTCACCCCACTTCTAAATACAGAGGGTTTTTTTTTGTATTTTGAAAGTTACAGATTTTTTAATGAGTAGATTAAACTGCTAAGGGACCCCTGGACTAAAAATAGCTGTTCCTAAAATTCGTACTCCAGCCTTGTTTTTTGCCTTTAAGTTATGAAAGAGAAATGTTTAACCACTTTCTCTACACAGAAAGGACATATGATTGCAGCAACCATGCTTCTCTAACAACTGTATTAGACCAAACACTTTGGGGTACACCTACACCAGCATGTAATGTATCTGAAATTTGAGATGCTTTAATGCATTCTATGAGTTATTTTGGGATGTGCATGATGAAGTTAAATTTTCTTGGTGCACCCACTTTCCCTCAACCCACCTCATCTACTTCTACTTAAAGTTACATTTAGCCACATTTCCTAGAATAAGTGTTGAGAGTCCCTAGAGACAGGGTGTAATCTCACTGCTTTAAATGAAACGTGGGCACATGTATAGCCAGCTCCGCTGCCACTAAAGTATGACGTACTTCGTCTTTAAAAAAAAACGAGTGTAAAGCATTTGCTCTTTGATTGAGGAACTAAAACACTTCTACAGTATTTTAGATAGACGAACAGTAAATGCAGTACTTTGTTCAACAGTAGCATATTATAATGCAGCTGCAATGAAGAATTGTCAACTTGTCAGCAAAAGAATACACCAAAAACACTCCAGTGGACCAATAAATGTAGGGGCAATACTGCTAAAAGGACTCAAAGTACCTTTAGTGGAGAAAACGGGGGCGTAATCTGTCAGTATTGGAAAATCAGCAGAAATTAGTAGACAGAAAAGGAAAGGGAATTTTGATGACATCCTGTATTGTCACCTGTAAAGTCCAAAAATAACCACACAGATTTGATTTAGCTGATGTCAGACTTCATTAGTCTCGTCTATTTTAATTTGATCCAAAGAGCGATCACATCCATCCTCATTAGAAAGCGTCTCTGTGTGACATAACACATGTCACAAAAATGCTGCCCTAGCCCTGCCTGTCACACAGCACTGATTACAAAATACTCCACAGTCCACAGAGATCTGTGTCTTTGTAAACCTGTGTGTGTGTGTGTGTGTGTGTGTGTGTGTGTGTGTGTGTGTGTGTGTGTGTGTGTGTGTGTGTGTGTCTGTGTGTGTGTGTGTGTGTGTGTGTGTGTCTGTGTCTTGATTAATGTGTATCCCATCCTTGCATACAGTCATGAATACCAGCGACTCTCAATTACACACTTGAAGTCTTCCCTATTACTCCATGTGAAAACACAGCTGTACTTGTGAAAGTACGTCGATAGATCACGAAAACCGGTGTTCAGTCTGATGACACCTCCTCTACCACAAAAACATTATCACACTTCTCTTCCAGTAAATGAAACTATAGCATTTGCCATAGGAGGTATATTGCACGTAGTGTATATAGCTTACGGAACTTTCCCCTTAGATAGTAATCTCACTCTGTACACACCAAGTGCTGACACAAAACACAGATGAAAGAGGATTCATTTGAGTGGAATCTCCCTTTTAAACTAGAGGCAGAAACCCAGACTCATCCTCCATCCTTCGCTCAAGTGTGTCTGAATCACACCCTCATGGTATGTTGATTGGATGTAATACAAAACCTGAGAGCTTTATTAGGGTCTGTTGGGTGTGCAGCCCAGACAAGAAGTGTTTCAAGTGATGGCGCACCCACTCTCTTGTCTAGAGGAGAAACAAAGGCGCCTTTCTGCTCCCTGGGCACTTTTCCCCACTCTGGTAACAATAGAACCACGCTCCACGTCTGTGTGTATATATATTAGGCCTGTCTCTCAGCAGTAAGCCAGCTGGTTGAAATGCATAAGGTAGTCTGAATAAGAGAAAAATAGAGAGCAGGTATGTTTACCAAAGGAGCTGAACTTAAATTATACAGACAAATAAATCTGCAGTCCTATTTTTTTGGTTTGTATTATGATCCTGCTGGTTTGTTTGTGCATTAATACTGGAATGAAGGTTAAAGTGCATTGCTATCGGCGTTCTAAAACCAGGGGTCTCTTCGAAAGCAAACAGGTGGAAGGTTGTGTTTGTTTGAAAGATCAAAGTACCTCTGGCAGATTTTTCCAATACCAGGAGGAGTCATAGTTAAAAAATATGCATGTACTTTTTCATTTTACTTATCCATAAATCTGCACTAAAAATACCCATCTTATCAAGTTTTGTTTTTCTGTTATCGAGCCATTAAATTCTGATGTTCATGAAATCAGTGCCATTTTTCAAATACTGTTTATGATTGCCATTTTATTCAGCAATAGCCATTCAGTGTGTTTACATTCAGTTGTTTCCCTGTCTATATAATGTTAGTGGCAGAGTCTGCCATTCCAGCAGGATTACAACAGTCTTTCTTTTTATTTTTCTTTCTTCATCATCATCGCTGAAATATCTGAAAGTAGAGTGTGAGTGCATGAACTGATTTACGTTGACTCATCACTTATTACCCTACCCACCTTTCTGAATACAGGTGCACAGAGATCACTTTTTCTGCATAAAGGTTATCAACTAAAATCAAGAATTAAAAATGTGTCGACTTAACTTGGAAAAAGACAGAGTAAGGCATAATTACTGAACTATAATTAAAACTTTACGAAAAACATTTTTTTTAACAAGTTTTCACTGGAAACAGGTTACAAGTTTCTTATTACTGAGATATTTTAAAAAAAAAAAGTGGATTAGAATAGTAGACAACAATTTCTTGATTGAAGTTAAAAGATTTTTGCAGTTAGGAACAATCAAAATAAACAGAATTTTGTTTCTGGAAAAGTTTTACTATTTTCCCTGTGAAACCACATTTATCCCAACACATCATTTGAAGCCATCTGGGCAGAGTGCAATACTTTTAAGAGGTAAGGTTGTCCTCGTATGTATAAATTGGACCAGTCAAGGGTGGGCGTCAAGAGCAAAAGCAAGGCTGTAGATGGAGATGAATATCAATCAGAAACCATGGAGATGGCGACAGAGAGCAGAGATGAAGGTGAAGAGGGATGGAAATAAAAAGAAACAAATTTCAGTACAAACACTACTATGTTCTATGACTACTATTTACCTGCTTATAAGTGTCAACATGCCATGCCAAAACTAAATGGGTGTACAGCCTCCCCATTTCATAACACTGTAAAAGCCTAATTTGGTGCTAATAGGCCACTGTCTGTTTTTACAAGCAGTTGCATGCAACCACTAGAACTTTACAAGGGAGTGGTTTTCTCCAAGTGCCTTTTGCAAGAAATGCAATTTTCTCTAAGTAGGGTATAGTTAGATGGGTGTGAGGGCGGTGGGGGTTAGGGTGAGATGACTTGGTGCTATGGCTCAGGGTGGAGTCAAGGTCCAAACATAACAACTTTAGCAATTTTGGACTGAACACTAACTGTAATCTGTAACTAGGCCCAGACAAAACATCTGAGAGCATAAACAAAGATTGAGCTCAGAATAGTCATTGCTTGAAGTGACTTTAGCACTACATGAAATTCTTCATTTCAGATACAACACTGGAAAACATTGTCCTGTGTGTTATTGTAGTACTTTTAGAAAACAGCAAGCCTAACAAAGTCAATAGTGACACAACAACTGTCATGCCCTATACCTAAAGGCAGAATGAGTAGGAGTTTCCAAAAAACAATGTATAGATCATAGACTCGTACAAAAATAATCCCTCTTAATCCTCATTTATGACGCACTAGAAGTGTGTAATGGTGTCTGTATCTGCATAGACCCTGCCTTCTGCAAAATGAAAAGAAAACATAGGCCTATATTTTCTCTTTTCTTTCTATTTTTCTGTGTTTGGGAAGTTTCTGAGCATCAGCCTTTGGGCACTGGGTGTGTAGCCCCCAGCCACAGCAGGATGTGAGGGCTGGACTCTATAAGAATGTAAGGACCAAGTGCCAGATTGCAAGCATGCATCCACGAGGAAGCTATGAAAATTGCGGACACAGCGCAGAAAACCCCCGCAAATATAGCGAGGTGAAACGCTCAGCAGACAAAGCTTTCACCAAAGGAGAGGATGGAAATGAAAATGGTCAGGAGTGTCGTGCAGCGTAGCCAGATCGTCAAAGATAGGCAGACAGACTTCTTGAATTCCAAACAGTGCAGATTTATTTGCAGGGTGCCAAACAAGTATAAATAAATAAAAAACACACAATTTGAAAATATCAAAAGGAACTGGAGCCAAAAACATCTACTTGATAAACATGCTATTTTGGCAGCACGACTTCTCGTCTATAGGCCGTACCAAAACGTCAATACAGCACGTGTTTGTATCAGCTGCACCTTCTCTTTGTACACCTCAACACTCAAATCTTTCCTAAGCCCGTGTTATATCGCAGCAAAAGGCCACTGATTTTATAGGGCTCTCAATCAGCCCTGGACTGCACCACTCTCTTCCAGCGGTGAGTCTACCAAACATTTCTAACTTCACCAAAATCTGGACAAAGCTAGACCTAGTTTGCACTCATTTTACACAAATAAAGAAAATCTTATGAGGGACGTTGTCTCGCTTTGCCAGACCTTCCTCCACAGCGCTGCAGAGGAGGGTCTGGCTAGTCCACACAGCATTCCAGGATGGGAGAGAAAAGTGCTCTGGTTTATTGGCATTTCTTTAAACCAGTCACAATCGTCTTGGGTGGCGCTAGGCACCGGACAGAGCGATCCCGGTGCCTCTGCAAAATAGCCTTGGGAAGGAACTTGTTTTGGTGGAACATGTATAGGCTACATTTAAAAGTTGTTTTAGTCGTGCAACAGAAAACTCAGATTGGACAGATAGTCTAGCTAGCTGTCTGGATTTACCCTGCAGAGATGTGACGAGCAGTTAACCATGGTCCTCATAAATCCAGCAGAGTTTAAAATTCCAGCAAAAACGAAAGCATAAGGTAACGGACACCCGGCCAAAAAGAGTGACAACAGAGCAATCCCGGGAAGTGGAACGTCGTGGATATAGACTATGAGGGACGTAACTTCTATCAATTCATATTCACCCTTCAAATGAGTTAAACAAACCCATGGAAATTAACTACACACAGAAAAACCCCATGACTTGGTTCTGTCTCACAATGTCAGTGATGACGTAATAAATAACTGCTGGGCGGCTCTTCCCTAAACATTTCTGCACTGTGGCCCAAACAAAGGAATAAAGAAAAGGTGACTATGAAGAAACAACTTTTCAAATTAATAAATATACAGTAACTGACACTAAACTGTGGTTGTGTAGCTTTTTTTTTTTGCTGCAAACAGCTGCCTTCTGTGGCCGTAAATGACACTATGAGAGTGGTGTGAACCCAATCAGTGAAGTTGTGGGCTGGAAAACGCTCCTTCAGTCAGTCCGATTCTCAGGGTTTTTCCACTACCAGTAGACCCTATTACATTTAAGAGATCTCATATTAGTAGTACTGACTACTGCTGTTGTGGAAACAGCTGTAGTGCAAATTATTAATCACATGCTGCGCTATCACAACCAGTAGCTCCTTGTACTTTTGACAGTCCAGTCTGCTGCTGGAAGGATTATGATAAATCAGTCAATGTTCTGTATTTACAGTTTTCTATATATACATATACAGTAGGCACAAATAGATAATGGAACACTATTACTTTGCTCATCCATCCTCGGAGGCATACATCAAACATTATGAGTTGATAAAAAATGAAATTCATGACTCTAATGTTGTGCTTTGACTGCTTGGAGAACAACCCATGATTTGTTTTGTCTTTTATGTTCTGAGCTATTCTACTGCTAGCAAGAGGCTGACATCACAAGTGAGAGTTCTCTCGAACGCTGATCTTCTCTTTGAACAACTTGGCATCCTGATATAGATTCATGTGATGAGTATTAGACTTGCCTTTTACAACTCCGTTAGTGGAGGGCGGCAGGCGAAGAGACAAAGAGGGAAGCAGAGCATTAGAATATTATCTGATGTTCCTGTGAAATGAAAGAAGAAATATATTCGCTTTTTCATGGAGGTAGAGGAATAAAAGATTATTCACATTCTAACACCCACTCTTTCCCACACTACAAATGTGAATTACACTCAGTCGTTACCACTCGCTTTGGGTAATAAGAGAACCAGGGAGCTCAGAACTGCATCAGAAAAAGAAAGCGCTTGGTACCTAAAAACACAGAAAAATGCCATTAAAGACCATGTGAAGTCTACGACATATCTGAATAACTAGAAATAGAGAAGCCAGGAGCATTATCAACTCTCATTCCTCTTCTTTATGAAATGTCATTGCGTACAACTACTGCTGCTCGTCATAGTAATTGTTTCAACAACAAAAAAGAATCCACTCAGACGAGAAGAGAAATATGCAGAGACCATCTTCAGCTCTCTCAGCTCTCTGAATTATCAGCAGTCTCCATCTTGTGCATGAGGTGGACGTATTTATTTTTCATGATGTTTTGGAGGTGAAAAGTGCATCGCAAAGCAATAAGTCAAAACAGGAAAACAGCTGTGTGTGTGTGTGTGTGTGTGTGTGTGTGTGTGTGTGTGTGTGTGTGTGTGTGTGTGTGTTGGGGGGGGTTCCTCAGGTGACATCGCTCAGCTCCTTCCTCTGTCATTCTTTTCGCTCTCTTCATCTGTGGAATAGGGCCTTGTTTCACATAGCATCTAAAGTCTAAGATGATCGAAAAATCCATCTTATTAAGCTTAAAAGGTGTTTGAGAAAAGATGCTAGCAATGATCGTAATACCTACTATCCACTCGTAGGTGGGTAAGCACCTCTTAAGCTCCAGAATCAGCAGGAAAAAAATTAAATAACATGCCACTAAATAACTAAACTGTTCTGCCAGTTTCTGCCATTATCAATCTCCCATCCAGTTGCCGTATTGTATCTAACGTCAGTGGGAAAGCTATTTTGGGTGCTATTCATAATACTCAATTTTTTTTTCCCATAGACATTACATGACTCATAATTGGAGCACTTCTATGGCTTGGATGGACATGAAATTCTCCCGGTTGACTCATCAGCTACTGTGTTACATTAACAAAAAGTCAAAGATTTAATCCCAGGTACAGAAAAACTAAACCTCCAAAGGTGCATTTCAGAAGAAACATCCAATCACCTAGCAAATAATTCTGTTACGGAAGCTGAAGATTACACTTTTGAGAATCAATTTTGGATGAATTCAGCAACTAAAGCCTGCAAAACAACTCTGATTTGCCGTCGACAGGCTTCTACTCCATAGCAACGGCAGCTGAGGTTAATTTTTTATATTAATAGTATTGTAGTATTTAGACCAGGTCCTTTTGTGTGGAGCTTTGGAGAAATGGTGTTTCCCAAGTCGTCTTACCTTTGTAGATTTTTCCCATAAACCATCCATTTCTCTGTATTCCAAAGAGAAATTTCCTGTCAAAATCAAGTAAGGTCAAAGCCTACCAATGTTTATACAAGGCATTTCCCACCTTTTTTCAACAAGGCCAAATAGTGTTGGTTATGTACCGTGAGAGTAGGGGTGCAAGATATATCAACTCAATATGGTTATCGCAATATATATATCGAAAGTGTCGCAATAAATATTTTGTGGAGTGCTGCATCCCGTCCGTTGGCTGTGTGGCTTAGTTGTGTTTGATTTAGAGCCTGCTTGAAACACTATAATGATCCTATTTCATTGGCCAGTTACCGTGCCACTTGCACATGTTGGTACACGTCAGCGCACGGGTCCACTACGTGACAAACCCTATGTAGCGTACCACGTGTGCATATAGGTGACAGAGTGACAGTGTAAGTGAAGAAATAGATTATAGAATAGAATATAAAACGGAACGAATCAGAGCAGCGAAAGAAAAGTTGTGTCCTGTTGTCTTTATTAATTTATTTGATACTGTACAACCAGTAAAACATGTCCTGTTCTGTAGACATGGTCCTTATTTATTTATTCATGTTGGACCAGTCTGACAGACTGTGAAATAAACCTTGTGTTGTAAGAATACTTGTTTAATTTGTTATGAATCTATTTTGATGCGTTTTTCCGTTAATTTTGTAATTTTACAAATGTTTAAAAATATCAAAATTAATATCGATATTGCAATATTCATAATCAATATCGCAATATCACATTTTGTCAATATCGTGCAACCCTACGTGAGAGGCCATTTCTGTTCCTTCAACATTTGGGAGGACCTATTGCGTTGTTAAGTTTGTATTCCACTTGGAAAGTAAGTTAGACTAACTTGCTTCAATTCGGACCATGGATGTATTAAAGGAGAACTGGATACCACATTCAAAAATGGCTCCCAAAAAAGCCTCCACAGGCTTCCTCGCTTCTTCGTTTTTGGTCCCAGTGGAAGCTAGTTAACCTATCTTGCTAATGTTAGCAATGATTCCTACAAAACATTGCTTTGCATTCATGTTATAGATGTTATTACAAGTCATTAGCAGCGCCATATTTTACACAGGAGAGAAGTCAAGCTAGCGTTAGCTCTCTTTCATGGGTCCATTTGTGATGAGAGCAAATGACCAGACTCAGCAGTGACTTTAGGGGTATCTTTGTGCATTACCCCTTGTGTTAAACCACAACACAGAGTAACGTACGGAGAGATTTAATAACAGATGGGACAACACAATGGCCAATGGCAGCCACCAAGCTGGTTAAGTGCCTATGTGGCAGTTGGAATTGAGGATATATTACAAACCATTTTAGTGCCTCCCGCACATCGATATTGCTCTAATCGAATTACTAGGCTACTCAGTAAACTACGGTCTATAGTTTCAACAAAATCCAGTCAGGGACAGAATACATTCCTTCTAAAGGATTAAATATCCACAAAACCAAGGCAGTGAAAATAAATAATGTAAAGCACCCAAAGTTAAAATCTCATTGGTAGACATATTCATGCCAACTCAAAGATGGACACATACTAAACAGCTGACTTGATTAATACATCATTTAAAATGGCTCCAGCCTAAAAATATGACTCAGTGAATGATTTATGGGATAACAATCAAAGTTGTTCTCCAGGCATGAGGCAGCACGGCGGGACTCAAAACCTCAGACAATGTCTCGGTGAGCAGAGAAGAGAGGAAACATTATGTATATCATTACAATCTTTTGCTTAAGCCAGCCTGTTTTTGTTACTCCCTGTGCAGTGTTTTTGCAATTTAGGGCATTACTGACCTGGTGTCTCATGATCTGTGACATTAGATGTACCGGTTACACAAACCATAGCCAGATAAAACCTCCAACTGGTGTCATTTTTTTATATAACAGATTCGCAAGTAGAAAGAGCTTTGCTGAACTTTGCTGTATTTTTTTCCCGCAAAATTCCATGTCAAATAGCAGGATTAGCTTCATATTAAGTAGCTAGACCTGGAGCAGTTGTGATTAAGACATCCTTTAACAATATATGCAGGGTTTCTGAACTCAGGGTAAAAAGGGAGATAGAGTAAGAGAGAGGAGAAAAAAAGCAAGGGTGGCACGTTCAAGCAGGCAGAAGCAGAGAGGTGAGCGTGAACCATAGCGCTGCGCTAATGTTTTCTTTCAACCCATTAATCTCTCGCTGGCCACGCCGCAAAAACAGGGCCTGGATGAGAAGGGGGCTGTAATCACACAGACTAAGCTTGCCAGTGGCTGACTGACCGTCCCTGGCCTCCTGTCCGCTCGACGGAATCCAGAGTTAAATTCATGCATGCCAGCTTCGGCCCCAACACACACATCAGCACATGACTGCAAGTCATTGCTGTCATAATATTACTAAAGTCACATTCACAACTAATGGCATGTTTCTTTTGACATTTTGAAATGAAATACAAATGTTTACATTCAGTGTTTCCAGTGGTGGATAATAATAATATAACTTTTGATGATTTTAGTACATTTTACTGATAATACTTACTGTAAGTAACATTTTAAATGCAGGAATTTGACTTTTTCTAGTGTGATATTGCTGCGTTTACTTAAAGGGTAACTACCGTTTTTTTCAACCTGGACCCTATTTTCCTATGTTGTTGTGTCTAAGTGACCGATGGGAACAACAATCTTTGACATTGGTCTAGTATTAAGCAAGATCTCTGCAGTCGGCAGCGGCGAAACAAGCTACAATGTAAGTTAATTGAGCAATTGTCCAGCTTGTATTTACCTTCATAAAAGTGCTCGTTTTGCCACTGACAGGCTCTGATTAATATTTTAAGTGTCTGACAACATTATGGATCCCTTCAGAGATAGACCTCTTTGAGACCATTTTTGTTTAACTAGAAACCACTCTGAAGTCGCTAGCGCTAAACCCACCAGACTCTATTTAAAAAAGCAATACTTTTACCGTGTATAGAGCCAACATTTTTTCACATGTAAATCAATAAACTGTGTTTGTTTCAACCAAAACTACAGTTGTGATGGTTGGAAAAGTGGAAAGACCACCCAGAATGGCTTTTCATAGTTTTATTTTGTTTCTATCGACTTTGATTAAAGTGTATTTTACGATGCTAAAATTAATTTTTGTTTATTTACATGGAGTCTGATGGGTTTAGTGAATGCAATTTTGTGGATGTTTTTAGGTTTAAAAAAAGGATTTTACTCTTTAACAGAAATGTCGACCTCCTTAGAAATCCTTTCCGTAATGTTTTCAGACACTTAGAATATTAATCGGAGCCTGTCAGTGGCAAAACGAGCACTTTTATGAAAGTAAATACAAGCTGGGCAATTGCCCTATTAACTTACATTGTAACTTGTTTTGCCACTGCCGACTGCAGTGATCTTGCTCAATACTGGACCAGTTTCAAAGATTGTTGTTCCCATCAGTCACTTACTGTAGACATAAAAACATAGGAAAATAGGGTCCAGGTTGAAAAAAAATGGTAGTTACCCTTTAAGTTAATAATTCAAATACTTCTTCCGCCAGTCAGTGTTTCTCAACAAAACATCCTTGAGGTCTAACAAGCAATTTCAAAGTCATTTTTATTGTTAACATCTGTGCTTCCTAGCTAGCTGTCTTTTCGTTGGCGCTTACATTTCTCGTATATTATTGCTAATATGAGTATACAGTATATCTCTTTTGATAACACATGGCCTTAATAAAGTGCTTCTGGCAGGAGTCATAGATTGTGTATGGCAGGAACCCACCACAGTGGAATATAAATACATTAGCTGGGTGAAGGGTAAATGGAGAGCCTTTGTATAGGAGAAAGCAAGAGATGAGGATGACCTGCAGGAAGAAGAGGAGGAAGAGCGTAGGAGGGTTGGATTGATAGGTTGCACTGTGGCGAAATTGCCCACAGAGCCACTTTGTTGAAATAACAGAGTAGTATCAGTGCCGGTGGAAGATAGGAGGGGACTCACTATCTCTTCCTGAATGCTGGGCGCATGCATGTGTGTTTCTGAATGTGTGTCTTTGATACATATAGATACATGTACCCAGACAACTACGGCACACACATGCAAGCCCCACCAACACCACCCACGCTATTTTTTCTTTCTTTCCATACATCCCTCTCATCCTGCAGTCACAGGCTTCAAAGTCCTGAAGCTAACGGGATGGGACCACCACGGTTAGTTAAGTAGAGACATGATCCATGTCCTGATCACAGAGGAGGACAGGAGCTGAAGGGGGTTTTTTAAAAGGGGGGGTGGAAGATCTCACATGGAATTGACAGAGACAATAGGAAGGAAATCAAGAGGGAGAGATGGAAGAACGGAAGGGAGAAGAAACGAGGGTATGTCTTCGGAGAGATGTTGGGTCCCTTTTGAAGAGGACACGGGCGCTGCTCAATCACAGCAAACTTCAAAGGCTCTTCATTAAAGCCTTGCCAGCCCGCTTCCCCCCCTCTTCTCTCCCCTCCATCCTCATCCTTCTTTTCTTCACTGTCTGTCTCACTCACTCTCTCTTTCTCCCCTTGCCTCCACTCAGCCATTAAAAACAGTAGGTAGAGAAGCGAGTGAAAGGGAAGAAGAGCGAGGAAGAGACAAAAGAACTCAAAGGGAGAAAGATCAGCCATGCAGGCAACAGAAAGCCACGTCTGTTGAGTCGAGTGGGCAAAGTCTTCTTTTAGAATCTATCTTCTTTTGTTGTTGCTCAAGCTCAATCAGCAATGTTGTCTTGCTCTTCTTCTTTTTTTTACGGCTTGAATGGTTGAGTCGGAGACGGATAAAGAGGTGTGCACAGGCTTGAGTGAAGAATCAGAATAGAAACGGAGGCGAATGCTTCACAGTGTTTGAGGCCCGCCGTGGCAGGGTGATGTGTCACATAACTTGTCAGCTGTCAAATGAAAAGGCGGTGTTCCCAAAAAGTCAATCTCAGGTCTTAAGAATCGTGGCAATGACGTGAAACTTAAAAACAATCCAAAGAAACGGAATGCGTGCAATGTTAATACCAATGTTCAGTGTCATGATGAAATATACACCATTCTGAGGAAAGATTCAAGGAGCAGCACAGCTGATCATTAGCAGGATGAAGACTACACATATAGCGCAATCCTCATGAGAGCACACACTTCAGTCTACAGATAGTGAATGAAAGGGAAAAGAAAGTGTCATTTTGCTCTGATTGGACATGCTAGCGTGGACATTTGTCAGACCGAATAACCAAAAAAAACAAGCTTCCTGTTCGTCACAAATGATGAAAATGCATCAGTAGGCATGATGAAGCACTGACAGAGAAATGTAAAACCGTAGACAAAATCTAATGAGAGAATGATATAGCTGTATTGCCAGGAGACAAGTCTTGCATTACTACTTGAATGTTTGCTCAGGCTCTCCTGTCACATCAGTAGCATTTTGGATAAACAATTCAAGTGCTTGTTGTCAGCTCCACTAATAAGAAGTACAGACACGCTGGCATCAAAGCTAGCATATTTTATTGATGCAATTTATTACAGTTGCTTAAGGTAACAATTTTGATTAAAAGATATTCTGTAGACCTACCCGTATTATTAGCTTGGGGCTACAAACGGAGCTTTTCAGTAGTTCTTTTACAGTCACATGTTTCGTTTACCATCCAATCAAATACAAATTTGACCTGTCTCTAACATCAGGGGTCTGTTTCAGGAAGGAGGTTTAACAAACTCTGAGTGTAACCCTGAATATTGAGTTGATTTACCCTGAGATGGGAAACTCTGAGTTTTCAGTTCCAGAACAGCTGATTTGAGTTGGTTCAATCAACTCAGAGTTGATTCACTCAGAGTTAAGCGCATGTACCACCACTATAAAATGGCATCACCATGGTAACAACCACAAACTGGTCGGCGGAAATACTCGCACATACGCGCACATACAGTGAGTTTGAACAGAGAGAGAATATGTGTGGGAGTAAATATCTGCTAGAGTAAATGTGTAAATTCTAATATAGTGTATTAATATCATATTTAATCATAAGTATAATATTACTGGTGAAATGGTATTTAACCTATAATTTATTTCATTTAGGTGCAATCCTGCGGGCGAAAAAGTCCTAGGCCTACTAATCCCTTTCTGAGGCTGCAGCACCGTCATTAACAGAATTATAATTCATAATCTTTGATTTCAAAGGATTTACATCATTCACCTGCAATACTGTGGAACTCCTTTTTACTGGTTTGTGTCCAGGGAACACTACAAAAACGTTTAAAAAACGTTTCAGAGCAAGTCACGTTCTTCTGACGGCTTGAGTGGCTTTACTAAAATGCTCTGCATCACCGATGTTGTAAAGAAAACTGCCGTTTGCAAAAAAAAAAACGTAATGCGACACAAAGAATCTGCTGGGATGTAGAGCATGTCCACGATGGGTGATGTTAGTGATATGAGGACGGATAAGGTTATGTAGGCTACATAACTGATAGACTGGGAAGAAAAACAATACCGCTCAAATAGGTAGGCTAGTATCCGGAAATGAAAATAAATCTATAGTCTGGGCCTCAATATCATCTCCCGACGTATGTTTATCTCTGCGAAATAATACAGCTTCTTCATCAACGGGATCGTCGACAAAAGGAAATTCCATGTTTCGAGAAAAAAAAAACCGTTTTTATAGTCTGCCTAACATTGTTAATAAACCAACACTGTATTTGTATTCATGCAAATGACAAACTGCGCTAAAATGCGCCTGATACAGACTGAATGAATGAATGAGGAAATGAAAGAGTGCTGTGTCAGAGGGAGGAGACTGAGAGAAGAAAACCTGCTCCCGACCAGGTTAGGTTCACAGACTCAGTTACCATAGTAACTGACTCTGAGGTTAAGTTACCTCTCTTTCTGAAACGGGCTGGAGTTCCCCCTCTCTCTCAGGTTTTCTGAAACAGAAAACCCAGAGTTTCCCTCAAGGTTAACAAACTCAGAGTTTTCACTAAACCTGCTTTCTGAAACGGACCCCTGGTAAACCATATAAAAGTAAATATTTGGCAATATACAAGCAAATTGAACTCCCTCCACTTAACTCTACTGTTTACGGAAGAGGATTAGGGCCACATGTGAAAACATTTATTTGAGTTCTGAGTTTAAAGTCAGATTAAAAAAAGTCAGAATTCTGAGAATAAAGTCAGAATTCAGACTTTTTTTCTCAGAATTCAGACTTTTTTTTAAGTCTAAATTATAATTTTTTTCAATTTAAAAGAACTCAATAAATTTTTTCACATGTGGCCCTAATCCTCTTCCGTAGATATTATTGTTTAGATTTATGTAAATGTTGAATTTTTTTTTTATAAGTGTTCATATTTATCGATACATAAACAAAGTCACAATGCCAAATAAAATAAAAATGCTAGTGTCAAGACCGAAATGAGAAAAATGGTGTCTCTAAAGGAAAAGTTCACCAAAGTTAGTAGGATTCGTCGTCTTGGAGCCATTGATACCTGTACAAAGTTCATGGCAATGTTGAGATATTTTAGTCTGGACCAAAGTGGTGGATATAGAAGGATTGTGATGCCTAGAACTATGCCACCCTACAAAGTCAAAAGACCATAGCTCACTAAAATGTGGAACTGAGAAAAGGACACTGGAAATCTGGCTATTAGATGTTTTAATAAATGAAATGTATCTACATAAAAAATCTTGAGCTCAAACTGGACTTTGACTTTTGACCTCTATTTTGAAGTTACTGTACTCTGCCTTTTTATTGTCTGCAAAAAGTGAGAAGTCACGCCAAGGCAAAAGGCAGTAACTTCCACAATAGCAATATTTGGTTGCTGATCACATTTACTAAATCATTATAGTAACACCTGTATAAAATTGAGTGATCATGGCATATATTTCTGATGATTTACAATTACTTATAGCCATCTACTTATTGCTATCCTGTACCCTAACTCAATTTGAGCGTTACAAAACAAAGTCAAAGAGCGGTAACTGGTGTTGTGGCGTTCTGCCTTGGTTTCTCCTGGGCTTTTGGAAGTTACTGTTTTCTCGAAATTGACTTAAGATACTTATCCACATGATAAAGGATGTCTTGAATTTCCCAAAAATGTCATTAACAAATTATCGACCAAAAACGAAGTTACGGCCTTTTGCCTTTGCACAACCGCATGCTGGGGTGGATAAATGAAATAACTGATTTTCAAAGTGTTTGTCTTGTGAGGTGCGACGGCAAAAAGCCATTTTATGGGCCATAGCATATCCACATACAGATGCTCATCAGGTTTTCAGGCTGTATCTGGGCCTAGACGTCAGCCATGGTCATTTGAATACTGTAGACACCGAAGACCTTTTAGGGAGCACAACATCTCCATTGGTTCTCTGCAGCTTTTAAGCACAGGGAGGACTGGACAGATCATTAACAGTTGGTGGGGGAGCCCTGGCTGTTAATGATCTTTCCAGTCTGTCCAGCCAAAAACCTCCTTGCCTCACAGTCGTAGCTTGCAGTGTCGGACTCCCATCACTGCATTCATCACCAGCAGATTTATGTGACAGGACTCCTCTGGAGCCCAGCTGCTACCAACTGCTGTCATCAGGACGGCTTCTTAACATCACTACACATAAGTGATTAACATAGTAATTTAAGCATTGACAAATATTTAGTCTGGCTACTACGCTAGTGTATATCTTCCCCCTGCTTTTCTCCATCCAGATTTGCCTTCAGAGACACATCCCCTTTCTTGCCCCCTGGTTTTAACATCCTGAAAAGATTATTTATTTGGAGATATGATGCTTTTATCATATAGCGCTGCAATGGTTTTGAGAACAAAGGCAGCAGTGCAATGCCAGGTCTTCCAAGAGGTGTGCCAGTTCCGCAACTGAAAAGTATTTATTTTCTGTGATGAATATATAATCAAACAATATAAAAGACAAAATAAGATAGAGAATAACATGTTGTGAACTTACTGAACTTCCTCATTGAAATGGATGTGTTTTAATAGTAAGTTAATCCTGCAACTTCAAAACTCAACTTTTCCTCCTAAGCTTAGATCTTTACGGGAACCTTATGGATGTCTTAAATCTGAAATCATTCACCAGTCACTGTGCTGCATATGTATTTACCATGCTGTATGCTCAATGTAGTGAAAAGTGAATGAGTGCAGATGCAGTATATGTTACAGGGCCTTAACACAGTTCCAAAAAACGGAGCGTTCCCATGGGCTTTGAGTACAAATCCATATGACTTTTCCTCCCTGTAGCTTCAGATCCAATTAGCATAATAGTTCTATCATATTTCAGGCTATAGCCGGGGAAGATGAGAAGTGTGTGTTGATATGTATTCATATGAAAGTGCTCGGGGAATGGTGTGATTTCCAAATCCTATCAAAGTGGCGCATTGGCATTCATTATCAGTCAGCGTTTAATCAAGAAACTCAGTGATTAAGTGGCTAAGTGAGCAGCTTGTCGTTTCTCTAAATTGAGTTTGCCGTGTGTGGAAGGTTATATTAGCCATTTCTAAATTGTACCAGTCAAGAGTTAATCCCACCAGCAATTGAACAGTTCCTTTTGGTTTCTGGTGGTTTGTGAGAGCACTTCTTTTTCATCAGTATTGGTCTGTTGGTTGGTCCACCACTTTGGTCCAGAGTGAAATATCTCAACAACTATGATTCCTTTTTTTTGTTGATTGCCATGTAATTTGGCATGGATATTTAATGGTCCCCAGAAAAACTTACTGATAGATTACTTTTGTGATCCCCTGACTGGGATGCAATTCTGCTGTTTGAAAAGTGTCCTTATAAAACTAGATTAAGTTGTATGTGTTCTATTACACTGGATAGAAAAACCTAGTCTTAGTCTGTCTTGTGTAAAAAGCAGTGTAACAGACAAACAGCCTTGATAGTTGCAGAATGCATCACCACATATAGGCCAACAGTATGTTTTCATGAACAAAAGTAAGCATCATGTTTCAGAGAATCTCAAAGTTGCTGTTGTTTAAAGGCTTTTAATTGATTTCTGCATCACGTAAGCTTTTGTTTTGTTGGAACAAAATTCCTGAAAACCTCTTTGCTCATTATCTGAATATATTAGCAGTAGTCATTACATTCTTCTTCCATCCCAAATATGCTGTTGTTTATGGATCCGTGATGACTAAATCGCTAAATGTCTGAAACAAACTCAACAACCAACATTTGTAGCAAACCTGGCTCTGTTTATACTTTTAACCAAGGAATTAAAATTCTTCAAAATCCCCGGCAGATCATCCAAATGAAGCAAAATTGTTGCATGATTAGTTTATGCTTCCCTGACTAATGTAAAAAGCATCATTAAGCTTTAAAACCTCAAGACCTAAATTACCTTTTTTTTATACATGACTCAAAGCTTTTAAAGGGAGGATAATAAAGGAGATGGAGATTAGGCCCACACCAAATTGGTACAAATTCAACACATTGTAGCGGTTTGTTCACAACATTTAGACATGATTTACCTCTTAAGCATCTCTGAGCACTAAAACCTCTGATCCTAAGAAGTACTCAGCTGAGCTCACCTCCCTCACACTAGCTCTGAGACTGCTTTGCTTTCAGGAAAGGTCGAAGAAATACTGCTCATGCCGTTATCTCATCTGCCCTCTTTGACAAGTCAAACGTAAAATCCAGTTAGTTTGACTCAGTTAGGACAGAGACAGGGGTTGCCAATACCAAGTGTCTTTATAGCAATTATATATATATATATATATATATATATATATATATACAACTATTATTGTTTTGTCCGATTATTTCTTGCCATCCCACTCCTGCTAATTTTGTCCAAAGATTCCCTGATCCATCTGTCCTGTCCATATTTTATACAAATAACCTGTGTTAAGTTTGACAATAATTTGCTCGCTTTGAAAACTTAACGTGATAATTGGACCTCCTTACCTGTAGCGATCCAATCCAATTTGTGGTAACAGAACTATTTACAGTAAATGATTTGACAGTAGCTGGCTCATGTGCCGAAATGGCTGCAACATACAAAATAACTGCCAGATAATAATGCACATTCCTCTCTGGATCGCCATGAAATTCTGTATACAGTTGAGACCAGTATACATATACTTTTTGACCAAATACCTGCTAATCTCACATCAGCTTCAGCTGTGTTTAGTATGTTTGGTGCTAATTAGCAGATTTTAGCATGCTAACACACTAAAACTAAAACTAAAACACTGAACATGGTAAATGTATATCCGCTAAACATCTGCACGTTAGCATTGCCATTGTGAGCATGTTAGCATGTCAATGTGAGCATTTAGCTTCACATAGCTGCTAGCATGGCTGTAGACTCTTGGCTATTTTTGTACTTAGGGTTGCTTCTTCTTTGACTGACATTTTGGTTCAGTATTTCTTTATTGTCTTCTTTGTCAGGGTGTGCTTTCAAGTAAGAATACATTTAAAATAAAAATACATTCTTGATGTCATGTTGAAAAGCAGCAACCTAATTCTTCCACCACGAGACACTGATACATATAGCACACTGTGAATCATACAATTCAATTCAATTTTCAATTCAATTTTATTTATAGTATTAAATCATAACAGAGTTATCTCGAGACACTTTACAGATAGAGTAGATCTAGACCACACTCTATAAATTCCAAAACCCCAACAATTACAGTAATTCCCTCAAGAGCAAGCATTAGCAGTGGCTGTTGTAACAGTGGCGAGGAAAAACTCCCTTTTAGGAAGAACTCTTGATAGGCGGTGTCTGACGGGGGTGGTTGGGGGTAAATTGTAAATACAGGAAAGTAAGTGTTATTTAAAGTGACCTTGCTTCTGTCTTCTTAGCCTTCTGTCTGTTTTGATACCTATAGATACCTCACTTCCAGTTTAACGCAATAGTAGTCCAACAACAGTGCAGTGGCTGCAGCTGGTAGAGTTGAGACTGAGGCTTGTGGTAACGACAACCATGGCCAAGGCCATCCAAGAATATAGACTTGAGTTTGGAGCTTGGACTGAGACTTGAACTTCATCATACTAGAATTATAACAGTTAGGTTTGCCAGACTTGGGCTTGTGCATTGGCCTGGTGCAGTGCAGTGTTGTGTCTGCTTGCTATGCTACGGTACTCTGTGTTTGGGTCAGTGAGGTGCAACGTGTCCACTCTAGTCAGGCCCAGGCTTAGTCTGCAGCCATGAGATCTTATGAGGCCTGACAGCCTGTTTACCTTGGACGCCATTTCCTTGACGTTTCTGCATGGTTTGGCGCTTACCAGTTGATGGCCGACAGCTTTATTGAATTAGCTTTGCAGCTACAAAGGCAGAGAAAGAACAAAAAAGAGACAGAAGGGAAAGAAAAATGAGCAAAAGAGTGAAAGAAATAAGAAAAGGTTATAAAGTAGTCTAAAAGCCACCCACCTTCATATTTTACTCATTGTGGTTTACATTTGTGTTCTCTCTCCTGACATAAACACACACTGACCCCTTACATTAACCTGAACAAAACACAAACAGCATATAAATCCTGGTTGCACTTTGACACAGACTGGCGACTTGGGGCAAACACATGCAAAATAGTTGCACAGAGTGGAACAGACAGATTGGGAAACGTTGGTTAATGCAACCTAAATGGCTTCTCCTATTGGTTCCCTTCTGCACCACTCCTCCCTATCCTGGTGGGATGTCTTGTACAAACTGCCTCTGGGCAAATATCACATACCATATTGGAACATAGTGACCCCTTTCCTTAGAAAAGAATAGAAAGAGGAATATTCACTTAAAACAACATATCAAGAACCAGAGGTACAGCTTTATCAGCCTCCCCTCAGGTTAGATACAAGACACATGGACACAATCAGTTTGACACGCTAACACACTTGTGCAAACACACACACTTTTGCAATATGCACTGATGCATGCATGTCCAGTTCCTCTCCTCCTTTCTCATCTTCAAAGAGAACATCACAAGGTGTTTTTTGCACACACAAAGGTCTTTCTGGGCTGTTTTGTTTTGTTGTTGCTTAGTGTATGAATAACCCAATTGTGATGAAGCAGCCTGTATAACCACGAGTCAATATGGATCAAATGTCAAAAAAGAGCAGATATTTTATGCATGTTACCTTTTCTTAACAAGCAGCGCTGCAACTACTGAGAGGGAAAAATATGTTGGCTTTATCAGCGCAATATAGGATACAAGCCCAGATATGTTTTATGTGATACCTCTAAATAAATAAATCTGTTAATGAAAATAAACTTTAATAAATAAAGAGTTTTGTGAGAGCTTCATGTCAGCCTCACTGGTTTCTCAATACACTCAAGATGTGCAATCCTGTGTGAGATTAATCCCCACCGTTACTCTAATCTCCCTCTGTAACATGGTGAGATTAAGGCACTAATATGATATGTGCAGCACATAACCACATAAAGATTACTCATCTGCACATTGATAATCCCCTTAGATTTTAAGTAATGTTAAGAGAGTAAATGTGCTGCACAGTATTGAAGGCAGCCCTACATTTTAAATGTTCTGTCTTTTATTTATAGTTACAGAGATACCCTTTTTTGGGGGGCAGCTTTGCTGTGGGATGTTTTGGGCTTTAGGGTAACCATAGGAAGAAAGGCTTACCTTTGAATAATTAACCAAATTAGTATTTTGTTGTAAATGTTTTTTAAGTAGTTAATGAGCCGTAAAGCAAGGTGTCTGCCTTTCACTTCTTTTTAGACAAAAACACTTGCTAATAGAGCCCAAGATAAATTGCACAAATGTATTTATGATCAAATAGAAAACATATAAACTTAAAGCCACACACTCCCATTAATTATAACAGAACAGCATGACTGACACACTCAGTGATATATTAGTGTATGTGTATTTCCAAGAAGTAGTTCAACATTTTATGAAATTTGCTTATTTATTTTTATTGCAGAGATTTAGATTGATACCACTCTCATGTCTGTCTGTTAAGTCTGGAGCCAGGAGGCGATTATCTAAGTTTAGCATAAAGACTGTAAACAAGGGGAGACAGCCAGCTGTCCAAAGTTTTATAAAATCTGCCTACCAGCATCCCTAAAGCTTAATTAACAGTTTGTTTAACTGAAAGTAAAAATAAAGTTCTTAATGAACCATGGAGCAAGCCATTTCTGTCAACTTTTTTACAAAAAATCAAAACACTCACTAACAGGTCCCAGGACTCTTTTGAAAGAAACAAAACAAACTAAACGCCAACTTAAAGCTATAGTGCGTAGTTTCGTCTCCCCCATGATGAATTCTAAGTAATGACAACACTGTCGGCGCGCCCACATGATACAAGCCTTCCGTGATCGCGCACAGCCACCACCCCTCCCCCACACAGTTGCTTGTAACCACAGAGGATTAAAAAAACATGGACTCTTCAGAAGAGGTCATTATCTTCACTCGAGTTTTTGCGCGCAAAAGTCACCGGATGATACAATCTTCTGAACGTAGCCAGACTGAGAAATACAGAGAGAGTTGTGTGGAGCTGATGGTCTTAATTAGCTTTATAGCAACTCATTTGGCCATGGCTTCAATGTAATGGACGTTCATTAATATCAAAAAGTTACACACTAAAGCTTTAAAAACAACAAAACAGAACAGCATGACGTGAGTTGAAACCTATTAGGGCTGCTATTACCAATCGTTATCAATTCAGATTAATCTACTGATCAATTTATCATTCAGTAGTTGGAAAATAGTGAAAAAAAGCTGATTATTATTTCCCAAAGGCCATGGTGATGCCTCAAAATACTTGGTTTATCTGACCAAACTGTTGAAAATCCAAAAGATATTAAATTTACAGTTATCTAAGATTCACATTTGAGAAGCTGGTATGAAGAGACGTTTGGCATTTTTGCTTGATAAATGGCTCATCCATTCAAACTATTGACTATATATTTTTCACCCAGCCCCCTTTAGTCACAGTGAGAGTTTTACATTAACTGGTAACTGCAAGACACCCGATGAGAGTTGAAGTCACAGCAGAGGCGCAACATGCTTCCCGCTCTGTGTGATTTAGTTTTGATTTGTAGAAGATATTTAATTGATCAAAACATTGACACAATCAACAGATCAGGGAGGAAAAAAAAACAAGTGTGATTTTTAAAATGAGATGGCACACGCAGTTGGATATTAGGCCACAATGTTTATTCAGTAGTGTTGTTTCAACTTATAGGTACAATACTGTCAGCTTTTGTAAGACTAAAAAAAAGTTACCATTACAGTCATCCATGCTCACAGAATGCCAGTCAAGTCGTTTACACCCCTCCTTTGTGTACACACCCGCCACATGCTCACCTTGAGCAAGTACATTTCCAAATGGTAGGCACTTTGAAGGTTTAAAACATTTGTGAATATACATTTATATATATTTATATATCTTTTCATATACTAATAAGCAATTGGACTCAACGGTCAGGTCTCTAATAGAGAGAGAGAGAGAGAGAGAGAGAGAGAGAGAGAGAGAGAGAGAGAGAGAGAGAGAGAGAGAGAGAGAGAGAGAGAAAAAAAAAAACTAAAAGAGAATGAGGAAACATGATGTGGCCATGGTGGAGGGGTTTGGGTCCGGGAGGATGGTGGGAGTAGAAATACTGTGAGTCTTTGGGTTTTTCAGTATAGTTCAGTACCTTTACGTGCTATGAAAAGAGCGGACAACAGAGATGGGGAGAAGAGGATGGTAGTGGACAACAACAGGATCACAGATGGATTGAAAGAAGAGAAGAACACGAGAGATGGAGATGTAGAGGGAATGAACAGCTTCGTGTGGGTGGCGTTAGGAGTTTAGATGATGTGACGGCATCTACTGGGTCTACTTCACATTACTGTACAGCTGAAAAAGGCAACTTCACAAACCTGACTGACAAAACACGCGCGTCTCTTCAAAGCAAGTTCATGTAGACGTGACATTAAAAAATAGACAGTAACTTCTTGTTGTCATGCAACCGTAACCGTAATGTTTTCATTTGATGTAGCCACATGGCTATTTTGCTGCAGCCATTTTGTGGCCTTTTATTGGGTTAAACTCAGGTTTTAAACCTGGAAAACCACCTCAATTTCTCAACAGAAGCTCTTTCAAATGCGTGCACTGACCACTAAAGAAAGAAACATGAGTAGCCCTGAACGTGAGTGTCTTGTCAAAGACTATTCAGACATAACACTGGAGTCTTACATTTTCTGTGCAGCCGTATTTCTCAATCCCTCTGAAAAACTAGGTTTGTGGGGGTTGGGTGGTGTTTGCTGCAGAGGTATGTGCTCTGCATGTGGGGATTGGGCCCGGGCCTGGTGTGTTTGTGTCCAAGCAGTAGCAGGCCTTTAGTGAGCAGACCTTTGGGCCTAAAGCATCAACACTGGGACAGGGGACAATAACACCAAGCTACACGGGTGGCTCCATGCAGCTGAGAAGGGGAGTGATTTGGGGGCAGGGGGGTGGGGGGGGGGGGCTCACTCAACTGGCCACACTCCAATCTGATTAAAAAAAAAGGTGGGAGTGAGGGAGGTTAGGGATAACAGAGAGAGGGGGAGGAGATGTTAGGGTGAAAGGTTGCTAGCAGAGTTTGTGTGCAGTCACTAAACTCAAGGGACACATCGGGGAGGGAGGTGGCTACGGGCCAAAAACACAACAAGCCACGGCGCAGAAACATCGCCCCCAAAACACTCCACAAACACTCAAAGCCGCACCACAGCCGCGGGAAGCAAAAGCAGTGAATGTGCGACGTGAAAGAGAATGCATTTAAATAGAAACGAAGTTCGGCGAGACATAACGGAAGCGAGATTTGCGATTTGTTTTTTTTCCCCGAGCCCTGACACGCTTATTTTTGTATCTTTTAAGACCTGTTCCTTGTATGTACTGTAAATAAAATGCTGTTGGAAAAAAAAAAAAAGGATACAGAGAAGAGAACAAACAAATAAACAAAAACATAATGAAACGCTCACATTTGACTTAAAAACGGATGTGAGAACAAATAATAAACATTGTAACCTGAAGGGAGAACATGTACATTGACCATTAACAGCGTTAATATGAAGACCAAAGAGCTTCATCAAAACTACAAAGGCATTTTTTTTTTAACATCAGAGAAAAGATAAATTAATGTAATACACCTTTAGAGATCAACAACAGACATGCTAGGACAAAAGAAAAAGAAAAAAAGAAAGTAGGATTGATACAGAATAAGTATATTCAATTATTTCCACTTGTAAATTTGTTTTCTTTACAAATATTCTACTGCTACAGTTAAGAGTAGTCAGTGACTAGAAACCGCTCCTTTGACAGAAGACAGATGGGATTAGTTTCCTCGCCTTTACAGATCCTGTTTAATATTTTTTCAGCATTTTCAAAATACACACAATGTTTAAATACACTGAGATTTTGCCATAGAATGAGAAATGCTTGGTTTTCATATTTCTTTTTTTTTTTTTTTTAAAGAAAGAAACGGTCTTAATAACAATACTCTATGCAAAAGCTTTCCTTTATGCTATTTTCCTTAATCAACTCGAAAACGTTTTGTTGTTGTTTCTTGTTGTTCGTGTTTGAACAGGTTTGCTGTTGTCGGGGACTGTGTTTTCGACAGTCACTCGCCGTTTTGCTGATCTGATGACGGGAGGGTTTTTTTATGCATAAAACTCCTTGGTTGGGGCCTTCTGATAGGCTGCGCCGGAGGGTTTCCTCTCTCCCAGATCATAGCTGCCCTCATCCTTCTTCCTCATGCGGTAGACCAGGAGGAGGATGAGGAAGATGGCAAACAGGAAGCCGATCACGCCGCCTGCAATAACAGCTGGGGGGGGGGGACAGAAAGGGGAAGGTAAACTATCAATGCTCAGAAAGTTAAATCAATGTCTACTGTGTGTCCTCATGGACAATGAGACCTTGGATTGAGCTGGCTCCTTATAGTCTGAGACGAACAGTGTCTTGAGAAATCAATCACGACACAGTGAATTTTTAACAACCTTATCAGTACTCAATACTAATGCAATCACCCAGCAAATGATCAAAATCTAGGGCTTAAATGTGGTGAAACCAAGTGGCAACCGTCTCAGCAGAATGTTGAAATTACTTCATGTCAATGGGGGGAAAAAAAACTCAATTTGTCTCAAGGGATACAAAATTGATAATTTTCTGTCGTTCATTTCACTTCTAATGTGTGTGTCCTGTTGGTGAGTTTGAAAGTTAGCGTTCCATTTAGGGGATATTAAGACTTCGATCCTTGATTGGTACACTGAGCTGTGTAGTCCCAATGGTGGTTGAATCAACATGGTCTGTATTCCATTTAGTGACTGCCGACTGGGGACTTAAGAGGAAGAAGCCGATTGTATTGGTTCCATTGCTTAACAGTCAGGCAAATAAATCCAATGGGGACAAACAAACAAACAAACAACAACCAGTCCAGCATGGCTTGAACTAAATCTTATTTCTGCTCCTGAACTGGCCGATAAATCACATTAGCGAACACAAAATCTCCATTTCTGATTAGTTCATCTGGTTGAAAGATTGTGGGGAAAAAGAAGAATCAGATTATATTTGTAGAGTTTTTGACAAAAAGATAAAGCTAGCATAGTAATGTTATATGTAAAAAGTTATTTTATTGTTTGATGAATGTTTTACCACTGTAACAGAAATAAGAAATAACACAGTACTTTCTAATAACTTTTTTAAACTTTCTTGTGAATTTGGTATTGTAGCAGAGCCCAAATTGACTGTATAAGTTACACTTATTATATAGGTACTCAACATATCATGACTTACCCAGTGATGGGCCAAGCTATAAAAAACACTGGATCCTACATTTAATAATTCCACTGAAGACATTATTAGGGTTATATTCTCAGAAACAGGATTATACTGTAGAAGACGATGTATAGCTGTTTGTACAGGCTGAGTATTACTAACCATGACTAGTGAACTGATCTTCAGGAGTAAAATTTGTGAAGCGCCACTTTAATTTGTAATGCGAAAACATTGGTTTAGCGCTAGTTTAATGTGACTTGTCATTCTCTAAGTGAATCTGTGAGATTGGACACTTTCTTATCAGTCAAGTCACCATCTGTTAGCAAACTAACTTGTTTAACAGTGTATTGTTATAAGTCTTTTAGTTTGGTAAATGTGTGTGTGTGTGTGTGTGTGTGTGTGTGTGTGTGTGTGTGTGTGTGTGTGTGTGTGTGTGTGTGTGTGTGTGTGTGTGTGTGTGTGTGTGTGTGTGTGGAGATTAGAGGGGCAGCTGTTGTCACACAGGAGGACAGATGTGACTAGTTATTAGTCACTGATGCAACACACCTGGGGGACACCAGTAGAGCAACGGATAAAATGTGCCCGGACAATCACGCAACGGTGAGCGGTTTGATTTGTTGTTTTGGACAATTTGTTCTGCTTTGTGACGGTTATTTAACAATGCCTGATGAAGGAGCAACGTTTGGATCCGTCAGTACAGTGTGCAGATCTTTTCTCTGACTTTTGCGTGCAGCTTATTTTTCATCCACCACCTGTAGATGTTTTTGGATGTGTAAACTCAGTTAAGGACACACTGTAAACCGAAATGCCAACAGTGGTGTAACATCAAGAGAAATCTGAATATAATCCACGGCCCCTACAGCTTTGACCCTGACTCTCCTCACTAATGCGTCTAACTCGCCACATGGGCTTATTTCACTCTCCCTCCCAATTATGCCTGTACGAGGTTCTTTATAGCTTCATAATCGGTTTAGGGTCTCTCCTGGTGCTACATTTTGCCCTCTGCTCCACTCTGGGTTTCCACATGTTGACAGGCCCCACGGCCCCATGGGTAAAGATCCTGGCACACAACCAGCTGCTGAGCTCCAAGAAGCAGTAACGCAATTCAGAGCGAATAAATGAAAATTAGATTATGGGCAATTATTTTTATGGAAGTCATATGGGAGATGAAGAGTAATGGTTATAATCTAGAAGAAGGGTAAAGAGAACAAGGTAGAGAAGGGAGAGATAAGCAGTGACTAACAGGCTTTATCTAAAGAACCTTTACTGGCAATATCTTTTTTTTCTATCACAATCCAAGAAAAATATGCAAAAGATGAAATGAGACTATCATTAGGAGAGAGATGTGAGCCGAGTTCTCACGTAACCATATTGCCAACACCAGATGGATATCACACCAAAGTAAAAGTGAGGTACCAATCAATGTTTGCCTCAGACACGTAGGGAGAGATAGACTGCATCAGAGAGCACAGTGATTTCAAGTCAGATAATTTCCTTTCCACTCTTTCATGCATTTAAAGCGACACACGCACTTGAAATCCCACAATGCTTTGAACTCTACAAGGTCTCACAGAGGGACGCAGATGGAGTTTATTAAAAATAATGATGTTGAGAAGTGGATTAGGCTGGAGACATTATGGAAAATATTTCCTGCAATTTTCATGTTGTAACGTATAAGAATGTGAGAAACAGACGACAAATCAAACAAACGTTCCCAAAATGCATCAAAGACTGTTGGTGGTGCATCAAACTGAAAAGCTACTTTCATTAGAGGCTCAAATATTAAAAGGAATAGTTTGACATTTTGGGATATATGTTTTGTCAAAAGTTAGATGAGGAGAGCTAAAGGTTAGCTTAGCATAAAGACTAGAAACCGAGGGAAGCAGCTAGCCTGGCTTTGTCCAAAAGTAAGAAAGTCCGCCTAGCAGCACCTCTAAAGCTCACTAATTAACATATCATACCTCTGCTGTTTCCCCGTTTCCAGTCTTTTTGCTAAGACTTGGAAATCATTTTCCAATGTGGTTTGATGTCTGTTGTGGTTTATTATGACACATACCTGCCAACACCTCTGTCCTCTGGAAGAGGTTTTCAGTGCGGACCTCAATGGCCTCCTGGGGTGAGCCGGGAGCACTAGTCGTACTAGTAAGCTGGTTTCTCGGCATGTCCTCTGTAACTGGCACTGGTGCCTGAATGAGGAGAAGAAAAACAGGATGGTTAGAAGGGAGTTCGAGGATGCTTTATTGACTGAGCTGGCTTTCACATTCTGTTCTCCTGATATTTCTTGTCTGTGTGTTTAGAGGATCTGGGTTCATTCAGGGCGTTTTCACACCTGTAGTTCGTTTGCTTTGGTCCGTATCAGTTGATGAGGTTTCCCCTTAGTTTGGTTTCGTTTCACACCTGGAAAAATCCAAGCATACCGAAATGCGCCACTACAAATGACGCAAGAAATGTTCACTCCGCTTTACTAGTCAGATGTGTCTGGGGCGGGAGCAAGAAAGTAAATACAGGAAGAAGGTCCTGTGTTCTGGACTAGTGCATATTTCTTCCATCTCCATGGTCAAACCAGCTCATTTCCTTTAAATAATCACGAGCGACCTTACTACGTCTGCTCTGCTCACCGAGACCGAGTGACAGACAAGCTTGACCGCAGTCTGTTTCTGTGAGAGAAACCATTGCAAGCTGCAACAGTTTGAATTATTTGCTGCATCAAAGACTGCAAAGCACACCTGACTACAGGACACTAACTCAGACTTGCGGTGTATACTGAACATACAGTAGTTGGTGCGGTTCGAGGTTTGGATCTTGTTCTCACCACAAACCGCTCCAGAGTTCAATTGAAAGCCTACCAAGACCACCTCTTCAAGGAGGTCTTGGTCCGCTTTTGGTGCGCACCTGGGTGTGATTGCCGCGTTCTCACCTACCATAATGAACCGCATCAACAGGGCAAACAAACTCTAGTGCGATTCAACCAAACTAAACAAGCGAAATGTGAAAAGCCCCCTTTGGTGTTATGGCATAATCCCTAAATGCATCACTACTGTTATATATTTAAGAAATAGCTTGATATTTAGGAAATATGCTTAATCGCTTTCTTGCTGAGAGCTAGATGAGAAGATTGATAAAACTCTCATATCAGTTCATTTAATAGGAAATAACAGCCAGGAGACAGTTATCTTAGCTTAGCATAAGAGTGGAAACAGGGAAACAGCTAGCCTAGGTTACAAAAGCTGTCTACCTACCAGTACCTCTACAACTCACTTATCAACATGGTATATCTCGTTTGTTTAATCTGTACAAAAACTGATGTTTAAAAATTACAATTTGGGGGTTATGTTTGGGACTATTTCACTGTGCCCAGCCCAGAAATATGCCCAGAAAATGCTGGTAGGTGGCTATAGTTAACCTTTGAAAGAGCCATGCAAGATGTTTCCAGTCTTAACACTAAGCTAGGCTAACCGGCTGCTGGCTGTAGCTTCATATTAAATGTATCAATCTTCTCATCTAACTCTTGGCAAGAAAGCAAATACGTGCATTTCAAACAATGTTTAGCTATACATTTAAGGAAAAAGTGAGAGTTCCACTGGTCCACTTAGCATGAATGTCTAGTCAAAGGAGGAGAATGGAGACCAAAATGGAACAAATCCAGATTGCCCAAAAAGATTTAAGATTACAAGGCTCAAAACAAGTAGGCAATGAAAACAGAGCCAGTGGACCTGAGGTTTTGCTGGGACTCTAGGAATTTAAGCAGTGTATCTGGTATGGATCTGGGCCCATGTATCCCATGATTTTTCCAACAACACTACAGAAGAGTGCAAAGGACCAAACTGGAACTATTCCAGTACATTTGGCTAAGGGAGTAGTGATAGAGGCAAGAGGGAAAGAAATGTAACTGGGCCAGGTAGGTTTGGCTTAAGGGGTTGAGACCTTGACGACTAATCCCAAACAGATGTAGTATCCAGTACAGTACAGTAAGAGTGCATCCCACAGAAGTGAGATCTAGGATGGTTCCAGAATATGTGATTATGTCCGAGAGAGATGTAATCCTCCATAATTTGCAACGGAGCGAAAACAATGAGAATTGATGTGAGCACTTGATCCTGAAAGCAACCTCACAGCTCCTGGTATTACTGGGGATTTGATGACATACTGGGTCAGCTAAAGACATACTGGGCACTGTGTCACTCTCTGTTGAGTCAGGACAGTTACAACTGAACCAGCAGTAGATGACTTTCAGTTGCATTATGCCTTAATATTATATACAAATGCACATGGCAAGAGTTGAAAATGTTTCTGGGTGTTTTAATGTAATAGTTTCCTATACCTTTAGTAGTTCAATATACTTAAAAAATTGTGATTTGTGGACTTTTAGGCTACTCAGAGCGCCATGTGATCTCGGTGGCGCAAAAATACATGTGGGCATATCAGGATCAGTAACACATAAGTTGTCAATTACAGAATGTATATTTAAAGAAATAGTCTTTATTCACCAGAGCGTAACAAATGTCCTTGCCAATACATTTCTTAGTCACAAATGTTAAATATATATTTATATATAATAATTTAAGGGAATGTTCCTTTTAATGTTTGTTAGGTTGTGTGAAGAATATTTATATTGGCTGATATTATTGACATTATCAGATTTTTTTAAACTTAATAGTGGTATCAGACTCAAGAATCCGGTATCAGTTGGGCTGTACTTACCTCTGTTCTGAATGGTTTCCTGGGTGTGATGTCCCTGGCCTTTTCCCTGACCGTGGCTGTCTCCACCCTGGGGGTGAAATCTTTGGTGGAGTCCTGGGTGGGTTCTGCTGCGTTGGGCTCCATATAAACCATAGTGACAGTCACTGTTTCCTCCACCACATCTTCCCCTCCACCTGGGAGAAAGAGGTAAATAATGTCTCCATTAAAAGGAAGAGTGTTACTGAAGTTAAAAATGCAGTTAAAAATGTGTGCAAATAGGTAAAATAGGGGCATTCGTGTTATAAATATTTCATGCCCACAGTGATATAGTTTGTCTAACGTAGCTGCATGGTCTGTGGATTTATTTTAATGCATTATTTACAGTTTAAATCTCCTATAGAATAGAGAGTGGCAGCGTTATAGGGTATACAGTATTGGAAGGGCTATTGATCACAGTCTTTCTCCTTTTACCTAGCATGAGCTTCTCTCAATTAGCAGTTATAGAACTCTCTCAGAAAGGAGACTTACTTTTGACCAATGAATGAGGGTTGTAAAGGTGCTTAAAGCAAGTAGAGCAGAGGAACTAATAAAAGAAGAAAAATTTGCACACTTGCAGTCTGGGTGACAAGGCAATCTCAATTCAGATCGAGTGAGAGAAAGAGAGAGGCAGTGAAAGAAAGAATAGACAAAGAGAAAGGGGGGAGGAAGTGCAACTTTAGTCTTTCCCTGTGAAAGACAGAGAAACTTTTCACAAAACCTACCTGCAGCAGACTTGACAATTAATGTCATCACGCCTCTGGGTAAATTGTGTGTGTGTGTGTGTGTGTGTGTTCGTTCATGTGTTCAGAGATGTTGAGTATCTTTGAATATATTTTATTTTTCCTACAGCATGAAGTAGAAGTGTGTGTGTGTCTTACCTGAGCCAGACCCTGAGTTAAAGTCATCATCATCTTCAGGGTAGTAACCTCCTGATCCTGTGTCATCTAGGTACAAGTCATCAGCCTGAGAGGAAGGCTTGGCTGCGTCTGCTATCTGTAAAACAACAAGATAACAAGGTTTTGATGACATGATGGTTTTATTACACATCTCTATTTATAGAAGTCCACGTTAAAGGACAAGTGTGGGCTTTGGAGTGCTGGTGGCACTCAAGGAAAAGTCAGGCACTCTCACACAGCAGTGTGGATCTGGGGGTGGCAATGTGTCGTTCTGCTCACATCTTTTGTCCAGACTGAAATATCCTCAACAACTATGGATGCATTGCCATAAGATTTCATACAGTCATTGGTGGTCCCCAGATAATAAATCCTAATGACTTTGGTGAACCCCTAAAAACATTATTTAAATAAAGCACAGGTGACTGTCCAATCACAACATGTAGCCCCTCCCACAGCATTGTTGTCTTGACAACAAGCCTAAGTGGTGGGAATGTTTGTGTTCTGGCTTAATGGAGTGATTGGCTGAAAATACCACAGTTTTAACAGTGCCTGTTTGTTAAGAAAGCACCTCCTCTCATGGTGTGTAAGCTGATATTTTAACGAGAAAATAAGATTTCAAAATGTCTTTCCTTAAAGTGGCTCGCAGTGCCAGATGTATGTTGGATACAGCTGTGTGTATGGTACATAACTATTGATATTGTGTGTGTGTGTGTGTGTGTGTGTGTGTGTGTGTGTGTGTGTGTGTGTGTGTGTGTGTGTGTGTGTGTGTGTGTGTGTGTGTGTGTGTGTGTGTGTGTGTGTGTGTGTGAGACTGGAATAGCTATAAACGCATCCATGGCAACATCTATTAAACTCCTATTCACCAATCTGTGGTCAGCTGTACTGCCCCTGCTATACTGATAGTCCTGCTTTAGAAAAACAGAGTACAAAAGAGAAAAGCCACAATATATCACCCCTGTGTGTGCTGTGAGGATGTTGTGCTGATAAAACCGGGGCTGAATGAAGTTAGATTGGAGGAAATAATCAATTTGCTTGACAGGAAATAAGTGATTTTTGTTGTTGTTGTTAAAGGAAAAAAAGAGGCATGCTGTGAGAAAGCTGAGAGAATGTGCAAAGACAAATTAGGAAAAATATGTTTTGGACATTCTTGGTTTGAACAGGTAGGGCGGTTTTCATTATGGAATGGTCTGTCAAATTGTTTTGTTTTTTTCAAGTTTGTAAATGATGTGTGAAAGTGAAAAAAGACAGAATATTAAAAAATGTTTGTTACAATTTCCCATAGATCAAGTAGCATTTTCATATTTCTTGTTTTGTCTGACCAGCAGTCCTAAACTGAGATAAATTCAATCTACAGAGTTTTTAAACACATGAAAGCAGCAAATCCTTATTTTGAAGCTGGGACAAGGACGCTTTTTGGGCAATGTTGCTTGATTAATGACTTCAATAATGAATTGATTATCCGAGTTGTTGCAGATTAGCTTTCTGTTAAATCACTCGATGAAGCAACAAATCATTTTAGCACTAGAAAGAGAACAGAGAAAATACCTTCTTTCAGTTATGTCCCTGCTTCATCTCAGCATTTCCAATTACACTCGGTATTCTAATGTGAGTGTGTTCAGTAAGGCTTTTAAGTCATTGTATGTGCATATATGGGTTTGTGTGGAGTAATGAAAGAGAGACCTGGCACTCTCCATAACAAAGAGGCAAGGAGTACACACAGCTAACAACAGCGTGACAGAGCAAAAAGAAAGACCGAGGCGAGATGAAACAGAACAATACGTATCTAGATCTCTCCTCTCTCAACTGGCTCTGACTTCTGGAAGAAAGGCCTTTCTGCTGAGCCGCCTGATCAAAGAGAGAATTTGTTCAAAGCAACTTTATCTTAACCTTTCTTGCCTTCGTCTCATCCAAACCAATTCACCGGTCCATGCGGTCCACAGGTCTTTATGCGTTGCCAATATGAGCACAATGGACCAAAAGGAGACAGGCCACAGATCAACTGGTGACAAAGGGCACTAATGAGATAGAGGCCACACACACATCCATGCATGAGTGGACATGTTTTACAAATGTATGCAAGCATTCATTGATTCATTGACTATACATGCATTAGAGTGAACATTTTAGCATACAACAATACAGCACAGACACACACACGCGCATGAAAACGCGAAGAAATGCAAGAGCTAAAGTGTTAACATTGAAGCTTTAAATCCCCTCGTAAAACATAAACACAGATTTCAAAGACATAATTATATTGAAAACACTTTCACCTGACTCGCTAAATGAATAAATGGATGATATGCATAGTGATGCACAAACAGCTAGCTAATTATCGTTATATTTTCTCTCTCTCTCTTTAACCAGGAATCCCTTAAGGCTGCAACTAATGATTCATTTTATTGATTAATTAGTGATTATCTTCTTGATTATTCAGTTAATCTTGTAATCATTATTTCAACACTTTTAAACAAAGCATTTGGGTTGGAGAGGTTCAACTGTACGAGCTATGCTGCAACACCAAATCAGTGCAGATCTGAGGAGGAAATGGTCCGTTTGACCTCGATAAACTTCCCTGACTTTATCTGACCCACCGGGACACACAAACTAGCAAGCGTTGACTTTCTCGGTCACTTACGCACACATGCATGTGCACAGACACAGCCACCCGATAAACTTTTCTCTCCTTATCAAATCCAGTGACATTTACAGGTAGTCTCTGCTTTCAGCCCTTATCGCAGACTCTGAGCTGAACCAGACATCAATCTGTCGACAAGTAAAGCAGAGTCGACGCCGAAAACCAGTTAGTTGACAGGTTTGGGTTTCCCACTATGGCATGGCTGCTCTAGTCTAAAGAATTATTTGAAAAAAAATCATGCAGTGTTACTGGTAGAAGAGATTCAGGACAGGAAGCTTGTAAAATGGATCCAATTGGATATATCTACTTTAGCAGCTTATCTTGTTGCAACGTATCTTGTTTTTGGCTATGAATGTTAAATATCTGATGGAGAACAATTTCTAAATCCCATTTATTACACAAGAAAAGTCTATCGACTGTTCCATCTTTAGGAACTTTGTCTCTTTCTATGTCTCCATTCACTAGATATTAAAGTTTTTTGAAAGTAAAAATTGTTAGACAGTAAAAATAAAAACGTTAACACACCTGCAGTAACTTGATATTCAATTTTGAGAAGTAAACCCTTTTCATTCACTATGTCAACCAATATCAAATACACAACTTGTTCTGGGTATTACACGCATCAAAGACACATGTTGTATTCATTCACTCTTCATGAATCAGGCCTAACTTTCCACTAGTCTTGCTATATACCTGTAGCTGTAAAACATCAATGCTCCTGAGTCACTGTGCGGTACAGCATACTTACACAACAAAGAGACCTGTCACATTTGTGACAGGTCACATTGAAAATGCCTGAATGTTTGCCACAACACAATGCAACATCATCCATCGATGCACTGCATTGGCCAACCAAACAGGTGGATCACTTTGTAATGACAAAGCCATATTTCTACAGTTTACCCGCAATCGCCACAATTAAATGATTATCACGTGAAGTTTCCAATGTCTTGGTGTCTGATAAACATTCAAATGGCTCTACTAATCAACATGTACTTTCTGGATCGTATTTCATCGTATTTCTAGTACCTGAAACAACAAGCCTGGACTCATGCAGCTCCTTGCACTTTTTTTAATGCAGCGCTTTTTTCATTCTGAAAGCCCAGTAAAACAGTCACATCACTGATCTTTTGAAAGCGATGTAACAATTGAAAGAAGAAATATCACAATCTTCCTCTTACAAATAACAATTAATCCATAAGAATAAATAAATCAAACCCATACTCATTTCAATAACTCAGTTACATCTACATTGATTTAATATAATTCAAAAGTTATTTCAGAGACTTCCTGACCCTTTTAGACTTTAATAAATTTTTGTAAATTCTAGTTACAGTCAGCCTTGTTGGAGCTATCTGACCCGCTATGCAGGGTAGGTAAATAGATAGACCTAAAGGAGAAACCAGACCATCTTATGATGGATTCACACCAGCCATGACACCCCTCTTCTTCTGGGTGCCCTTGTTCAGACCAACTAAAGTTTTGTGACTGCATCTTGCATGGTTGTGATGATATGTCTATCGCGGTGACAAAATCTGTCCAACTGGGTTGGCTCAGTGGTAGAGAAGGCGCACATACAGTATACTGAGAGGTTTATGCCTCGACGCAGAGGTCCAGGGTTCGAATCCTAAACCAAAACCTGTGACAATTTCCTGTATGTCGTCCCCCTCTCTCTCCCCTTTCTCACCTAGCTGTTCTGTCAAATTAAAGGTGAAACAAATTATCAAAAAAAAATAGAATTCTGTCCACAGATTACTCAAAACCTCTGTGGTAGTTCCTACCACAGAAAGTGTCTCCATGACCGCATTTTGCCATGATGACACACACTGACTCACAAGTTGAAAATAATAACAGCATCGCTGTCACGGCTGGTAATTATAAAGCAGGGGAAACTTGCTCGCAGACAGACACAAAGACAGACACCTTAACAAGCAGATCCTACATAGTCTGACTAAGCTTAAAGACGTATGAAAGGGACAGACAAGCAGAGAGTAAGTGAAAGCGAACAAGAAGGAGGGCAAACTGCCATAATGAGCTAGTAGCTAGCGATGCATGCCCTCTATTAGCTGTGAGAAGAGCTGCTGTTACTGGTATGTCTGCCTGCTAATGAACTAATACGCCAGCGGGAGGGCAGCTTCCAGACTGACTGACTTTCTCACTGTTTGACCTGTAGACCCAGAGAAGACATGAAGACCAAGATTGGACAAATCATGGATGTCAGAGAAGAGGCCGACAAGGACAGACTGAGGAGGAGAGTGGGGGATAAAAAAAAGAGAGTGGGGGTGGACAAAAAGTGGGAGAGGATGAGAAAAGAGAAAGAAATAACCCACTACTGCAGACAATCCTGTAGCCTGGAGGTTGCTCTGCTAAAAGCCTGTCAACATCACCATGTCCATGCCTAGCAGGGCTTGAAAGGCACTAGGTCTGTATGCGCTTACTCTGTGTGTGTGTGTGTGTGTGTGTGTGTGTGTGTGTGTGTGTGTGTGTGTGTGTGTGTGTGTGTGTGTGTGTGTGTGTGTGTGTGTGTGTGTGTGTGTGTGTGTGTGTGTGTGTGTGTGTGTGTGTGTGTGTGTGTGTGTGTGTTTTATTTGCATCTCCCTCTCCTTTCTATAAGAGACAGACTGAGGTGATGAGGGGATACATATTGGGGAAATGGAGTCATCTGAACTAACCCTGGGCTCCTGACTTCCTACTGTTGACACACCGCTCTCACTTCTAACACAGCAAATATTAGCCCAACTCCAAGTCAGGCCAGGGGAAATAGTGTTCCTCAAAGGAATGCACGCACGCACACACGCACACACACAAACAGAACATCTGCATGTCCATGAAAACACCCACGGGACACACATATGTGCCAACACAGACAGACACACAAATCCTTATCCAGCTCTCACATCTCAAAGGCGTGAGACGAGTACACAGACATACATACATCATAACACTGACTTTAGAGAGAAGAAAAAGGGGAAAATAAGTGCACGGGGGCTGGCAGACAGACAGCGGCTCAGATCCTCTTTCGTTGGTGTGCTGTCGTCTCTGGTTCTTAACTATTTCCTTAAGTCTACCTCAAGAACCAAGAGAGATAAAAGCAACACCCCTGTCTGTTTTCCAATCATCGCTACTTATTGCATATAAAGGCACTGTGCTTCACATCAGCCCCCTGCCCATTCACTATATTTAATAGGAATATCTAGAGAAGGGCACCAACATTAGCCATTTCACTTGCAAAAAGCTTCCTTTTTCCTCTTTTTATTTGACTCATTTATCAGGCAAAAATGCTAAATATTCTCTGGTTCCAGATTTTTAATAGAGTAGGTCAACGTTTTGGGAGATATGCTTACTCGCCTTCCTGTCAAGAGTTAGATGAGAAGATTGATATCACTCTCTAAGTATGAAGCCACTTAGCTTAGCATGAAGACTAAAGCAGGGCGAAACAACTTGCGTATCCTGTCAGCACCTACAAACGCATTATTACTCATTTGTGTAATCTGTGTAAAAACGACAAGTTGCAGTTTTATGGGGGGATTTGTGCCGGACTTTTTCTTTGTCCCTGCTGCCAGTCTTTATGCTAAACTAAGCTAACCATCTCTCTAGGTTATAGCTTAAAAGCTAAAGTTAAAAAAGGTTCAGGACTATTTATCAGACACCCCAAGCAACTTGAAGATGTTACTTTTGTCAAAATAATTAATTGATAATCAACATGACGACTATAGTTAGGTTAGGTGGACCCCTCGGCTCAAGTTTACTAGTCATTATCAGTGGCACACTAGAGGCTCTCTTTGCCTCTCTATTTGTTTAGGTGTAATAACTTTAACAATATCAATGTTCTTCATATGCATCGTGTGAAAGCAGTACTCTGTGGACTGTATTGTCTGCTTCGTTCTGTCCTGTGAATGAAATCAGTTCTCATTATCACAACCAGGCAAACAAATATCTGCATTTATGAAAGAACTCAATAATATGTGAAGGAGAGGGTGTGTGTGTGTGTGTGTGTGTGTGTGTGTGTGTGTGTGTGTGTGTGTGTGTGTGTGTGTGTGTGTGTGTGTGTGTGTGTGTGTGTGTGTGTGTGTGTGTGTGTGTGTGTGTGTGTGTGTGTGTGTGAGAGAGAGAGAGAGTGAGAAAGAGCCTGCTAATCCTTAATTAAAGTAAAGGTGGCAGATTGGCCTGCTGTCTTTCACTTTATCTTTTCTCCTCGTCCTGTCACAGATTGATACACAAGTTCAATATACAGCAACACAGTCTATCAACTGTGCTCTGCACTGTTTCACTGTCCACAAACCAAACTCCCTCGACAAGCCCACTCCCTTCTTCCTCCCACCGCCTCTGCACAACTGACAGGACACTCGCAAACTGTAGACAAGAGGAGGGGATATGGGCTGAGAGGGGCATTAAATATGTCCCCCTACTCCAGCTGAAGGGACAAGAAGAAGAAAAGAGAATGAGAGAGGCATATGCCAAATTTCCACTGCTTTATTCACTTTTTTTTTTTAATCGGGTACTTTTCTGGAATTTGTTTTCCACTGCAGATAGTACCACCTCAATGAAGGCAGGATTCTTAGTTGATCGTCTTTGCAACACCGTGTGAAACTGCTGTGACATCATCTTCAACCTAGGTCTGGGCATTATATCGATATCGTGATACAAGATTAGATATCGTCTTAGATTTTGGATACCATTATATCGTAATATGGTAAAAGTGTTGTCTTTTCCTATTTTTAAAGGCTGCATTACAGTAAAGTGATGTCATTTTCTGACTGTTCTAGCAGTTTTATTATTTTCCTTTCCACTTCACATTACTGATCAGTATTTGTCAAAAATCTCATTGTGTAAATATTTTGTGAAAGCACCAATAGTCAACCCTTCAGTATAGATATTGAGGTGTTTGGTCCAAAATATCGTGATATTTGATTTTCTCCATATCACCCAGCTCTACTTCAACCTGACATTCGCTAAATTCTTTCATCAGCAAACAGAGGAACATCTGTACTTTGTCAATTGGCAACGGCGTGGTTTTGCGAGCTGCTAAAAATAAAAATTGTGGCGCTATTGACACTAGCATGGCTATTTAAAAATAATAAAATTAAGTTCCTCAACATAAAACCACACAAGTCTCCAAGATAATGTACTGATCCCATAGGGTTGTGTTATTGTCACCAGTTTGGATTATTTCAATTTATCTTCTGAGATATCCTGTTTTTTTGTACTACAATAACCATTGCTGCTGAATTCATCCAAAATTAACCCAGAATCAGAAACTGAATTCCTTTAAACATAGTGCACAACACTAATGGTAGGCTGAAACTAAAGACTACGCTCTTGTAGACATCTGATAATACATTCAGCAGCTTTGATAATTAATTAATTAATTAATTAATTAATTAATGTTACATACAGGTAGTAGTGCTGTATGTTGTTATCAACTGACAACGTGTTCAGATTTCCTGTGGCTGGCTTCTTCACCATAACTATACACCAGCTGAAGCTCATTACTGTTATTTAGAGCAAAACAACACATTTTCTCTTTAACGGAGATGAAATAATTATAATCAATGGGCATAATATACACAAAGCGTGTCATTAAATTATCCTGAAGACAGTTTTTATGTTGAGGAACACTGGCTGAGGATATCATTTGGACAAAACCTTTCAAATTAGATTTGGAAGTGGTAAAAAAAAAAAACTTCTACAACTTTGCAACTCTATTGTGCCTCCCTGATGTTTGGAGAAGTGGAGAGTATAGGAGATGAGTGACTTGAGAAGACCAGTCCAAAAGAGTTTGGTGGCTATACAGGGCGACAAATTGGCTTCCCTGAATTCATGCAGCATTGGCCATCAACAGTGCAGACAGCTGCTGCTTTCATGGATCAAGTATGAATAACCGCTAGAAACATGATGTTGTGATTAGAGACTGAAAAGCACAGGACAGGAGGAGTACAGACAGAAAAAACAAGAGGACAGAAGGAGTTGGTGACATTGAAACATTACATTTGTCCCACGCCACCTGCTAATGACTGAGAACTGGTGGCAATATAGACAGGAAAAAGGTCTGCGTGTGTTATGTATGTGGGTGGTGAGCATTGTTTGGAAAATGTAAATAAGAGCAGAGCAGACAGTAACAGCCACCTACAGGACTGGAGGAGAGGATGTCTAAACTGCAACTCTAATGGGCCAAAATAGGTGTGTGTGTGTGTGTGTGTGTGTGTGTGTGTGTGTGTGTGTGTGTGTGTGTGTGTGTGTGTGTGTGTGTGTGTGTGTGTGTGTGTGTGTCTGTGTCTGTGTGTGTGTGTCTGTGTGTGTGTGTGTGTGTGTGTGTGTGTGTGCCTTTGTGCTCTTTGAACCCACTCTAACTTTTATTGCCCTCCAAGGGATCATAATAAGGAACTAATTGATAGTCTTTGAGCTGCAGGCTGAGGAGAGGGGGAGTTCCTGCAGGAAGTCAACACAAATCAAACTCTCTCTGAGCCCTTAAGGTCTGGAGCTACTCCAGCTGAGTTGTGGTGGGGAACAGTCGCTGTGTACACGTGTGTGTGTGTGTGTGTGTGGGAGAGAGACACAGACAGAGAGAGGAAGTGCAAAACGTGATAAAGAGAGAGATCCATAGTCTGAAGTTGACATTTACGGTTTACAAACCTACTTCTCTGAATGTCGCCTCCTAACTTAACCACACAAGTTTCTGCTTTTGAACTCAAGAAAGTTCAAACAGTGCATTTCAGCTATATGAGACATTCCGATATCCTACCTGTCTTTCATGTAAAAATAGAAATAGCTTGCAGTTATACTTTAAATACTTTTATCAGATTCACAAAAAAGATTCACAAAAACTAAGAAAACACATTGCTTAAAGTCACCACAACAGCTTAGCATAAATTTGTGACTAGATGTCTCTGAGATACATTTATTTCAGAGGCTCAACGCTATACAATGTCCTATGGAAATTCCATCCCACCTCCCTCTTGACTCTTTTCGTTTAATTTTCTCCCTGTTCCTAAAGGATTAGATCACATTTCCTCTGTAGGTGCTGAGCGTGTGGGTGCGTTCGGACCGATTCATATTGTCTCCTATTCCAAAACAAAAAGCCATCTGACATAGAAAGGCATATACAACATCCCACAGGGCTCAAGCCCCTCCATAAGGGGGTTGGCAGGAGCCAAAGGGGTTTCCAGCTCAAACTTCCAGGGGTGTCTGCACCATACTGTGCTGTGTGAAACTTACAGCCTTCCTCAAACTGAAGGGGAACCACTAAAACCATGTAAAAAAATCTACGACAAAATCTAATGTTACATCTACGACAAAATAAAACATGCAAAGGAAACCCAGAAGTGTTAGGTTCCCTAAAGTAATTCAACAAAAGATAGCATATAGAAAATAATAATAAAAAAAACAACAACATAGAAAACATTGTCTATAAAAAAGGTACGGAAGAAAAGAACAATTAAATGAGGAGAGAAAATAAAAGAAAAAGAAAAAAAGACGAAAAGACGAGACATATTAAGCTACTGATCCAGTAAAAAGATTTCTCACAGATCTTTTGAATGATAGTGGAGAAAGTTTCCGTAGGCTGGGAGGGAGAGAATTCCATATCTTAGAACCTCTGTAATTAATTCTGAATTGGGATGAAGTGGTTCGCGTTGGGAGGGGGCGAAGCTGGGCTGCTATTCGAGTGGGATAATTGTAAAATTGATTATTAGGGGTAAAAACATTGCAAAAAATAGGTGGTAGTGTTTTGTTTAATGATCCATGAACAAATTGGGCAACTTGAAGATTGTTGATTTGATAAATATTAAGAATGCCAAATTTGTTAAACAGAGGTAATGTGTGACTCTAGGAGGTGAGGAGCCAATGATTCTGACCGCCTGCTTTTGTAAATGAAAAATCTGTTGCAGCTTGGTTTGGTGCGTGCTCGCCCTGGCAATATTGCAATAACTAATAAAAGGATAAATCATAGAATAAAAAGAGACTGAGGGAGACTTTTGTTTTAAGGAGATAACGAATTATTCCAATTATTCCAACGTTTTTGGCTATTTGGGATGTAATAAATGAAATATGAAGTTTCCAAGATATGTTTTCATCAATAAGTACACCAAGAAAACGAGTTGACATTAACCACTGAGACATAGTCAATCAATTAAATTGTCAATTATAAGATAAATTTAGTGATATGTATGTATGTCACTGTTAGCAAATTCAATTTAAAGACCAAAACCAACAGTGAATTGATCTTACTAACAAGAAGTGCCTGTGTAGCCAAAGCCTGATTTAGTTTGTTCCTCTGTACTGAGCTCCATTGTTGACCAAAAACTATTACAAACACATCAAGGAACCACACATTACAATTACCATGGGCTCTGTAGTTTATTTTGAGTCAATCCCACATACACCATCCTGCTGCCGTAAATACAAGCACACCAAATGTGTATTTATCCACAGCTTAAAATAGTCCCCGATAAAAAATCATGTCATTCCTGTAATGTTTGCTTAAAACTACAGTGCCTAGCTGTTTAAAAAAAGCCTCTTCTTTTTAAATAAAAGTATATATTTGTCAATCAGTTTTAATGGGCGTGGGGCTGAGAATCACAGACGAGGGGAAGTCAGAAAGTATTGACAGACAGACTAACACACTGTTGGTTTTAGTCCGAAGATCACACAGTCACAAATCAACTTATTAACTTCTTAAAGCTAAAATGTTCCCAAACACTTGCTTAATGTCACTCAGACATCCATCAGAAACGCAGCAACGTGAGCTTCCCGTAGGAATCCTCTTTTACTTCCTGTCAAATGCAAGTCCAAGAATAACTTAGCCCTAGTTTGCTCTGCCAACTCCAGGAAAAACATCTGGTCTCTTGACTTGCTAGATGTTAAGTGACTTGGGCTCCCTACTGTTTTGCACTGAACAGGTGGCATATGGTCAGCTTGCATGCTGGAAGCTGAAGTTTTATATCACGGGGTCTGTGACAACTGTTGTGAATGCCAATTACCTTAATTACTATCAATTTATTTTTTTAAACTATATAAAATGGTAAATATCACTTACAATAACACTTATCTTTTTTTAATTGTCCAAATATCATTTAGAGATTTTCAAGAGGGTGAAAGATAAAAATATGAGTTACCCTTTCGTTCCTCTGACACTGCCCTGCACACTATTATAAAAAGGAATCACTTTATGTCCCTATATCGATTAATAAGGACAGGACAATCAAATACAGCAGATCTTTCTGCAGCTCAACAGATATGTCGGCTGACTGGTTCAGATGGTCACTGCTGAGCTAATACACCGACTTTCTGAAGTATATGACAGATCAGCTACCTCCTCACTGCTAGAACATTTTCTGCCCACTGAGAGAGCATCAATAACTACAACTGGTGGCTGTTGGAAGGCTTTTCAGTTTATAGACCGGGTAGATGAAGAAGAAGGTAGCAACTAAAATGATGAACAATCTACATCAGGGGTCTTTAACGTTTAATCCAAGGACCCCTTACTGAAAGAGAGTGAGTAGGGACCCCCTACTACATATATTGTATAAAATGAAGTTGCATCATAAACGGGGCCTATAATAATGTGTAGGGCGGCCTAAAGCCTTTTTTACATACCTTTTTTGCATAGAATACTAATTAATTATTTATTTATTAAGTTTTAATGTTAAACATGCGTGTGTTAATCGTCAGGATTAACTATCTCTGGATTGCCTCAGTGACCACCTTACCTATAGGCCAGTATGCAGTTGGATTTATATTTGCCAATAATATGTTGGATTCATGTTAAGACTTTTTAATTTTTGAAAAAAACTTTAACAATAATTTGGATGCCCCCCTGCATTGACTCTGAGGACCACCTAGGGGTCCCGGAGCTCCTGTTGAACATCCCTGATCTACATCATTTTTTTAGCCATGCTAGCGCCATGGCTCTGGGGATGACAATGCCAGTTGGTCTGTTCATCTTCGGTCCGGACTGAAATATCTCAACAATTATTGGATGGATTACCATTACATTTTGTACAGACATTACTGTTACCAAGAGGATGAATCCCACTGACTTTGGTGATCCCGTGACTTTTCCTTTAACACCAAGAGGTTGCCATTTGTGTTTTTTAATGAAATGTCCCGACAACTATTGGATGGATTATCATAACATTTTATACAGACACCCATGCCCCCCTTAAGGTTAACTGCAATAGCTTTGGTGATCCTTAAATTTATGACCAAATCCCTGCAAAATGCCAAAATGATAACTACATATTATACCTGCTGAACATCACCATATTAACATTGTCATTGTGAGCATGTTAGCATTGAGCTCATAGCACCGCTGAGTCTCCCAAAAAGAAGCAAGTTAAAGTCCAGTTTGACAACTAAAACTGAATCCATATGTGAGGCGACCACTTTCTGGCTGTAGGAGTGGACTAGAGAATTAATTGTTACTTCAAAGCTAACAAATGAGTAAAACAAAAAAAAAAAAGAGAACTTGATGGGGGCTCACTGAGTCATCTGTAATTGTATATTACTATAACTTATACCATGTAAACAGTGGGTGTGGGGAGAATCTTAAGACCACCTATCATAGCGTGCCACTTTTGAACCAGCACCACATGCTCCTCTGTTTTTTCCTTCCTCCACACCAGTAAGACACAACATGGAGTGGCTATGATTTCCTCCCATGCAGTATTGCTTCCCAACAGGATGAAAGTCAATTTCATAGTTTCCAAGAAAAACAGACACATGCTAACAGACCACTGACGGGCAAGAGGAAACAATGGTGCTCGCTTCGCTCTCACCCCTAGCTGTCGATGGATAATGCATCTTCCACCAAAACTGAGTAAAAGGAGTACAACAAAACGGTGTAACATTCTTATCTCATAGCAGCTTTTCTATTTCATTTGGTTTTTTTTCTGTGAGTGCGTCTCACATGCTGCAGCATATTACAGCTGATTTACTTAATCTCAGACCACTAAATATTTCACCACTCTAATTAAAGGTTGTCTGATTCTGTCAAGTGGCTCTCTAGAGGCCCTGATCAGGTTTAAAAGTTAAGTTAATGTAAACCTTCTCACTGTGAAATTTCTCCCGGAGTGCTCCCAGAACTCATAAAGAGGGGAACAATGTGGAGCTCATGTGGCTTCAACATGGACCTATTTAGAGAATACCTCAGTGCTGTGGTATCCAGCTTCATGGACCGTAACTGGCTTACTTTATGCCTTCTGCACAAGAAGGAGCTCTACAGATTCCTAGGCCTAGCGAGCTCTGCTGCTCCCTTAAACGAATGCCACCCTCTCCTCCCTCTTGTACGCCTCCCTGCTTGCCTGTCCACCGGTTGGGAATTGGGGAAATTCCTCAGCGCCGTTAAACAGCTTCTGATACGCACGGGAAAGCACTACATTCTTTGTCAGCTGTGAAACTCTAGACACTGGGAAATGGGCTTCACCTTCCAGTCATCCCTGGTGCTGAGGAGGGGGGGAAACAGGAAGATTTGCTGCAGCACGGCAGCTTCCTTCCCTCCAGACAGGAGAGAAATATGAAGCTTAAGAGAAAAGCTTAAGCTGAGCAGTGCAGAGAAGAGTAGAGTAAACGTGGTAAGAGACGGAGAGATTTAATTGTGTTATATAAAACAGGTACCTCTAATACTCCAATAACCCAAAAGCACTAAGACACAGCATGGGAGTTTCTCGATTTAGCTGGAAGTGATAGCACAGTCCATATCATGAAAACCACATATCAGAGGCTCAAACCACTTGCAGGGACTCAAAATGGAGTCAAGTCATGTACACACAGATGTGAGCAACTGTATGAATAAGAAGCAGCACTTGTTTAACAAGAGCTGATAAAAAGTTCACCCCTCTGCTGGACGCAGAGAAGATCCCAAACTGACCAATCAAATGCCCCTTAACCTCTATTCCACACTAGGTGCAATCCAAGTGTCTTATTATCCTGATAATAACACAAAAATAAAAAGGGCTTCCTTTTTAGAGGTTTAAACCATGTCTAATTCACATTCTAAGTTATCCACAAAGTGTAAATAATCTTCCTCATAGATTTTAGTCTTTTCTGACATTGTTTTTATTTTTTTTTATAAACTGAAGCAATCATGTTGATTTCAAGCCTCTTAATTACATCTGTAGGAATTGACCTCTTTTTTGGGGCCCAAAGACCTAGATATATTATGTCACAATGATATAATAGAAAAACAGCAAATGCTCCCATTTGAGAAATTTGAACCTGATATGTGCCTTTTTCCATTGAAATGTCAAATTAGTTGCTATTATGTTTCTGTCGATCCATTAATTTACAAATTTTTTACATACTGTAAGAGCTATAACTAGGTAATTCACTAGGTTTTCATGAAACATGACTTAATCCAAATATTGGCCAATTATTGTATGTGGATAATAGTTATAGCTTTAATATTAACTATATTTATTGGCCATCCATTTAGGTTTACAAGAACTTTGAGGGCCCAAGGGAACCAGCGTTTGTATGTTATTCTTCAAAGCAGAGACTGATGGATGAAGAAAAGCAAGCTAACAACAGAAAGAGAGGAGGTTTGAAAGCCCCAGGTAAAGGCAATTACAGTGGACACAAACAGAAACACACAAATGCACTGAGACAGAATTTTCATAGACATCTTTACTTTACTCCTTTAATTAATAGCCACCTCTGGCTCCCATGGAAACCTTTAGCTGGACAAAAGAGGTCATGTGTTTGTTTTTTTCATTCATATCCCACTGAATGATGGCAGAAAATGACAAAGCCTGCAGTGCCTACTTAAAGTGATGGTTCGGAGTAATTTCACCCTAGGGTCCTTTGCACCATGACCTCGAGCCAAACACCCCCCCCCCCCCAGAAGCTTTTTTCACCTGGGTCTAACATTGGGTGAGTTAGCGTAGAGTAGCGTTATCAGCTGAATAGCTTAGCGCAGGGGCTAATGGACCACGTTTGTATCTCGTAAATGACCCCACTAATAATGCCGAAATGATACCAAACGTCTACACTAGTACAAATAGGTTATGCTCTCATAAAACGATGGATTGGAAAGTTTGTAAGTACACCAGAAGTTTATGTAAATAACACTTGCCTGCTGGCTTCTGCTCTCTGCTGTTGTTGTTGCTGCTGTAAGACGAGTACTTAGGGCCGTCTACAAATTACAACACCGAAAAGAGATGCAGCAAAAATATTTTTTTATTTCACTTTTTTTTTTTAAGTAAGTGCTGTAGTATAACTAGCAGGAGACAAGTAATAATTTAGGTAAGTTTGGAGACATTACCTTATTTAATCATTAAATTAATAAATATTTTTGTTGTATCTCTTTTCGGTGTTGTAATTTGTAGCACTCGTCTAACTGCAGGTAGCAGCAGCAGCAGCAACAGAGAGCTGAAGAGAAAAGGCAAGTGTTCATAAACTTCTGGTGTACTTACAAACTTTCCAATCCATCGTTTTATGAGTGCATAACCTATTTGTACTAGTGTAGACGTCTGGTATAATTTCGGGCATTATAGTGGTAATAGGTGTGAATACAAAAGGTCCAATAGGCCCCCCCCCGCTAAGCTATTCAGCTGATAACGCTACTCGCCAACTCCCCCAATGTTAGACCGAGGTGAAAAGCGTAGCGCCTGGGGAGGGGGTTTGGCTCGAGGTCATGGTGCAAAGGACCCTAGGGTGAAATTACTCCGAACCATCACTTTAACCTGGGGAGAACATTAGCATTATGACAAAAGCTTGTTCTGTTGTTCTGTCAAAAAGGTCTCTGTGACCCTATTACATTCACTCACTCTTAATAGAACATGAAATTAAGCAGAAATCTGGCCCTATATCTGTGCAGCATTCTCATGTCTCTCTTGGCCCCCAAAACAGCAGATTTTCAGTCCTTCACCTGCATCACATTAATACTCACTTGGCTTAACTTTTATCCCACAATTACACACTATATGAGACCCTAGCCTTTCGTCTATGCAAGAGCAGGAAATTAATAGTTATGCTGCTAACTTAGCAGGTATTCTCCAAGGAGCTGCAGTGTATTTTAGAGAAAGTAGAATAAAAGAGCCAGTATAACATCCCCCGTCGCTGTCTGTACAGGACTTCTCATCTTTCAGGCCTGCTATGCAATACTCGGCTCAGTGGACAGGAATGAGTGCATATTGTGTACATCCACCTCTATTTAAATGCATATGAGACTGTTATCTACCTCTCTGCTAGGGGTGGAACGGTACACAGAAGTCACGGTTCGGTTCATACCTCGGTTCAGACATCACAGTTCGGTTCGGTACAATGGAGGGAAAAGCAAAACAAAAATGCAGAAGGCACATTTTTTTTTATTGTGCATCAGGCTGTACCACCTAGTGCCATAGAGTCTCTCCACTAAGCTAGCTGCAACAGCCTGAAGTATGTAAAGCAAGATGTAAACAGCAAACAATAAGTACCCCACATCATCTCCAGACTCCATCTGTAACTTAAAATAAGACAATCAGCTATATCTATCAGCTTATTTATTAAAGTGCAAATTACATAGAATAATAAAACAAAAATTCTACTTAGGTGAGACCTTCCCCCACAAAAGATAAAAGAAAGTATTCTTACTATTAAGTGCGACAGGCATACCTTTCTAGTTTCCACTCTGCCATGACCTCCTGTAGCTTCTCAGGTGAGTGCTTGTGTGCTGCTTATACAGGGCAGCCACAGAACTGTAGAACTGGTGCAAATTTTCCTACTCAGTTAATTTAATGAGCAGTCACCGAGATGGGGATAGCTGCATAACCAAATCAGTTGTTAGTGAAACGAAGGGTGCAGCTGACAACTTGTGCTCCATCAACGTCTAGTTAGTCTGTGTTTGGTTGTATATGGAAGGGACAGTTTGCCTCGTGTGAACGGGATGGCATGTTGTAACGAGGTTCGCGTACATACAGCAAATACTTGAAGACAGGTTCCTCTACGAGTGAATATGGGTGCATTGAAAATGTAAATTCCGATTGCTTCAGTGATTTTTCTTTTTGGCCCTATTGGTATTGGTAGGCTGGTTAAGAACTGTAGGGAGGAGAAGTTGGACAGTTTTTTTGTCTCGTTCCAGTGATTGGCACATCTGGGTGATGGCGTCGGATATGCGTTAGCATGTTGGATGTATTTCCACTCACATACCCAACAACTGCTGAACAACGCCGACATACAGTCCTCGTCTTATCCACCACTCTCTCATCTGTACTACTGTAACTGACTGGGAAACCAAAGTTTTCCCAAACTTGCGATCTTAAAGAGGCCGGCGGGTCTTCTAACTCTTGTGGGTCGCCACCACTCGCCATAGGCTAGGCTACTCGTCCTTAGTGCTGCTAGGTCTGACTCACTCACTGGACCATCGACATGTAGGCGGAGCTCAGGAGCTTCAGAGCTAAGGGGGGGGCTACAGATTAGGTGTCCCTAAAGAAATGTGTGTCTAACAGTAGTTACATTAATTAATTTGCGTGCAAGTTTTATTTATTTTGATACCGTGTATTCTCTGTGTAAATTCATGTACCGAGACGCCCGTACCGTTTCGTTTCAATACAAATACATGTACCGTTCCACCCCTACTCTCTGCGCCAACAGGCTGCTTGCTCCCTTGATGCAAGCATACCGTGGTTTGGTCGAGTAGCATGTGGCCCAGAACTGAAGCTCTGCTGTGCTCAGCTGCTGTCAGCAGCCGACACAGACTCTGGTTTAAAAGCTGGGAAGGAGGAATACTTAGAGAGGGTGCCAAGACCATCTGTAAGGGAGTGCGAGAGAGAAAACAGGTCTCTCTTTATCTCATGTCCTTGGACCGGCCTGCTAAGAGGACATGGGGTGGATGGATGGAAAATCTTTCAACTATTACTTGTGGAAGCTTAAGCTCAAGCTTACGGTACAGTATACTGTATATAAAAGAGTCAACAGATAATTAATTGCCAACCATTCTAAAAATTGAGCAATCATTTAAGTGATTTATCAAGCAAATGCCACACATTTGCTGGGCCCATCTTCTTATATTAGATTTAGATTTTAGATTTATTGTCCCAAAGAGATATTTGTTTCCACAGCCAGCACACATAACAACAAACAGCAACATATAGATATAGCCAGTAAGCAAAATCTCCATGAATGCATTCATCATACCAGCTCACAACAGTGTCAGCGAGGGAGATTGTTTAGGGCTGCTATTGCATAGGAACAAGACTCCTGCTGAAATGAGCTCTTCTCTGTTTGAGAGTCCTGTAACCTATGCCACATGGATTCAAATGTGAATTGTTGATTGAGGGGGTGATCAGTAATTTGCTATTGTAAGTGCTAGGTGTGACGGCTCTGAGGTTCATTTCTGAGAGATTGGGAGTTGGAGGGTTTGCCTTGGGCAAATTGAAAACTGCGTATTAGAGAGGAGGACAGAAAACACTCCTGTGGGTCGTATTTCCTGCCATCGCTAGGGGCGTTCATTTATGAAACACTTCTGTAGGTGGTATTAGAGGGTAGGAATAACTGACCTATATAGTTGCATGGTTTGGAGGACTTGAGTTAAATGCTAGGGTGCAGAAATACCAGGAGCGTCATTATATACATTGTGTTTGCATAAAAAAAAGCCATTTCACCTGCAAAAATTGGGATGTTTTTAAAACAAAGTTGATAAGTAAATGTGCATACCGCTTCAATACATTTGAGCCAGCATACAAACACTTCAGACACTGCGGGAGTACATAAATAAATAAAAAAAGCCATATATCAGCATTCTTCAAATCAAATATCTAGGCCTAGACAGTTTCAGACACACTGCCTGAAAATCTTAAAACCAATTCAATGTGTGTGAAAGAAATAACACACTTCTTTAGAGACTCTGAGATCTTTGTCTCTCTGATGAGGAAGTCTCCAATTATAGATGCCACGCACTCGTATGCTCTGACCACCACTGGTGACACTGATTGTTAGTTGTCTGCACTTCTTGGCATTTGACTCTGATATATGACCAATTCCTCTTCGTTTCTGGAAATTGAAAATATGAACTACTGCTGCTGTAACATACCGTCAAAAATTAATCTTTAATGGTCACACCAGAACCATGAACACCAAATATATTGCATCCTGCCTCAAATTTATTTCACACTCAGTGCAGTTTATTTGGGATTTTTGGTCTGGCATTTTGCCACTTTGCCACCAGAATTTTGTTTGCAAACAAACACCTGAATGACTGGGTGATTTATATCCATCCAAGTATTCAGAATGGCTGTTTTATTAACCGTTTTTAGCTAACTGTGGGAGGTAAATAGGCTGGAATCCTGGCTCCTGTATAAATGAAACATTTCGTTCCACGCTATTATTATTATTATTATTATTATTATTAGTTTTGGATGCTTTTACAAATCAAGATATCACATGGCTTCCTAAATACGTTGTAAATAATAACCACCATTATTAACCAGTTAAGACTTCAAAAGCTGTGTTATATAAACCTCTGCTGTGCATATTACACCTGCGCCACAGGCAAACACTATATACACTATAGAATGGGTTGCTTTGACCTGTGCATTGACCCAACTTCATACAGTGTGCAAAAAACACGACACAGAGAGAGAGACACACACACACACACACACACACACACACACACACACACACACACACACACATACACATTGACACACACACACACACATACACATTGACACACACACACACACACACACACACACACACACACAAACACACACACACAGTTGTCAGTGTGTCAGTCAGTGCTCTGGAAATGGATGAATGCAGTCTTTCAAGCCGCAGCAGGACTACAATATCAACCATTCCTGCACTGACACAGGTGGTGGTGCTACTACTGCTGCTGGAAAAGTCAATTGAAATTAATATTGTGTGCACATGCATCTATAGTAGATTAATGAGTGTGTGTGCTGGTGTGTGTGTGTGGTAATCTCTATACACAGGCATACACAGTATAGAAGTATCATAATCACCTGAGGCACATGGGGTCAGTCAGTGTCCTGTGTTCTGCACCGCTGACTGAACTTTCACGTCAACAAAGCACACACACACACACACCACTGGAATGTGTTTTGTTTGAACCCTATCACTATAATTAGGCTTTGTGTATGTGTGTGCATTTGTTCCATGATGCCTGTGGATGCTTTGTACTTGCACTCTTCGTTCTTAAACCAAACAGTTGTTCAAGTACTGCCAAATGCGGGTCATGTAAATTACATGCTGAAGACTGCATATACCAAACGTCTTGCTTTGCTCTGGAGTTCAATTTGATTTAGAAAATAAAACACATTGTGGTACTTCAGACGTTCTGTCCTCAGTCTCCCATTAGCTTTTCTACCTCTGGCATGCACAAAATGTGCAACATAAAGGGGCACTGCTAAGTGTTTTAAACTCAGTGCCCTTAATCTTTGAAACAATGGCAAGCACATAGTTTAAGGCTCAAGAGGGGGTCAAAGTCATTAATCACTGATCATGCGCTCCAGACTAAGAGCTAAGCTAATCAACTTGTCTTCTAACAATCGAGGTGCATAGTCAATGCACTTTCAGCTCAGTCAAATGAGTGTAAATTAAAAACAGTGTGTTCCATACAAGAAAGGCCAATTAGTCAATCACTTGTCTTTTTTTCAGTTCAATAAACAAAGAAAACCTGCCATGAAAACTCCTTGATAGCAACGATGGATTGTCAGCAGCTTTTATTGTTAGGGGGTCCTCTAGTGCTCGGTGTCACAAAATAAGTCTCTCACACCTCACACAGTCTGGTTTGCTCTGTCACTTTGTCAATGGAAGGACATGGTTTCCATCAACTCTGCCTTTTAAAAGCTTGTGTGTTTCACTGGCGTTATAAAAATCCCCAGGGCAGGGTGAGGTGTGTGTGATTGTGTGTTCCACATCAAGTGTCTGCATATGTGCTCACATATTGTATGTACACAATAAAAAGTGTGTGTGTGTGTGCACGTGTTTCCTTGATGGATTAACTACGTAACCAGTTTCAAATAGTAATATTGTCCAGCCTTTTTCTCCCATTTTAACGTCTCTCGGGGCCGTTGTTGTGTGTCCCTAACCAATCTGTTGCCAAAAAAAAGAAAAGAAAAACCCTCCAGCTCTTCAAAGCAAGGTCATTAACAACACGAAATAAAAGCGCTCTCGAGGACTGAAGGGGTCAAAGTTTGCCACGTCTTCCTCGCCATGTAAAAATACAACAAATATAGAGGATGGATTGGAGAAGGAGGAGAAGCTACGGTGGCTCTGAAAGCTCAACGCACTGCCAACGTGCAAACAGACAAAACACAAGCAAACGAAGGAAACCCCTTCATCAATTTGACAACACCCAGACGCAGCATTTAGAAGAAAACGAGAGAAAGAAAAGACAACCAAATACACAAACAGAAACTTGCAGCAGTTCTGTATATGGCTGTTTTCTCACATTTCTCTTCTAAATGCTGAGCATGTGTTATCAAATTATACATTTTCTATTTTGCTTGTGTTTTCTTAAGTTACAGTACGCTGAGCTCTCGGGGCCACTGTAAGCAATTGTTTGCCTGTTTCCACTGACAATCTGAGTAACATGGGTTACCCCGTGGATTTCAGATGACATGAATACATGGCATATGGATTATAAACGTATAACTAGGAAGAGTGGAAATCCAGATAACAATATTTTCATGCCTGTTAATACATGTGGCTATTTATGAACTTATCAGTGTGCACAGTAAAAAAAAATAAAAAGATCATGATGTGCCACATTCCTCCATCCAGGACGCCAATCTCTCTCTGCTGCCAGCTCTGACAAATAGGCCTTTATCACCTGAGATGAAAGCCAGAGGGGGGGGGGGGGTAGAGAGAGAGAGAGAGAGAGAGAGAGAGAGAGAGAGAGAGAGATAGCAGATGGGGCAGGGGCATGTGAGGGGGAGCAATTTTGTCGCTTTGTTGGCTGATCTGGTTCAATCCTTGTGGTGCAGCGATTGAATTCCCATCCAAGCCTTTTCCTTAAGAGGATTTGGACTCAAGGGAGTCAGCAGGACACAGGACTACAGTGTGAGGGAAGGAACCCATGATGGGAGTGATGGAGGAGAATGGCAAGGGTGCATTCAAGAAAGAAAGAGCAAGATTGGGAAAAAATAAATAGGAACCAAGGTAAATCCTGCTCTCAGCTGAGGGAAACGTGTTATCACTTCTAGCAGGGATAATGTGCTAGCTATTTAAAGACAGGAAGGATGCAGAGATGGTGAGTAAGGTTAATGAAAGAAGTGCCACACATTATAACTATCAGAAAGAGAGGGACTGTGGAAGAGAAAGGAGACAGTAATATTTTAAGGAAGATAAATAGAAGGAATAGAGATGCATTGGAAGGATGAGATGACGGGAGGGGAGCGGCAGGTGGTGATCTCTGATCCCCTTATCCAGGGCTAATCCTGACCAGCAGTGAGCGTGTTTGCAAGTGTAATAGTGTACGTGTGTGTTGTTTTTGTTGTTGGCATGACACTCGCTGGCGCATCAGGTCTGTTAGTCAAACCTGAAGGCCGCTTTAAGGAAAAAATGTGAGATCTGTTCCAATTGGGTAGGAGTTTATTTTTTTTTTAAATGCAGAAAGGATTGTAATGTCTGTCATTATAGCCATCTATTCAGTGAGCCAAATTTTGTTCTACCAATACTGTGAATCTTAACAAAAGTTTGGCTATTGTTTTTGTATAGCATACATTTTTTATTATGTTTTAACAAGCGTTTTGTCATTTCTTGCTGCGTTTTTTCTCTTGTGTCTGGCTGCTCTCCATCTCACCCTCACTCACAAAGCTACAGACTTCTGACAGCTCGCAGCTTGTCAGATGAAACAAAGTACGTCTCAGCTTTCGTCCACAAAACAATAAAACTTGGGTGTAAACTTTTCAAAGTTTGAGAAACAGCAGATACAGTGTGATTGGGGGAGTTGAGAGTGAGTGAGAGTTTGGCAGGCTTCGGTACGAGTCCAAAGTGTCGTCTCCTACAGTATGCACAGGGTATATTAATAGTCAGCTAGCCAGAATGTCTGGGGCACAATGGGTTTGTGTTACAAAATGTACAGAGACTGATTCATAAACACACTGCTGAAATTTCAGTTGTTACATTGTTATGTTTATATGAATAATGACCACAGATTTATAGTCTGAATAACTTTTTTCTAGATTAAATTATATCTTTCTTGTTATACTATGATCACAATGAAACAAACACTGTTATATAGAGAGCTTAAGTGAAACCACAACTCCCAAGTACTGTTACAGAAGTAAAAACATCTAATTCAAAATAGTAATGATGTTAATTTGGCAGGTGAGCAGGTCGACAAAAGAGGCAAATCCATGGTCGAGTGGAGTGTTTTTAGACAGCAGAGATTACAGCGAAAGAGTAAGGAAAATGCCAATAATAGGAGAGTGTTGGTGGATATTATGGATATGGACAAAACAGTGTACATTTTCATGGGAGCTGTAGTTTTTTTGTATGCTGATTGCTGACAAAACATGTTAACACTAATTTGTTGTTTAACCGATGCCAGAAATGCTGAATGAGAGATTAGATTGCATTGAGTAACATAAACTGGTGGAACAGAGGCTAGCCGGGATGGTACGTCTGGACAATAAGACCTAAATGAACAGTAGATTATAAATCAACTGATTAATACTGGTTCATAACTTAAGCAAAGCAATGTGTATATTATTGCGTTGCTGACCAAATGAAAATTCCTGCCATCAGTGCATTGTCATGTTTGAAGAGGGTTTCATCATCTGGCTTTAATCCAGTCTGGGCCAGTCTGACTGCAGTTACAGATGTAGATATGCAAGTCATTATTCTGTGTCATGCTAAGATGTTAAGCCTCATAAAAAAACGTCTTGCCAAAAACACTGTAATCCCTCTTTATTCAAACCAAAGACAAAATGTGCTATCAACCACCAACACCAACTAAATTAGTGACACATTTACTACATTATTTTAAAAACTTTGGTGTTCTGTAAAGTGCTGTGATTAAAAGCCAGAAGCTACATTGAGTTAATTTATAAGTCTACACAACATGCAACGGATTCTAAATCCATTTATTGTTTGTCAAAACTGCCAGTGAAGAGGTGCTAAAAACAGACTTAGAGTACTCCTGTGGAGCAACACTCTGAATATATGCAGTGTTGTAATGTCTTGACACATGCTCGAGGTGCTAAATGGTGTAATAGCCCCCCAAATATTTTGGATATCCTCTATGATCCTGAAACAACAGGCATTCAGACCTCAAGTCTCAAGCAATGTTTTACTTATTTATAACCAGTTTGGGCTATATCCACACAAATATGTTTTTGATTAAAAACACATATCTTTAACTACGTTTACGCGATATGTGCTGTCAGACGTGTAAATATGGATAGTTGTGTAGACGGAAGTCGTTTTTGTTTCAAAATGCCGTTAAAAACATGAAACGTAGTAATGTGGATGTAGCCTCTGGTACTTTTAAAGTCAGAGCAAGGTGGGAATGTAATTGAGCGTTGCCATGGCAGGACATCTCCGTTCAAAAGATGGGCAAGCTGAAAAGCATGACACAAAAAAGGGCAGCTCTTAGTGGGCTTAAGTATGAACAGTGACTAGATGCAATGTGGGCTAAGCATGACTCATGTAATTGCACATTAATGGTGTCTAATTATGGGTGCACGAGCTGAGCTGCGTGCCAGACTCGGCGTAGAGTCTACAACTACACAGGTTTTTAAATCTCTAGTCTCCATCAATATGAAAACTTCCACCTAAAATATCTTCAAACGCAGACAAAGGATTTCCTTTTAATGTCATGTTTGCTTGGCAGTATTAACACAGTGTAGGTTTAATTCCTGCAAGGAGTTTTAAGGCCCACCTACCTAGAACCAAGAGCCAAATACTAAAGTCGAATATTGCAGTAAAAATGTGCACCCATGAACCTTGAAAGACCGGGATTAGCTTAAAAAATATAGTCATTGAAACTTCCTATTTAGCTAAAGCACTGATCGTACAGGAGACAAACTTCCCATTTCAGCCACAGAGTGGAAAGAATGAAGCCACAGGCCACTTTTTCACCGTAACACAGTTACCTGTGTGGATCAACAGTGTTGAAGAGTAACCTGAAGTTCATCTGGCAGATGCTGAAGATTAGCCTGCTGTGGGCTAAACTGTACCTCAGACCTCTAAGCAGTGTAGTCCAAACTTAATCAGAATTGGTGTACAAATACTCACTGCAACACAAGGTCTGTCCATACAATGGCGTCAATGCCAGTTTAACCTGCTTGCAGTTAGAGTAGGAGCAGACACGGCTTGCAAGTAAAGCTGTAGCGATTAGCTGATTCATTGATTAGTCATTCTTTAGAAAAAGTATTCAATTTTGAAAATGCATTAATTGTTTTGGTCATTTTATAAGCACAGATACCGTACATTCTCAGTTTCAAGCTTCTCAAATGTGATGATTTTTCTGCTGTCCTTGTATCATATAGGCCGTTACAGAGTCAACGCATCGGTACGCATACGCGTCCGCAAGGCTACGCATCGCTACGCTTCGGCCGCCATTATGCGTCGATGCGTAGCCAAATGTGTCGTCCCAGTTTTTGATACGCGACGCGCCGATGCGCACAATACTATGCGTTGTCGGTGGGGGCGACAATGCAAGTACATTAAAAATATTGAATCAACATAGCTGTGCAATTTCATCAAACATAGGACTACTGAGTCACATTTTTCGGTATGTATCAACGTTGTGTGTGTGTAGTCTATGCTGTGTGCCCTCCTCAAGAGGCGAGAGAGAGACCCAAATGTATCTATATATTTTTAAAACCTGCTAAACCATGTTTAAGCGACCTTTTATCAATGTATTGGTCAGTGATACCCAATCGTAGCATACTGTACTGGTGGGGAAACACGCCAGCATCTGATAAAAAGAAGTCAGCCAGCCAGCTGCTCCCTGACGAGAGCACTCTCCGGGAGGGTCTGGCTCTGCCGACCGAACACCGTGGAGCACTCCGCTACCCCCTGTTGCGTGGGCGGTGTATTGCATTTCACGCATCGCCCGTGATGCTTGGGTCTAATTGCGTCCGCTGTTTAGACTATGAAAGGGAGCGCGTCGCTCGCGTTGCTTGTTCGCGTTGCTCGCGTTGACTCTGTAACGGCCCTAAGTCACATCACATTCCATAGATATTGGACTTTTGATTGGTAAAAAGCAAGCAATCTGAAGATGTCACCGTGGAATCTTGGAAAGACTACACAATGTGAAAATACTACAACTCCAATATTGACCAGTTACAGATTATGGTGTATATTGGTGTTGGTGAACAAGACAGCACATGCTGCAGCCATCTAGGCAAAACTATAGCACTTCCTTTAGCTCATAAGCCCGTCATTTCACCAGTGTGAAATAACAAAGGTGATTTTGTTTGGAGAATACAGCCTGCCTTAGGGATCAAACAACAATCACACAAAGAGGAAGCCATTGTAATGTACATCTGTGTGTCTTTGTGTATGAGTGATGTTTGACAGAAACACCACAGCCGCCATCCTTGCGCTCAGTTCCTGCACTAGTTGAAACAAACAAGAAAAAAAAAACGCTTTCATGTTTTACATATGCAGGCCAGCTGCTTGATGCTAAATGCATTCTTCTCTTATCAACCAAACAACAGCCCACAAGTAAGATATCCTCCAGGGTGCATTATATGTTGCAGTTCAGCTTGGATTTGCCCCTAACTGGAAAGACTCTTCTGAGGACTGCCTGCTTTTTTTATGCTGTTAAATAAGTAAGATCACACTCTCCAACTTTTAAAGATGAGGTGTGCATCCCTAATGTCACAGCAAAAATATTTTTGGCGACTTTAAAAAAAAAGAAAAAAAAAAAGAAGTCTTCTAGCCTCTGGCTCATACTTGGAAATGATGGGGCAAAATTCTTATTCATGTTCCATCCAATGTAAATAATTGAATTCTGGCAACCAAAATAGGCCCAGTGCTCCAACCACAGTTAGGCTGCGTTTTCAATATTTAATGACTTTGTGGAAGAATAAGCTGAGACTTTGAAACAGTGCCAATTTATCAAGACAGAAAACACACTTTCAACTGAGATAACACACAATTAGCGGGAGCCCAGAAGAGAGCGACTTTTTGCACTCACTCCTTTAGATGCAGGACCGATATCACTAACAAAACTTCTGCAGCTAAAAATGGCTTTTAATGCGCCTGCCAAACCTCTGCTCACTATATGGCCTTTCCCTATTCTTTCCCTGTGCTGTAATTCTACAAGAATGTGTGGTTTCTGAAGACTGTAGTCTGGCTTTCCTGAAAGGTCCTGAAACAACACAAGATGCTGGCCGACTGGCGCTCCACCCTGTGCTCCAGGTTTTACTTTACCACCCCCTAACCGATGGGCTAAGCATGCTGGGGTCTCAAGAGAGTCATCAACAGACATGTTAAGACACAGCATTTTCTTTTTCTTTTTTATTAACAATAAGAGAGATGAAGCACTGAGCTCTACTCCATGTTATGTGCGTAAAACTTTGAAGACTGATCTGTCAAGTAAAAATGGACAGATCCTATATGCTGTGAAAGCTGGGGAGCAGAGTTTGTGGTGGTACATCCCACACTAAAGAGGAACCACTATCAAAAACCCACCAGGCAACAGATGTTTGCAGCAGCTTTTGCACTGCAGGTCTAACAAAATGTGTCATAAACTCTCTTGTGGTCACCAAGTCACACATAGCGAAGTGAAACCACACTAAACAAATGCAGAAGCTGTGACAGTAAGCAATAATCTTCAAAAAGACATCTTCAATGGACTCTTCAGAGCTGTGTGTGTGTGTGTGTGTGTGTGTGTGTGTGTGTGTGTGTGTGTGTGTGTGTGTGTGTGTGTGTTTTGATGCAGAGAATGTGTAGGCAGCTAAGATGTGGCGAGGTCAGTGCAGATGCACACTGTAAAAGCAGGATGCCACAATTTCACTATAAAAAGAGAGTCTCTAAAGAGGGAGAGAGCGGACGTAACCACAGTTATAGCTAGGGATGTCATGAGACCCGGTACCAAGTCGGTACCAAAATTCTGAAAACGTGACGGTACTTGTTTTTCAACATTACCATAGGTACTGGGGGATGCAATTCTTCTGGACCTGATGGGAGCAGTATACGCATACAAGTGTTCCGGTCTGCAGCTAAATGCTGGAGAAGAAGAAGAAAGCCAGCCAGCAGAGAAAAACAGAGCGCCTCATGTCTGTGCACGGTTTTACCGTACATCTACAGCAACTGTTTTCCCGACTTCACCTGGAGCTCCTAAACAGAAAGTAAGGCAGGTTACACACTGCCTGCGTGGCGTGAGCGTGGTGTTTCTGTTGCGTGTCAGCTGCGTGGATTTTTTTATGTCTTTACACACCAGAAACGTGTCTGGACACGTATGTTTCCATTGATAAATAAAATACCATGTTAAACATCAATAGATACTGATTTGATTACAGCAAAGATGACGTCGGCAGTATTGACGGCAAAATAGGCTACAGAATATTTCGTTCTGTATTGACAGCTGCAATATTAGAAAATCAATTTTTTTTTGTGTATGTATTAGTGTCTAAATGACATATAAACATATTTTCCTATTCTATTTTGCCTGGAAACACTTCCAACACGCTTGCGTGTCGTGTGAAAAATAGGCGTCGGTTCTATTTCTAGCAGGCAGGCGTTTTTGCCGCGGCTTGAGCCATGTGTGTCACGCAGACAGGGTGTAAGCTCTAACCTGGGAGCCAAAATAAAAACGGACACGCGACGCATCCAGTGTGTAACCGGCCTAAGTCTGTAAACTAAACTTAAAAAACTAGTTAGTTAACAACTAAACATGCTTGCTGTCTGGGAGTTCCAGGTGAACTCATGGAAGAGGTACCGTACGCTGGCTGTGTGGCGATGCCAGGCTTTGGAGCAGCGGACCGTGGGTCCAGAAGATTTACATCTCCTGATTACATGTAAATCACGCTTTCCTTGCCCCCTCCTCTCAAACCCATCAGAACGTTGAAACTAAAAAACAACTGACAGTGAAAAAAAGAGTGACATGACACTGTCTGTCTCATTATTGTGGCCACTATGGATGTAATTTTTCTATTCTTTTTTACACACCGTGGTTTCGACTTTGGTATTGGGGATTGTGTACTTTTTTGCTGGTATTGGTACCCATTACGAGATTTTTGGTATTGTGACATCCGTAGTTATAGCTACGAGAAAAAGTCATGCATTGCTCTCATAATATGGCAAAAGTAGATTCCTTTTGATCAGAACATTCAGACTTTTATGTAAAATAGTATTCAGCAATTCATTATTCCACCTCTAAAACGTTGGGAGGACTCATAAGACGAAGATCTGAAGTCAAGCCGAAGCAGCAGCGCAGCATATTCTGGGTTGTCTTCGCATAATGCAACTCAGTAGCACTTCACAAAGCTCCTCCACAGTCCCAGCAGACATTATACAACTATTTTCCTAGTTGTCCTAGTGTGTGTTCATGATACGATTAACAGGGACCCACACACAAAAACAATGTCTCCATGTAGTGGTCAAAAACTCCACAGTGCACCTTTAAGTTTGGCTTAGTTTGGCTCTGCCCCTACAGAGACTGTGCTGGGAAAGCCAGCAGACTCCCGGACAGAAAGGATATCCCGCTAAGTCTGGAGGATGGTGGTCATGCAGCCATTCCACTCAGCCACCCAATCACTTGATTAAACAAATTATCATCATCAAAGTAATCAAGCTTTGCACCCTGCCGGCCTGCTTCCATTATACCATGAAAACTGGTTTAGGCATAGCATGGAAAGGATACGGATTATTAAAGTGAAGCTATGACCTTGGCTGATGTCGCTGTCAAAAGGCCTTATATTTCTGAGGGTGGCAGTAAGACGGAGATGGCCGAAGAGAAGGGTGAAAGCAAAGAGACAGACCAAAATAGAGAAATCCAAAAAGAGAGAGACCGCGTGTCAATGACGACAGCTTGAAAACTGATTTGTGTCCTTACATTTACATTTTAAATGCGCGCACACACACACACACACACACACACACACAAATAGATTTCCAGTAAAGGAGTCAAAGGGTCAACCATGTACCTGACTGTGGACATGACACATTCTTACTGGCAGCCTCTGTTTGTTTAGAGACCTCTCCCTGAAATTTTCCACCCGTCAAGGAGGGCTGTGTGGTCTCACCCGTAAGGAGAGCGCCGGCAACGAGCGTGTCAGCGGTATTTGCATTTAAAATCAAAATGGATTCCATCTGACAAGGTTTCTCTGGTCTAAAGCCTCTGTGGGCTGGATAATAAACCCAATCCCTTGGCGTAATGGAGGACTGACTGCTGGGGCGCTGAATGCAGCATCATGCTCTGCTGAAAGGGTTTACAGTCGCAGTTGAGGTCACAGATGGCTGTTAACAGAATGCATTAGTGAAGATTAACTCGCCTGGTAGAATCGCCACATTAGTGCCTCTGATCATGTTAACAACCACAGCAGGGAGACAGTATGGGGTTTGATAAGGCATGCAATTTGACCTGGGGCTTCACATTTAACTGTGTGTCAAATTTACTGCCAGAAATGAATTTAAGAATATTGGCAATATCAAAATGCCATACAATGTAGAACAGCAGTCCAGATGCCAACTGTGCAGGCAAGTAATGTTACTCTTAAGGTGGTATAATAAAGTTTATACATGTTTTAGCCAATTAAGTCACACATAATAAACGTTGCTCATTTTCCATTCCTGTAAGACAACTAGGGCTGGAACAACAGAAAATTAATCAGCAACTATATGTCGACAGTTGATTAACCTTTCGTAAGCAAAACTGTCAAACATTAGATTTTTCAACTTCTGCAATGTAAAGATTTCTTGTTTTTCCTTTATCTTCTATGGCAGTAAATGGAATATGTTTGGGTTTTGGACGGTTGTTCAGGCAAACAAGACATTTGAAAACATCAATCTGGGCGGGCATTTTTCACTTTCACAAAAAACATCAAACGATTAATCAAGAAAATAACTGGCAGTAATTGCCACTTGCAGAAGTAACATAGGCTCACTTTAAGGACATTCAATACCAAGTCTGATATTTTTTTCAAAATTTATTGGTATGTTGCACATGGTATTATATCTTAATTGTGTATTTAAAATTTTAGAATGACCAATGATAAAAACTAAAAGAAAGCAAAAGAACATAATTTAAACGAATAGAAACAACATTAAGGCTATCAAGTTTCTGGCTCCATTCACAGAGCACAGAAGGAGCTGTGTTCACAGATATTACTTTTTTCCACTGCAAATTATTTGTGTGTGTGTGTGGGGGGGGGGTTCATGTACATAAAATCCCACCTGTTTTTTTTCAGATTACAGACTATAAATTATTTAAGACTTGGTGTGAAAAGGCCCTCAGTCTGATCCTCAGTAGCAAATGAAACTCCACTCAAAGTATTTTCTTTATTTTAGTGCCCAGCAATGTCCCTTTATAAATTTGGCCCCTGCTTCACCAATGTTAGCTCATACGGTCTTACAGTGTGAGTCACTGTCTGGACCACTTTGGTGATGTGGTCACAGTTTAGACTTTCAAACATCGGCTGTCTGCCACAACAGCACAAAGGAACATCTGGATACGGATAGGGTCTTGACATCACGGTTCCTCTAAATCAAAATAAGGAAATGAAGCAAACTACAGCAAAATCAGCACTCACCATTGCCTTTGAAATTAAACTCAGTTTAGGAACTAGGATATGAAAGTACGGCTTTAGACTCAAATGTTTGTTTTTGCCAAGAATATGGATTGTTGGAGACATTTTTCTAAGCATCTTATTATTAAATTACAGGTTATGTGCACATAAGGACATTATTAAAAGCTGGAAGCATTCAGGAGACTACTGAGACTACCCACGTGGAGACAGGGATGGAAACACATCTACTTCCTCTTTTTTTTGTGATCTATTACAATGACGAACACATATAAATAATGAATATTCATGAGCTCTCAACTGCAGCCTTTAAAGCCACTGCTTTTCACTAAAACAAGATGAGTTTACACACAAGCATGCATTTAGAGGAAAAAGTGCTATGTGCAATATTAATAAATTTCTTTATCCAGCTCATCAGCTTTCCCAAATACCCCCTGGAGTCGCAGAGTTTTCTCATGAAAACAGCTCTAAATTAAAGGACTGCATGGTGTATAATTTGTGTTTGGTGATAGGCTACACCTTGCGTAGAAAGCATGATTTACACACTTTAGCTCATTTGCTGCCATTTTTTTTGTCGAGATGGGGGGAAATAATGGAAACACCAGACATTAGAAGTACATTTTTTTCTGCTTGGAGGAATGCCAGTGCAGATATCAATTTGGCACCTTTTAGAGACGATAAAGCATGCTCGTAAATATGGGTAAGCACAGATGTGTTAAATGTGCCGTGCCGTTTTCCACAGCATTCTTGGGAGTTACATGGAAAAACCTAGCTGACGTCATGGCTTCAAATGTCTGCCATTTTTTTCCGGATAGTATACAGATGGAACACATTTGGCCCTAAGATCATTGTCTATTCAGCAGAACAAAAGTCAACCAAGAAAGTTTCACAAGCAGCATTTGATTTCACTTCATCCTTTAACGAGCCGACCAACAAAACCTGAATCGACCACAATCCACGCTAATGATATTTAATACAGGAAAAATAGAGTAAAGCTGTCTAATTCAGCTTTGCAGTAAATTGCAGCGACCCAACAATGTACAATTCTAACTATGAGTTTTATGTGCTCTGGCATATAGACCTTGGATCGCATAAATTCCAGTCAACAGCATTGCAATCAAGGCGTGAGATTCAACAAAGCAGAGTCTTATATGATGAACGGAATATCTTTGGGTTAGTGGAAAACAAGAAATGTGAAAACCTTTTAAAACATTATCATAACTAATTCTATTTTTCCATTTCCATCTCCTATACTTCATGTATATTTTTTCTCCTGTGTCTACTTAATGTGTATTTGTATTATTCTGATGTGTGTAAATTTTTTTCCTTTTGAGCTGCTGTAGCACAGGAATTTCCCCAGTGTGGGATTAATAAAGTCTATCTTATCTTAAAATCACTTAAGGTGAAAGCACAAAGTATCTTTCGCAGTAATTGGAAAGCGAACAGGGCAGATTCCTAAAACTCTTTCAGACTGTTACCAAAGCAGACCAGTCCAGTGGTCACATACCAAATATCACTCGTGGCACTCTGTTTACCACATGGGTTTGTCTCTTTCATTTGACCCCCTGCCAAGTTAGACATTTTTCACACCTCACACAGCAAAAGGAAGGCAGGGTTCACACTCCTCCCCCACTCATTTTCCTTCATCTCCCTCTTTTTTTTCCTGCCGACTGAAACTGGAAGGCAGTAAAAAAGAGAAAGAAAGAAAGAAAGAAAGAAAGAAAGAAAGAAAGAAAGAAAGAAAGAAAACCGACATCCTGACAGGGTTTTCCCCATTTCTCTTTGTCACAACCACAATCCCCTCAACTGCCGTCCTGCCAAGGAAGTTTCCATTCGCTAAGCTAATTAAATAGAAGAAAGGGAGGAAGAAAGAGGGTGGGTACAGAGAAAGAGTAATGCTCCAGGTCTACTATGTCTAAATATTTTCATCCAGATTGCCACATGCAGAGGCTTTTATTGTCCAACGTTGCAGCCTCTGATAGTCTGCTAGCTAAGAGTGGCTGTGGCCCAACATAAAGCAGTGCTGCTGTCGCCGGTTTCGCTGCAGCCACATCTCCCTAATGTGTTTTCCCTATGCCTTGGTGGCTGGGAGGACAGTGTATTTTAAACACGTGGCTATAAACTCGCAAACACACATACCCAGAGGGACATAAAAAAAAGGCACGGATGCACAAACCAGCACACACAAACATATGCACAGTCAACAGAGTTTGGCTATTTGTGAGTCTTTACTAGTATGCACAAGTCCTTGCCAAAGTAAGAGCCTCTTCCAACTCGTCAACAAGAGAGGAGGAGGAGGAGGAGAGAGCAAAGCAGCTCCTTTCAAACACACATACGTCCTGCAGATGTCGGCAAATTCAATGCAAGCACTCACATCTTAAGGGAAGGGAAAGGAAAAAATGTGATGTATGTTGTGTGAAAAAAATAGAAAAATATGCCCTTTCCCTTCATTCCTTCCAGATGCCTGAGAGGGAAATATAATGCCACTGTTCTCGGCCTAATCCAAGATACTATGGTAATGACAGGCACCATCTTCACCATGCTGGCAGAGAGATGTGGCAAGAGGGGCGCAATGTAGAGAGGGACAGAAAAATAGAAACACTGGGGAGACAAGAGATCATGTGTGCGAATGTGTGTTTATCTACTTATGTTTGCATGGTGACAAAACAGGAGTTCATGCATGGACACAGATGGATTCAGGGGCAAAGGGGAGCAGTGGTGGTTGCTGTTGTGCTTTCAGTGGTCGAGCAGCCCCTGCCTCCTGCCTTATGTAGAGTCCATTAGCGATTGCATAATGCTTGGCAGACAGGGACCGAGTGAATGCACCCCCCCTGAAGGGTCGGACACTAGCGAGGAGGTAGGCTGCTCTGCAGAGCAAGAAAATCGGTGTTCCCATGTGTGTCAGTGGTGGATTTATTACAAAAATAAAAAGAAAGCAATAGGCTTTTTCACAGTCAGACAAAACACATGCAGTTGCATGCGGGGGAGCTAGTTGTGTCTTTGGTTTCAGGAATTCTAGGTTAATGCAAAATAAAAGAGCATCATTAAATATACAGCAGGAGAAGCTGCAGTCGCAGCACAGCATCTGGCCTCTGATTCTATGTGGCACTACATCCTTTCATTTCTCTGCTCTGTCATTACCGTCTAGCACCTCAACTTTTATTACATTCTTTATTTGTATCCTTGCATATTATTCCATGCTGCGCTTATCCCTTTACGTTACCTGCCCTTGAATACAGAATGACAGAGAAGAGGGTACATATTTTGCCCACCCACTACAGACAGGCAGTTTACTTATTCATCATGAAGCACATTGGAAATGAAGTGCTTTAGATGAAGCATATTGCTTTTATGACTGAAGAATTAAGAGAAAATGTCCAATGTACACACATCATTCAGGCTCTAAGAGCCTTGGGCTGTGAAATGGTGATGGGTTGCAATCAGTTCAGTAGCCTCCGAGAGGTTTTCAGGAGGATCAAAAAAAAACATTAATTTAGAGGAAAATAACATGCTTTTAGGATTCATATAGACTTCAGATCAATCTACGCAAAAGGAAATAGTAGTGCGGGTTATTTGTTCTTGGTGCATCGAGTAGCGAATGATGCTTGAGGATGTGTCTGTGTATTGTTTGAGTATTTGTCTGGAAAAATGCACTAGACAGTCTTAAGTTGCGTGGAAGGTCAGCATGTGCGTCTGTGCTGCTCATTTCATTACCACCAAATCAGCAGAAAACTTCCATTTAAACCAGAAAATGAAAGTGGAATACTGCTGTGGGGCCAAGATAATACATCACTCACAATACACAGCCTGCACCTTTTCCCCTCCCTTCAAAAGCCATCAAAGGCTTCAAGTTGAAGTCATGTATTTGCTGCCATGACCTTTACACTCTTGAAATACTATAAAGGGATTTTTCTCAGGCTGAGCAGGTCTTTTCTTTCAGACCATGTGAGAGTAGTTTGTCATATAGCAATCCGACCTCACTTGCCCTTTTTGAGAAAAGACAAAGACAGCTTTCACCTTCGTCATCTTCATAAATGGGGTCAATCCAAAACAAAATGCCCAGGAGAAGAAACTAAACAGATATGTGAAATCTTCCTTTGGTTGCCTCCAGAAACCCTTCAACATGAACAGAGACATTCCATGTGATTTCGAATCGGTTTCTCCTCCATCCTCCCATTTCCCCCTCTCAAACCATCCTTAGAAGCCAGGCTCACACCAAACCCGCCCTCCTCTGAAGTGATTCTTTTGAGTCCAGCATCAGAGTGCGAGACAGCACTCAGAACCCCCCTTGTAAATCACAGATGTAAAGGGAGGTGAACAACACCCACGCTTCCCACCAAAACATGACACAAATTACAGACCACAACATCTGGTGAGTGGCGTGCACCGAAACACGACGGGGTGGGCCGAGCATATACAGCCTGGCTGAGCCCAGCCAAACTCTTCCTCCTCGTTCACAAAAGTTCTTGAAAAGGAGAGGAGTGGAAAATGTGAGAAAAGAGAGCAGACTGTTGCAGTCCAACATTCAATATGTTGACCTCATCTAGAGATGTGATAACAACACAGCAGCATGGCTCCACTGTGCTTTGCATTCTGCAAAACAGTATTTTCCTTCAACATGTGCAGAGATCTCACATGTTGCATTACTGTCAAACCATTACTTGCTAAGTAAGATGATGAGCAGGCAAGCAAACAAAAAAAGGAAACAAGCATCATAAATAGGGTTGGGTACTGAAACGCGGTGCCAATAGGGCACCGTCTCCGACATAAACAGTAGTAACGAGACCGAATAAGAACGAAAATTGCGGTGCCCGACTTTTTTTTTTTTTTTTTTTTTCCAGAAGCATCGCCGCACAGGACGCTACGTTACCGTAAGCTAGTAGCTGGATTAAACACAATGGTTAAAATGCTGACAGCTTACGTTAAGCGGTGTAAAGTGTGACTATTTCCCTGTAGAGGATTCCAACATCAGGATGTAACAGTCTGCAGCTGCCGTAGTCGGAAAAACAACGCAGACGGTGCGTTTACTTGAAACTCACCAGCCTTATGATGCATTCATAGTCATTGTAAAATACCCTTTTCCCATCTGGTGCTTGTTTTTGTCGTTCACCAACAATTTACTGGTGAATTAATTCATTGTAAGTTATTGTTATTAGGCTACATTATTAATCAATCATTTAAATTTAACCATATGGCCTTAGCAATAAACAAGCCGTTCATTAATGTCGCCAACTGTCGTTTTTGTGCTCCTTTTTTTATATTATATATATATATATATATATATATATATATATATATATATATATATATATATATATATATATATATATATATATATTGGTTCAGGCACCGCCACAGTTTTAAAAGTATCATTTTAGCACCGGTAACGAAAAAAAAAAAAAACAATACCCAACCCTAATCATAAATGGTTTCTAGACAAAATCACAGACGTTGTTTTTTTCCTTAAGCCAGGAGCAGTGAGTTTTATCTGAATGTTTATTAATAGCAGCCGAGTGTTATACTGTACCCATGTGATGTGATGGGGTAATTAAAACACAGACATAATGTATGTGCCTAAAGCAGGTTATCAACCACTTGTCAACACCAGTGCCAATATTGAGAATCAATGTCACGTGTCAAGTTCCACTGAGGCCTTCAGGGGACATAGAAAATGGGGAGGTGGATATTGATCAGGTTAAAGTGTGTGCGTGTGCGTGTGTGTGTGTGTGTGGTTTGTCTGTGTTTTTAGATTTAGATGTTTATGGTCAAGCATGCCAATCCTGCCATATTTTTGTAATGGGTTATCTCATATTGGTGGATTTGGTGATTGGGATATTATGTATAATTGCACTGCAATCCAATGTAGTACTGCAAAAAGTGCTCCCTTGGCGAGACTTTGTATTGTTGTGGACACTGGAGTACAAGTACTGTCCTCTTATATTTCCCATTTTATGGGCACTTTGTGTATATTGGACCATTGTATAAACATGATATGCATGATGATGATGATGATGATGATGATGATGATGATGATGATGATAAGAAATCAAAGTTCAATAACAAACCTAATTGTTGTGTACAGTTACACAGCTCTGGTGTAAAAAAAAAAAAAGATCATCAAAAACATGTTAAAATAAATAAATAAAAATAAGTACTCTTAGGGTGGCCTAGTGCAAAACAATGAGTCATTAAAACAACAGTGTCTGAATCAGCTAATCAGCTGCTCTCATAGAGGAGGAGGCACTGCGCCAAGCGACAAGTCACAACCCACAGAGAAACAACAGGAGGGGACAATAATGACAGAGGCTGCACATGAAAGTGCCAAAATTTGTCATTCCAACAGACCGGCTGATTTGCAGGGTGATGCACACACTCAGTTAGGCACTACACTGACTTGAACCTGAAACTGGATCAAGGAAACAACAGCAATGTGTGGGTTTAAAACTAGGCTGATAATACAAAAGGGGAAAAGATGCATTGAGAATACAAGTTAGGATATTGCTCAAATGAACCACATTAACTAAATGTCACAACCATTCAATCCTTGTCACCAAAAGGAAGAAGAAAACAACAGTTTGTCTGTCCAATAATAATAATAATAATAATAATAATAATAATAATAATAATAATAATGACATTTACTACTCAATATTGAATGCATTTCAATGAGAAGGGACCTGTCCACAGCAGTCTTATGAATCAAAAAAATAATCACTGCAATACAGCTAGAATGCTCATATAGAGGCTCTCTGTGTTCCCTAATAGTCAATGTGTTTATCATATCCTTCATTTCTAAAAGGCATATACAGTAGGCTAGTCTACTGGTCACCGGTTCACGTGATATTTTTAAAGCGTCCCTCTAAAATGGGTCTTTAGTGGTTATGCAAATAATGCATAGCTTTGAAAGAGATGTTTAAGCAACAGATAAAAGCTCGTTGAATAAACTTTATCCACATAGGTTGAGATCCCTTTAAAGTATAGCTCCATGTTACGAAAAAAAACAAGCTGAACACCTACAGGCAAGTAGGCTACGGAGAAGCACATTGACCTCTACAGGCTCCATTTGAGCTCGTCATGCATATTTCAGTATCTAATATGATTTAAATAAAATTATTATAGACTGAGTATTGTGCAAAGTGGCAGCAATGGGTCAGTCTGCTTGGTTCTCAGGCACAACGATTCAATGGAGAAACAGTCCGACTTCTCGGCAAAGTACAAATAAAACGTTTCTCATTTACGTTTATTCCATCATATCATAGCAGTGTTTTGAACATAAGAGGAAAACACACTTGAAAATCAACAAATGCTCCGAGGGTTTTCTCAGACAAAGTGCAGAAAGCAGCAGCTGGTGGTCCGTCGTCCGCGGACCCAAGTTGCCTTTCTCCCCCACAGCTATTACCCCGTTTTAAGTTAGCTTTCCAGAAACTTACCCTTTCCCCGGAGAGGAAGACGGTCAGCCCGAGGGTCAAAATTATCCAAACGTTTCTCATTATTCCTCTTTATTAATTCAAACGCGTTGTTACGAGCGAAATGTCAAATCTTTCCCCTCTTCTTCTTCTTCTTCTTTCGCCCTTTCGCTTTCCTTGCACCCTTCGCTCCAACTCCTGCCGCTTCTCTCAGGAGTGAGATCCCACCGGATACGTGTTGCGTTTAGGTTATTCCTCCCCCCCTTCTCTCCAGGCACTTCTTTTTCTCTCTCTCTTTCTTTTCTGTGTAAATCTGACAAAAACTATGTACAAATAAGCACAGTTTAATTGCAAAGTCCTCCGTGCGCCTTGTGTCAGTGAAATCCGCACGAGACACCTAGCTCGCTCTCCTCTCCCCCTCAGCGCTCACTTGAAATAACGAGGACAAAGCTTTAAGCACGAGCACGACTGACGCTCTGGTGAGTGCGTGCGCTCTTTTCGGCCATGTCACCGCGAGACCGAGGGAGAACTTGCGACGAAGTAGCCAAAAAGGAATTACACGATAATCACAACCAACCAGTTATGTTTTGTACTGACGTGCCGTAAGTCATTATAGAAATAACTATCATTTTGTATTTTTTTTCTTCTGCTGGGGAGGTCGAAAAACAGACTAATTGAGCCATTTATCTCCACATCTAGATAACGATCATTAATTGCGCCCTAATGAGGATTCCACTCAGCCACTGCACTAAATTCCAATCAAGTCTCGTGTCTATTATGCAGCTACTTATGAACACATCTGATTAGTCGTTCGTTGCTGCTGTATTTAGGCATGTCATGAAATCAATGCACTAGTCTTTATATATGAATATAAATACACACACCATCCTGTTAGACATACACTACACAATTAAGATGGAGTTGAACACTGAAATAGTTACATCGGTTTGTTTTATGACCACCACCCCCCGTCCAACTGAGTTCAGCCATTTATGGGCAAAGTCTCCCCCTGCTGGTATAAATGAATAACTCCCCCCATCATCTTCATCATTCAAAAAGCGTTGCTTGAAAAAGAGGGTTGAGTACCTGCATTCTTATTTAAATGTATTTGTTTTTCTTTTCTTGTCAAATTTCAACACATTTATTTATTGTTAAAATCTGCATTTCTGTGATATTTTGGTGGATTTACATGCGAGGGGAAGCATGCCACTTGGTCACTTTAATATTTTAAGATGCACAATTATGTATTGTTGTTGTATATGTTGAGTATTGTTGTTTATGGTGTGTGTGTGTTGTTTTATATGCCAGTGCCAAATACAATTTTCTATTTTAGGCAAATATATGGACAATAAAGTAATCTAAATCTTCTGTAACACTATTAGCAAGCTAGAAACTTCTACCTCATAGTTTCCTCTCTTTTGTTGTAGCAGCTCAAAGAAACCGATTAGTCAGAAGTTAAATGTCCCTCTCTCTTAGGAATCCCGTTTTCTTTATAAAGCTGTGTGCAAAATCTATATAAAAAAGGCTGTAAGCATGAACACATATCCATTTGCTTCACAGTCAACTAGTCATTAGTGCAACTAATGCATGATTTGAAAGGTAATTTTGTAATTATTCAATTAATTAAAAAAAAAAAAAAAAAGGTGCAATTTTTCCAGCCTTCAAATGGTCTACTGATGACAAGCTTGCCAGCACAATCATCCACCTCACAGTGAAATTTGTAGATCACTAAAATCCATTCATACCAGCGGGAACAGCATTTTCCCAAAACCTTTTGAAAACCACTAATCCCACCCGATAACAGTCTGCCCTTTGTGCACATTAAACCCTACAACTCCCCTGATCACATGTACTGCCAAACTAAATTCCTTAGGCACCATCTTAGCTACGCATAATGCATAAGGCGACTTCCTTCAAACACAGAGACCAGAGACCTACCGTATAAATGTGTAACACAGACTGTAGTAGAGAGGTATGTGTGAATTGGTGGTGCTATCCCAAATTCTTACATGTATCTATAATAATTTGGCTGAAATGAGAATATATATTCTCATTTGAAAACACAAACTGAACTGCTGAGTTCCAACACATAATATCACACACTTGACATGGTTTAACTCATGAACCTTTAACACTCAGATGGAAAGAGATGTGTGAGTCACAGCCAAATCTGAAAGCTTGACTAATTAGTGCCACTGCTGAAAAAAAAGAACGTTTAGGAATTTTGAGGCAACATGAATGATTCTGACTGATTAATAAGAATATTATGTATGCAATGAATCAAGATGGTCCAGCTTTTATGTGGAGATTTGGCTGGTATTCACTTTTAGTTTAAAATCCAAATGAATTAAATTTTTTTAAATGGCACTTTAAATAATTTCAGTTTAAATGATATGTTGTTGAATTGTGATTTTCACTGCAAAGAGGGAGTGCAATCAATGGATAATTACACCGTCTGATTTTGTTACTTTTCTGTAATGTTTTGAAACCCAGCAATTAATATTTTGAGAGTTTGCTAGAATTGAATCCTGATGCATTTACTGAGAAAGAGACAAGTACATTTTATTTTTTCGAGAGATAACTCTTTACACCACTGATGATGGGAGACAATCCAACTAGAAGTCACACAATTTTAAATACTGAGGTATCTAATAGGTAACTCTATATGGTTAAAAGTACTGTTTCAACAGTCTGGGAAATATGCTTAATTGCTTTCCTGCCGAGAGTTAGATAAGAAGATAAATGCCACTCTCACATTTGTTCTGTAAATATGTAGCCGTTAGATTATGTAGTGATTAGCTTAGCATTAAGACTGAAAACATCTGGAGTCAGCTAGCCTGGCTCTGTCCAAAGGTAATAAAATCCACCTACTAGCAGCAGTTTTGAAGCTCACTACACATGTTATATTTGTATATGAGGGATTATGTGCGGGACCTTTTCTTAGTCCTGACCAGTAATTGCCCCGCTGGTTGCTTGGGAAGTGGTTCTGGCCAACAAGTCTGGCACAAAGGCCCCCCGTAAAACTGCAAATTGACGTTTTTTCACTGTGGTTTTTGTACAGATTACCAAATAAGATATAATATGATAATAATTGATCTTTAGAAGTGCTGATATGCTGATTTTGTTACTTTTGGACAGAGCCAGGATAGCTGTTTTCAGTCTAACTAAGCTAATCGGTCGCAGCTACATATGTACCATACAGACTTGTGAGTGGTATCGATTTTCTCACCGAATTCTATGCAAGAAAAAGAAAGTAATGCGCGTATTTCTAGAAACGTTGAACAATTTCTTTAAGGCAGTAGTTAAGATTACATCCAGCCCTTTGCTGTAATTTATATTAAAACAGATATAGTCTCTGCTCCCCAGTGAAGCACCTCTTTGATTATTCAGGCCAGTGAACATGACCAGTTAACTAATGTGTGAGGCAAAGTGAAAGTAGCCATCAGGGGATGAAGACAAGACCGCAGAAGAGGGGAGAAAGTAACAAGTCTCATTTGATCTTTGTCCTCATCAAAGTGTTCATCTTCAATTACCTCAATAAAAACAAACAGTAAAACTAAATGTAAATTTAAACCAGGAACACTCTACATTTTTTTAAACTAATTTAGAATATATCTTGTGACCCATCCCCCACCCTAATGCAGAGGATTCCTAGGCATACTCAGAGGGCTTAACTCTTCTCCTGGTGTCCCAGATTATACAGCCAATTAGGGTGAAGGCAAAGCCCCTACTGCTTCCAAGCCTGGCCAGAGAGTGGTGTGTGTGTGTGTGTGTGTGTGTGTGTGTGTGTGTGTGTGTGTGTGTGTGTGTGTGTGTGTGTGTGTGTGTGTGTGTGTGTGTGTGTGTGTGTGTGTGTGTGTGTGTGTGTGTGTGTGTGTGTGTGTGTGTGTGTGCGTGTGTGTGTGTGTGTGTGTTTTAGATGTTATTGTCAGCCTGTTGTGGTGCAGCACAAGGACACAGAATGATGGTCTAAAAGGAAGCCTTCAGTGATCTAAATATAAAAAGGTGAACACTGATTGGGATGACAAATAAACTTTGTGTATACTGTATGATTTGATTTCCCAAATATATATCCAACGTGAACTATGCATGCAATGTGCTGGACTTCCTTCATTTTCATATGAGAATTGAATGTATTTCAGACTCTATGGGAAGTGCAGACAATCAAAGTTGTTATGGATTTCATTATATTAAACAGCACCACCAGCTGGCAAATAAGAAACTGATTTAAATTCAGAAGCCAATATGGTTTGTGTGTGTGTGTGTGTGTGTGTGTGTGTGTGTGTGTGTGTGTGTGTGATGACTGCCCAGGGAGGTGCTTCTGAAAATGAGGCACACATGTGCAAGATAGAATGAAAACTCAGCTCCTACCTGAGTCTTTCTCTCTGTTTTTTACCCTGTGGGCTGTGCTGAAGAATGCGATTGGAAGGCCATACACATGCACATTATGCCAATGAAAATGCACACCCACACTCAAAACATTCTGCCACTTTCACACATACACATCATTCAGTATCTGAGGTCACTGCCTCGACAGTAGCTGCAGAGTTTCTGCTGTTAATGTGGGTGGGGCTGCCATATCTGTCAAGGGCCGGTGATTTGGGTCCCATTAAGGATGACCTGCTACCTCGAACGTGGATGCCACGATTATCCTCATTCTTGGGATTAACATCACTTCCTGGTTCATGGTCATCATCCTCATCTCTCTTGTTTTTCGGATCACCATAGGGAATCAGGGTACTGCGGCTGAACTGTCTCAATGGCTTGCCAAGAATCCCAAAGCTGATATGAGAAAGAAAGAAAACCCAAGTCATTTTTTTCTGTGCTATCTTAGCACAAAAACACACATGAAATAAACACAATATAATTACATACTTATGTGAAAAGTATGAGTCTATAAATCATTCAACTCTTTCAGTTGATTAAACATCTGCTTAGATGGGGTGGCCTGCAGCGGCGCAGGGTTCGAATCCGACCTGCTGCCCTTTGCCACCATCTCTCTCCCCCTTTCATATCTATCCACTTTCAAAAAAAATAAAGGGAAAAAGCCCCAAAAAAAAATCTTTAAAAAATAAAAATCTTCTTAGATGCCAATAAAGAATCCCATTCCATATGAGATTATTTGGTTAAAACCAGCAGAGCATTCTTTAACACAATATGACCCCTGGGAAAAACTAATAATAGAGTCATGGAGAGTCGCCGTTACTGCACATAATCACAACAGTGTTCAGTTTCAAACTACTTATTAATATCTAAGACATTGAAACAAAACTGTCAGGAAAAAAACTGAAAGGTTTCTTATCAAAGTAAAAAAAAAAAAAAACAGCTCATTACAGCTAAATGTCCTTTAAACTAATTATTAGCAACATTCAAACAAATCTTTTAAGCTTCACTACATGTTTTCATGAACACAGAATCAAATGACAAATGACATCTAATGCAGCAAAGGGTCACTGCAGTACCTGACCCAATGTAAATAACCCTGCAGCTTTATGGAGCGTATGGTTTGGGTTTTTCATGCACACATACATGCTGAGATAGTATGACAGATTCTTATGGCTCTCATCAACCCCCCACATTTGTAATAAAACCATAGGCATCCCCTTCCAGCAATCAAGTTCTGACCATAAATATAGATTTCTTAGGAATTGGTGGACCAAATGAGAACTAAAATGCCAAAAACATGACACCAATAAGATCCTCACGTGGCTCTGTGTCAGTTGGATGACAAAGTGGATAACTATTTGCTATCAAGTTAGCAATAAGCACTTTAGAAGCCAAGAGTTTGTCAGTGGTGTGTTTCCGTGAGTTTTTCTTTTTATAAATATGCTGGGCCCCTAGCGGTCACAAATCCCTTTATGTCCTTGACTGTTTGTCTGACATCATCGTGCACATAGCAGTACCTGTTATTTTGGGTATGGCAGTCGTGAAACAGATACATCATACCCTCGAAACCCTCAAAACAAATCCCACTCTGCTGAGTGTTATATGTGACATATTCTATGATGTTTTACACCACCTGACACTGGCCAGCTGCTGGTTGAGCTCCTCCGTCAGGGCCTTGGTGTCACAGTGCTCGGCCTGCAGCGGGCTCGGCCTCCCGGCCCGGCTGCTGAGGAACAGATGGGGTGACCGTTCTTTGGGCGAGGGCAGCAGAGATACCATCAGTGGGGATCGCTGATTAAGTATACTGCTGAGGGCTGGACGCCTCTGGGACGTTCTGGGGTAAAAGTCAGATCACAGAGCAGGGCCAAAATGTTTTTTGGAATTTATCGTATATTAAAACACCCTAGGGAAACATGCAAATGTAAAAAAATGATATATTGGCGTGAACAGAAGGCAAATGTGTTAATGCAAGAGTGTGTACAAGTCATGCACGAGTGTGTAAGAATTTTTCTCTAATACATTTCACTTACTCGACTGGTAGTGTAAAATAAGAGAACAAACTTATGAACTTTCACTGTACATTTTTTACAGCGTTAATTAAACCAAATTGTATAATACTAGAGTCTAAAAGTCTTATAATACTCTGTCTTTACAGTAGTCCATTCACACACGGACAACAGCTGCATAAGCATTTTGAAAAGGATACAACATATTCCATTGTGTCATACATACCTATAGTACTCATGGTGGAAACTTAAATATCCAGAACTAATTAATCAGGAAAGCTGCTATGGCAGCCAAATTCGCAATATGCAGGTGTTATTCCAGAACAAATAAACAAAATATGTAGTGTATTGTTTGTTTTTTTATCATCTTTTTAATGTCTGCAAGACAGCTGGAAGCAGTGATGACTCTACTCCACATCGTGTTGTGTAGTGTATATCCACCCTCAGGAGGAGAGCAGGTTTCGAGCCCAGCTTTTGATTGTTTGGTCTCAACCTGACAGCAGGAAAGAGCACTGGGCGGCTAACAGCTTACACAACTGCCAATCTTGCATCAGACACAGCAAAGCAACATAAAACAGGCTGTCGAACAGTATTCTTCAGTTTTCCTATCGAAAAAAAAGGTATGAATCTGTCTACATCAATCATCATATTCCAGTTAGAGGTCTGACTTGACATCCATCAAACACAGACATCTTTACTGCCGGAGCAGTTATTTACTCCATAAAATGTCGAATTAGGGTCAGACTGGTTAAACATATTTATGGTTAGGCAATATATAATATTAGTTAGCTGTTTAACCACTCTGTGCAACCTGTCCGGCACCAAACGTCAAAGTTAACAACTAGCTGATGAACACAGTGTAGCATTTAGTTTAGCATTTCACAGAAAGCAGTGTTTTATATTGGCCAAATGCTTGTTGAGAGTTCAACAAACATGAACTTGAATTTGTCACTGAATTTAGTTTTTAATGACAGTAAAAGAGAGGGAAAGCAAGTACTCACAAAAGTTGATGAGATGTGACTGCCTTCAAAGATTGACCACTACTGAAACTTTGCTCCAGAGGGCCATTATACTACAGTATATTGTATCTTACCCTCTCTCACTGGCCCTGTAGGGGGAGAATTTCCTCATGGGCAATAAATAAAGTATAGTATAGGTTCACAGATATAAGACCCTAAATAGTTAGGTCTACTTTTAAAATACATGTACAGTGTTAGTGAGGGTATCAGCCCAACCTTTACTTCACTTTAACGTACCTGTGCTTGAATGTGCTATTACATCCCGTCACCTTGGGGTCAGCTTCTCCCGTCTTCACTGAACCATTAACAGTAGTGAAGATCATGCCTGCGTCACCATCAGTCCTGTTCCTCACTGCCGTGTTGAAGGTGTCGGAGTACAAAAGACGCCCCACTTCCTCTTGGATGTCCCTCAGGTCCTTCCTGCCAAACGTCACCCACGCCACATAGCAGAAGAAGCTGTACAAGCACTAGAAACAGAGGATGAGGGGAAAAAAGGAGGAGAAAAGAGTGTCACTTGGGGTTATTTATACTTAAATCAATTATTTCCTTAATTCAATAGTTAAGGCATTTGTCCATTTTGTTCAAGGATTCATTAAATGAATATTCTAGTTGCTGTCTTTCTTTTGGCCATTTAATCTTCTGTGTTTTTAAAAAAGGTCACAACAGCTTTTTCTATCCAAAGAAGGTCACATACAGAGCAGGCAATAAGCTGCTGCGGTTAGCGTGACATTTCTCTCCCTGTCCACCCACCTGGCTAAATACTGGGGAGAGCCTGTCAAAGCAAAGCACCTGTGTTAAGTCAACATCTCCTCTCACTAACTAATTCATTAAGGCCACCAGGCATAACTAGCACTCACTGTCGTTCTGTTCTGCTCGCTGCCGTCTGTATTCACAGATGGTGAACCGGCCTTCACTCTGACCAGCTGAAGGCTTCACTTTTTGTGTGCAGATGAGGTAATACAGTTTCATATGTTTCAATATGCTGGTTTAGCAAGGAAAAACATGTAAGGTCAGTTACGAGTCAAATGTATCACATTGAGGGGATTGTTAAGTAAGTGTACTAAGGTGATTAGTATTTATAGCAGAATATAGGATTCAAATTGCACCTACCGCGTGCAGCAGCCATTCTGTGTTGTTTGACAACATCCAGCCCCTGTAAAAACACATACAGTAAGCGCTTGGTATGTTGTGGCAAACTGTGATTAGTTGACTTCTATTTGTGGATGACATGATAATTTTAGCACTGGGTCTAACATTTAGGTCAATAATCTGTTTGCTGTATGACTACACTCTGAGCAGATATATTATAGCTATATTTCAACAGTGCATAACATTATTGAGAGCAAAACATTTTCAAGAAAGACCTTAGAACAAAGAACAACACTTTAAAGTCAGACCTGAGATACAACCGCACAACCAGTGTACAATAAACCATGCCCACACTTGATCAAATGAGTCAGCAAATCAAGAAACAAAAGAAATAATAAAAAGAATGGCAAGAGTCATAAAAAAAACATATTAATAAATATAATAAAGCCATTAGTCCAAAAACTAATGAAAGAACCCAGCATGATATCTGGTTTGCAGCTCAATTTACTACTACAAAAGATGCATAGTACCTGAGTAGTACCATAGTACGAGTCATAGTGCAAACATATGAGTGTCTAAGGTTAAGGTCCCTCTTTTTTTACCGTCCCTCATCTTTATCAAGATAAGAAAACACTCTTGGGAAGCACAAAGCAGAAATGTGGTACTAAAGACACTGTTAAGATAACTATTTTATTTGTCTAACTGAGGCTGCTGATGTGACGTACAGTACAATGGCTTAGTATGTGAATATCAGAGGTTTCTCCTTTCTTGCTAATAGGAAAGTCCATACAACTTTGCAAAACAGAGAGAGTATGAGATAGTTCCTTGCAGATCTTACTTTGGGCTAGAATGACAGCAGAGTTTTGGTGATGGCTTTTGTGCCTTATCCCATTTAGATGATCACAACACTTCAAATCATTCATATCATAAGATTTCCCTGAATTCCCAGAATGGACCTAATCTATAAATCCTGCCCATGTTTGTGATTTTCAGCATACATGAAATCTCCATCCTGGCAAATATACAACTGAGGGAAAATATTGCAGAAGGAAAAGCACTTTTTATGTCTGTCTGTTCTGAATCTGAAAAAATACTCACTTGTGAAATGATGTGCGTTGATGCTGTTGCATTTCCAGGTCCATGATTAGGCTGAAGTAGCAGACAGCCAGCTTCTTTTGTGCCATTTCCTTTTTGGCCAAAGCCTCTGCCATTATATTGTGCTCTGTGATGATGTCTACACTGGCAGGTTGGTTAGAAAGAGAAAAGTGTAGAAATACAGCACAGAAGAGGATTGGAAGAAGAGGAAGGGGAGGAAACACAGATAGTAACTGTGATAACAAATACCACAACATTATAATGGCAACATATACAACAACAGACGACACTTATACTTACGCCATTAAAGACTTAGGTGTATTCTCCAGACACTTGTGTTCAAAGAAACAAGACAGGTAAAGGAGAAGGGTAGTCAGGACTTCATCAAGCTCTTTACTCCTGGACACAGACAAGCAATTTTAATGTATGCATGGCTTATCTTGTTGTACAATGTACAACAATGGAAACTGTGTGCATGTATAAAGTCATGTCTTTGTTTTGCTTACTTCAATACAGCCAAGAAGCAGAATGGAATGGGAAGTGAGTAATTCTCCTGTAGCAAACTGACGGCAACCTCTGCAACACAGAGAGCTTTGTCAGAACAGGGTCAAAGGTCATCTAGCACTCAGTGGGTATAAAAATATGTCATTATTTGGCAAAATGCTACCACCATTTCAGAAGAGCAAAGTTATGATATGGTATGAAGATTGATCATCCATGGATCGATTTTAATTTTGACAAAGCAATCACTAGGAAATAGAAGTCATATTTTGGTTGTCCAAAAACCTCAATCTTTGGAGGTCATGCAGTATTATTGTTTTGAGTTCATTGACACTTGCGTTTAACATCATCAATGCTGATGCGGTCCCCTCGCCTCTTCATCACTGAGGCCCTATAAGCTTTCAGATGCGCAGGGCTCAGGCTCTTTCTAATGCTTTGGCGCCCTCTGCTGTTCATTGTGCAGATCTCAGCCAACCTGAGGAATCAGCAGTGATGAACATGTGCGCAGGTTAGTCTGTGAGTGTGAGGAGCAAAACATTGTGTGCAATTACAAAAAAAAAGGTTGGTGATTACAGTGCTATGTTACTTCTGCCTATCGAATAATCATAAACACAGTTGAATAATGTGAGCACATGTATATTTAAAGACCGATAGCTGCTTGTTGACCCAGACCTACCATTCTGATCGCTGCTGAAGATCGTTGAAATTGACATTGCTTTGCCTCCTTTTCCTCAAAACACCCTCCTCTGTTGGACGAGAACTACAAGAGAGGGAAGATGTTTGCTATATGGGGAGATCAGGGTTGGTTGTAACAAAAGGGATGGTTATAAAACCACTTTCACCAAGAAGGGATGACTTTAGAGTCTTCAGATCATTTTCATGTATGACCACTTCCTTCCTGACCTTGGATGTGAAATTTCATAGCTGTGAAGAAGTGTGCAGCCAAAACACTGATTTTCAAGTCTGAAAGTATTTTTTTTGGACCAAGTCTATATTTTGATTAGCCCTCCTGATACTTTTGAAGTTGTACACGTCTTGTATTAGATTAGAGAGTAGTCGCTTATGTAAGGTATTTCATCTAGTTGTCTAGAAGTTGTGGTGTGGTCTAATCACATTTTTATTTCTTTGCTCCTATTGTTACAACTTACCCCCGGTAGTGGGGCAACTTGTAACAATGGAACTCCTTGTATTACACATCAGTTAATTAATTATGCTATATAACGTTGGATATTATGGAAGCATTCCCATTTGTAGTAGACAATTAAGGGTACATTTGAGAGCTCTAACAAAAAAGCCAGGGAGTTAAAGACAAAAAGTGTTACAACCAGGGTTCAAAATTAACTTTTCCATCCACCAGCCAAACGGCTATTGAATGTTCAAATTTTACCAGCCACTCAGTAGATTACCATGTTTTTTTTGGCTGGTGAGTGAAGCAAATCTACCAGCCACATGCATATTTTACCTACATTTGGCTAGTATGGACGGTGCTAATTTTGAATCTTGGTTACAACCATAGACGGTATCATAGAACAACCATTGCCGGTCGCATAATTACGAATCCCACTATGGCCACGCCAAGACCCGCCCTACGAAGCAGCTCGATTGGTTGGGGTTAGGCATTTCACCTCGAGTGATTAAGGTTAGGACAGCCGATTGGTCAGGCGATAGGACCTGAACAAATGGGGTTACGTTACCTTACGTTCTCACGGACGCCTGGCCAATAAATGCTATTGAAAGCATAGACAGTATGAAAGGAGAGTCTTGGCGTGGCCATTGTGGGATTCGTAAAGTCTCGTGAGACTAGTAGGTGCAATTAGGGTCAGCTGGCCTCACCCATAGACTGCATATGGCCTCACCTGACAAACTCCACTGTTCGAGTTTCATCACTCCACACCCAGTGACCTGAAGGTGGTGACGTTACACTCACCTGAAAGGTAACGGTATTCCTTTAATGTCAGATGTGTAAGTTTATAGGATCAGTTGTAAACATTGACTATCAACTTAGCTACTGTACTTTGACATTTTAAACGGTTAAACGGTAAAATTGCAGCACAAACAGCGGAAAGTAATTAGCTAGTTAGTTAACAGTTAACGTTACCGGTAAACGTATTAGTTAAATAAACTCTATCGAACGTTTCGTTTTTGTCACAACGTCAAGACTTTTGAAGTTCGTCCTTATCAATTGTGGCAACTTACGTTTCTCGGCTCCTCGGGATATTTCGGCATTTTTATGAACAAAACTTTCTACAGGTTAGCTCGTGCGCCTTCCTCCTTGCCGTTTGCTAGTGTTTAGGCCCTATATCCAGGCAACAGCCAATTGGAAGAAGCTGCCCCGCTGACGTAAGCTCATGACTTTTCCTAATTTTACGAGAGTTGCTTAAAAAAAAAAGTACATATTACTTTTGCTTGGGGCTCTCAGAAATCCCAGCTGTAAAACAGGATGAATACAATGGATTTCCATATGCTCTATATGTGTGATTGGCATTGGCAGTTCTTTTTACAGTTTGCAGCAAAACGTTACCCCTCCCTGATCCCAAATTACTCAAGGATCTTCAAAAGGGAGTCCGGGACCCCTAAGGGGTCCTCAGAGTAGCTGCAGGGGGGCCGCCAAATTATTGTTCGATGGTTTAAAATATATATACATCTTCCAAAAAAATTTTTTAAAGCTTAGTATTATATGCACCATAAGGTAATGTATTTGTAAAGGCTTTAGGCTGCCCTACACGTTGTTGTAGGTCCAGTTTAATATACAAAAAAAAAAAATCACAATATATGTAGCAAGGGGTCCCTGCTCCGTCTCTCTTTCAGTTAAGGGGTCCTTGGCCTAAAAATCGTTGAATGCCCCTGCTCTATAGGATTCATGTACTCCGCAGTAGTAGGCTACATGCGAAACTAGGATTCATATTACTGGAGTTTTATAACAGTTTGTTTATGAAGGGTTAATGTAAAATGTTTTTAAACTGGACTTTACATGCTTTTTGTTTTGGAAATGCATCTACAATGAAATATGTGAGACTGATAACTTTCTTCAAAGAAGTACATTTTCTTTCGAGATAAACCTCTACTGTTTGCAGTAGGACTGGGCGATATGATATCAGATATCACGATATTCTTGTCCTAATATCTCGATGTCGATATTGTGGCGATATTATACGGTTGACAATTGGTGCTTATAAAAAATATCTTCACAATGAGATTTAAGATAAATAATCTTCAGTAATGTGGATATAATGACTCAGTGGGTAAAGGTGAAAATAATAGAAGAGCTAGAACAGTCTGGTAACACAGAAAATGACATCACTTTACTTTAATGCAGCCTTTAAAACCAGGAAAAGACAACACTTAAGCCATATTACAATTTCCAAAATCTAAGATGATGTCTAGTCTCATATCACAATATCGATATAATATCAATATATTGCCCAGCCCTAGTTTGAAGTAGGGATGATGAATTAAAATACTGTGATATCTTATACATTATTAACCTGCATTTGATTTTTTTTTTCTTTTTTTTTGAAAACACACCATATCCATACCAGGATATTCTCAAACAAAAAAAAAAAAACAAGCTAAGTGGATTCAATTCATGTTACTTTTAGTATCTATCTTAATACCATGAAATTTAGTCTGAATTGTACGGCCATTAAAACTGTAGGCCTATGTATAAATGTTTAAAAAAAATGTATAAAAAAAAAAACCCAACCCTGACTCAAGGTCAACCCATGAGAATCATAGCATAATGTTTCCTCTTGCTTTGATATCTGAATTGTAGGCTACATTCTGTTTCACTCTCTATAAGTTTTCTTAAAAATTGTTATATTAATTTATGAAAGAAACTTTAAATTGTTAAAATGTGTCAGTGATACAAAACAGCTCCCACCTGGTTTCAGTAAGGCATGGACATCTTGTGACAAAATAAGTTTTATTTGGTCAGTCATTCCAAACTTTCTTACAGTTCTAAGAGGCCTAATGCAGAATCATGAGTTTAAAACTGTTCATATTGTATTTCCATGCACCTTAATTTCCCCTCAAAATGGAATTGTCTTTAAAAAGATGTATAACCATTACAAGGAATGCCTATGAGATGGGTTTGCAATAAAATGCCCAAGATCTGCTTTTCTATGCTCTCTTAACTTGCAAGTTAGTTTTTAAATGCTCTTTGGAGTGATGAGGTGTACGTTTTCGGTCAGGTAGTCCAGCCCCCAGCCTCGCTGTCTTTCTGTCAGGGCATCCAGCGACGACAGCAGTTCTATATCACAGCTCTTCCCTGAGGAAAGAAATGCATAATTAAAAGCCGCAAATTAATCTAAGCCTCTATAGCCTAACATGTATCCAGGTATCACTTTCTACAGTACCATTGTAATGTTCATATTTTGTGGTTGATTTATAGTTTTATGATAGTACAAAAACACACTCAGCCATGATTGTTCTTAACAACACTTACCAAACAGGCTGTTTACTTGCTCATTGGGCACTAAAAACGGAGGACCTGAAAGACAAATACAAGCAGAAATATATTTTATTTTCACACTGACCCTATGCAAACATTTTAAACTGCTAAATAAATGAATGTTCTTTTGTTTTAATACCAGGTGTGTAGGACTCTGTATACATTGCCTGGCATTTTAGACACAAGGACAGTTACCTTCATATAATTCAGGATTGTACAACAATGTGTCCAAAAGGTATCTGCAGTCTTTGGCCATGAGAGAAATTATGAGAGCAGCATACCTGTGGTATTGTGAGAAAGAATGTAGTAAGACAACATGGAGCATATGTATGGTTTTATTCTAGAATGTAACCAAACTTAATAAATAAAATAGTTTTAAGAGGTTCATTTTAGAGTGATTAGGTGTATTTTTTTGTGAAAATGATGATCATTATATTTTAAAATAAAACTCATCTGCGATGTTGAGTCTTAAAAAACAATATCAAGGGTTCATACTCATCTTACTTTTCTCTGTCTCTCGGGTTGATGGCCACTAGAGATCCCCTGTCCCAAATTGCCCCAAACTGACCCTCAATGGAACTGTGATAAAAAAAATTGAATTTAATTCAATAAATCTTTGTCTGTGGAGGGATTTTTAGGTGCAGCAATGAAAAAAAATATAGTAATAATGGAAGAAACGTAGAGTACATACAACAACAACAAAGACACTATAAACAACAAGTAATAGCAAACATTAAGTTTACAATGTGCAATGAGTAAAAAAGTGTAAAAGTAGAATGTATAAAGTGCAACAATAAAAGGTGGACCATAGTGCATGGTTTATGGCAACAGTTGCCTTGGGAATGAAGGAGCCTTGAACTCTGGAGCTCCTGAGCCTAGGGACCTTATACCTCCGCCCAGAGGTACTTGCACAGTACACATTTAGCCACCTCGGGAAGTAATTTAAAATCTTTAAAAGTACATCTTTACTAACCTGGAGAAGTTGTAAAGGTCACACTGATATAGGGAGATATTTCTCTCTGAGCTCTGTGGAAGATAGACAATGTGGATTAACAATTGTGTCCATATCTGTGTAAAAAAAAACATGTTTTTCCAGCTGCTGTCTCTACATGTGGGCTGCTATTTTTTGATAATCCTGTATGCTTTTATTTTTGTCTAAGGTACATTACTGTGGTGTGGTTATGCAGTACGGACTTTTGTCAATCAATGTGCTCTTCAAACCAACTTTTCCATGCCATGACAATGTAACTTTGACAACAATAACAGATTTTGTTTGAGCTACTACCTTGAAGACCTTTGTTCCAGGTATGGCAGGGACAGGCTCCTCATTGTAGGTCATGTTGTTCTCCTCAAAGAACTGTTTTATAGCCTTTTCAGATATCTCCACCCCCACCACTGAATGGCCCATGTCTGCTAGCCTGGGAGTCACACAGTGAAAGGAATTTAAAGGCACACTGAGCAAATGTTTCATTATAGGGTGTGTATACATTTTTAATGGGAACGGAGAAATTATAACTGAATACTAAACATTATATGTGATCTTCCTAATTAGATATAGTAATTTTTTTCATACCACTTCATATCTACAGCTTTCCCACAGAGAGGGAAGAAGAAGCGAACTTCTGCCCGTCCGGCAAGAACTTTATCAATGTTGTTCTTCAGCATCCTGTCAGAAAAACAACAGTTGGCAGCAAAACACTATATATATATATATATATATATATTGAGTGATGGTTACATCATCACTCAATTCTAACTTATTAACCCATTAAAAAACAATCAAACTTAAAATCCCTGAATGAGATGGTGATGTTTACACGAAATTATTCAAATTGATTCAAAAGGCATCTTCTCTGACATTTTTATGGGATCGCTGCAGTGGGAATGTGTATCTACAGTTAGTGTAATCTTTTAAAATTGCAAATGCATTTAGAAGACTTTTGATGTTCCTTATCCCACCAAGGAGACAGATAAAAGTGGGGTATTTACGGGTGTACATGAGGCTGATGGAAACCAATTCTGTCCTCCTGCCAGCGTTCCTCCCATTCTGCAAGTGCCATGACCCGATCCGCCTGCGGTGCCAGCATGCTGGTTACGTTCGCCTGACCCCAACTGCTAGTGGATAACACGAAGCAGAGAGACAGAGAGAAAACAAAGAATGGAGAGAACAGCATTCATATAGGCCTATATGGCTGCAGACAGGGGTGAGTGCCCATGATTCACACAGTCACACGTTCCTTCCTGCACATAAACCACACATAAAACAGCTGCACGGTAAATGTATGTGAAGACTATGATGGGGGGGGGACATGGCTTCAGAGTGCAATTAGCAAGCTTGCAGGGTTACAAAACCAGGATTCCTATTGACCCAAGAGCATCTGACTCTGATGGTAAATAATTACACAAGAGTCAGACAGGACTGAGGTTTAAGGTCATGTACACATATAGTAATCTGTGCCATCTAATGTGCAAACACTTGGCAAAACTGGAGGATACACGTTTTAGCCTGCATAATTATATCACAGGAATAACTATTCTTGAAATTAAAGCCGTTTCTATTAGTCATGTGAGTCATGAATGTCTGACGTCACGGGGAAATTACCAAACGGCTTGCATAACAAGAGAAGTATTTTCTAATGAAAATACATTAGTGTTTACTGCTATGCCATAAAGAATGTAATCAATTTTATATGTCAGATTATGAGCAGAAGCGATCATATTTTTGTAATGAAAACAATGTCACGCTAGTCCATGCTTACCCAGCAGCAGCCTGGCATAAAACCAACCACAGTACTTTTAAAAGAAACCCTGAATTCCGCATGTTTGTAAATTGTAACCAAGAGCGTACCTTTCCTGAATGAAGACAGCTAATATTTGTTCAGCAGCGATATAGTGTTGGTCAAAGGTTCTAAACCGTCTCTGTGTTGGTCATGCAAGCGTTTCAGTCACGGTTACATGGGCCTTTTTTTGTCCTGGATAAAATCTGTAAGGCGATAAATTTGTCTCACTGCTAGTGGTTGGTTTGATAACCGTAGCAAAAGCAGCATGACATGTAAGAAAGCATTGCCTTCCAAATGAAACTCGCGGATTATAAGTAAAAATGTCGCACGGGTTGGTTTACTTCTGGTTTGGGAGGATCCTGATGCTGCATTCAGGTACATGGGAAATATGGGAGACACCATCATCCGACTTAACAACACTACCTCACTTTTAAATGAGTGCCCCTGGGCCTAACAACTATTTTATATGAGCACACTGATCACCAGTAAAGAAAATAGTGTATCCTACTGCTGAATACATGCTTCATTTTTTTTTTTTTTTGTTTTTTTTTGTAAAAAAAAAACAAAAAAAGCTACAAAAAAAAAATTTTAGGCTTTTAATTCATTTTAAATAGTAAATACCTTTTCCACCATTTTTTTTTTTTTTTTTATTTTTAAGGGTTTTTTTATTTTTTTGTTTTTTTTTTTTTTTTTTATACTTTTCCCCCAACGCTGTAGTTATCATCTACCTACATTGTCACTTGCTTGGTTAGTCATAACTAACTACTATGTATATTTTTTTCATTTTCATCACTTTGTTGTATTGCAGAGTAGTTTAGTGCTGTCTCTGAAACAATGAATAGACTACTCAATTGACAGAAAAGTATCAATTGGATAATCGATTAACCATTCAAGTAGCCTATTTTCTTTTCGGGCAAAAATGCCAAGCATATTTTGTATCAAGCTTCTTAAATGTAAAAGCTTATTGTTGGCTATAATAATATTAATGACAATATACAGCCCTCTTTCCCATTGTCAGAGTTTAATACGATTTATATATTTTATTATTTTTTATCAGTTATGGCATTTTGATTCTTGATGCACTCTTTTTTTGCTTTCCTTTTCTGCATGTTGGAACCCCATTCAGACTGTGACAGCTGTCAGTAATCCTCAGAGAGCCTCGCTGTTGCTCAGTGATTAGTCTCGCTTGCCCCTCTGCCTGTCTCCACACTTGATTCGGGTTTAGCGCTGAGCTGGCGTCAGCTGACAAATCCAGAGATAAAATATTCTTTCAAAGTATGCAATGTGAAACAAAAGGAAATGATGACTTTATCCGGACACAGAGCGGCGCACGAGTCTCAGAAATGCCGTCTCTACCGTGGAAGTGAGGCGCTCGTCACTGCTATTGCCCTTAATATCATCATGTTGTACCCCATTGAACGCACAAAGCCGTGGTATTTAGGCAGTCACACACAGCATTTGGAAGCTACATCAATACAATAGGCTACAAAGTAGCATAGGCCTATATAACAAAAAAAGGCTAGCCTACTGTATTTCAAAACAACCCTCTATGATTCTTAACATCGAATTGGGTCTTTGGGCCTCCCCATGCATATCCTTAATATGTGAAGCGTGTGTGTTTGTCTGTTGCCAAAATAATGAAGCATATTACTAAATTGTAATTTCTTTTTGAGTGATAATGTGTTACATAGCCTATTGTCATCGCTATGGCCTAAAGTCTCGTCTTATATAATTCAGCTGCTAAAACAACATCGGTGTCCCTAAATAACCATAATAATGGGGCCCCAGTGTTTACACTGATGTAGGCTATTTGAAACCATAGTTTCCATATTCTTCAGCCACAATGAATATAGGCTAGACGGGGGGAATTGGGAAATGTGACGCCCCTTCATGTCGGTTCCATTCCTGTGCGTAATTCGGTGTTTCCAAAGCGCTCCAGTTGCGGGGTCGCATCCAGATGTGTGTGTTTTTCTTTACGGTGCGACGAAGACGTCGAGGAGCCTCTGCACCAATCACTGCCGCCCGGGGGCGGGTCGTGTGTGGACTGTTGTGGATATGGAAAATGGACAATTTAACACGCACGTTCATCATTCACCCCGATGGGGAGACCTGCGTATGCACGATGAATTGATTCGCAAATGCCCGGCCGTGGTGTGAAAAGGAAAATTACCAGAGAGGGGAAGAGGCTGGTTCGCCACCCGGTAAGGGCGAGCTCTCTGTCGGGGAGAAGTCGGAGCGCAGCGGGGATCATAGCCCACCGGGTGATTTCTGCTGTCTATGTTTAGATGCTGTGTTCATTGTATGTGCATCTGAGTAATAACGGGTGGACCGATGTTTCTGCGGAGATTATAGATTACATTTCTGTATTCAGAGTTAGAGTATACTAGATAGCTTGTTAATCATTTGACTCGAGGATCTGGTCTAAAGGGATCAATCGCAATTGCAAGCTCATGCTCATAAAATGCAACGGAACTCTTAATTGCCCCCCTGACATATGATAACGGCTCAGGTTGCGATTGTAACATTTTCTGTGAAGTGTGTTTTCCACCTTAAGACAGCCAGACTGCTTTAAGCTCCTGGTGTATTGTTTGCATGGCGCTCAGCAGCGCACCTTTGTCACTCACGCTGCTCAGATGTTGAGATTCGAGTGTATAAGCAGCCCTCATGGTCATACAGAGAAGCAAAACTAGAAGACCCGTTTGTTGTACTGTAACGATTGTATGGAGATGAAATAGTCCCAGAAGGTCACTATAACCTGAACTCACTGTAAGTGCAACAGGGGCACTTTCATTCAGACAGGCAGTCTCTTTAACAGGCGCAGTCTGTTTCAATAAACCTAGGTGGCTGTTGGAGCAGCAGGGAGTGATGATGTGCGGTCCATGGTGCTCTGAATGAGAGAGGTGCATGCTGGATAATAAAGGAGAACCCACATATCGGCGAGTGAGGGATCTGAGAAATTTGGAGGACAGACACGAGGGGGCGGCGGGACACTCCGCCTCATTATTTTTATGGACGCTCCCGGACGGTGCGTATGTTTGCGCGTTGTCAGCCTTGTAACTTAGGGCTCGTAGGGTCGCCCCGTGAGGAGGAGAAGTTGGTGTTTTGAGCCTCGACAGCTGGTGTCACCGGCAGGCTCAGCTGTAGGACGCTCAACAGTTCAGTGCGCAACTGTAGTAATTCTGCTGAACCTCCGAGCTCAGAACTGGATGAACCTGCTTCCGCCACCTGCAACCGATCTCTGTATCGTTCTGTGACAGGTAGGATGAATAGGCGGCATGTTTTGTAGCGAGACTGCCACACGGCAGAGTAGACTAGTGTTCAAATAGGCTACTGTAGCGGTGTCACCCTCTGGCTGATGCATTTATGGACGTAAATGATTAACTGTAATTCTAATGCTATTGTAGATAATTATATACATTATCTGGGTCCTTCCTAAGTCTTGCATCAACTCTCTGAGCTTTGGGGAAATATTCAGCACACGTTGAGATCTTTTGGCATATGATCTACTTCTCCCACTGCTCAGATGGGCTGTGGGTTGCACATTACTCTGCCACATCCAAGAATATTAAATAAGGTTGCCACTTGTTCAGCTGTCATACTGTTTCTGAGTGCAAGATTGTGGGAAGAACATCAGAATCACTTTATATCTTAAATTAAACTGACTGTAAAGTCTCAATATACTTTGCAGACATATAGGCTACTGATTAAGATAGTGAACAGAACACAGATACAGACATTACAAGGCATCTGGGAAAAGGTATGCACATTATGACATTACTTTATTCAGGCAGCACAATTCACATAAGATTTGTTCTGGCTTCTGTTTGCTTTAGATGCCTCTCTTGCATTCAATATATATATTAGCTACTAGCTCAGGAAAGAGCTGAGCATTACCTGCTTTCACATCCTACTAAGTGCTCCATGTATTAATGAATCCCAAAGAAACAAACAAGGCTGCAAGATTTACTGCAGCAGTTAATTACAACTCTCTAGTTATTTTTCTTTTTTGATGATAAAAGACAGCGACTTCAGTGATCCCAAATAAAGTGCTGTCATCATCATGGATGCACAGAAAAGGCTCTCTTGGGAGGCTGGATCCTGATGGCAAGCTGTACATGGATTTCATCTGATTTATGAAATTACTTTATTGTAATGGCAACCCCCTCGCCTTAATGGGATTTTGCATTCATGATTGTTCTGTAATACCCTCCCTGGTGATTAAGAGAAGCATACATCTTGTCTTGTCGAAGCATTGACCAATACAAACAATATTCAAATTCCAGATGTGGTTTGCATTTCCATAATTCATTCAGATAAGCTAGGCATTTTCAACCTTTGAAAACTATTAACCCTGATGGGTCACTGTGCATAGTCATCATGTATTCTCATGCACTTTTACTCTGCTTTTGTAAAAATATGTAATAATCAAGTTGAAGAGTAAACGAATGGCTCTAAGGCTAAAATGATTAGTATATAGTATAGGCTTTACACTATTAGTGTTGTGTATAATGCACTCAGAGGGAGAAAACACTTTCAAATCAATTTATTTTCCTCCCAAGATCCTTAATCTTTTCAAGCCATATTCTGCAAAAACTACTGCTTTAATCTTAGATGTGCAGGGAACTCTACTAATTGATACCCCGTCTGGAATGTGCCACTCCTTCCTTATCCCAGGGTCAGATCTATATCATCCCTGTGTTGTCAAGGTCAGATTGTTTATAGGCCGATCTGATCTGAGTCCTGCGATAGAAATGCCTCCGGACTGAAGCTGCAGAGATAAGATGGTTTGTAGGTAGGATGCACTGCGAGCAGGACTAGTTAATAAGGCAGATGGATTTCACTACATGCTGTGTTTGTTGTCAGCTGCACAGCCGGGCACCCTGAACGCAGAGCAGCGCACTTTCTGTATCAGTCTCCTTAGGCTTTTCCACTCTACATGCTCGGAGCTGTGTGTGTCAGTGTTAGCTATGATCTTGGTCTCTGTCCGTGTGATACAGACTGGTCTGCACGTTTTCCGTGACTGTAGACAGCTTTGCCGAATTCAAGGCGTGAGCTTGAACCTCCTAATAACTGTTCCTACCCATCTTGTTCATTCTGTTAATTAGCCCTTGTGGTGTTGGAGTGCAGCATATTGTTGAGACATAATTAATCAACCCGGCTTGTAATTATGTTGGGTTTGGAATGTGAGCACGGTTGGGAGGCTGGTTGCGTCGCTGGGCGTTCAGCTTGAGGTAAACATCTTATTAACCGTGTCAGAGTCCCTCAGCCCACACGGAGCAAGTATTTTATTATGTTGTATTAAGGTGGAGGAGAACGTGCTGTTATCCTACACAATGAAAATTGCCTTGTAAAAGAGAAAAGTTTATGGTCATTATGGTTCCGAAGTTGTCGATCTAATGGAAAAATACTCCCGTAGCTGCGTGTGAACAGAGAGATTGTTTTTTAATCTAGTGAAAAGAAATTTTTTGTGTATGTGTCTGCTTATACATGCATATAGCGTGGGAGGGTAAATGTATAGTATACTATACTATATGACTCCTGTTCAGGTTTTACACAGTCCGAAAGAGATAGAAATGCAACCCCGCTATTATGCAGCCATTCACATTCATGCCAATAAAAGCACATACACAAATTCCTGGTTAGACTGGCCCCTCCGGTGACTAAAACAAGGACACAGTGGTTACCAACCGAAGGTGACAAAAAGGGTAGGAAAGCAGAAAATATGTTTATCTGCTGCACAAAATTAGTTTTATTTTAATATTTGCTTTTTGCTTAGATATGGATCATTTGATATTATATTTTAACGCTGGATTCAAGTTGCCTTTACATGCGTAGGGAGTCACAGGAAGCAATGCATCATGGAATCCAGCATAATATTTTATTGACAACATCTATGCTATTTCCTGTTCAATCTCTTTGCACTGAATCAGAGCTGTATTAAGTTATTGTGAATGCAAACCCAACATTTCCTACTGCTGCTGCTTCACATTAACAGCCTTCAAGTGGCAAAAATGGGTTGACTATAGTGCAGCCAAACAAACTTACATTGTTTTAATAAAAAGATACACCAGTTACTCTTCTGTTGTATTTCTGAGTAGCAGCTCAATGAGCATTAACTGCTTCAATGATTCTAGGACCTGTAGTATTAAACTGCGCTTGACTCTTTGTCAAACTTACCTCCATTCAGTAATATATTCAACCTGTATTGAAGGGTCACAATTCGACAGAGCTTCATTTTAAGGGGTCACAAGCTAAACAGATTTGGAAACACTGCAATAACACAAACAACACAGTGCGGCTATCTTCTGATCTACAGTCACGTTGTCACATCTCTCAGGCCTGTAATGACAGAGTCCGGGATTTAATTTTAGCTCGACTGAGCCTTTCGCCTCACCACAAGATTTGTGTTTTCTCCAGAACACTTCATTTTGCAACTAATATGTCGCCAGCTTTAGGCCAGCAAAAACACACATGCCAGATGTGTGTATAAGTATAGTTCAGACACTCGGGCACACACAGCCACAACAAGTCACTGAAAGGCCTGCTGCCACTGAGCACTGGTATTTACACAGTGCAATCACGCAGGATTGCTGTCACTGTACAGGCTTCCATCATTCAGGTGGGCTGTCTTTATAAGCTAATCATATAATTTCGGAAGGAATGGAAATATCATTTTTGCAGGCATTTGGCCCATCCACTGTCAATTTACAACCTGCTCTATGTCACTACCCAAATCATTTCAGACATAATGCTGCTGCGGCTTCTCATACAGTGGCAATGACTCCGCTACCCGGAGAATGTAATAGTAATGGTAGAGGATTTAATTTGGAGCGTTTTACAATGTCAGTTGGGCTCAGCACTGGTTTTGTGGCCAAAAAGTGGCAAATTGGACAAATAAGGGAAAAGCCAATCTGTCCCTGAAATACAGAAATCTCTTTATAACAAAAATATCCCATTTGGTGGAAGAAAAACACATTAGGACAAATACTGAATTTCCTGCAGAAGGCCATCATCGGTGACATTCATTTCAGAGCACATCAGTTTTCATTCACTATCAAAGCCTGCATAACCACAGTTGAATTAGCTGCTGCGTAAACACATTTTAAGGGAGACAGATGGGATGACAAATTTCAATTCCATTTCCCCAAATGACTTAATAGTGTAGTTCTGTGGAAAACTGGCAGCAGGTAGAAACAGTTGAGGGAAGCCCTTGGGTGCCTCAGAGAGGAAGACATCGAGGGCAGGAAGTAAAGGGATTGGGTCCAGCTGTCATCCATGAAATATCAATCATTAAGTCCCTCTCCCCTTTGTCATTCTCTCCTTTCATGCCACGTTAATGTCCTTTATCCTCACCTTTTATTCCCCTTGACTTGTTCCTTTCCTGTCCTTTTAAGTACTCACCTTCCCATGTCCTCCCGATCGGACTATATTTAACAGGAAGTCCAGCCCTTTGTTAAAATGTAACATGTCTGTCCTGTTTGATTTGGCTACAGTAGGTGTGTGTTTAATTCTACAGCATATAACTACATATGCATATACAGCATATACAGCATATAACTACATATGCCTATATCACATAACTACTCATTGAGTCTCTTTTTCAGAAATACGACAGAAGAGCAACTTGAGTATTCGTTTACAGCCCAGCCAAACAATCTCATGTTATTTTAATAAAGTCAGTCAATATTAATTGTGACTGTGATCTGATATCATGCTGCACATGGTGTGAGCAGTTTTTGTACAACAGAAAAGTTTATGTTGCTGAGAATTTTGAGGTGTGCAGCCTGGTTATTGTTGGTAATGCTGACCATAAATAGTTTTAAAATTCATGGAAATCGTGGGTATTATAATTTTAAATCAGAAAATGTTCAGTAGAAGAGTTCCTCAAAACTGTAGCATTTGAGAGAGAGAGAGAGAGAGAGAGAGAGAGAGAGAGAGAGAGAGAGAGAGAGAGAGAGAGAGAGAGAGAGAGAGAGAGAGAGAGAGAGAGAGAGAGAGAGAGATCCTTAACGATATGGAACATTTAAAGAAAAAGCTAGATTGTCCAGCTCTGATGGTACATGTTCCACCTGCCACTTTATATTAGCTGACATGTATTTTCTCTCTGTAGTGTTGACACAATTTCATTGCTTGCTCAGTACACTCTAAATGAACCTTCCTGGAAGTTTCTTTGCACTCAAGGCGAGCATATGATCAAAGAATTGTTGGCCTTGCTGAATGTATTCCTCATGATGAGCTGTGATTAAGTGTTCTATGCTCACCTCCCACAGCCCCATTTTTTTAATTTTTTTTAGGATGAAGCAGGAATAGTTGAAAAATAAAAACTGTATTATAAATTGTATTTCTTTTTCTTTCTTTGTGAAAACCTCCAGTCAGCTTAGGTAGGAGAGGGAAAGGAGATAAGAGGAGGAAATAGAAGGAAGGGAAAATGCATTGCAGGACAAGTAGGAATTGAGAGAAGTTATAGATGGGAAACAAATGACGAGGGGTGGAATTGTAGAGCTCTGAATCCTGCTCTCACCTTTCCTTGAACCCTGTCCTTCCACCTTCAGGCCCCTCTATTCAATGAGCCTTGTGGCTTTTTCCAGTGCTAGTCACCCAACCATAATGATCCATCATTGATCCATGACAGAGGGACTTCTCTCACCACTTAAAGCCACTCACGTGTGTGTGTGTGTGTGTGTGTGTGTGTGTGTGTGTGTGTGTGTGTGTGTGTGTGTGTGTGTGTGTGTGTGTGTGTGTGTGTGTGTGTGTGTGTGTGTGTGTGTGTGTGTGTGTGTGTGTGTGTGTGTGTGTGTGCGTGCGTGCGTGCGTGCGTACTTAAGTGTGTATCCATACGTGTGTCCTTGCTGATTTGCATCACTAAGGATGTCAGGTCAAGGCATGCCCCAGAGTTTCACTGGCTTATATTCATCATTATTGCTCCTTGTTAATGGCCACACACTGACATTGTACGGTATGTCGTTGCACAACAAAAGTAGGATGGTAGGGATCAACATAACAATGTTCAACAGAGGCTTTCACACACCTGGAGCTGTAAGTAAGCAAGATGATGGAATCATTTTTTATGTTTTTTTTTAATGAGTAGCTTCGTGCCCCAATATCCTGTTAAATTATCTGCCACTCATCCTACATCCTCCTCTAAACCTGTAATACCTGTAATAATGCCTCAGAAAATTATCCTTGTATTGTAATTTTAATTCAAATTTGAGCTGCTGTTTTTGAAATTAAACTGAATAATGGCAGTTTAAGCATGGAAATGGAAACTCCTATTGTAGATCCAGCAGTAATAGAAATACCTGTGTAGATATCCTTAGTAGACAAGTTATTTTTACAACTAAAGGAAGATGAACAAAAGCAATGGCGTTTCATGGCATTAGATTATATCAGGTAACAGAATAAATTCTTCATGCCCATCATCATTACCATCATCATAATGATTCCCTCCATCACTTTTCTATTACACCTTCTTGCTATCACCATCAATTATCCCTACAACCACAAATCTTTAGGACAGAGCTCGTACAGATCTCTCACCGGAGTGTATCCTGAAGAAGATGGAGGTCTAATTGTGTGCGCTGGTGGCAGGGGATATAAAGCATGAAAAAAATAAAGAAAGGAAAATCAATGCCTTAACCAAAGGAGCAAGTGAATTATTGATGAGGAGTATGCAATGGGACCCCAAGTGTATATTTCTCTCTAACTTGGACTGCTTGCTGCTTAGGCTGCTACAGTTGTAGCCGGAACAGCAGAAACAAGGGAGGTGCCAAAAACCACCAATGAACATCTCCACAGGCAGATTAGCTAACCTGAATTATGGTGCTCACATACTGGTACAGTAAGAGGCTCATGTGCCCAGATGCTTCTTCTGCAGTCACTCTATACAGTCAAGGCTACAAGTTAGCAATCAAACACAACAAAGGCTGGCCCTTGAATGGTGTTTTGAGCTAACGTTAGCAATCAAACAATCATAGATAGCTAAAACGTTTTTTAAATGAGAAATGATTTCCATCTTCTGTTATTGTTTGTAATGAGAAAAGTTTATTATTTTTTGCTTGCAGCCAGATCCGGATCCCTTGGCCTTAAGCCGTAAACCGTTTAAATCTGAGCATGCGCAACTCGCATCTGCACTCGACTCACATCGGGTAGTGACACCCATTGGATAGATAAACAGTGGTCAAGCAAAAAACTACTACTACTTTTTTAACTACTCCAAAGTTTAGGTTTTCATCACACACCTTACAGTGTTTACAATCAGTAAAATCAGTTAAATTCACACATAACTATTCCTCTACCCTTTTGAGGTGGAGAATTTTAGAGGATGCATTGTTTACCCACATCACCAGTGTGCCGTTTGTTTTATTGCAAGCAGAGAAGGCAGGCATCACTTCTGCTTGGCTGGAGAAGAGGCAGACACGGGGAATGTGAATGAGAGGTAGAGAAAGAGAGAGAGAGAGAGAGAGAGAGAGAGAGAGAGAGAGAGAGCGCCCAGGTGAGACCTGAAAGCTGCCTTTGTGTGGCAGCTGGCAGTACGAACACTGCCCTTCACTGTGAGGCGTCCACACACACACACACACACACCAGTATACTGTACACGTTGGAGAGTTATGGGGGGATGTTTGGTAAAAATATGAGGCTGAAAAACCGTTGTGAGTTTGCAGATGTAACAAAACAAGCCTTCACTCTTTCTCTCCGAGGTGAACGGACATTTCAGAGCCATAAAGTTGCTCTGTTTTCCTTCTGCGTTTCCAAATCTCCATTTCATATGCTAAACACTCTCTTATTTTCTCCTTCACTTCACCTCAACTGTATGTGGCTCAGTTCAGCTGGAGCTTGAAGAGCATGATAATATCTAGTCCTGTCTATGACTCTTCCAGAAGTCAGCACACATCTAAGCACATATGAGCCTGTACAAATCCATCTTTTTCACAGGAATGTGGAGATAGAAAGATGGTGGACTTCCTGAAGAGATGTTTTTGGTGTGTGGCAAATCAGGGATGGATGCCTTTTTGAAAGTGCGCTGAGTTGTACTTTTCTCACTTTTTTCTTAATGAGCTAGAGCCAAAGAGGGATTATGACAGTTTAAAATCCTCTGCTGCCTGTGAAACATTACCCAGCGGTGCAATTTTATTGCTACTTGATTATATATGTGTATTAAATGTGATTGGGGTTGCAGATTACGGATGCCAAATGAAAAGCAAATACAAGCTCATACCCATTGGACAACTAAAGTGTTAGTTATGGCATCTCTTGAGACAGCAGTTTCACAATTAATGCCATAGCATGTCTCCGTGTTGGTTGCAGAGCGGCAACTCTGTCTGTGTACTGATGTGTATTCTTGTTTGTTTACTTCTCCCCAGGAGGGGCTCTGCAGACAGCGGTCGCGCCAGGCACCATGAGGCAGCAAGCTTGGCCTGAGAGAGCGGAGAATTCACCCTTCATCACTCTCAACCAGGCTGGGCAGTGGAGGAAATGCACACAGAGGCAGCAGAAGAACCAGCAGCGCATGCCACAGCAGACACAGGCGAATACACACATCTGAGAGTGCATTGGAGAGCAAATGGGGAAGGCAGAAAGAGACTGAAATAGGGGAAACAGTAACTCAGATTGCGTCATCCTAAATGGCAAAGTGGACTGGGCCATCCTCAGAGGCAGTGATGTCCTTGTTAACGCGTTGTCCTTCGTTAGAACCTCCTTGTTAGAAATCACAAGTCAGTCCCCTGTGAGGCCACAGAGCTGAGGGGCAGAGGAGAGGAAAAACAGAGGACGAGAGAGAGACAGAGTGGGAAAAAAAAGAGACTGTGACAGGCCCCCATGCAGGCGCGTAAGAAGTATGTTCTGCTGGGCTTGTGTGCGTGCTGTTGGCTGGTCCTCTTTTACTGGGGTGGAGGAGTCCAGCTACGTCTGCTTCGGCTGCTGACACGCCAGCGGGGTGAAGTGGTGCGCCCCTGGCCCAACTGGACCGACAGGGCCTTCCTGCCCCGCTATGCCCACCTGGATGAGCTCCAGACGGACCCCGGGACGGCTGAGTCGCCCCGCCAGCGCCGTCAGGCATGGTCTGCCATTTATAAGGACAGTCGCTGCCGCATGGAGACCTGTTTTGACTTCTCACGGTGTCGGCGTAGAGGCAGGGAAGGGTTTAGGGTGTATATATATCCTTCAGAGAAAAATGATCACGTGTCTGAAAGCTACAGGAAGATCCTGACGTCCATAGCGGAGTCCCGGTACTACACATCAGACCCCCGTGAAGCATGCCTGTTCGTGCTCGGGATAGACACCTTAGATCGGGACCAGCTATCAGGACAGTTTGTGCCTAATGTGGATGAACGTATCCGTGGTTACCCACTGTGGAATGACGGGCGGAATCACCTGATCTTCAACCTGTACTCAGGCACCTGGCCTAACTACACAGAGGACCTGGGCTTCAACATCGGCCAGGCCATCTTAGCCAAAGCCAGCCTCAACACCGAACATTTCAGGCCAGGCTTTGACGTCTCCATCCCGCTGTTTTCAAAGGATCACCCACAGAAGGGTGGAGAGCGGGGCTGGCTGGTGAGGAACACCATACCACCACGAAGGAAGTACCTGCTGATGTTCAAGGGGAAGCGTTATCTGACTGGCATCGGCTCAGACACCAGAAACGCTCTTCATCACATCCACAACGGAAAGGACATTGTGTCGTTGACAACGTGCCGCCACGGGAAGGACTGGGAGAAGCACAAAGATGCCCGCTGTGACCATGACAACCTGGAATATGAGAGGTAAGACAGGGGTCATGTGGCCAGTGGGGAGGGCAGTAATGAGGTGATGTTAAAATGAGAAGCGAGGTGTGCGTGAGTATGGCGCTAAACATGGATTTATGGGAGACAGTATTTTTTTTTATAGGAAATACACGTTGTTGTTCCTTTTGACTTTGGATTTGAACTGTACATGCTGTTTTATTGGTCTGTTAGATGTCACGTCACGGCTTTTCTACAAGCAGTGTCAGGGGTTGCTTTTGGGTCCCACTAGTTGTTTTTGTCTCTTTTTGTTTAGGTTTATGATGTTTGTCAGTTGCATTCAAGATCAACGATTTTACACTGAGTTAAGTCCCTGGAAATTTAGATTCAGGTCACTATTTACAGCAATTGTTGTATAATAACATTGGTTGTAATTTGCTCAACTTGTAATAAGAAGTTAATAATGTAATTAATCTTAGAGGATTCTAGGCGAACAAATGAGTATTTTGAAAAAAACGTGCCCACGCAGTCCTTTCCATTTTGTATTTGGGTGTGTACTACAATAAAACAAAGACAGCTAATTAATTACAACTGCAACTACACTGCATAAAGAGCCAAAGCAAAGGTCACCACAAAGAATGGCTTTGTGAAATCTTTTGTCACCTCAGAGAAAACAAACTGCTGCCTGGTGTTAGGTGTGAATGGTTATTATATTTGTAAATCAGTCTGTTCATTTTTTCCAAAGATGTTTTTGCTGTAGTTGTTGCATGGGAGATAAGCTTGCCTTTTTTCCACCTAAGTTTTAATTGAATAGTTTACTGACTGGATGGGGGGTTGGAGGTGATAAAAGACATTGGGAAATGAGAGTCCAGCAACATCTGCAATACTTTAGAGCAATGATTTATTAAAGCCAACTAATTTAAGCATAGGACTTTTGTAAGGGTTTGAAAACAGTTTGTACAAACATTTATACCATGTATATTTCCACTTCAGCCGCCCTATGTGCTGTTGAGGCCACAGAGTGGTTTTTAAGTATGTGAGCGCCATTGTTGAGTTCATAATGAAAAGCTTTAGGAAACACACCCATCTGCCTAATACATGTTGCAACAGCAGCTTGGTAAACATGTCTCATCCTCTGAGTACTTTTCTTCTACTGGCTTATTGTAGCTCAGACAGTGATTTAAAAACAGATGGAAATAGATACATGAACTTACAAAATAGGAACTTTTGGATTGTAAAATGGTTATGCACATTCTCTGGGAATCTTAAAATCTTGTTTTATCTAATTGCAATAGTATATTTTTTGTGGAGTGGTGGTGGGGTGGAGAACGATGACAAAGAAGGACCACTGAAGTTTAGTTTCATGCAAAGCCATCATCTTCTATTATTCTTTACAATAGTTATTACATTGTTGAAATAGAGGAGCTATACCGTTCTTTAACACAGCCCTTTTGTTTTACTCCAACTTGCTTAACTTACACTTTGCAATTAAAGTCTCTGAAGCTGAAGTGCTGACAGAGCTCCTCATTATAAAGTCTGTGCCTGTCCATTCATACACAGATACCAAGGATAGTGCAGAACATTCAGAGACAGGAGAAGATGAATTGCAGTGAAAGATGAGAAGAATGAGAATAAGGAGTTAGAGCCACACCAAAATGTCTATTAAAGTTTGAGTAGATTCCTCGACAGTTTAAGACCGCAAAGCAACATTTGGAAGAACTATCAACACTGCTATTAATTTATTATAAGACAATGCATAGAGAAACATAATTTAAGTGTTTAGAATTTTGGAATTAATTTATTGTCTGATTCATACTCTGAAAAACATAAACGGAATAAAGTGAAGTCAAAGGCAGTGGATGATCGAGACAGATCTATGTAAATACTAAAGCTGTTTAAAAATGTTCTAGGTCTCAGTAAAAACAGCATTGTTTTTTCCCCAAAATTGGTCTGAACATCTATAGCCCCTCACTGCACTCTAGACTGGAAAAGCCCAGCTAAGTTAGGATAGAGGGTTAGCTATGGAAACTATACATTTAAAGTAAATTAATAACACATTAACCTTATGATAAAGATTAGTTCGTTATTGATTGAGTCCAGTGTTTAGCAGTGTAATATTTTGAAATTGCTTCTGCATTTTTGAAATGCTTCTCCTCTGTTGGACTGACGGAACTTTTCTGGCATAAGCGAAGCAAACAGCTAAACCCCAATTCAGATCTAAGGCACCCGGAGGTAGAAGTTGTTTTCATGTGCTATCAGATGCATGCTCAAAGCAAGTATCTTTTCAAATTTTCTTTACCCTGGGCACAGCTGTTAGGTGATGGTTCTGATCCATGCACAGTCCTTGCTCATGTGGCCTATAACTAGCTACTGTAGGCTTGTTTACATTGGGCTGGGCAGCAAAGGGATGGAGCTGCTCAACACTGTATGAAAGAGCTCATTTATTCCACACAGCCCGCTACTCAGACACCCGGGTGGGCAGGGGGTGCGTGGGGTGGGGAGGATAGGGGGGGGAGGTCCAATGCGGTATTTTGCAGTAGATTTGGATATGCCAACGGCTCTGAGGGCGTAAGGGTGTGAATGGGGAGGCAATGTGAGAGACAGCTGCCGTTTGTAAGAAAAACACAAAAAGCTTGATGATTTTTTTTCTTCCTCTCTCCCCTTTTGTATGAAGTCTCTTTCTCTGGAAGCAGGAGGCTTTTAGCCTTGGAGAAAGAGGTGTGAAGCAGGGATGTGGGGTGAGAGCAGTGAGGGAAGGTGAGGGTCCATCTCTTGTTTTGCATCCTTTGAATCTCCTTTTGGGGAGAGAAGAAGAAGGGGATTTCAGAGGGGAGAGCATGAAGACCGTGGAAACCAAATGATCAAAAAGAAAAGGAAAAAAGGACAATAAACAAACTGCATGATCAAGGTTTCTGTTTGAAAACCTTGTATAGACACACCCTCACCTCTCCATCTGTCTGCTGCCATTTCCTTCCTCTCTCGTATGTCTTACCTTCAATCTTTCAATCCTTTCCTTTTACTCTTCTCTCTTCAGTTTCTGGCAAAAATCGTGCACCTGCAAAAAAAACAGTATGCTAATAATAATTCCACGTCACCAAGTGATCATGTGTGTGAGTGTGACTGTCACTGCTAGAAATGCATGAGATTGTGTCTGTGTTTGAGAGAGACTGTGTCACAGTCAATGAGGCTCTTAGAAGGTGGCACCAGGTTAATGTGCGCATGCATCTGGTGCACTAGCAGATTAGCCCTGAGGGACCTGGACAACACAGCAATCAACGGACAAAGGGCACAAGAGGGGGGAGGAGGAGGAGGAATTAGGAAGGAGGGGAATAGATCAATAGACTGACATCATTTTTCCGACCAAGTAAAAACCTTAACATCCCACCCCCCTACTTAGATGCATGAGAAAATGAATTGGGCTGTGAAGTGACTGCCCCAAAGGATAACACAAGTTACAGTAAAATTGCACAATAATAATGATTATAATTGTGTTTGATTGAGTTTAAGGTAGGGTTCACTGCAAACATGTTATTCTACACCCCTTTACAGGAGACATTGTAACACCTGAGTTTTTTGTAAAAAACAACAACACAGAGCTCTGTCATTTTTGGTCTGCAGTTAATGATTTTTTTTTTTTATTATCAATCAATCTGTTGATCATTTCTCCAATGAATTAACCCAAAACCCTAGGTTACAATTACATCAAACAGAGGAAAACAGCAAATCCTTACATTGGAGAAGTGGTTCAACTGATAAATGACAAACAATTAATCAAAAATCTAAATAGTTTTTTGAATGATTTTCTGTAGATCGACTTATGGTTTCAGCTCTAATTCAGTTCAATTAGGCTACAATGAATTGAGGGAATTGAGCCTTAAAGTGCTCATATTATGCTTTCTGGCTTTTTCCGTTTCCGTTATTGTGTTATATATCTTTTTTTTTGCATGTTAAAAGGTTTAAAAAGTGAAAAAGCCCAAAGTCCACCCCAAAGGGACTTACCATCTTCAAGAGAAAACACTGTTCACAAACTGCTCCAAACAGATCTATTGTAGTCCAGCCTTTACTTCTGTGACGAACGTGCGTCATTTTGTAACACACGTTATAATGCTCACCTAGCTGCTAGCGTGGCACGCCCTCATACTCTGCTTCTGACTGGCTAGTAGTCCTTACCTAGCTACTGCGCATGTGCGACTCCTAAAAAAGATGGAATAGAAGTGAGATGCCTCACTCTGTAGCTAAAACAGAGAGCTCAACACACAGGGTGAAAAGATGAGCTGCAGCAATGTGCAGTACAACAAATATATGGTGTTTTTTGAAAATTAAACCACATAAACCTATTTTGGTACAACCTATAAATACAATTATGAACCTGAAAATGAGCATAATATGAGCACTTTAAAACATATTGATCTATTACTCAAACTGGCCTGATTGTATTTCATTATCGGTCAGCCTGTATCACATTGGTCTACTAACCACACAACATTGCTTATTACATCCAGGTCATACTGTAGGTTAATTGTAGGTCATCAGTCACTGTTCACAGAGACTTCAATCTGCCACTGTAGTTCCTTACACATTACTGCTGAACAACATCCTGAGCAGTTTAACAATTAAAGAGTTGCTTTACCAATATCACCCAAAACATTTTTATTTTCTTCCTATACCTTTGATGGTATCTAGCCATGCACCTGCTGATAGTTTGGGTTTTATTTGCCATGGTTTTGAGTAATTTTATGCCTGAGATGTCTGCCTTTACTGTAATACAAAGGTGGGGATGGTCTTTGTGGTCCTCACAGCATTGAAAACTTAAAAATATTAAGCAGCAACATCTCTTTCGAAGATCAGCATCCCGGTTACTTTATAACCCACAGACCAGGCTTTCAGCAGGCTTTATAGTGCATATTTCTGTGGTTGAAAAAAGCTAAAATGAAATCCGTTCTCAGTGGGGTCTCTGGATTATCCTGAATCATCCCCAACAAAGACGCCTATTCATCAGAACAAAGCAGTCTGCAACCTGTGTTCAACCCATGTTGGTTAAAGACACACATTTTCCCATTTAGCCTGATTGTTTTAACAGGTTTAAACCGCATTACTGTGCCACTCACTACCGAAGAGCAGTGTAAAGCATTGAAAAGCTGCCCTTCTATGTCTTTTTGCTGGACTGCTGAATAGCTGCAGAATGCACACTCTTTTGGCTTTATGAAACAATGATAATACCTCCAAGGTTGTTAGCAGAATAGTTTTTAAAAACGGATTAAGTTTAAATACCTTTGCCCCTGCCATTTCTATTAACACAATTTTACTATTTTAAAGTACGGAATAATTGGTAAATGGCACCCAAAAATCCTATTAAAATGCGCCATAGGGAAAAAGAAATCTGAATAGGAACAGAAGGTGCCTGGAAATACTTTTCGGGTCTATTGAATTTGGTGTGTAAGTTTGAGTGTGTGCGTGTGCATGGGTATGGATGATAGGAGAGAAAACAGAATGAAGTAGCAAAGAGACAAGTTGGAGGTAGGACACAGTGGTACCCAAGGCGATAAGAGCAGCAAGACAGAAAGGAAGAATAGGAGAATGTCATGTGATAAAGATTACAAAAAATGGTGAAAAAGAGCGAGGGATACCGCAGGCAACTTAAAGAAAAAGCCAGAATGAAACGGGACAAGAGGGAGGGTGACAAAGTGGAAGAAAAAGACATAGTTGAGAAAGAGGGAATTAGAAGAAAGGGGATACTTGAAGCAAGGGAGAAGCTGTGCTGCAGCCTAATGGCCTAGTTTCCCTTACTTGAGAGAATTCTCTAAAAAAGGGAAGAGAAACGTGCATTGTACAGTGAATGTAAATGAGCAAGAGTGTGAAAAACAGAGCGGGGAGGAAGAAAGAGAGGGATACTTAGGAGAAACAAAAGGTACCACAGAAAACGCAAAGTTCTCAGGTTCCTTTCGAACCAACTAAGAACCAAGTGTTTGTGAGGGGGAACTGGGGTTGAACGGAGATGGGCAGGATGGGAGGGAGAGATTGAAGTGACAGGGAGGATGTGTAATGGCACAACGCTCTACCGCCCTGTTTGTCCTAAATGGCCTCGGCGCATTAGGGCTGGTGTTGGAAACCGATGGGTCATTATTAATGCCCTTACTTGAAGGAACTCAAGGTTGTTGAAAGAGCGAGCAATCAGACTTTAAAACCTGGGTAACAGTTCAGGATGAATGCAGCATACTAATCAGACAAAACACAACTGCAAGCGAGGCCGATTTTAATAATATTGCGGCAAGGAAAGAAATGCTTCCATGCATATGTAATATGCAGACTTTTATGCTTTCATGTGCATGTAAATACAGTATAATAATTCAGATTTCAATGTGGTGTGTGAAACCTGAATCAGCAATGGAAAGGAAAACAGCATCATTGTTATCTGCTGGCAGATATAAAAAAGGCCCCCCACTGCTGTGTAGTTAACTAGTTCTGCACATATACAGTTTGAATTACTAGGTAGGTGCATGCATGCACAGTTGTGTGTGTCTGGGTCTGTAAACACTATACGAGAGTGTGTGCGATTTGAGATTTTGGTAAACCAAATAAGAAACGCTGCAGCCCACTGTAATTAGGGCCTGTGAAATTGTACCTCTGAAGATGCTGTGGTCTGAGTGTGTGTGTGTGTGTGGTTTGTGTGGCCACCCTCTGCTGTCTCTGTTTAGAATACTTGGAAACGAGAGGCAGCCTTGTGATTCTTTGGCACTTGTACACTCCTTCCTCCGTTCTTTTTCCTCCTCTCCAGCTCGTATCTTTTTAATCCAACACATCAGTCTTTCTTGCTTCCAGTGGGCTTTTGTGAAGTCTGGTCAAAAATATTAATCAAGTCACAGAGTGCTCCAACAGTACAGCAAAGGTTGAACGGAAGGCATGAAATTCACCTGTTGTCTCACTGGCCAATGTAGCTGATTGATTTTGTTTTTCTTTAAAGCTACTACAATCAACAATGGATCAACTGACGGTTTGTAAAGTGAAAGGGGTCACTCATTGTGATAAACCCACAGAGAATGATCACCCTGCTCTTCAATTCCTCTTGCCTAGCTCTATGTAGCATTTAAGCATCTTGTTTGGGTTTTACGGCCCGCAGCTTCAATGTTTCAGTTCACTCTCGCCGCTCTCATCAGCGTCGTTTTCAGCTGTAGCAGGAAGCTCTGTTCAACAAAGAAATTGCGCATGTGAATCCGTTGTACGCTACCTGCTCAGCACCAAAAGACAGACAAATATACACATATATTTGTGGATGTGTAATAGATAACCCTTTCCAAAAATCCAATTTAAAACACAAAAAAACTTTTGTTTGGTTGTGTTTTGTCTGCTGACATGTTTATCAAGTGGAAATTAGAAAGGGAAAATGTATCATTGATTGTTAATTTAGTCTACTTTAAAAAACAAACAAAAAAACATTTGATGTCAATCACAGTGGTTGCAGGACCTCAAAAGGTTTAATACGGTCAGGAGTTAAGGGAATATAACTGAATACATTTTATAATCTTCATCAACGGTGACTTCAGAGTCAATTTATATCATGCTATTACATCCAGACCACAGTTTTATTTTGCCAAGCCATTATATTTATTTCTGCCAGATATCCTAACATCTGACTTTCATGAATTCTGCTGGACAAATGATACTTGGGCCAAGGAATCATTTGTTAGGTTTTGGTTTTGACCTATTTGGAAAGTTTTTCATTATTGTTTTAGCCGCAACTATGAGAGAGACTTGAGAGGCGTGTTTGCAAGGCAGCGAAATCCATTTTAACTTCACTTCAACTGATTGGAGTAATTTCTTTGGCTGTAACGTTAACTTGGAGGAGTGCTCAGTGTTGGCGGAGTCTTCTGCTGCAGCTCCCCCTACCGCAGCTTTCATTCCTTAATGTTGAGAAATGTTGTATGCTTGGTCAAATGCAAGCCAGTCGCGACCTGCTTGTCATTTCTCATTAAATGTTTGTGGTCAAATCTTCATCCCTTCATTGTTCTCTCAACCGCTGCTCACTGTTTGAAAACTTGAGTCACATTTGTAGCCTCCCACCTCCTACATGCTGCTATTTCAGTTGGAGTTTCTCGTCAGTCTCACTTCTCCATTTCTCAAAAATATTATAGTCAATGAGGGCATTCAATGTGACAAAAGCTTGTTCTTTACAAGTTGTGTTGGAAAAACCAGTTACACCACCTCATGAAGCAATCAAGGTCTCAACGGCTTTGTGTTATACAAGCTCTGGAAAACGTCTGACAACCAATGTTTGTCATACAGAAACTTGATCAGATAATGAAAATGCCTGGTGGACATATGTGCCACACCCTGGCTTTACCTTTGGGAAGTCACACGATGTGGCATGGGTGTTCACCGATTTTGCAACTTCTAATAATAATTCTCGCTCTGTCTCTAACTCACACCTCACAACCCCGTAACTTTTCTCCCAACATCTTGTCCTCCTCCTGCTCTCTCACTTTTTATTTCAGACTGTACTTGACAGAGTCCTCCTACACTTGAGTGCAAGCCTCCTACCATATTTCTGAGCTCCGGTATGCATAATTCATCAACAGACCCTTGCTTTTCCATGAAGGCACTTTTTTTGACAGCACAGCTTTGTCTGTAGTGTTACACATCATTGTTTCGAACGCCGTTGTGTTGGTTACATGCACATGGATGCACATGTGCATGCTCGAAAACAGTGACGAACAGTCCCTTCTTTGCTCTCACTTGTTAATCTATGCATTCCTGCTCTGACACCATGTTTCCCATCCCGTAATGTTTGAAAAGTCCTGTTGTATAGGGGTCTTCCCATTTTCTAAAACTTTGTAGATCAGTTATAAGCAATTAATAAGAACAACTTTTAGGTTTGAAGTTTGTGAAAAGTCCATTTGACTGAACTACGTACCTTTTTATAAAGGGCTGCAGAGGATCTGAACAAAAATATGTTTATTAATAATTTAAGCCTTTTTTTAACGGATTGCCAACATTTTTAACTGCATTATTACCAAATAGAACAGATAAACACAGGCCAAAAGGATTTTGTTGGTGTTGCTGGCAATCCATTAATAAATGCTTAAGTTTGACATTTAAAAAGAAATTCAGACAAAATCTTGGCTTTGAGCAGGGGCCAGGCAATCAGAGGAGACTCCAGTCCGGCACGTAGCTCCCAAATTATAATTTTTACACACAAAAAAAATCTAACATGGTAATTAATGAGCTTTAGAGGTGCTGGTAGGTGGATTTTGTTCACCGTTTCCAGTCTCTGTTCTGAGCTAAGCTTACCCTGCTGCTGGCTGTCTGTAGCTTCACATTTTGAATCTGACAGGTAAGGGTGATAATAGTTGTTAATGCATGATATTTCATTTTGGGATTAAACCTTTGATTTTTCAGTTGAGGTCAGCCTTCAGCTGGTCGGGTCAGGTCGAACTCTTAGTTGTTATGTTGCCGTCTGATATCCTGTTATTGCAATTATCTCTGATACGACGCATTTTTGGGAAAGTACTGGAGAATTTCAGTTCTGGCTAACAGACTTTGCACAATGGTTAGAATACAAAAGTTCATGCAGAGGATTAAAGAATATCTGTATTAACAGGTAGGCCTCTACTGTGGGTTTCTACCAAACAGTCTTTCCATCCTAAAACTCATAAAATCTAGTCATATAGTGCAGCTAATACAGTCCAGCTGCTTCAAAGGAGATCACCTTACCTGTAATATCCTCTGTCTGTTGGTTGACCTCGCTGTGTTCACTTATTACAGACATATGTGAAAACAGTGATGATTTAAAAATCATTGCGACTGGTCGTCTCAAGGAATTTGGAGGCAATAGTAGCTCACAGATCACAGGATGCAAACCATGACTAGTGGAAAATCTTGGCAGGCATAACCTCAATTTATTTCAAATGCTTTGAAGAGCTGTTTAATCCAGGTAGACTTTATTAGTGGAGCTGTGCAGTTACAGTAGGGGATCTGTGTCTCACTGATATGACAGTATGAGTATTAGCATTTTTTACCAGAAATAGTCCAGAGTGGAAGGCTAACCAAAGCCAAATGTAATAACATGCAGGACAAAACACTGATGAGAGCTTGGAGATTCAAACATTTTTGCACGATTTGTTGTTTTTGGAATCAAATTAAATACAGAAACCGTATTGACGTAAGTAAATATAACTTTTGTTTTCTGAGTTTTTGCAGAAAAGGAGAAGCTCCAATGGGTCATATCTGGTTTTTGAACTTGTGAGGAAAGCAAATTCTGAAAGGGTGTATGCAGCCTGACCCAGCCTGATTGTCTTGACTTATTCGGGTCATATTCGGGCACATTTTCATGTGCACACTGTAGGTTTATGGAGAATATAAAGGAAATAGGTAAAGCAGAACTTTTAATAGTTGCCAATTTATCAGGCACTGGGTGTTCTGTTCTTTCCAGATTGATCTGTTTTGTGAAGATTTGCAGAACATTTTGTGATCTTGCTTTTTGTCATTGTGTTCTTGTCACATCAGTGCAAAGTGATGATTGAATTTTGATAGCTGATTGTTATGATTGGTTCGGATGTAAAAGAAATATTAGTTTCAGGCACGGGGCTTGCTTTGGGCTTGAAAATTGCGTTGGCTGGAATGACTCCGGCTGGGCCAGACTCAAAGTCCCCCCATCTGGTGTCCTTCTAGTGGCCTGCGTCCAATAATTTTAAAGGGGTGATAGAATGCAAAACCGATTTTACCATGTCATAGTTGAATAACACAATACATAGAAGCTCAAAATCCCATTGACACCCCTTTACTATGAAAATCTCATATTTTGAAACTGCCGCTGAAAACGGGCGAATCTCAACAAAGCTGGAAGTTGACGTCAACCTCCCAAGACCTGTACCTTTGTCACGGCCATGGGTGTATTAAGAGAACAGTCACGCCCCAACATTTACATAGGTTACACAACTGACCTGAGATCAGGTAGTCTTCTGAATCTAGGTCACGCAGATCTCTGCTATTCCATTACAAAATTCACTTCTGAAACTTTTTTATGTGAGAAATCAACTATGTAAAGCTCAAATATGGGCCGTTTTACGAAAATGGATGGCTAATTGCAAATTTTGTCCGACTGTGTGTCGGAGTTCAGCGGCCGGTGGGTTGCTACATCGCCGCCCTGCCTGTCCTCTGTCATAGACCCCGGCCTGCTGTGAGCTCAATTGAGCTCGGCCGGCAGCCCAGTGCTCAATACCCGCGCAAACTTACCCTTTTCTGGGTGACTGGACTACCAAACGCCATTGCCCTGACAGAGCTCCAGGGCCTGCAGCTGTAATAAACCTGTAATATTCATGCCGTGACAAAATTCAAACTGTAAATATACTATAGTTATGCCGAAAGTGTAGCTAGCTAGCTGCAATCGTTTCCCATTGTTTTGAATGGGACATATAGCTAGCTAACTGCTTGTCCTAACAAGACGCCTTGCGTTCATAAAAATGCCTTAAAATCAAATCGGACACAACGGTTAGCTTTATAAGACATTGGGGTAGATGTTATATAAGTGGCGTGACGAAATTCAAACTGTGAATATACTATAGTTATGCCGAAAGTGTAGCTAGCCAACTGCAATCGTTTCCCATTGTTTTGAATGGGACATGTAGCTTGCTAGCTGCTCGTCCTAACAAGACGCTTGGCGTTCATAAAAATGCCTTAAAATCAAATCGGACACAACGGTTAGCTTTATAAGACATTGGGGTAGATGTTATATAAGTGGCGTGATGAAATTCAAACTGTGAATATACTATAGTTATGCCGAAAGTGTAGCTAGCCAACTGCAATCGTTTCCCATTGTTTTGAATGGGACATATAGCTTGCTAGCTGCTCGTCCTAACAAGACGCTTGGCGTTCATAAAAATGCCTTAAAATCAAATCGGACACAACGGTTAGCTTTATAAAACATTGGGGTAGATGTTATATAAGTGGCGTGACGAAATTCAAACCGTAAATATATTATAGTTATGCCGGCAGCCGGCCGCGGAGCCCTGGTAGTGCAGTATCCACAAAGGGTGACTTTGCCCTGGGTATGGAGCCCAGCAGGCTGCCGCTTTCTCGTCAGACTGTGTGGAGCTCCTAAAGTCCGACACGTCTTACCAAATTTGCAATTAGCCATCAATTTTTGTAAAACGGCCCATATTTGAGCTTTATATAGTTGATTTGTTGTATAAAAAAGTCTCAGAAGTGAATTTGGTAACGAAACATTGCAAACATTGTCTGAAATATGAGATTCTGTCGCGTCTCCAATGTGTGTGTATGGCGATTTGCTCAACCAATCAGCGTGCGTCTCTAATGTGTGCGTATGGCAATTCGCTCAACCAATCAGTGCGCAGCTCATCTAAATATTCATGAGCATACCATATTTGGAAGAAAAGCTCTTGTTACGAATAGGGACAAAACACAGGGATGCATAAGGGCCAATAAAATATCAACCAGGCCATTTTCAGCCCAACCAATGTCACATACCCCATTAGGAGACCATAAGGAACAGTGTGAAATACCCTATATAATCATTCTATCACCCCTTTAAACTTGATACCCACTCCACACAGCAATTGGCCACCTGTGAAGAGGATGTAAACGTCCCTCTTAAGGTGTTTTTTGGTATTCTTTACACCACTACTTCTGTCTCACCTACAGTGCCTTGCGAGAAGTATTCCCCTTGAACTTTTCGACCTTTGCCACATTTCAGGCCTCAAACATAAAGATATAAAACTGTAATTTTTGTGAAGAATCAACAACAAGTGGGTCCCAATCATGAAGTGGAACGAAATTTATGGATATTTCAAACCTTTAAACAAATAAAAACTGAAATATTGGTGCAAAATTATTCAGCCCTTAAGTTAATACTTTGTAAGGCCACCTTTGCTGGATTACAGCTGTAAGTCGCTTGGGGGTATGTCTCTATCAGTTTTACACATCGAGAGACTTTTTGCCCATTCCTCCTTGCAAAACAGCTCGAGCTCAGTGAGGTTGGATGGAGCGTTTGTGAACAGCAGTTTTCAGTTCTTTCCACAGATTCTCGATTGGATTCAGGTCTGGACTTTGACTTGGCCAGTCTAACACCTGGATATGTTTATTTGTAACCATTCCATTGTAGATTTTGCTTTATGTTTTGGATCATTGTCTTGTTGGAAGACAAATCTCCGTCCCAGGCTCAGGTCTTTTGAGACTCCATCAGGTTTTCTTCCAGAATGGTCCTGTATTTGGCTCCATCCATCTTCCCATCAATTTTAACCATCTTCCCTGTCCCTGCTGAAGAAAAGCAGGCCCAAACCATGATGCTGCCACCACCATGTTGACAGTGGGGATGGTGTGTTCAGGTGATGAGCTGTGTTGCTTTTCGCCAAACATAACGTTTTGCATTGTTGCCAAAAGTTCGATTTTGGTTTCATCTGACCACAGCACCTTCTTCCACATGTTGGGGTGTTCCCAGGTGCTTTTGACAAACTTTAAACACACTTTTTGGATATCTTTAAGAATGGCTTTCTTCTTGCCACTCTTCCATAAAGCCAGATTTGTGCAGTATCACTGATTGTGTCCTATGGACAGAGTCTCCCACCTCAGCTGTAGATTCTGCAGTTCCAGGTGATCATGGGCCTCTTGGCTGATTCTGATCAGTTTTGTATGGCTAAGTTTAGAGGCCGGGTCTTCGTGTTTGTAGTGGTCTGTACTCTCCATTTCTTATTGCCGTGCTTGGGAGTTTAGTTGGGATTTTTGATCACCGGTTTATTCCAAACTTCTCGGACCTGCCTGGTGTGTTCTGTTCTTTGTGTCTCTTTTACGGACTCTGGTTACAGATTTTTACGAGCTTACACACCTGTAAGTTGAGAGTGTGTGAGGTTAATGCAGTTTTTTGTTTTACGTTTGTGATGGTTATCGGAACACTGTATGTAAGATTTCAGCTCCCACGCAGTAATTTACAAGTAATGTGTAAATTAATTAAATATAACAGTAACATTTAGTTCATCATTTCACAGACCTCACATTATGAACAATTGTTCAGTCATTATGATTGCCTGTTTGGATGTCGGAGGTTTGGAAAAGGTTGCTCTGTACTATTTGCTGACTGCACTGCTTGTGAGAAACACGAGTTTCACACGGGCAAAGCATGCACTTTTTCACTACCGGCTCCTCATTTCTCAATTATCTAAGTTCATGCTTTGTCTTTAAAACTGTGGGATATATTGAGTGGGCGGCTCCAGTCTGTCAGGTGCCTATCGGGTTTCTTAAGGAAGGCCGTTTGGCCCGGGGGCTCCATCACTAGTGTGGATGTCCTCTTAATGGGTGCCCATTCAGTGCCCTAATGGGCCCTTTATCAACCCCTGCTAACACCACAGCGATCATAGCAGGAAAAGCCTCTGGCGACCTTGCTCGCTTTTGTCCAGGCCAACTGGAGCATAAAAACTTTGACAATGACAATGCAGTTGGGAGAGAGAAAGAGAGAGATGTGAAGGGAGACATTTCTCATTCATATGCAGTTAAGGAGCTGAACCTCTGCTCAGTGGCCTGGATTTTTGTTTACTGGTTTTTGATTGCATCTATTTGACCTTGACCTCACCACACGCTGTAAGAGCCTATGGTTTAGAGATTACGGAGCTGAGGAAGATGAGAGATTAGTGCTATCTCTGTCTTTCTTAGTTTCCTGATCTTTGAGAAAGGGATAATAGATTTAGGGGGAAAGTGGAAGGCACAATTGGATAATTAACTTTTTGAATTACGTTTTAAAAACCGCTCAACCTTACCAGTAAGAAAGATATGCAGAAACTGTTTTAGAAGTTCAACCCATTAATGTGGAGAAGAAGCCAGCAGCTAAATCATTACTTACAGGCACACAGCACTCAGACCAGATTTTGCCCCTAAATTGCCTGAGATACATGATATAAAATTAGGTCAAAAAATATTGTGTAGTAAGTTTGCAGTAAGATGAAACGGCTTTTTAATAACAGCTTCTTTTTTCTCTCTCTTTGATGTAGAGTGAAGCGCTCCGATTGGTCGGTCTTGAGATGAATGACTGATACATATTGATAATCCGAGCACTGGAAGGTTCAAAGGACTCACTAATATATGCTGCACTATCAGCGTTAGAATGATCTACCCTGGTTTTTAATAAAACAGGGGGTATTGGGGTTAAACTGGGATTTGGATGAGAGCCTGTCTAAGCGACCTCTAGTATTTTGTAATGCAAACTATTTTATAACCCTCCATGTGTATTGCTTAATTATTTTACTCATACATCATCCTTTATTGGAGCATTTATAGCACTGCTTGTGTAATGAATGTGTGTGTGTTTTCTGTGAAGCACGTATCTATATTTCTGTTACGGATGTCTTGATTGAGGTATTTGGACAGGCATGTGTTTCTGAGTTCATCGTGTACTTCTTCAGAATCCATTTGGGACAGTACAGGATGTCTTCTGCATTCCACTTTATCGTCACTTAAGGTGTTTGAAATGACATTCGTATTAGATAACAGATTGTTCAGAGACTTTGTTGGAACCTGACCTGTCTTTCATGCCATTATCTGCGGAGTACTTATCGTATTGGTATTGGTATTGGTATGAGTACATTGTGTACTTTTTTTTATTAATATGTGAGCAGCTTGGGAAGGGCACCTGTTGTAGCAGCATATGCAAAAGTGTAGGTTATCTTAAAGTTATAGTGCGTAGTTTCTGTCGCCCCCATGAGGAATTGTAATGACAAAAAAACTGTTGGTGCATCCACATGATACAAGCCTTACGTGATCGCGCACGCGCCCCCACCCCTCCTCCACGCAGTTCCTAGTAGCCAAGGAGGACACGGAAGATTAAAAAAACATGATGGACTCTTCAGAAGAGGTCATTATCTTCACTCAAGCTTCTATGCGGGAAAGTCACCGGACGACGCAATGTTCTGAACATAGCCAGACTGAGAAATGCAGAGAGAGCTGTGTGGAGCTGATAGTCTTAATTAGCTTTGTAGCAACTCATTTGGCCATGGCTTGAATGTAACGGACCTTATTAATATCAAAAAGTTACACACTAAAGCTTTAATCTCTTGAATGTCAGAGAGGTCTTGAAATCGGACCTACTGTGCTCCTTCTGCTGTTCTGCTCAGCCAACACCTCTTTGTCCAATATTGTTGCTTGGAGAATCCAATCATATTTATTTTCTCTTGTAGTTTTACTAAAGTGCATGGTAGAGAAAGAATAATAATTACGTTTTTCAGGAGCCTCACCTGTTTTCTTGGTTCTACTGAAATGTAATCCACTCATCACAAGTTGGAAAGTGCGTGCATGAGTGTGTTTTCTGCGTCACTGTTGCCAAGCCCAACAGCAGACAATATGGTATGTGTGCCCCAGATAAGGGCTTTTATTCTACCTAGCAAATGAAGAATGTGTAGAAGATCATGAATTACTCATGAGGTCTGGTGTTGAACTCTTATTTAATGATAGCCGTGCTGGGACCGCTCTGTACCTCTCGCCTGTCTCACTCCTCATCACCTTTGATGAATGAGAAACAAGTCAAGAGAGAAAGAGGGAGTGAGTCAAAACTTCCCCTTAGTTGCTCTCAAAATTTTTTTTTTTTTTTTTTTTTTTTTCTTTTCCCCCCCCTTTTTCCCCCCCCTTTCCTCACCTTCACTCTATTTCTGTCATTTCCATTAGATAATTGTACACCCTTAGTCCAATGCCTGCCATTGCGCTGTTCCGTGCTCTTCATTTTATCTGTATGCATCTCCATTCTTCAATAAGCAGGTGCATCAGGACAGATTAGGGGAAAAAAACTACATGATAAAATGTAATATACAATAATTTAAATGATTCAAATAAATCAAATGGGTCTACAGTCTATGGCCATGCTAGCGGCTCTGTGAGGCACAATGGTGCTTTGAGCTAAATGCTAACATCAGCATTAACATGCTGAAAGTGGCAATGCTAACCCGCTGATGTTTAGTTTAGTATGTTAGCATGCTGACATTTGCTAATTAGCACTAAACAGAAAGTACAGTCAAGGCTGATGTTAAAGTCATTAGTTTTGCAGATTTTAGACAAAATAAAATAAGTTAAGGATTGCCAAAGCTTTTTACAATTCCTGGTGGTGGCCGAGTGGTTACAGTGCATACCATCTAACCGCAATGTCTGTGGTTCGACTCAGGATGGGGACCTTTGTTGCATGTCATTCTCTCTCTGTCAACCTGCCGGCGGTGCTAGAGGAGAAGTCAGGGTATCACCAAAGTCATTGGGATATCTGGGAACCATGAATGTCGGAACCAAAGTTTATGCAAATATATCCAATAGATGTTGAGATTTTCAAATTGGTCAACTGGTGGAGCCAAATCAAAAGTCAGGGGATCACTAAAGTCACAAGGAATCATCGTCTGGGGACCAGGAATGTCTGTATAAAATGTCATGCCAATAAAGCTAAGAGATATTTCAGTTTTGAGCATTAAAATAAAAAATTATATAAGATGTACTCCTCCACACTCTGTGGAGTCGTTTATCTTCAACCTGGTGTATTTATTGCCTGCAGTGATATGTTTATACCATTACTACTATTAGCTTGCTGTTGGCATCTACTATAACGACCTCTAACAGTCCTGTAGTGGCATTCAGCGTCACTCCCAGCCTCTCACCCAGTGCCAAGCACAGGATTACACACATACACACCCCTCATATGCCCCTTAACACCCTTTCTCTATTTCCTGTCTTTGCTGCTGCTCTTTCTTTCACTTGATCGTTCTCTCAACACAAGATGCATGTAGTCACACACGCCCCTGCTCATGTTTCTTGCTGTGTGCCCAGCCAGCAGTGTCCTTTGCGCTCAGCCCTGCTTCTGTGTTTCCAGCTGTCCACCAGTTATCACTCTCTCTGTCTCTCTGTCCACTGGCTGCCAGTAACCAGAGCACTCTGTCTCGGTCTTCATGTAGTGACCTTCCCTCTCTTACTGTAAGATGAGTCTTCACATACTTCCCTCTTTTCCTTCTTTGTTGTCTCGACTTCCACTCTCTATTTCTGTTTTATACCCTTTAGGAAAAGAGATTTACTATTTCTGCCTCTTTTACTTTTATTGTTAGAATTTATTCTTTTGCTCCGCTGTTGTCTTTCATTCGGCTGCTCCCCCATCCCCCTTGCCTTTCTACCCATAAGGATGTAATGTGATCAGGTGCAGTGTGTGTGAACCATTTTGGTTATATTCACTTCAAAAAGTAGATTATGCCCGTGTCTGTCTCTATTTCCTTTCTTCCATTAGAAAGGAATAGCGGGGGCAAGTGGTAAAAGCAGTATTCAGAACCTTTTCTAAAGTAAAAGTGTCAATGTCACAAAGTAAAAGTATTCCATTACAAGTGAAAGTTCAACATTCAATCGATTGTATTTTATAATCGTATCCTCAGCATTTTACCTTCAGTGCTTGATTAAATTTACTTTTATACCAAATTTGTTTACCTTACCAAACAGCCATACAAATGTGTAATTCACAACCACTCACAGTCCAAGTGTTATCCACTCTTCTCTTTTCATGATGCAAAGGGAGTGGATTTAGGTAAAATAGTGTATTGATTTCTCAATAACAACAAGATGAGTAGAGAAAATGTAGATGGCATAAAGAAGCATTTTGAATAATTTAGATACAAAAAAGCAATTACAAGTTGATTTAATATTTTGTATGTGCAGTGCATTACACTCCCTTTTCCCGTACCCACCCAGCCTCTGCTTACTTACTATGCACATGCAAGCACTTACGCACACTCTGTCACACTCTATCATGGCCTCTAATAGGGTATAGGCTGATGGAGCAGCCAGGCCTGCTCAGCAGACAGTGGAAGAGTGAATCTATATTCAGTCTCTGCACTTCTTCCTCCTCCTCTGGAGCCTGATGAACTCAAGGGAATCCATGGAGCCAATAAACGTACCGTGATCTATTGAGGCACGCTCCCTTGAATGCAATCCATACTCCACGGGGCATGGACTTTTTTCTGTGTAGGCTAAGTGTCTGTATGTGGTCATTTTTTATTTTTGTGTCTAGTGGTCAACAAGGTCCAGTGGTTTGGTGGAGGTTTAGTGCATGTGTGCACGCATTAGCAGTTCTGTGTGTAACGGAGAGCCACTAAGTGAAAGAGACGGAGTCAGAGAGAGAAAAAGAGAGAATGGATTAGGTAATGAGTCTCTGTTTCTCAGTGTTGCGGCTATTGGTTTAGTACAGAGCAACTGCAGCAGATGAGCAAGGGGGAGTAACAACGTTAGTGTCCCATAAAATGCAACTTCCCATGAGAGTGCCCTCACTGCCACATCACCTCTTAGGTTAATGCAATGATGATTAAATATGTGGGCCTTTATTGATCGCTATAGAAAGATTCTCTTCATTCAGGGGTCAGGAAGAGCTACAGGACAGGTGTTAAAGCTGGTAGGATCTAGTGTCTTACCTCAGCTGTTCTTTCAGATCTTTTCGTCTTGACATCAAGATCAACTGGGCTTGCTTATTTGTATCATGCAGTACAACTGTATGAAGCCACTTGTATTCTTTTTTTCTCAAACTTTCTATTAATTCATCACCTATTGACAGGTAGGGAAGTTGTACAATAACCCTTTTTTGAGGTATTTCCTGGTTTCAAGGTTTAATTTCCCCCTGTGGCTGGGTTGACTGATAGTGAGTAGTGAGTGTAATTTGCACATTAATATGAAAGCTCTCAACGAAGGTGCAATGGAATAACAATGAGAATAAAAACTATAACAAGATTAAATTAAAATCCAATGTAGTGGATTATCTAGCTTTGGCCATTTTAATGTGTGTGAAAGTCAGCAAAGTGGTTATTTTTTCTGAAATGATGAGAAGAGAAACTGGAAAGGAGATGAGGATGTTGACATAAACCTAAAGATAAGTTGCCTCTTGTGAACCATTGTGGCCACATTCTTGTGCATTCCAAGATGTTATATCAGCACTCTATTGAACTGTATGCCACCACACTGGTGTGCAGCTCAGCCAAAAGACAGTAATATCATCCTGAGAGGCTTTTGGTCGCAGTTATTATTAGTTCATTGGAAATTAGGCTGCGATTGTTTGGTGTGATGTGTGGGGGCTACTTGGCCGTGGCCCGTGGGTGTACAAATAGTGCCATTAGCCACCGTTGTTATTCATTAAGCCTATAATCAGGCCTTCGTTTGTATTGAAATGGTTTTGCTCAGTGATTATTGGCTGGAAACTTGCCATCCTGGTGCTGTGATCTCCCTGTTTGATTGGAAATATCACTGGTTGGATTTGAAAGTGAAAAAGAGAACCATAGAGAAAGGAAGCATGCTTGAAGCAGAGACAAATTATTATTTTGTTACTGTCTCTCTCTCTTTGTCTTTTTCCTCCCTCTGTTATACCATCCTTCCCTCTTTCCATCTCCCCTTCTGTCTTACGGTAATGCTCCATTGATCTATGCTGGGAAAAGATATTGCTAATTCACTGAGCCTCTGCTCTGCCTTGGGCTGATTGCACTAGTTCAACCTTAATGTTGCCTTTCTCTGAGCTTTCTCTCTGCTTCCACCAGCTAGCGTCCTAACCGGACACGTTTAAAGGAGAACTCCGGGCAATTTTTACGTTAATCTTGATCGCTATATGTATATGAGTACTGTCGATAGCAAAAAAAACGAGCCGAATCGGTGCGAGCAACACGGAGCTGCTGCAGCTAATGCCGAGAGCTCCTTGTTGTCATGTAAGGGCCCTGTTCATGTTGCACAGACATTTTAATTGCATTTTGTGTCTGTTAAGAGGCACAAAGACACTCTTTATCTTAAGCCCCCATAACTGCCGTTTTAGCTGAGTGGGAGCTCTCGGCATTAGCTGCAGCAACTCCGTGTTGCTAGCACCGATTCGGCTCGTTTTTTTTGCTATCGACAGTACTCCTATACATATAGCGATCAAGATTAACGTAAAAATTGCCCGGAGTTCTCCTTTAACCCTTCAGCCTTCGATTGCGCTGCAGGGTGGCTGCCGGCTAATGGCGAGGCAGACTCGTCTCTTCAGCAGGTGGTGCTAATGATGACAGCGCCAGAGTACAAGTGCCAAGTACTGACACAACTGAGTAAAAGTGATGATATGATGAGCAGTGCTCTCAGCAGTGCGTGTGTGCGTGTTGTGAAAGTTGTAGAGGAAAAACTTCTGCAGCAGTTTAACTTTCAGAAATGATTAACTACAGACAAATTAAATTTAACGATGACTCCGAACTTTGCTGCTTTTTCCCCCGTCTCATTCTTTGGCACTTTCATCCAGGGAACCATATACGTGTATAAATATCAAATGAAGTCTGGGTTCAATGGTGAAGCTGCTCATTAAGTCATAGGTAGCTCTTGATTAGAATTGGCCAGCTGCAACAAAGCTGTGATTGATGCAGCACATCACAAAAAATGTACAGAAATAGAGAATGGAGGTTATTATTGCCATGTTAATATAACACGAGCAAATCGCAGGCAAATGTAAGAACAGCCAACTCGACAAAAACTATGAAGTCAAATATTAGTTTTCTGGTTTGTATGTGTAGGTATATTTCTGCAATGAGGTCTCTTTATCTGTGTCTCTCACACACTAAGACACAGACAGGCTTTAGGTCACGATGCTCAGATGTCTCCTGTCCCTTGCTACCTCACTGCAGCATAAGGATGCTCATTTCTACCCTCATTCATCATCTGAATGCCAGGCGCGGCAACCTCTGAAGCACAGTGGATACAATTAAACTAAACCCATTACAATTGTGCCTGTGGTAACTTTTCCAAGGGCAGAGACGTAAAAAAGGAACTTAAAACTGAATGCTGGTTTTCAGCCATTTATTGAAATGGACAGCTTTTTAAAAAAATAAATAAAGTCGAAGTGGTTCTGTAGACCATAAAGCCTTGGGTACCATCTGTTTGGTTTGTATTGATATTTTTTTTAAAGATAAATGAAATTGTGCACACAAAGTACAGGGGGTACAAATTAGTTTTTGTATTTTTTGCCAGAGTTCTTAAATGCAAGGCACAAGGCCTACCTTGTGTGCATCAAGGTAGTAGATCATAAACAAAAAATGCATAAAGTTTACTCCAGCTGCCCTCTTTGTCAGCAAAGCATTATATTTTATTATATATATATTTTTTTTTAAAGAATGATATTTAAATTAAAATGACATTAAAATTGTCCCCCAGCCTACCTATGGTACCCCAGTGGCTAGAAAAGGTGATAGGTGTAAACCGAGCCCTGGATATCCTGCTCTGCCTTTGACTAAATGAAAGCTCAGATGGGCCGATCTGGAATCTTCTCCTTATGAGGTCATAAGGAGCAAGGTTACCTCCCCTTTCTCTGCTTTGTCCGCCCAGAGAATTTGGCCCACCCACGAGAGAGAGACATCATGGCTTTCAAACGAGCAAAGTGGCAGTTGGTCAAGGCCACGCCCCCACTCTCCACCTTGCCCCCCCCCCTCTCCTCATCAATAGCTACAGACACAGAAATGGCACATCCTAAGGAAAGCTCATTGTGGGACTGGCTCTAGTGGCTGTAATTCTGCACCAAGGCTGAATTTCAGATACAGTATTAGGGGATCACTAAGGTCTATATAAAAGCATCCAAAGAGCACCATGTCATGGGACCTTTAAAAAAAAATAGTTAGACATTTAGGGAAACAAGGTTATTTTTTATTATTTAGGTACTTTCTTGCCAAAAGTGAGATGAAAAGATTGATACCACTTTTCATGTCTGTGTGCTAAATATGACACTGTTAGCTTAGCAAAAAGACAGGGAACGGGGAAACAGCTAGCCTCGATCTGTTCAAAGATAACAAAATCCGGCATCATAATTTATTTGTTTAATCCCTACAAAAACTGTAAAGGCAGATTTTGTTACCTTGACAGAGCCAGGCTAGTTATTTCCCCCATTTTTATATTTTATGCTTATATATATATATATATATATATATATATATATATATATATATATATATATATATATATATATATCTTACTCTCAGCAAAGAAAGGACATAGGCATATTTCCCATGTCCAACTATTCCTAAAAGAAATTATTTGATTGAAAATAAAATTTCTGAATATTTCATTGTTTTTGGCGTACAACATAAGTAGACCAAACAAAGCAATTGGAAAACAATTTCATCGTCATGACCTTTCTCCAAGAACACCTAAGTTGCCTGTGCTTTTGATGTGATTTCCATGAACGGTTTGATGCTATTGAGGGGTTATGTACATGTCTTTTCAAAAGCAGAAAGTTTTCTTTAATGGAGCTATCAAAGGGGAAAGCTGTCGTGTTTATGAGTTTAAGAGGTCAGAGTGTGTGTGTGTGTGTGTGTGTGTGTGTGTGTGTGTGTGTGTGTGTGTGTGTGTGTGTGTGTGTGTGTGTGTGTGTGTGTGTGTGTGTGTGTGTGTGTGTGTGTGTGTGGTCGGACCTTGTCTTTCTCTGTCCCCCTCCATAGAAATACTGACGTGTGTGTGTGTGTGTGTGGTGGCGAGTCAGAGAATGGTGTTTATGGTCCTACTGAGGCGTGACATTCAAAAAAGGCTCCATGCAAATCTCTTTTCCTCTCCTCTTTCATTCAGTTTTCAAGTGTCCCATACTGTATCATCATTTCCTCCCCGCTCCTCTCAACCTTTTTTTTTTGCATCCTTCTGCACCTGAAAATGTAAATTGACATGGCTTTAAATATGCACATAGCACGCAAGGTGTCAATCACCATTTTGTTTTCATTACATGTTCCTTATCTAGCCTTTCCAGATGTGCGAGAGGGATGACAAACTGGGGAGTCAGGAAGTGTTTGTGCTGCTTTTGGCTACAGTCTAGTTTAATTCAGTGAGCTCTCCCTAGAGGCTACTGTAGTTCTGCTCTTGTTTTCCGACCAAACGAAAACTCTAATTGGCTCGAGGGCTGTTCCCTGCATGCCAGTCAACTCGTCTGACTTAATTAACCACTAATCTCTCAGCTGCCAGCTTCTGAGGCGGGAGCTGAAGGGACTTCATTCTCCCGCTCTTCTCTGTACCTTTTCCCAAACGCTCTAGCGTTCCTGTACAGAGCACCCCAACCCAGTCGTCCCCCCGCCCCGACATCAAATACCCCGTGTCATCCCGCTTCGACAGCCAGCAGACGTCAGCCACCCACAGGAAATTCAAAGCTGGGTTGAAAAGAGTGAAAAGGAACTGTAATTTTTCGCTAACGTGTAAAAGAAAATGCAAGACAAGTCACTCCTGCCAGGAGGGAGTGGTTGATGGACAGCTGGAGAGGAATGTAATGAATTTCTCTCCGATGCAATGATGGAGGGGGAAGAAGGGATATTGATGTCAGCGTTTGTTACAGAGGCAGGATAGTTAATCTAGACATCACCCAAAATCTGAATCCTTGACTTTCCTGTTTTTCTATGTCGCTTTCAGCCAATTTTGCCACATAAGTGTAACTGATCTGTTTTTTCAGATTTTCTACTAACTAAAAGATGAATGATGTTTTGCTAGCCAAATTAAGTTGCAGCACTGTGTACACATATTGCTCTCAGGTAAAAACAATGTCGCTCAAGATACTGTTCAATTGTTCTCCTGTTTGCCTTCAAAATGACAGCACAATGGATACACTTGCATTCTTTGGTCTCAACTTCAACTTTAACTTTATTGTCCCTGAGGAGAAATGTGTCTTGCATCCAGGTGAAACATAGACCTAAACATAAGATACTGTACATAAACAAATACATAAACCATACAGTAGAAATATGTAAAACAATTGTTGCTGACATAAAACAATATACATTAAAGGTCCCATGGCATGAAAATTTCACTTTATGAGGTTTTTTAACATTAATATGCGTTCCCCCAGCCTGCCTATGGTCCCCCAGTGGCTAGAAATGGCGATAAGTGTAAACCAAGCCCTGGGTATCCTGCTCTGCCTTTGAGAAAATGAAAGCCCAGATCTGGAATCTGCTCCTTATGAGGTCATAAGGAGCATAAGGACTTGCTCTAGTGGCTGTAATTCTGCACCAAATCTGAAATTCGGGAAAGAGACTTCAGATACAGTATTAGGGGAGCACTAAGGTCTATATAAAAGCATCCAAAGAGCACCATGTCATGGGACCTTTAAGTGACAGCAAAACAGAAAACCTGGAGTACATCCAACCATCATCATCTAACTCTATCATCAGGGGTTAAAACGACTTTGCCATAACCTGCTGCTGTGCCTGTTTAAGTTCCTTCTATATTTAAACTAATTATTCGCTCACATGGTCTTTTTCAAACTGGCGTCACTGAGACAGGAGGACGCCTTTCCGATCATACCACAGACTGACGGTCTTCAGCACTGATTTGAGGAGGTCATGTTGAGAGCAAAAATTTACTGTACACAGCAATGAGTGTTGCCTTGTTTCCAGTACAAACTGTATCTGCATGAGTTCATATCATGTGATGACTTCCTTTTTAAAATTCCTTGGTCTTCTTTTTTTGTCCATTTAGTCACCGACTTTGATCTCAGCATTCGTATCAGTCTTCAAGCTTCGGGCAATTCACTAGCAATGCATTGCAACATATTTGCATATTTGTTGGATATGCCCTTTTATGTATGCTTGTACATAACTTCTGCACCTCTATGAGCCCACTAGGCAAGTTCGGTTAGAATGTTACCTCCAATATGTTGCTCTAATTAGATGTCGTTTTGAATGTGCTCAGCGGGGTATAAGGACTTTTGTAGTGCAGGTCACACATGCTGCACAAGTCTTGTTGTTTAATTACTGGATATCACTTTCCCTGAGGTCCCACTACCGCTCCCTTAATTCCTCACTCTTTCATCCCCCTCTTCTACGTACCCTCGATATTTTTTTCTCACTTGCTTTCTCCTTCTTTACTTTCTCTATCTATTCTTCTTTCAAACCCCACAACTGCTAACCGTTTCTCCTCTTCAGCTATTCCCTATCTCCTTCCTTCCCTTCATGCTCGTCTCCTCCTTCCTTCTGGATAGACTTATCTGAGATGGCCGCTGGCTCATCTGTGGCCCAATTAGGCATAAACAAACATTTGGACATCTCCCTGCTGAGCCCCTCCCCTGTTGCTCCATTCTTTTTCTTCCATTTTTCTCCTCACACAAGGACAACACAAGTGTTTCTTTCTCCATTATAATCTGTGCTCTCCCTGACCGTCCGAACGTGACAAAATGAGTGGTATAGAAATAAAATAGACAGTTTAAAGAGACATGGAAAAAAGAGGTGGAACAAGGGAAAACGTGCGGTTTTACATAGGAAAGTTTTGGCAGAGAAGGAATAAAGTAGAGTCAGAGGGATTCAGGAGAGAGATTTACCAGCAGGAATGTCTCTGGAGCAGATATAAACTGATGCCTCATAAGGTGTTCTCTTCATTTTTTTTTTATTTGTCGGGGGGGTTTTATATACTGCAGTTGCATAAACCATATACCGTTTATTTTGTTTTCAGTAAGATGTATGTGTGTGTGTTTGTTCTTACCTTTGCTAGATGTGCTTTGCCATTGAAATTTAATATACTACTTGTATTGTTAAACGGTCAGATGCCTTAGAATTTAAAAGACAAGGCTTGTGTTATCCAAATTTGTCATACAATGTGTTCATCCATCCCTCAGTACTTTCCAACTTCCTCTCCTTTTGCAACTATTACACAAACATGAGCAAATAGTGCAGTAGAACGGTGTATGTGTGATTCAAAAGTTTATTTGTGACATGCAGAAGAAGTAATGTGTAGTGAAACGCAAAATAGTTGTGTGCAAAAGGTTGTGCCAAAAGACTGTTGTGAAAAAAAGAAATTATAGAAATTCAGAGGAATAAGATATATCATTGAATTTTTTAAATGCAACTTTTCCAAGCACAAATAAAAGTCAGTTCACCTACACTGTTTTGGGTTGGAGCCAGAAATCTCAGAGACAAACTTTAAATCATCCTTTTCTCTGGCTTGCGCTTTGACAATGAGGAAATAGAGACACACACACACACACACACACACACACACACACACACACACACACACACACACACACACACACACACACACACACACACACAAAGGGGTTGTGGGGTATATGGATGAAGCTGCTCTGAATTCAAAGCATGGCCGAGCTAAGGCTGCACTCAGCTGGGTAGAGCAGAGTAAACAAAGGAAGATCACTAGACAACACTTCTGAAGGATTGTGTGTGTGCATGTTCATGCTTAGATATCACCAGAACGTTGTTGGACAAACCTGCTGCGGTCTAACTTCACCTTGATCTAAGGAAAGACAGAACAGATTGGAGAGAAGGAGGTAGAGTCAGGGGAGTTAGTCATTGGAATTTCTTCACTGCAATGTTTATGAATCATCTGAGAGCCGTTTATGAAGTCTAAATGCTGTGTTTTAGGTAGTTTTACAGCAGTGAACTGAGACTGAGTGTATACCGAGTTATCTTTACGGCTTCTGCATGCATTTATATGTATGTTTAGATATATATAAGCTTGTGTGTGGGTGTATTATTTGTTTGTACGTATATTAAGGCACACACACATTTACTCCCAACCCCTCTCTCCCGAGAGGTGCTGCAAAGATGATTGTGTCACAGCAGAAAGAGGCTCTCTCTCAGCTCCATGTCTAATTAACTTTACGCCTCATTTTGTGTGTGTTTGTGTTGCACGCGTGTGTGGGCTCTGCTGCGCATTGTGGCTTATGCCAGTGCTAAAAATGAGAGTGAATTATTTAAAATGAATGTGAAGTATTTAAAAGGAGACTGAAATATTGTCCTGGTATTGCCGCAGAAGGTGGGAGGCAGAGGATTCAGCAGAAAAAGGAGTGATAGAGCTGTGACGGATGTGTGAACCTCTGGGTTCAAAGAGAGAGAGAGAGAGAGAGAGATCTGGGTAGTTGGATTCTTTGTGGGATGTTGATGTAAATCTCAAAGTGAAGTTGCAGAGAATCACTGATAAAAGCTGTTGTCACTGTGTGTGTGTGTGTGTGTGTGTGTGTGTGTGTGTGTGTGTGTGTGTGTGTGTGTGTGTGTGTGTGTGTGTGTGTGTGTGTGTGTGTGTGTGTGTGTGTGTGTGTCAGTGTCACTTTTATCTTGGATATATCATATGTGTGTGCACTTGCTTTTAAAGGATAATTCAGAATTATTGCAACCCTGAACGTTAAGGTTCACTTATATATATATATATATATATATATATATATATATATATATATATATATATATATATATATATATATATATATATATTGCAAAAAATACATGGGCATGCACACAGTTCTGTTTGGCCCAATTAATATTTTCCTTAAATGAATGCCGGCAAAGTCCGGTGTGTGTAATTTTGTCACCTGCCCATGTCCGCGAGGGTGGTCATAAATTTTTAGCTGTATGCAGACAGTTGGAAAATATAAATTGCACTTTAATGTTGTTGCGTGTGAACAAACGGTGTGAACACATTTGTATATGCAGACACCCAATTTAGTATAGCCTTGGGATATTTTCAGAGGCCCAGAAAATACTACTAGTATCTGGACCTGGGAATGTGGAAACGTTGCTGAAAATAAAGTCAGATGGGGAAATAAACATGGGCAGTCAGACAATCAGACGCATTGGAAAAAAATAAATAAATAAATAAAAGCTAAAAAGTTTGACCAGATTATCTAAACCATTTATTTGGTGGTGAAAAATAAAAGTGAGTAGCTAGTATGGTAGGTCAATGTGGAACCAGAAAAGTTTGGGTTATTGGCCTTTGTGTCCTCCTCCAAAAAGCTTTGGCTAACCTCGGGGTCTGTGGTCATGTTTCTTACTCCATCAGAAACACATTTCCAGATCTCAGCAAATAACTTTGAGTTCAGTATTACTATGACCATTAGAACCATTGGCCAAACCTACGAAAATAAGGTCCAAGTTTAAAAATAAAGGAATTATCGTTTAATACCTGACTGTGTGTGTGTATGTGTGTGTGTGTGTGTGTGTGTGTGTGTGTGTGTGTGTGTGTGTGTGTGTGTGTGTGTGTGTGTGTGTGTGTGTGTGTGTGTGTGTGTGTGTGTGTGTGTGTGTGTGTGTGTGTCAGTGTCACTTTTATCTTGGATATATCATATGTGTGTGCACTTGCTTTTAAAGGATAATTCAGAATTATTGCAACCCTGAATCTATATAGTTACTTTATATATATATATATATATATATATATATATATATTGCAAAACATACATGGGCATGCACACAGTTCTGTTTGGCCCAATTAATATTTTCCTTAAATGAATGCCGCAAAGGTCCGTGTGATGTAATTTTGTCACCTGCCCATGTCCGCGAGGGTGGTCATAAATTTTTAGCTGTATGCAGACAGTTGGAAAATATAAATTGCACTTTAATGTTGTTGGCGTGTGAACAAACGTGTGAACACATTTGTATATGCAGACACCCAATTTAGTATAGCCTTGGGATATTTTCAGAGGCCCAGAAAATACTACTAGTATCTGGACCTGGGAATGTGGAAACGTTGCTAAAATAAAGTCAGATGGGGAAATAAACATGGGCAGTCAGACAATCAGACGCATTGTAAAAAAATAAATAAATAAATAAAAAGCTAAAAAGTTTGACCAGATTATCTAAACCATTTATTTGGTGGTGAAAAATAAAAGTGAGTAGCTAGTATGGTAGGTCAATGTGGAACCAGAAAAGTTTGGGTTATTGGCCTTTGTGTCCTCCTCCAAAAAGCTTTGGCTAACCTCGGGGTCTGTGGTCATGTTTCTTACTCCATCAGAAACACATTTCCAGATCTCAGCAAATAACTTTGAGTTCAGTATTACTATGACCATTAGAACCATTGGCCAAACCTACGAAAATAAGGTCCAAGTTTAAAAATAAAGGAATTATCGTTTAATACCTGACTGTGTGTGTGTATGTCGAGACTGCGCTATGTGATCTTATTCAAATCACAGCTAAACTGACAGGCATCAGACAGGGACAGATGTTAGACGGGCGATGGCGTTAATGAGAAGGGAGTGTTAATGTGTTGCGTGAACGTGTGTTTGTGAATGTATGTGCGTATGTGGTAGCGCAAGTGGGAGGTCTGTCGATAGAGGGCTCACACTGAGGGGGATTAAATCCTCAGTATTACTTACTGAGACACAGATACAGGCTTTATATTAACAACAGCATACTCGGTGGGGTGCAATCATTCTGTAGGGACTCCTGTTGTCACTGGTGTGTTTACTCATTAATCACATGGCCATTATGAATTCACAGTGCACCTCAAACCCTGTGTCTGCAACACAACGCTGCGGTGGGTAATGCACACACATCTTGAGATACATAGTAAATACAGACAAGCACATGATTACAATTACAAATAGATACACATTAGAACACAAATACATATCTTCACATCTACATTCATCTAGAAAGTAGTAGTCAAACACTTACAGTACAGGCCAAAAGTTTGGACACACCTTCTCATTCAATGTGTTTCTTTATTTTCATGACTATTTACATTGTAGATAACTCTGCAAACCCTTGGTGTTCTCTCAATGAGCTTCATGAGGTAGTCACCTGAAATGGTTTTCACTTCACAGGTGTGCTTTGTCAGGGTTAATTAGTGGAAGTTTTTCCCTTATTAATAAAAAAAGCAAAGGGTGGCTACTTTGAGGAATCAAAAATATAAGACATGTTTTCAGTTATTTCACACTTTTTTGTTAAGTACATAATTCCATATGTGTTCATTCATAGTTTTGATGCCTTCAGTGAGAATCTACAATGTAAATAGTCATGAAAATAAAAAGGAAACGCATTGAATGAGAAGGTGTGTCCAAACTTTTGGCCTGTACTGTATACGTATGCATTTGTACACACAAATACAAACAGATATATGCATTTATGCAGTACATACATAAAAATGCACACAAGCTTTAGAAGAAACACAGAAACATGTATCTAAAAACACAAGATATAAGCACACATTGACAAACGCATTATTGTAATGTGTGAATACTCACAAACTCACACAGATGCCTTCAAATGCACGGCACTCCTCTTGCTCGAGGGCTGGTGAATAAATAAAAGTATGATTCAATTGCTCTTAAGATTCTGTCGATGTTTGATCTCTCCGTGTTTTCTGCACAGCTCCCGCGGCAACAGACGCCTGCTGCAACTCTATGACACTGATGTCATTTTGCCAGGTCTCAGGAAAATAACCCATTAAGACACAGTCAGTCATAGCTGCGTGCATTCTTGTCCACCCACGCTGCATAGTTTAGTGTTTACCAGCGCTTTATTATCATTATTAATGTCTTTTTAATTGCATGTGTGTCTGAAAATAACCAAATGTGTTTCATTTATTATATAGAAATTATGATAATATTTCCTTTATTTGTTAAAGGGATACTGTATTTCAATAAGCTAAGATAACCCGCTGCTATCTGTACCTTCATATTTAATGTACAGACATGAGAGTGATATCCATATTCTCATCTAACTCTCAACAAGAAAGCTGAATGGTTAATTGCCCAAAATTTCAATAATATTCCTTATCAAAAATATCAAAACATAAATCTTAGAAAACACCAGTGATCTTGTTGACCTATAAAATAGCTTCATCACCCTCCTTGCTAATCTTGTCCTTCACAATACCCACAATACATCACTATTTCTACAGCCAACTTAAAATAGATGTTTGGCAGAACCCAAAGTAACATGCTTGTTACTAAAGTGCTAAGCTATTAAGCCACATTATCTTTCCAGGTTAAAATGACTGCCGGCACTCTCCAGCCACTCTGTGCTGTTTCAGCATATAATGACATGATTGATGTGTGTGGACTTGAAGCAGATGGCGTGGAGCTCAATTAGTCAGTTAGATGCTGTCAATCATGAAGAGGTCAGCTAAACTAAAAAATGAATGGGCGAGTCTTTGTCTTTTAAGGTCTACTGGTTGATTAGTTTAGTCTGTTAAGATTTTGAAAAAATCTGCTGACTACAAAACAGGCCATTACTTACATGAAGTAATTCTTTGAAGTAAATGAATTTCTCCTTTAAACTGTTATGCTCATTAGGCTTTTTGTAATGCTTTGTGAATCTGCATTTGTCACAAAAACTGTCACTGCTGTCACTATTGCAGGCTGCTGTGAATCCCGCTAAGTCCAAGCCCCCCACATAACAATTCCTCGTTTAACCCCTGCTGCTATATCATCAAGTTGTCAAACAGATTTGGAGGAATTGCTTGCATATAAAAGCACAAAAACGTAATATTAAATAAGAAGCCGACTGGAGAGAAATCAGATGTCTCTCCGACAGCTGGCGCTCGTGGAAAATACTAATCATGTATTTTGTTTGTGGCTGCGTTTGACAGCCTTTTCTGACAGGAATACAATTGTACGACAAGTTCTGCATTTCCAAGTATTGTGTCGATATAGTGAAAATCCACTAGATGGAGGAGGTTTAACATTAAAACAAGCATAACAGTCATTACAATGCTTATGTTTGGGAACCATAAAATGAACACTTATCCCTGTAAAATTATCCCGAATACCGTAATAAAAAAAGCAGAGCCGCTCTCCAGTGATAGCATAATCAAGCCTTTGAAAGCAGACAATTTTTTGTAGTTACAAATTGAGGCAGAACTGTCAGAGAGCACAGGAATAATATGAGATGGGTTAATCTCCTTTCAGTGGATTTTTTGTTTTCTCTATAGGAATCATGTAGAGCCGGTGTTGCTGTTTGTTGTTTAGCTTGTCTACAGACAACCATCCAGCCTGCCAGCCAGCGGTCTCTCAATGGAATGTTGTGGAGAGTTACTGGAGCCAGGCCAGTGCCTCCACACTGCACCCACTGTCTCCTCTTCTCACTGCACTGAGAGCTGCACAAGCTGAGGATAGCACGGCCAATAAGGAAGCCTCAAGCCTGAGAGTGTGTGCATGAATGTGTGTGTGTGTATGTGTGTGAGAGTGTGTGGGACTCCTGAAGTGTCTGCACTTGCTTAGTCTCGCTTTGCCAGACCTTCCTCCACCACGGCGCTGTGGAGGAGGGTCTGGCTAGTCCACACAGCATTCCGGGATGGGAGATAAACATGCTCTGGTTCATTGGCATTTCTTTAAATCAATCACAATCGCCATGGGTCACATGCTTATTGCCTTAAAAAGTAGTTTAAGTGTTAAAATATTTTTGAATCCATAGTAGAGAATGTGAATTCCTGAATATTTATCGAAGACGGGCTGACCCTGTCTGAGCCTGCATTGGCAGAGTGCTGTTTTATATGAAGAGAGGCTTTGAGTGCAGGTGAAAACGATGGCCTGCAGTTTGGGAGCACAGGTTACACTGTGACCTGATCATTTTTATAATCCTTTTTTTCCCGAAACCACTTCTTGTGTTTGACCACCAGTGGAAAAATGCCATTTATTTTACAGCTACACAGCTATTCTACAGTTTATTCGTGTCTATGGATGAGACCCATACACCTTCAAGGTTCTTTATTCGTCATGTGCACAACAATAATGAAAAACTTAGGCCTCAGGCACCTCCAACAATGCTCATTAAATAACTAAAAACCGCCTTGCAAGATGATATAGAAATATGTTCAAACCAAAGGGTTAATTTCCAAAATGCTATGCAAATCTTCATCCAAAAACAACTGCCTGGTCATACATCAATCTAAAGTACAGTGAATCCAGGCTCTAAATATGTTTCTCAAGCAAGTCTTACAAACATGAATATTCCTTTTTATTTTTGTATTTGTCTCTATTTATTATTTATCCAAGTGAAGTCAACTTTTTTGAAAAAGTAGTACTATTATAAGTTGGTATGTGACACAGTGCATTATAAAAAAATCCTTTCAGGAGGTAATCAGTGCAATAGCAACTATGTTGTTGCTATTCTCAGAGGTCCTGAGGTGGAAGTGGGAGCATATGGTTGTGTTAGCACCAGGCTCAGCGTACGTCCAGGGAACTAACCTTTTGCTGTCCTTCAGGAGACAACATGCTTGTACAAAATTTTAAAGGCGGAGTGATCGTGTTGCACCAGGGAGCTGGTTAACCTTCCTTGTTTCTCATGGACGAGCGATGTTGACAGTGTTTCTTGAGAAGAAAGTCCACCATAAAACCAAATTAACATTACCCGTGTTTATAGATGGTTCATCGGAGCTCTATTTAGGAGAGATTTTGCTCTCTATAAAGGGACAGACAGAGAGGTTTGGTGCTGGACCCTGGAGCAAAGGTTCAGTCAGCTGGCAGAAGGTGACCCTAACTTGAAAGTGATGTGACTGGAAATGGCATATGTCAAACGCCTCCACACATTATCTGTGTGGACAGATTAGGGACTATATGACAACTATTGGGGGTAGGTGGAAGCAGAAAGGCTAATGCTTAAGGCAGTGGTTCCCAACCTTTTTTGGCTTTTGACCCATTAAAATAAAGCAGTGTCTACTTGAGACCAATGCATGAGTTTATGGATTATAATGAGTCAGCCAAAAAGTAATGGGTAATTTTTCAGACCTAAAGAGGACAAATTTGAGTTTAAAAGAATCCAGTAATTAACAAAAAAGCAAAGATCAGAGAATCTTAAAATAAATCTGATTAAATCTGATTTTATTTTGCAGTATTAATACCTAATACTGAACACTTATTTGTTCTTTTGCCAAGATTTAGATAAGAAAATCGTTGCCACACTCAGGTGCATTAAATTTCAAGCTGGAGCAAGGAGTTACTTTAGCCTAGCTTTTCATGAAAACTGGAAACAGGGGTAAACAGCTCACCTGGCTCTGTCCAAAAGTAAATAGAGCCACCTACCAGCTACCTCACTAATTAACACGTTATATCTTATTAATTTATTTATTAATATTGAGTTATGTGCAGGACTTTTTGTTTTATTAACCCTAGTAAAAACTAGTTCAATCAGGAGAGACTTCCTTGCAAATATGAACATATTTATTGTACAGACAAACATGAAAATGTAACAAGTCTCTGGAGATTGGACTCCATCGAAACCAAATGTCATAAAGGGGTAGTGAAACCCAAACATATCCCCCGATGGAGTCCAGACACTGGAGGTGGTGATGAAGGTTCACAGGAACCAATCGAGAGCCAAGCGCTGACGATACCCGAGGTCGTGGCGAGACCACCGGCGGTTGAAGGGGAGGAGGCGGGACGCACTCTATTCCTGAAACGACAACTGACAACCGCAGAGGAGAGAGAAGATTTAAAAAAGGATGTCATGCCGTGATAGGCTTGTGACAAATGGCTGACTCTGATTGGTTTAACTAACAATGACACAGCTGAATCTGATTGACTACTGACAAGTGACATGCCATGAAACAGCTGATCAATTAGGAGTGATGAAAAAGGAATATGAAGTCTTCCTGCAAGAACTTACGCTGATTACTTGTGGTTTTACCCTTGGACGGAGCCAGGCTAGCTGTTTCTCCTACTTCAACTCTTGATGCTAAGATAAACTAACAATGTCTGACTCCAGTTTCAAATTTATTTTTTACAGACATGAGTGGGGTATCGATCTTCTTCTCAAACTGTTAGAAAGCAATACGCATTTTTCCCAAAATGTCACACTATTCCTTTAAAATATCTTGTTCTCTCAGTGGGAAAAACACTTTGAGTTTCCTCAAAAAACTGCTACATGTATAACCTTTAAAAGTTACACAAGCACATACACAGGAAAGACAATAGATCTAACACACATTCACAGAGATTTGATGAGGAATTCCACAGAAATGCCGACTGCAGGCAAATGCTCGACATTCCATAAATTCCTCCCATAGAAAGGTGTTTGCTTAGGTTTGTGTGTGCGGAGAGGCTGATGATATATGGTTGGGTCATCGCAAAACAAGTGAGGTCACAGAGTGTGTGTGTGTGTGTGTGTGTGTGTGTGTGTGTGTGTGTGTGTGTGTGTGTGTGTGTGTGTGTGTGTGTGTGTGTGTGTGTGTGTGTGTTTTGTGTGTGTGTGTTTGTGTGTGTGTGTGTGTGTGTGTCAATATCCTCATTGCTAAAGTGCAAGCCAGAGAAAAGGATGATTTAAAGTTTGTCTCTGAGATTTCTGCCTCTGATAAGCTGACAACTCCGTAAGAGTCGGTGGTCGATAGTGATTGTGCCTGGAAGCAGTAAAACGGTCTGAGAGAGCATACACATACATACCTATCACTGTTCACTGCCATCCAGAACACACACACACACACACACACACACACACACACACACACACACACACACACACACACACACACACACACACACACACACAACTGGCTCCATTGACATGACCTCTTGTGTCTGCTATTTAACTGAGCAATCTGTGTTTACGCAGGAGTCACATGCATAGTCACACAGACTCCACATGTCCATGCTTATATATTATAAACACACACACACACACACACACACACACATACACACACACAATGCCTAATGCCATTACCGTAAGCTAAGCATGCAGGAAGATAAACTGCAACTTTACCAGATAAAGTACATCACTGGATTTACTGCATTCTGACAATCAACAGTGGTTTCCAACATGGAGTCACAAGGGGTCACAAGATAAATCAGAGGGCTAACAAAACACATAAGAGAATAGGCAGGCAGAAAAACCAAATGTATTTTTTAGGGCGTTCCTCTAATATTAGCTTTAATTTTATTGTGATTTTACAATTTATTTCACCTCATCAGGCCTCTAAAAATGATACCAAGAATACAAAGCAAAAAATCTTTGATTGGCAAATGCACATAAAGACAGAACAATATGCATCACTGGAGGGCTTCTACATTGTCTAAACTACACACACATATCCCCAAATACACACATCCACAGTTACCTCACACTGAGCCGCATCTTACAGTAAAGTTCATGGCCTCATCCCCTGAAGACCACAGGTAATCGCGTCCTAACCTGCTGTCTGGGACTGAAAACACATGCATGGGCCAATGTTCATTCACGCATAAGCTCTTGAATTATTCATTTTTGCTAATTTTTGCTCTGCTTAACATTGCCAGAGATAACCTGAACACAGTCAGAGGCGAATGTTAAAGAAAGAGCCAGTGAATGACTGCTACGTGGCAAAAGTCAAGAAGATCCAAATGCAGAAACTTAGACGGAGCAGTCTGATTAAACACTTTTCTGGAATCTATGGCCAATAAACACGCTTACAGTCAACAACTTTTGGTTGGTAGGGGAATTATTCCAGAGGAAGAAACAGGAAGGCAGGTGACGAGAATACAGGTTTCAAGATTTAGTAGTCAGGATTAGGGATTAAAGATGGAACGCTATAGCAACAAAGCAACACCTAAACATGGGTGACTTTCCCATCTCTAACATCCATCCCATTTGATGTAAACATAGTTTAACAATGAAAAAATTACTAAATTGAGTATACCCAAAAAAGTGTGACTTTAAGGTATGCATACTGAAAAAACTGAATGTGTACTACTGTCCAACAATGCTTACAGTTAACCTGACGCGCCACATAAACTATCTAAGAAGCTGTCATTGGAAACGGTTTAGAAAAGGGCAGGCACTTTCAAAAAATACTTAGCAAGTGATTGGATGAACTATCCGTCTATCAAACTCTTGCCAAAGCCATTCGGGGGAAGAGTGAAAAGATCTTTTCCATCGAGAAAAGCCATCAGTTATGTTTTTTGCTCTTCTTTCGGACAAGAAATACTCTCCAGTTCTGATACAACTAATGCCATTGCAGCATCTACCTCTTTAGGAGTCACCATCGTTGTTTTGAACAGTCATCTCTCTAGTAGCTCCTAACAGAACGCTGATTGGTCCAAGCTACAGGTGGCTCGGACACAAATGCATTACTTGAAGCCTGACAAGATGGATTGTCATGTGATCTTGTGATCTGGTGACAAGTACTAAATCCTTTTATTTCAATTTACATTTTGATTTGCTAGTGTCGTTCCAATATTGCTGTTTGGCTGATGTCCATCTTTACATGCTTTATGTGCTGCTAATGTGAGTACTGATATTTCTGTATATACTAACTGTAAAAACAGTATACTATGACAATTCATATAAAGTACATACTGTTTATTATAAGTATGGAATTAGGACACATCAACGATCTAATAAATACAGGACTCATGGGGAAGATAGTCTGAGTCTTTAAAAGGAGAAACTGTTGTGTCATAACACTGGCACTTTAAACGCTGGCCTTCATATAAATTTAATTTGTTTGTTTCTAAGGATTAAGAGCACATCTTACAGAAGTTGGACATTTTTAGATCTATATTTTATGATGTTTCTGCTTCATTCTGCTTGTTGGAGAGTTTCTGGACCAGTAAGAGAGAGTGGAGCAGTGATATGTAGCTCTTAGTATTGCAACCAATACTTGTAATTAGTATTGCATTCTAATAACAAGGCAAGGCAGCTTTATTTGATTACAAGACAAACATGCATCAAGTGCATGAACAATCTGTTGTTGTTACAAAGAATTTAGACTTTATACACGTACATAATAGAAAGGCATTTTCTTCTAAACTGTAACTCTGCAGTTTTGCAGTGCAACCACTTGTATTTGTTGCCTAAACAAACTCCCATGGGAGTGTCTTTGGGAAATATTGCTGCTGTCCTTAGAGCATGAAGAATTCATGTTTGAAATACAAACTGCTAGGAGCTGCAAGGCCTGCACCACGAAGAAAAATATAATCTGCCACACTAGAGAATAAAAAAAAAACTCCTCGGTTGCCTCACACTGACGTTCTTATGTAGATTACTTGAGTATTTTAGGGATTTAATCAGCGGCCAACAATGCTGCCGTGTCTTGTTTCTTTCCTTCACAGTAGCGTCTAGCTCGCTAATCTGCTTGATATCAGCACACCCTGCATCTCTCACTAGACCAGGACATACAGGTAGAGACAAACAAGTGTGAGCTCTAGCGCGCGCACACACACACACACACACACACACACACACACACACACACACACATATGCACCGATCTCCTCGCCCACACATTTGCCGGTTCAAGTGTGACTCCCCAGGGTGGTGTCACGGCCCTGACTGATGAAAACACAGCAGCAATGGCGGTGTCAATGCCATAAAACAAAAGCTGTGTGTGTAGATGAGCTGCCAGCCGTACCTCCAGTGATGGATTTCACCGCGAGCGCATTTGCTGCTGAAAACAGAACATTTAGTCTCCCTACCGCTCTTTCTTCTTCCCGCTCTCTTAATTCTTCCACTCCTGCCTTGTTTTCTCACTCCCTCTATCACAGAGCCTTTTATTTGTCTTTTGCATTCGCCAGCGTCCTGTGGCAGCGCTGTGATTTTCCCCTATATCACACTTTTCTTTAGATTGTCTGTTCCCTTCAGCCATCTTCAAAGTTGAATGACTCATGTTTATGACCCTTACAAAGGAACACATCTGTTCTCTGCCCATGCCATACTGTCTTTTTCACTGTTGTTTCTTTCCTCTCTGCTCCACTTGTCTGCACACGTCTGCAGCCAACCCGTCTTTTGTCCATTCAATATCCATGACAGGTGAAAGGGTCACCGCAAGCTCCAATATCCTCTAAAGCTTCTCTAAAATAAGGGCTGTGTGTATCTAGCGAATATCATCCACAGGTGAAAAGTGTCAGGCAGAAAATTGTCAGATTTGTGCTTTGTTTCAACAGACAGTTCTTTTGTGGCTGTAATATCCATTTAAGCTGGAGAAGGTCATTTTAAAGTTTTCACCATCCTGGAATAGTTACAGATTGTGTTATTTTCTGCTTTTATATCCAAACGTCATGCTTGTACATTAGTCCCACATATTGCTTAGTAATAACAGTCCACATTGACAGATCAGTGTTAAGCCAGGCTTGATCATGACTCAGAGTTTTCCGATGGTTTTGGGTGCAAAATGCAGCTCAGTAAACCGTGTGACTATTAATAGAAGATGAAATATCACAAAGTCAGATTATGTTCACATCAGGGAGTCTCAGTAGAGAATCTTCCTCAGCGATCTTTTGTAGCCCCACTCAAGAATGCGTAACAATTCCCTAACTACAATCTGGGTTAATATCATGCAATTACAGTGCATATGTTTCATTTTGGTGTTTTGCAAGCAGACAATCACGGAGGATAAATATGAAAGAGACACGTCGTGAGGTTTCCATCCAACCTTTCACATGTATACAAACATAACATTCTTCCTTAATATCTTAACAGTCCTACAGAGTACCTCCATAACAGGGCGAAAAACGACAATCGAAAAATAAAGAAATTAATAAACCGGATTAAACATGATCACCGGATGCTTTAACCTTAAGGGCCCTATCTTGCACTCAGCGCAATTGCCTTTGTACACCGACGCATGTATCATTCCTATTTTGCACCCGACGCACAGCGGACTTTTCCCTCCACAGACGCACGTCGGTAAATTAGGGAATGTATTTGCGCTCCTGGGGGCGGTTCAGCGAAAAGAAGAGGCGTGTTCCGGCGCAAACGTTACGTGGTGCTATTTTGCAGTTTCAGAAAACAATTCCGCCACTGACCAGGAAAAACCTGGTCTAAAGTCAGTGGCGCTAGTCTAAAGTCAGTGGCGCTAGTCTAAAGTCAGTGGCGCGTTATTCAGATGCTATTTTAGGGACGAATGCTTGGCCATAATGTAGCGTGTGCACAACGCGCATACACTTCTCTCATCTACAGCAGTTCACATTTTTGAAAACCATACATAATTACAAAGAAAAATATTATTGAAAATGCGCTTCATGTGTTTGGATAGATCAGGAGGCATTTTACAGTACAGTCCTCAAAAAGTCGCAGCATTCTTTGTGGCTTGTTGTGTTTTACACATTTCCATGAATCATGGATGTGTTGATGACATAAATGAGGAAATATTAGAGGGCTTAAGGAGACGTGATGTTGAACTACGGTGGGATTGGACAGTCCGGCGGAATCTGGTCCGGGAGTGGCGATGCGGTCCTGGTGGAGCGGGTGGACGGAGATGGAGTGGGGGGAGGAGGAAGGGGCACAACAGGTGCAGGTGGTGCGTTTGGAGGCCCACGCTCCATTGCTGCAGCAATCCTCTCCAGACTTGAGGAGACGCGCCCGAGAGGCCGCAGCAACATCGCCACCCGGACAAGACGGGTATTTATTACTTTACCGCATCCCGGACAGCTCCCGCTGGCGTGCGGCAGGCAAATCCACCGTCATAATAGCAATCCGCCACGGAACAAGCACGCCTGCTCTTAAAGGGACTGTGAGATGACGCTCTGATTGGTTATTTTCACGTTACGCCCAAACCACACCTAGCTACTTCAGACCAACACATTTAAGATTTGCGTCGGGCGCAAGACTCATTTATCCCGCCGGTATAATAGCAACAGCGCCCGAGATCCGCCCACAAAGCTACTTGCGTTTTGCGTTTCACACTTGCGTTTCAGATCGTTAAAATAGGGCCCTAAAGGTACAAGGACAATTTAGTAGTTACAAGTGTTTGATGAGCAGATTGATACCACTCTCATGTCTGCAAAATAAATATAAAGCTACAGCCAGCTGCCAGTTAGCTTAGGTTACCATGAAGACTGGAAACAGGGGAAACAGCTAGCTGGTTTTGTTGTTTTGCAGAGGGTTATGTGAAGGACTATTTCTTGGAGTCCCGCCCATAACCCACATTCTTTGTGCTAAGCTAAGCTAACCAGCTGCTGGCTGTAGATTCTCATTTATCCTACGTACGTGAAAGTGGTATCATTCTGCTCATCTGACTGCAGCAAGTAAGCATTTTTCCAAACATTTCAACCTATTTCTTTGAAAAGATTTGGCCACATTGTCAACATTGACATATTAACACCTTGTAAAATGTATATGTGAATATGCTTATTTACACATATGATAATAGAATAATCAGGTGGATGTGTCATAAAAGTTTAATATTCACCCTCCTTTTAGCTTCACCAACCCCTTTAGAAAATTATCTGGCTCTTTAGCTGCCAAATTCTCCACTATGTTCATCAGCTATGGCTTTGCCTGTGTGCCATTTGGTGCTGTTCAGGTATCTGAGCTTTTTTGCTGTAAACAGTTGGCTGCTGTGTCTGGAAATAATGCGGTGAGTGAACTAAAACAGTAAAGTTACGGCCTATAAAATCTAAACAATGAGCTGAAAGATGCTCTAACGCTCCATAGAGAAAACTGGAGAGTTGGATCATAAAACGTGATTTATTCTTAATATGAAAATATTGATTAAAGACAGCTTGAAACAAGTTTTTTACAGTGTAACAGCAATGGATTGCAGCACTCAAATAATCATCTCATTTTATATAATTTATAGTTTGCAGGAAAGGTCCCAAACAAAACACATTGCCTTCTGTGAAAAACCAAAACTTCTTTGCGGGACACCTACCAGCGACATTCAATCATAAGTTTAGTCAAGCCAGTTGGAAGACTCAACCCCACTCGTTTGACCGTGAATGTTTATGATAAATGGGCACACTTTATGAATAGCGGCTCTATTTAGAGATGGCTCCATAAAACAAGCAGCCGTCCACTGTTTTATGTTTCGTCATAAAACCTAAGGTCAGGTCCATTTGAAGTCCCAAAATGAGATTCATTCTCTATTTTTGCAGGGTGACAGTTAATCTCTTGTGACATAATGTTCATTAAGGTAGAAAATAAGCAGGACTAGTGTTCAACCTGAGTCTGGAAACTTTAGTGGTTAAGTTAGTTGTGTTAACATTACGTATGTACTTTAGGGCAGAGAACATACAGTCTCATGGCCTTTATGTTAACGGAAAAGCTATTTGGGGCTTTGTGAGGACATGAAAGGAGGTTTTTATACATATGACTGATGGCCATACTAATGATCCTACAGTCTCTGCAAACTCTCGCGCTCTGACTTTCCCTCTCATTTGACTTCAAAAGGAGCCGCCACATGACAGCCATACCTATTGTAGCACCACCTGTGTATGGGCGTTTCAATCACCGCTATTAGAACAGCTGCTTGTCTATATGTGGCAGTATTTGTTCAGAGCTAAAATAGCTTTAATGACGGTGTGTTTGACACTGTGTTCTCCAAAGCAGCCCCATTATCACCAATGCAATGTCTGTTGTTGTCTGTTTGGCTTAAAGGCACATAGGTGGTCCAGCAATGACAGTGCTGCAGTCGATTGGATTTGCGTGCGTGCGTGCGTGCGTGCATGCATGCGTGCGTGTGTGTGTGTCTCTGAGTGTGTGAGTTTGTTGACTACCCGGTGAGCTGCCAGTTGGCTTGCCTCATCACGGGGAGCAAAATCTGGCAATTGTCTGGCAGCCAGGAAATAAACAAAACTTTTTTTGGCACTTATCTGTGGATAAACATTTAAAGGTACATAGAACACACATGTCCCTCCGTCAGATGTGTACATACCCATGTGTGGGCTAAAAAATGCAGCATTCCCCTACCACCTGTACGTTTTCCCAACACATTTTATTTTCAGCATGGAGCAGATAAATCATAAGGGAAAGAAAACTGTCATTGATGTGTAAATTCACTATAAATAATTCCTCTCCCATCTCACCCATAAGACCGTCTTGGCGCATGTGTGCTGCTCCTGCTTTTAGCTTACGTGTGTCTCTCTTTCCCTCCCTCCCATATCCATCCCTCCCAGCATCATTACTTATGAAGCACAGTAATGAAAGACTCATTTTCAGTGTTTTCTGAGCCCCCCCCCAAGTCATCCGTGCTCCCTCCCTCAATCCTGCAATGGGCATAATGGATAAAGTATCCAGCCGTAATGGAAAATGAAAGCAGGGTTGTGGCCTATACGCACTCGCACATTGTGAAAAACAGGAGACTCAGAAGAGTCCTTGCCTTGCTCGGCTCTATATTTATAGGCAGAAAACCTGATTTCAGATCAGTCACGCTAGACTAGACTAAACACGCCAGGCAAAAGACACCTACTGCACGCCGGGGGAGGCAGGCAGGCTGACAGACAGTCAGCCATTTCTAGTTATTTCTTTCTTTCTTTCTATCCTCTCTTGCAAAGAGTGCATGCTGTTTTTTATATTCTGTCTCTATATACCCTTGCTTTCTCTCTCTGTTTCTGTGCCCTTATTTACCCCTTACTCTATTGATATTCCTCATCAAAGACAAGGAGAGAGTGCACTTTCTTCACACTGCAAAAGTCTTATCAATTCATTTTGTCACCATCTAACAATCTTATTTTCTTGAGAAAAAAAATCTGCCAGCGTGATGTAATTTCAACCTGAAGCTTTTGTAGAATCAAGTGTCATGTATTGATCATAGCACAGTAATTTCCCTTATTCTGACGCTCACATCAAAACAGATTGCTTCGTGTACAGCATTCACAAAGGCCTTCTCAGGTGCTGACAACAGCAGGACTCATACAACGGCAAAAAAAAACTAAAATAAGTAAGGAAAAAACTAAAATAAGTAAGCAACAGTTGTTGTTTTTTACCACTTTTAAATCTCTCCGTTAAAAGCTACAGCCAGTAGCCTGTTATCTTATCTTAGCATAAAGACTAGACAGCTAGCCTGGCTTTGTCCTGTCCACCTGCAACCCCTTTAAAGATCGCTAATTAACATGTTATATTTTATTTGATTAATCCATTAAACTAAGATAACCCTCCGCTGGCTGCAGCTCTATATTCCCTGTACAGACAGGATCAGTGGTATCAAGTTTATTATCTAACTCTGGGCAAGACAAGCAAATAAGAGTATTTCCCAAAATGTTGAACTATTCCTTTAAAACTATATTTTGTCCATCTTCAAAATAGGGATTAAGATTATGCAGGACTGGCTGTAAGAAATTTGCAATTCATCAAATGACCAAAAATCAGTTGACATGCAGTGAGACTGTGGCTTTTGGGGCCTCAGGGATCTGGGCCCCCGAGGCAGAACCCACTTTGCACGAATGCTAATCCAGACTGTTTTTTTGCAAGCCCAGCTCTGTTCAATGTCCTCTGTCCCCCCCCTCCCTTTTCCAAGTTCTCTCAGCAGCTATGTTGAGATCTCTTTTACCGTCTCTCTCCTCCTCATCGTCGTCTTGTCATACAGAGGCCACTGACTTCATGGTCGTGTTCCCGTGCTGCTGTGCTTTTAGCCAAATGGACAGACAGCTGTGCTCCCATTTCTATATATAACTAACAACCCCACATGATGAAGACTGTCACACCCTCTCTCTGGCTACTACATGTAGCTGACCACTGTGTTAATGCCCAAGGGATACTGTATGAGTTTGTATGTGCTCATATAATTTAATCTGCAGTATTTCTTTACTCTCTTTTTAGAGGCTTTTTGCTAAAACCTGCACTTTAGTTCCGCTTTTAGCCAAACATGAAAAATGTGGTTTTATGTAAAAAAAAATAGATAGATAGATAGATAATAAAAATAGATTTAGTGAAAAGCACTTTGATAAGCCTAGCTGTAACTACTTAAAATTTGGTATTTATGTAGCTTTAATCTGCATAAAGCCACAATTTTGTTATTACATGGATGCAGGACACAGAAAAATCTGTCTCTGAAATTTCAGCAGATTGTCCACTTTATTTTCAAGGAGGAATAGCAGAAAAGGGAGACATATTTATCTCTTCTCTGAAACATTTATATCATCCTTGATTTCAGAGTCGTTTACAGGAAAGTTAAGAAACACACAATATGAATCTTGATATGGCACCTAAACTCTTGAATGCACCTCATTGTGTTGGATACAAATCCCCCTTACATGCACATGTTTGTTTGGCTGCATCTCTGTATGTGTGTGTATTTATGTGTGTGTGTTTGCGGGAGCTGGATTGAGGTATAAGTAACAGCGTTAAGGGATCAGCTGGTGGTGGGGTCATATCTGTTCAGATTAGAGAGCTTAGTCCTCCCGTCTGTGTAATTAACAAGAGACGGAGGGGAAAGAAACAGATTAAGACAAAGAGGCAGAGAGGAGAGTAAGTACGCATGAAGAGTGGTATTAAAAGAAACCAGCGCACACACACAGGAACACACTCAGCAGAGGAGGGATTGTGTGTAATGACAGGGTGCCCGGTGGTCAGTGTATTTGTGTACATGATGAGCGTGTGTGCAGCAGAGCAATGAGTCCAGAACCAACAACAGATTGGATATAAAAGGGTTGGACTGGATATGTGGTTTGTCTAGCAGAGTTCAGGACCTCTGTAATGTCAACAGTGATAATAACTGCAGGATGGCAGGAATGCAGCCACAAAAATCTGCATGTACGCAGCACTTTTGAAACATTTGCAATAACGATACAATGTCAGTGGTTTTTAGATAACAGGACCAATTGATTTTGTAATAGTGTTTTCCAATCTTTTGGCCTTTGTACCTTAAAAACAAAGCAATGTCAAATAGCAACCAGGGCTGTGTATTGTTTTTAAATTTCACAAAAAAAATGACCTGAATTTCGACAACGATACCAAAACTATACTTTTCAGAAAATATATATCTTAATTTTAGAAATATACATATTTTCCTACAAATTCATTTAGCATGAAAATATGCCAAATCTTTTACTTCATCAGTGTTTAATGTTGTCTTAACACGCAAACATATCATCTCATAATGAGAAAGATAACTTGCTTTTATGAGATTAATTGATTTTATGTAAAAGATTGTAACGATAGAATACATAAACAAAATAAAGTCGTGATATAACGAGAAAGGTTTATTGTTAAAACATAATAACTTGGCAAGTTTATTTGTAGAGCACCATTTAAAGTAAAGGCAATTCAAAGTGCTTTACAGAAGATAGAAAAGGTATTAAGACAAGATATAAAAGAAAAATGCAGAAATATAAAAAGACACATAAATAGGAGTAAAATAAAATGGAAGACAATCCCAAATTGAATTTATTAAAAGGCAGTGGCAAACAGAAAAGTCTTAAGCCTTGACTGAGAAAAATATGTTATCTTAGGCCTTGATGTATCAAAAAGAAATGTTTTTTTTTTATCTGTGAAAAGAAAACATTTCAAGTGCATTGTGACAAAAGATGAGCCTGAACTCTGGTAACAGGTGTGCATTGGATGATTCTGGTCCTGTTTATGCTTTGAAGGGTGTTAATGTATTAGTGTTAATTTAAAAAGGTGAAAACTTGAAATGAGGCCTGTGTAAATGACACCGTTAACTGGAGAGAGGTTGCTGCATTAACATAATCTTGTCTGCTTGTTAAAAGCCACATTCCATGTGCAAATTGCCGGTTCTTTGCTAATGAATAGTGTATGTTGTCTCTTATTAATTAACAATTATATTTTAAATTAGGTCATGCAACATTTTTAACATGTCTTTAGGGAACAGGTGTAAAAAAAACAAAAACAAAAAACTTCATGATCAGGATGTCAAGCAGATTATAAAAGAAAAATATGTACAGATTTATTATGTTAACCAAAGAGTTTAATTGTCACTCCTGAGGATACGTTGACTCAATGTCACAAAGGTGAAACAAATGCATGCAAATGCAAAGGGAGAAAAAAATCACTCCTTTTTAGCCCAGCACTCGAGCCCTTAACAGTAATGACTCTTGGTAACTGAGGAAGACAAAGCTGCGTGGCAGAAAATCCATCAGTGAGTCTGCGGCGAGATAGCAAAGAGACAGAGGAATGGTGGCTTTTGATACTGTGTGGCCGACTGCACAGAAGGCATCAGACGTTAGCTCCCCATGTCTGGTGATGACTAACAACACTCCTGTGGAGCCCAGGTGTGTGTATGGGTCAAAGCATGGCTGTAGGTGCGAGGGACAGCCACAACAACCTGGGATCCGGAGGTAAAGTGGTTGTCTACCAATCAGAAGGTCGGTGGTTCGAGCCCTGGCCCTGCAGTCCCATGTCGAAGTGTCCTTGGGCAAGACACTAAACCCCAAATGCTCCCGTCAGGGTGTAAATGTGTGTGAATGTTTATAAGCTTGCATGGCAGCCTCGGCCATACCATATGAATATGTGCGTGAATGGTACGTGTATTATGTTAAACCGATTTGAGTCATCGTTAAGACAAGAAAAGCGCTATATAAATGCTGTCCATTTGCAGAGGGGGCTGAGACACTCACAATTGAATGAAATTTGGGGATTGTCACACTACCAGAATGCTGACAAAAATACGACTAAGTTTCACTCCCTGACCTTTTAACGTCTCCTTGTAGCTTCATTACCTTGATCATATTACCAACACATCTTGCTTGGATCTCCGTTAGGAACACAAAAAAAAGAGGCAACCTTCTCGTAAAGAAGATGACATTATGTAGATTAACAATGACATATCACATATGTAAGCCTCATTCAAAGAGGCATGGACAAGGTTCACAGTTTGAAACCATTTTAATGACACTGCAGTACGATCCAACTGAAATGTCTATTCGTGTTACTTTTCCTGACTTGATCTTTCAAATCTTTGCTGGATCTCCAAGCTGAAAAGCTCCGGGATTCAATTCAGTGTGTGTAATTCCATGCTGGCTCCTGTGAATACCCACTGCAGCTCTGTCTATTTTGATCCTTATAAGTTTAACTTTTCATATTTGTGTGAGCACTGTCATGCATCTACACCCTTTTCAGACATTTCATAATTTGCAAAAGAACTTTAGTTTTCTTTATAGTCACACTGGATCGCTATCAAGGTGCTGAAAGATGAGGAAGAGGAAACAGGAAGGAAAAGAGTGAGAGAACAGAAGATGAATAAGATACATTGATCGTATGAAATGGCTTATCTGTCCATCTGCTATTAGACAGTCGATGAAGCTGAGACGTAACGTTGCATGTGTGTGTGTGTGTGGGGGAGGGACAGTTCTTAGTTCTAACAGTACAACATCTGCAGAATAGGATTTAGCATCTGGATACACCTTCTCTTTCTCATGTTGACTTGTCTCACACACACACACACACACACACACACACACATACATGCAAACACCGGTCCATTTCTTTCTTGATGTGGAGATTACTGAAATGAAGACAGAAGGGATGGTGAGGGGGAGGACAAGTAAAGATTATGGGCACTGTTGCTTCCGTGTGACATCACCGAGACATCCTTCACACTCGTCTCTCTCTCTCTCTTTCTCTCTATTTAATGTAAGTGGATACTAGAAGACCTCATTCCTCTGCATACTGAAACCTGAACTGTCTGTTTAGCCTCCTGCCTTTCACTCCGTCTCTCTTTTCTAATTCTCTGCATCTTTTTTCCCTTTCCATGCCCTGTAATCTTTACAATTTGGTGTTCACATTTTGGCTCATTTTTTAAATTGGGTTTCATGGTGCTATATTGTCCAAATAATGCTTCACTTACAATAAAGTACATCAATAATATGTTTCCTCTGCTTCTGTCTGATGGCAAGTTTAGTGTCTGTTGTAGCCAAGCGCCTGACCCATTGCCTGCAGACAGAGCTGTGGTTTTGTGACTTTCTCTCCTCCAACCCTCCCTTCCTCCTGAGTCCCAGAGGCTGCAGCAGCTGGCTGCATACATATTTCTCTCCCTCCGTCTTTATCATTTTTCTGTCCTTTGTCTCCCAAATACAGGCCTTTTATTTTATTATCCATATTATGTGCATAATGTGGACTCATATCACACACTAGATGTAGTGTCATATTACTCATTGTAAGTTGCTCTGGATAATAGCATCAGCCAAATACCAGTAATGTTACCCTGGGTTCTGTGCTTGGTCCAGGGTGGAGGGGACAGGAAGCTAGCATGTAGGAATGGAGACCGCAAGGGAACTTTGGTGAGATGGTAGGGAAACTGGTAACGGAAGGGTGATGCGTTCACCAGAGCAGGAGTAGCAGAATTTTGGAAATCCTAAAGGAAATGATAAAGACGTTTTTTTTTAGTAGAGAAGTGGCTGTAAATGTGGGGAGAGAGGAGGGGTAATGGCAGCGTTACCTGGCCAGAATCAAACTGAGTTTGAGATATGCATCTTAAATACTAGTCCATCAGGTGCCCGGTAATAATCTTATATGTCTAAACCAAGGGTTTTGTTTGTGGCCTAAATGTATCTTTATAAAATATTAATCCACACTAACTCCCATTGATGTACTTTGTTACCATTGTTTCCTTGATATTCTTAATTTCAGCATTTTAAAGGCTGAAAATGAAACAATATTATTGTCCAGTACATGATACACAGTTAATTTTAATTTCATTGTACAGTGGCAGTGATTAGCCGTGTACTGGATGTGTGTGTGCTGAAATTACAGTCGCTTCTGCCACTCAGGTCTCGTTGTGCTCGATGAGGTGTATATGAGTAGGAAAAGTATTGACAGTGTCCTGTTAGCGCTGTGGCAGATAATCCATAACCTTGGTCAACCACACACTTGTGTTCACGAACAGGGACACACATGCATACACACACATACTGGAGCACACACTCTCTATTAACACCTGACCTTTACAGGAAGTAGAGCGGAGATCAACTGACCAGAAGCTGCTGTCAATCAAGGAGCATCCACCCACCCTCCCCCCTGCCTCCCCTCCATCCCTCGCCTCTCCGCTTTTAATTTCAATATTCGTTGAATGGTCAGTGTTTAGTATACATGAGGAATGAGTGTACATTTGAGGCATAAAGGAAAGAGGAAACCACTGAGTGAGTGGCATTTTTTGTTTATAGTAGAATTAAATACACATAAATCACACATACAGACAAAATGGAGGGTGAGGAAAAAAATTTAACGGAGAAACAAGTCAGTCAGGGAGGGTGAAGTTGATGGGTTTATGAGTGAAAAGAAGGGCTCTGGAGATGATAGGGTCGAGGAGAAGCAGATTTGCTTATCAGACAATACCAAACACACACACGTAAGCAGTCCATGACTCCGAATGGTGCAATTTTAGTAAACACAGCTTCGATGATAGTGGTATCACACTGAGCCCAATGCCTTTACGTGTGTGTGTGTGTGTGTGTGTGTGTGTGTGTGTGTGTGTGTGTGTGTGTGTGTGTGTGTGTGTGTGTGTGTGTGTGTGTGTGTGTGTGTGTGTGTCACACAGGGTGGGTGTGAGAAACTCAGTGTCTCTATTTATGTCTCTGCATGAGACTGGCTATCAGAGAGAAAAAAGGATAGCCATATGAATACATGAAATCTGTGTGTGTGTCCCAACTACACAATCAACTTCTCTTACATAGATTGGCTCCATATTGTATGTTTAATATTTAACTATATCTGTCCTCCTTGGACACACACACACACACACACACACACACAGACAGGGCAGTGCTGACTTCTACAGATATAAGTGTATGCACAATCAGTCTTTTAACAAACAACACAAACAATGTGCAATCAAGAGAATACAAATGAGATTAAAATGTATTCAGACAATACCTAGTGTCAAAACATTAGGTACACAATGTTTCTGAGGATTTTTCACATGCCCAAATATAACTACATAATGCTGAAACAATTAGTCGACTAAAACAATAGCTGGTTGTTGATCAATTAATCACATAACTCTTTTTCACGCAAAATCGCCAAATTGGTTCCATCCTCTTAAACCTGCCTTACCTGTTTATTTGGCCACTTAGAGGCAATATAATCAAGCTTTAAACACATCTTTGATATGGTAATCATGTCATCATGTGTTTAATACACATATAGCAGACACATAGTAGAACATTAACATTCATCAGGAGTCATGTTTGGTGCTGAGCAGATACATTCTGTATTCAGTATTTTCTACAGATCTACAGATTAATCAATAGAGAACATAACCGGTAGTTGCACAGTATACAGTATATTGCCTTCTTAGTCGCATGCTTAGACCCTAATTCCACTGTGTTCATTCAAATATGGACTTTGACACAACAAGAATCTACTATAGTATATCTGTTTTGTAATCCACATCCACACACAGCAGATCTGAGCACATTCACAATGAGGGCTTACAGAAAACAATCATGCTAACTGCCATCCAGTGCACACACTATTCATTTAAATCCTCTCTTGATTATTCTGTAAGTGCAGGTCCATGCGTGTACATTACAGTATTATACTACAGTATGCATGCTTTTCTACATTAACATGCAGGGAGTCTAGTGCGCTACATTCCTTGCCATGCACAATATGAAATGACATGCATGCAATCACATACACATGAATACACACTGAGTCATTTTTATTTAGCTGGGTTTACCTACGAGCCAACTCCTTAATTACACACTAAGTTATTAGCTCATGAACATGCTCTGATTTTTCTGGTCTGTATGATAAGCCTGAAGAGGCATTTACAGGGTCGGTTCATTTAAATTAGCTTGCAGAGCCCTAGATAATGTCTTCAGAATCAGTTCTAACCTCAAAGGTATATTTTACGATCATATAGTACCAACAAAACAAGGACATTTTCACATTTTAAAGGGTGGAACATGCAAATTATTGGCTTTTTCCTTGAAAAATTACTTAAATAAAAACAGTTCTACTGATTTCAGCTCTAATGTGGGAAAACCAATCCTCTAGCACACATACTGTATACACAGGCACAAATTTACACTTGGTCATGTGGCATAGTGTTGTAATCCAGGGTCTATCCATATGCATACACTAACCAACTTTTAATGTTTTCCTGTGGAATCTTTATGACACACAACAGCAACAAACACATGTTCACTCAAGAAGAAAAGAAGGACACAGAGAGAGGGAGGCAGAGTAAAGGAGACACACAACAGGCCTGGTTGTTTGTTGTTGGAACAAAGTGCTGTTAAATGATTTACTTGTTCCCTGCATTTAAGTCCATTCCTTAAAGAACAGCATCCAGCAGACTAGCCGGCTAGACAGGCCAAAGTTGTGCACGATGCACACAAAGTAGTGTATGTATGTGCACTGCACATACATACACTACCTTATGCACAAGCTGACTCCTAGTTATGTGTCATCAAACTCACACAAACGGCAGGAACACAGAGAAGTGGGTCAGACTAACCTGCTCAGTCTTACTGCACTTTCAAGATACATAAGATACTATACATGCAAACACACAAACATTTACAGTAATACACATACTATGTGTGTATGTAAGGAAATATTAATGTATTTTTACTCCAACAAAATGTATTTACTTTAGGAGATTAAACCTTTTACTTTTAAATGCAACACACACTCTCAGTTAAAACATTTATTTATTCCCTTGGTACAAATACACAAATACACAGAGGAGTTTTACATCCTTACAGATGCAATCTACAAGTTAATTTACTCATGCATAGCTAAATGAATATGTTTATCTAAATCCCAAGCTCAGAACAAGATTTGGACACATAATCCCTTAGAAATACATTGTGTAAATCTCTTTAACCGTCTTGACTGTTATTCTGGCTTTGAGATTCATTTCAAATATACATCACTGCTCAAGGCTGGAGGATTTATGCTGCTGCAGATGCACACAGATCCATCACACGCCCACGCACACATGTACTGTATATGTACAGCAGTGGTGATAGCAAAGTTCTATCAACAGGTGGAGGAATATCCGAGCAAAACCGTAGCGAATGCCAAACAAGGCTTCCTTTCAGTAAACTGTGTATGTATGTGTTTGTGTCCGTTTGGCGTGTTTTGACACATTCATATTGAATACACACTCACACAGTGACATCCATTCAGATCTTGATGTCTAGGACTGAGTGGAGCAGTGTTAATTGATGCCAACATCAGCAATGAAATCTCCAATTTTCTCATCCAGGGAGCAAAGTGAGGCCTGAATCTCGTCACTCACGGAGGGTTAAATGAATGACTAAGCGAGTGAGAAGATTAATGGCAGGCATATTTTATACTAACATCCCTTGTGCAAATAAACAAGCAGAGAGCTGGATTCAGAAGGAAGGGAGGGCTATGAAAGAAGACGAGGAGGGAGCGGGATAAGAGCAGCACCTAAAGGAGGGGGTGTCGTGAAGTAACGAGACGATGAGGAGCAGAGTGAACTCTCCCATTAAAGCCATGTTTGTTTTCCCATCTGTTTACTCCACTGTGCAGTTCTTTACCATGAGACCGTTGCACCACCCGTACTTTTCTGTTCCACTCGGCAGATGAAGGCATGCATTGATGCAGAGGTTTCCATTTGGCTTCTTTTTCATAGCGTGAATATGAAATATGAGTATGAAGTGGTGGAGCTCACCCGGGTAACGTATGGCAGCAGTCAGTGGGAGTAGTGGCACCAGTTCAAACCTTCTTGTCTACAACACAAATCAATAGAGAACAGAGATTAGGGCATATTTACTTATGAGCTCAGTGATGGATATATATTTTCCAGCATACAGTAGCGATCTGTACTGGTGCCAACATGTCAGCGGAGGGTGGAAAAAAAGTTGGGAGATTTATTACTGCACATAATCTGAGCCATTATGGATAAATATCAGAAATTGAAAGCCACAAAAGTCCTGGTTTATTTTATGTGTGACAGATGTGTTAAATATCATATATCAAAAAGCAGCATGTGTCGCCACACTGGCAGGCCATTTATTTGATTTATTTGCTATCATTTAGTTATTTCATTTTGTTTGTTTAGATCCCCATTAGCTACTGCATTGTAACAGTAGCTACTCTTCCTGGGCTTTCAATTTTTTTTTAACAATACTTCAATACACATCCATAACATTTATACTCACAATAAGAATCATTACATAATACAACCACTCAGACACACAACAACCAACACCAACTCAAAGCCTGTCTAATACACACGATAGCTCTATTTCATATTTTCATCTCTTACATAATTGACACTTCAGCAACTCACCACTAAATCACAAATCGAGTGGGATGGGTAGCTCTCTACATCCCTATCACATCTTCAAGAGCAGAAAATATATAAAAATACAAAACGTTATATAATGTTCTACACTATTCCTTGTGTACATAACATGTATTACTTTCTGAAATAAAAAATCTCATGAATTCCATGCCACCATTGATCAGTAGTTTTACAAATTGTATTTTTTTTTTTTATTCCTATAATCATCTCATTTTTTACCACCAGACTCACTTCTGACTTTAATTCCGTATTTAACTGGGTTCAGGCACACACCTGGCCATAAATAGTTCAGTTTAAAACTGAATAACGAGACTTTTGAATGTTTTAAGCCACAGTTTTAGCCAACCAGAGGCTCACTGTTAAGAATGTCAAACATCTTGGCCTCTATCTTCACACATACTGCATGAAGTGTGTGTTCAGAGACGTATGAAAGAGCTGAAAAGAAAACTATATCTTTACAGTCAGATAAGGTCACATCTTACACTCTGTTCCAATACATATATTCATGCAGTTATGCTTATATATGACTATCCTATTGAACCAATTCTTAGGCTCTTCAATAGAGCTTGAAAGATTCAACTTCAACCCTATACCTGGTTTTTATAGCAATTTTGGCTCTAGTTCTTTTTTTCTGTACATATTCTAACGTTTGGAAAAAGTCCCATATCATATTAGAAAAACATTTCTAAAGATGTTTCAAAATCAAAATTGTAATTATTAACAGATCCTTTCAACAACCTCCCATCTCAGCCCCTTGAAATTCTGTGTAACTTAATTGTTGCGTCATTCTGCTTACTTTTAAAATAGATTTGTTGTTCCACCCTTATACATGCTCTGCCTTTTTTCTGTTAAAATAAAATGAAATAAAAACATATAGATTACCGTAATGCTTTGTTAATTGTTTCTTCTCTTTTTGTTAGGTTTGATTACCAGGAGCTCCTGCACAACTCCACCTTCTGTTTGGTGCCTCGAGGTCGACGCCTAGGCTCCTTTCGCTTCCTAGAGTCGCTACAGGTAAATATATACAGCATATATATTAATTCAAAGTGATAAACAACATCAACAACTTTTATTATTGAAGTTTTGGTTAGCCATATGACCTGCATTCCTCAGCATTAAAGGCCCTGAAAACCTTTTTCCTCAACCCGGTTCTTACTATGAGCGATTGGACCATGATCAACGCAAACATCTATGCTTCCATTGTCGGTGTAAATGTGTTCAGTTAAACTCTGCTGCCACAGTGGTGGCTCGACGCTTGAAAGCCCAACACACAAACCAGACGCCAGAAGCCCATCATCTATTGTGTCCTGCACACAATCATTGATATTGTGTAATACTTTATGTGTTAACAAGTATAAACCATTCACTAACACAGGCAAATAGAGTACCATAACACTGCCAGTTAATGTCTTTTATATTCTATATTCTTTGTAAAACTGTGTTGTTCATCCTGCCTGGGCACTTTAGGACCTTCCAGTTTCTCTTAGGCCCCATATACAGTAAACACACAGCTGACATTTCTACATACTATATGCCAACACAGCAATCATCAAAACAACATTAGCTGCAGCATTTCCTCTGGATATAACTGTTATGTTATGTGAGTGACCAAAATCCCCTTTCCCGGGAAACAGCTCTGCTTCACATGCCAGCTCATATACAGTTCAGTCAACAAGGAAGTGCACAGGATGCAGAATGTTTATGTTCCAGAGCCATGGTTTATGTAGTCCTTTGGTTATTGACACCTTAATGGTGACATCTGTAAGTGTTTTCCCCAGACCATTGTGTTGTGTTAAGTGCAGATCTAACGATAACGTCTTTATTTGCTATTTGCTAGGCCTTTTAAACTAAAATGGGTCCATTAACACACACACACACACACACACACGGACGGACGGCCGCACACACTTACACAAACATTGGAATTGTTCATTTAAGTCCATCAGTGAAATGTACACGAGTAAGCAAGTACACAAACAATGAAGAAACCACAAAGGCAGTGGAGTGAGAGAACAGTTTAAACCAGTCCGTCAGTTCTCTCTCTGCCACCCAAGTCGACAGACTCAAACCAGTGCAGGAAGCAGTAGTGGCTGTTTTTATAATACTGAACTCTCTGGCTGATACAATGTTCCCTGGCCACACACTGCTCCCCTGTGTGTGTGTGTGTGTGTGTGTGTGTGTGTGTGTGTGCGTGTGTGTGCGTCTGTGCGTGCGTGCATGCGTGTGTGTGTGTGTGCGCCTGTGTGTGCGTGCATGCGTGTGTGTGTTTTTGTGTGTGTGAATGGTCCGGAAGCATCCATAGGAGTGGCAGCCTGCCCCACTACCGCTGATGTCTGCTGAATGGACAAATCCACACTAACAACCCACTTGGCTTGGCAGCAGTCATGGTCCCTTTCTCCTCCTGTCTTCTTTCTTTGTCCTCTCTTTCTTAGTCTTTTCCTCCCTGCCATCCTCTCTTTTCCATTCGAGGCACTTTTTAAGATTTTTCGGTTGTGTTTTTTTTCTCTTTTGGTCCCAGCCAAGTCCACAAAAGAACTGGCAATTACCAGTACCAGTGTGGTAGGAAACTTGCTGCCAGCTTTCCAATATACACACAGACACACATTTGCACATATGCATTTACTCAAACCCTCCGCCTTCTCTATCTCCCAATGCAAACAAACCAAAAACAACTACACAGCACACAAAGGCTTTCCTATTACCCTACCTCTAGGCAGGAAGGGATTCAGATGTTTGAAACTCTCCCTCAGAGAGAAGGCTCAGGCGGGCCTCGGGCCACATTTTTAAATTTAGAGGCCTTGGATTAACACTCTGGGAGTCTTCATGTGACCTCGTTGTAACTTGCAGCTCATTTTGACACACACACACACACACACACACACACACACACACACACACATACGAGTCCCTCTATTTGTTCGGGTGTCCTTCAGCAGGTTTATTCTCAGATGAAATGCAGGAGCTTGGAAGCCCCGGTGGGCCAGAGAGAGCGTTTGATCTCCACCAATTTCAGCTACTGCTGCTGCTGTTCTCTGGTGGTTTAATTAGAAAAAAGGGAGAGAGAAAAATAGATCCCAGACCTATCAACACTCCAGACCACAGTGAGTAGAAAGAGGAAGAGAGCAGGATGGGATGAGAGTGCAGTGGAGAGAAATGGAAAAAGGAGGACAGAGAGGGAGAAGGGGGAGACTAAAAGAGGGCTTGGAAAGCAAAAAAAAGTGGAACAACATCAAAAACCTGTCAGTGAACGAGGGATAAGGCAACATCAAAAATCAACTTTATTAAAGCATGATGCCTCCACGTATCAACCTGTTCCTTCTTGTTCTCCTCCCATCCCATCAGTGGTTTTACCTAATTAGTACACAAAGAGTCCGCCCTGTCAGCCACATCTGCGTTTGCATGTGTATGAGTGACTGTCTTTAACAAACCTCCAGAGCTTCCTTGGAAAGGAGAGATAGGAGTTTCACTCTTAACAGTGGGGCTGTTTAATTAATCGAAATGTTAATCACGATCATAATTTTGGCTCCTAACGAACAGAAAAAGGATGAATCAGAAAAAGAAAAACGATTATTTCGCACATTACGTTTTGCAAGTAAATTCTTATTTTGTTTTTGTGTTCTGGGTGAAAAAAAGTTATAAAGGGAAAAGTATTAAGGGATATTTCACAGTTCAAGGTGTTTTCACTCTTGATTTGATTAACTGTTTCACTGTTTTTAAATTCAATAATTGCTACATCGGTCCAAAAGTCACTGAGTGTGTGACTGAATGTTAAATAATTGTGATTTCAATATTGACCAAAATAATCGGGATTATGCTTTTTTCCATAATCAAGCAGCCCTACTTTTCAGCAACCTTACAGGGGTATTAGACATACACACTGAACTGCACATACATTTACACACAAGGATATTAATGATATTGTCTGCTTAGCCTGGGATATAAAATCGCCAAGCAGCTGGAACTGAACTCATACAGTTTGTATTATATTCATGCAGCTGTAGTATGTCATGTTGTGTTACTGCCAAAGAGATGCTGGCAGCAAGTGAAGAACTCAGTTAAACTGCAGCTGATTACAATTAAACTGATATATGGAGTTCTTCAGTGTGCTCTACATGTTATCAGTTGGATTATCAGTGTCACTATCTCTCTAAGACTCTCTAAATGTGTGTGTGTGTGTGTGTGTGTGTGTGTGTGTGTGTGTGTGTGTGTGTGTGTGTGTGTGTGTGTGTGTGTGTGTGTGTGTGTGTGTGTGTGTGTGTGTGTGTGTGTGTGTGTGTGTGTGTGTGTGTGTGTCCAGGCGGCGTGTATCCCAGTGCTCCTAAGTAACGGTTGGGAGCTGCCATTCTCTGATGTCATACAGTGGAACCAGGCAGTCATTGAGGGAGATGAGCGATTACTACTACAGGTAACACACTGAGGCATTTGCTCACGCTTATTTACAGGTGCACACTAACACAGACACACGACTAGGACATCTTGTTGGCCGGATTTACCTTTAGGGTGTTGAAGCGCCCCAGCATGCCTGTGGGTCATTACTGCACTTTCAAAAATAAAAATCAATTTGAAAAAGCCAATCACCAGCAGGTGTTGGTAGAAACAGAGTTGTTGTTTCAGTTGTTTTACAATAAATGATATCATCTTGTGTTGCAAACCTCATAATAATTTATGTTGACAACAGTAATAAGTCATAGTATTGTATGTCGAAAAAAAGTGATAGTATAGTTGGTCAAAAAAACGTGATAAAAAAGTCATAGTGTAGTATATCGAAAAAAACATCATGAAAAGCCTTGTCTGGGTATCAAACCTGGGTCACATATCTGCAATAAGTACGTGTTTGTTTCCTGTTGGCAGCAGTACAAACCACAGTCACAGTGTTGTAATGTCACTAATGTGACATTAAAAAAGTCACATTAGTGTATGTCAAAAGAAACGTCATGAAACGTGCCAGCCTCGACTGGGTATCAGACCTGGGTTGGACTCTGCAGTAACTACTTGCTTGTTTCCTGTTGGCAGCAGTGCAAACCACTGAGCCAGTGTGCCACCAAACAATGTTTGTCGATAATAGTAATAGCGTAGTATGTCGAAAAAAGCCATTAAAAAGTCATAGTATGGTATGTCGAAAACAAGTCATGGTATAGTATGCTGAAAAAAGTGATAAAAAAGTCATAGAATAGTTTGTCAAAAAAAGTGATCAAAAAAAGTCATAGTATGTCGAAAAAAACATCACAAAAGGCCTTGTCTGGGTATCGAAACTGGGTCACATCGCTGCAATAGGTACTTGCTGGTTTTTTGTTGGCAGCACTGCAAACCACTGAGCCAGTGTGCCACCAAAGAGGTTATGTTGAAAACAGTGATGAGATAGTATGTCACAGTATTGTATGTCGAAAAAAACCTCATGAAGTCAAGTCAGTCAAGTCAGCTTTATTGTCAGATGTGCTATACATGCATGACATACGGCACAAATGAAATTTCAGTCCTCTTGGACCCCCGGTGCAAAATGCAATAAAAAAATAAATAAGTTTCTATGAAAGGAGCGAGTCTGGACTGGGTATTGAACCTGCGCTAGACTCTGCTGTGACAATTAAGTGTGCCACAAAATAATCAATGTTGAAAACAGTAAAAGCTTAGTAAGTCGAAAAAAGCTATTAAAAAGTAAAAGTATGGGATGTTGAAAAAAGTGATAAAAAGTCATAGTATAGTATGTCGAAAAAAGTCATAGTATAGTATCTCCAAGAAAAGTGATAAAAAAGTCATAGTATTGTGTGTCAAAAAAACATCATGAAACAGGGAAGCATCAACTTGATAACAGTAATAGCATAGTATGTCGAAAAAGCCATTAAAAAGTCATAGTATGGTATCTAAAAAAAAGTCAAGGTAATAATAATAGAATAATATGTTGAAAAAAGTGATACAAAAGTCATACTAAAGTATGTCGAAAAAAGTGATAAAAATGTCATAGTATAGTATGTCAAAAAGTCATAGTATAGTATGTTGACAAAGAAAAAAAAGGTTGAGATATTTTTTTATGGAAAAAAAAAAAAAAAAAAAAAAAAAAAAAAAAAAAAAAAAATTTTTTAAAAAAGTCAAGGTAATAATAATAGAATAATAGGTTGAAAAAAGTGATACAAAAGTCATACTAAAGTATGTGGAAAAAAGTGATAAAAATGTTATAGTATAGTATGTCAAAAAGTCATAGTATAGTATGTCAAAAAAAAGTCATGGTATAGTATATCAAAAAAATGTATAACAAAGTCATAGCATAGTATGTCATGAATAGTCATAATATAGTGATAGTGAGTATAGTGATAAAGTCATGGTATAGTATATCAAAGAAATTTATATTATGTCGAAAAAAAGTGATAAAAAGTCATAGTATAGTATGTTGAAAAAAGTCACAGTATTTAATATTTAAAAAAATCATAGTATAGTATATAAAAAAGTCAGTATATATACTGTATATATGTTGAAAAAAGTGATAACAAACTCATAGTATAGTATGTCAAAAAAGTGATAAAAAGGTAATTGTATAGTATGTCGAAAAGTGACAAAAAAGTCATTGTGTGTGTGTGTGTGTGTGTGTGTGTGTCAGAAGATTTTATAACAAAGTGATAATGTCATGGTATAGTATGTTGAAAAAAGTGAATAATAATAATAATGATCTCTATTGAGTTATTTTACGCAGAATCAATATCAATATTGTCCTCCTTACATCAGTGCTAAGCATATAGAAGCTTTATCTTGGGTTAAATGTACACATACAGTAGTTACTGGGAAACATCCACTATGTAGGGCTGTGTGCTCCCAAAGTATTTAACTTTGTTTAAATGCCAACGGTTTCAATTTCTACTACAACTACTGTAGTGGATGGCGATTTGTTTAAGATTATGGAAAGTAAACCACAGGAGAGCACTTCACTTTTTTTCAGAGAGACCGATGAAAGAAAGAAATGCTGAGATTGCATTGAGTAACAGAAGCAAAAGTGAAACAGAGACTCTCTATTACCTGTATCAAACAGGTACAGGTTAGGGCCCTTTGAGATTAAACACCCATAGAGACCTTAATCCAGCTTCAGTTCAAAAGCGCTCACTCTCTCATCCTGTGTGTATGTGTCTCGTCCCACACAGACACACAAACAAACACAATGAGCAAGCAAAGCCGGCTCACTCTCAGCTACAACCTTTATCTCTCTCCCTCAGACAAAATACATCATGTCTCCTCTGCATTGATTTCCACCAATAGAGGACATGAATTGGCATTCAGCTAATGATCAGGAACAAGCCCCTGAGTGCTGGGAGCTGGAGAGACATTTTCAAATTAGGGCAGAATGTGACTGAATGAGCTGACCTCATCAGTGGCATTTCTGCCCACCTGCAAAACTATATAATACGCACACAAATATTCACACGGTCTGTGATCTGAGGTTAAGGAGTGTTAAGTTTTTGCAGAAGAGGCTGAGTGAGGGCAGACACTTCAGACAAAGCGAGGACAACGCTTTAGTGAGGCCTTCAGATGTACTAAAGAAGGGAGAAAGTAGGAAGGAGGGGGAAACAGAGAAAGGGGGAGAAAGGTGAAGTAGTAAAATGTAGAGGAAGGAGTTATGTGAAGAGAAACTGAAAGGTTGAAAAAACAAGGACAAGAATTTAAAAGAACAAGAGAGAAAAAGAGATTTAGTGGCCTCTCGGCTTCTTTAACTGGCGCTCATTAGAAAATGTGTTAGCTGTGTGAAGACAAAAGGGTTCAAAGGAGTCAACCGCTCCCACTTTTCTCAGTTCAGCATGGCTTTCTTCCACTTGCACTGAGCTGCTGAGCTTAACTCTCTAAGTGATTAAATCAATTTTGGTGATTTGCTTGAAACCCCCAAATGTGGTCTTTACTAATTAAGGTCTAATTATCTGAACAACACACCCCAAATCAGCTCTGTGTCAAATGTGGGTTTTTTTTAGGTTGCCAAATTAAGCAACCACTCGAATCAGTTTACACAGTTTTGATCACTTAAATGCTATTTCCTTCTTTTTCTCTTATCTAGTTTATTTTAAGAGACAGAACTTGCTTTAAAAACAACAAACAAAGTTAAGCGCTTCTCTGTTCTTCTTTTTTAATGTTTTTTTCCCTGTCTGGATGTTTTACTCTTCTCATCTTTTGTCTTCAGGTGCCATCCACAGTGAGAGCAGTAGGGAATGAGAGAGTCCTAGCCCTCAGACAGAGGACCCAGATGCTGTGGGAAGCCTACTTTTCCTCTGTGGACAAGATAGTCCTCACCACACTGGAGGTCAGCCTTAACACACACTCAGCAATAAAGGCCCCGTCACAGAAAGCTTTATGTGGCTCTAGAAGCTCGGTGACGCAGTGACTACTTGCAGGGCTAGTTGGTAAACTACTGTATCTGTTGAGCTAACCTCTAACATCCTAGCCAACTGGCAACATGCTGGCGCTATTTTGTTCTGTGCTGTGCCATTTCTTGCCCCAGCCGGTCATTCTTTATCTTTTTTTTTTTTGGAAAGGGGGAAATTCAGTTTGAGATACAGGTTGCTGGTCTACCTGCAGGCCATTACTGCCTGACGCACCTCAATTTCAATTTAAAATGTAATGTAACCATTTGATGCATTCCGCCAGAGTTAGCCTTAGGCTAATTTACATCTGCAGTCCCACAAGAAGCACAAATACAACATTTTAAAAATCAAACATCGCTCAATAAGTAAAAAACAAGTAACAAATAGCAGTATATTACATTTCGTATCACAGGTACACACACAAGCATGCACCACATGATCAAGGGGTGCAGCGGTATGCACAGCACACAACACAACCCCCCCATTCACACGCACACACACACACACACACACACACACACACACACACACACACACACACACACACACACACACACACACCATCAGCCCCACTGGAGAGAAGAGTGAGACTAAAAGTTGTGAGGAGCGATTAACTAACAGTGTACGTGCATTGTTGGGAGATTTTTAAGTGATTTTTTAGATTAGCGTTAAAGCTACCAAACAACTCGACCACTCCATCCAGGGCACTGGCTAGTTTCTCAGCTGCTAGTTGAGCTGATGTAGCATGTGTGTATAGAACAGTGTCGTCGGCATATAGTTGTACCTCTACTCCATGACAGTACTGTGGAAGGTCATTGATGTAGAGACTAAAAAGTAGTGGGCCTAACACAGATCCTTGAGGTACACCCATTGTGCACTTCAAATTGCTAGAGCACACATCTTTGATTTTCACACACCTTGGTGCCTTGGAGAACAGACCTCTAGTGAAGCCTTCTGGGGGAGACAGATCAAACACCTGTACCAGACCTTAACGGGTCATCAGCTGGGGACCACCATTCACGGACGTTTCGCTCCATTACCCCAGTACATCTCCTGGTGGCGGAGGGATTTCTCCCAGCCACCCCCTGCTGATACCCTAGGTGAAATCTGGCCCCCAATTCTTCGCCTTCCTCCTCAACCACAACCAGAAGCTACCTTTTTCCGCTTATTCTGCCAGATCTTTGATGGCTTTGCGATGCCTTGCTCCTGTAGCACCCCTGTCTCAGAGCAGTCCAAAAAAACAACAACTGCAAAATAGCTGCAATGTCACTATTGCACTGTTGAGAGGGTCTGTGAAAGTTAACCAAAACTGAACTCATTAACGGTTTGAAATGTTTGTCTTAACTCTAGTAATATATCAGTAAAACTTGGCCAGTATCATACCAAATCTTAGCTTCGACCCACTAGGACTTCTGTCCATCTCCCACAGATACTTTTGGATAGTGTTGCTTTTGGCTGCTGAGCATTGACTAGAAAACTAATTGAAATGTTGTATAACTCTGAATACTCAGCATTTCTGCTATCATACAATTCAGGGAAGTTGCGGAACGTGCAGCAACATCCAGTGAAAACATCTACAAAAAGAAGCCACTGCTGTAAGCACATTTTCTTTTGAACACACAGCCATAGTTGCTACCTCTCTGCGGTTCACTGCCTGTGTGCTATCATCGGTCCTCTTTCAGAAAGGCTTTTCACATTTGAATCAAACCACCCTTCTATCATTATGATTATGGGGTTGGACCTTGGCCCATGCTCTACATTTCAACTCTTTCACTATCTCAGCTCTGATTGTACTGTAGGTCTCGAGAACATTTCAAAGCTTTCCACATCCGATGCGCCTGAACTCCCAGAGAAATCCCCTAATGTATAGAAATAATATGTCATTATGTTGCAAATATCTGTCTCAACCTGCCAGTTTCTGCCTCACTGCTTGCTATTATCAGACTGTGAGACATGTGCCTTCACCGCTATGGGTTCATCTTTTGAAAGAGTCATTGCAATATACAGCAGAAACACAGAGCTGCTTAGGTTATTTTCCGCGCTCTTCACAGATCTAGCATCCCGCTTTGCTCATACGTATATCTTTCCCTGTCCATCTTTTGTTTTAGCCTTCCGTCATAATAGAAGCTGTGAAGAAATGCACTTCAAAGGTAGTTGTTGCAGCTAAGAGAATGGCATTTGAAGGTTAGCTCAAGGGTTAGCCAAGACATTAAAATAAATAACAACCTCCTAATATGAGCAGTTTTTGCACACCCTGCCAGTGTCAAATTTAGCACATACGAAAATGTGGGGAAACAACAGATTTAACCCCTCTGAAATCTGAAGAAATCACACAGTGAGCGGTAGGCTTTGGACTCTGGTGTTTATAAAGGCAAGTCTGACAGCCCCTGGTGTATTTGCTGCTGGGGATTTATGCTAGAGATAATAAAGAAGAGGTTCTGGAGGTTGGTGATAAGCTGCTTATAAACATACAGCATGCAGGGGGGAACCTCTCCCCATGGGAGACAGCTGTGCAGTCAGCCTGAGGTCAGTGAGGCAGAGGGCTGGTGTTGCTGTGTGGACACCTCCCGTTGGTGTAAAATGGGAAGTACACATGGCTTTTCATTCAAGGTTGCTTTAATATGCAAATACAAGTGTGTCAAGTCTTGAATTGCAGTAGAGTTTACATTAAGCTCCAAGACTCTCATCCACCGGCTTAGAGGGAATGAATCTGGTGCAGGCTTATACTAGATGAGCACAGCCACTTTACAACACAAAATGAACATGTTCTCTCTGCTTCGCACATTGCAACCCTTATCCAACTTTGTCCTTTTTCCCTTCGCAGATCATTAAGGACCGCGTGTTTTCTCACATATCGAGGAACAAGTACATGTGGAACTCCCTGCCAGGAGGTCTGCTGGTCCTACCAGAGTACTCCACTCACCTCGCACATTTCCCTTTCTACTACCTGGGATTAGGTAAACACACTCTTAATTCAAATGAGTCTGCACAACATGCAAATCCTGATTGCACATCAGGGATGTTGATGAGACTAGTATGTCAGAGCTGTGGAGGTAGAGATCAGCAATCAACACTCAACCAGCAAGTCATAATAAAAAATGTACTGAAGTCTTTGTCTGTGATAGTAATTTTGCAATCATGCTCAAATATGTTACAAATAAGGTTTATTATTTAAATTGTTTTAAAGCCACTCAGTGTACATTTTTTTGTGATTGTTGCGGGCAAAAATTCTTGATTATGCGGGCACGTTTTCTTAAAAAATGCGATGGAATATGCGGGATATTTATGCAATTTTATGCGATGAAATTGCAGGAACTTGCAAAAACTGCGGTTTTATGAAAAAGAGAAGAAAAAGTGATTCCCCCAACACCCTGCTTTTTTAAAACTTAATTTCTAAAAATAGTTTACAGATATTCAGTCATTGCAATAAGTAAACAAATAAGATACAAAAATATATACAAATAATATAATATTAAAGTAAAAATAAAAGTAATAGTCTAAACAGAGGGAAATAAAAGATACAGAAGAGACAGACTTTCAAAAATCTTTAATATAGACAGCAGGAGCACTTAAACAAAGAAATTTGAGTAGACATCCGATATTAAGATAGATTTCTTATTGGATACCAACTTAAGACACTCAAAGTACATGTCAAATTCAACCTCCAACACCTGCTTTTCAATGATGTTCACGTCGCGTAATTACGTCACTTCATAACGTTCCCATGGCAACAGGGGAAAATGGCTGCTCTTTTTTTTTCAACTTTCTGCTAAGATGACTTTTTTGCAACGAAAATGCGGGGATTATGAATTGAATTATGCGATCGCATAATTGCGTTTTTATGGAGGGACTGTCTATTGCTCTCTAGCACAATGTTTTTTTGATACCACCAGTAGGGGGCGCCATAAATGTGAATTTTCAAAATCTACACATGGCAGCTTCAAATTCTTCTGATGATCCTTGATGGACTTACACAGATACACTTTTATATGTTTATTGTACCAAAGAGCACCTAATAAATATTCAAACCGGTAACCTTCTATTATTTTTTTCATAACCTTGTTCAGGGGTCAGCCCAGGTCAAGAGTTCACTGCTGTCATCCATGCTGTTTCCCCATTGGTCTCCCAGTCTCAGCCAATCATGAAGCTGCTTCAGGTGGTCTCCAAGTCAAAATACTGCTCGCAGGTAGGGAATTAAATATAATTTAGCCACAAATAAAAGAAAAAGGAAGCATACTTTTACCAAACATCAATGTCGGCAGCCATTTCTGATCAGTCTAATGCATCTATCTCTATGTGTTGTGTAAAATTCCTTTCACCTGCCACTTCCAGATCATCATTCTCTGGAACAGCGAGAAGCCGCCACCCATTCGGAGCAAATGGCCTCCCATGCCCGTCCCCCTCACTGTGACAGACGGCAGGAGGAAGGTGAGAGCCAAAGCCACTCACACTGACGCCTGAGTGACAGCATGACAAACTGTCAGTCGCTCGGTCTGTTTATGTGTCTTTCTTTCTTTCAGTCTCTATCTCTGTTACTGCATTTCTCTGGTCCTTCTCCTTGATGTCTATTTTTCTCTGTCTCTCTTCTAAACATGTATATCTGACATGTCCACCGATCCGTGTAGCGTTCTGTTTCATAAATGTCACTCATCCTCAACATTTCTTCTCGGTCTCCCTCGCTGTCTTTTTTTTTTTTTACTCCTAAGGCAAAAATCTATAGTGATTCACTCAACATGATTCACTGTAACATCATCATCTCTCACTCATTCTCATAATCTGTCTAAACACAGGCCAGACAACATACTGTATAGCCTACAGTACCAGGTATTTACTATTGTATTTCTCTCTCAGACCACCAGTCGGTTCCTACCTCATGTTGCCATAGAGACAGAAGCAGTTCTGAGTCTGGACGAGGATACAGTCCTGCTGACCAGTGAGGTGCGTGTACATGTGTTAGTAATAAACAAAGCAGAACACACATAAAAATCAATATCCCTGAAAAAGTAGCAACAATATATAAGTTTTCCATGTGTGTACTTGCAGGTGAACTTTGCCTTCTTGGTGTGGCGGAGCTTCCCTGAACGGATCGTGGGCTACCCTCCCAGGAGCCACTTCTGGGATCCCCTGAAGCACGCCTGGGGCTACACCTCCAAATGGACCAACGACTACTCCATCGTCCTGACTGGAGCTGCCTTCTATCACAGGTACACCAATAGACTGTAGCAGACTGAAAACACTATATAAAGCTTCTTTTTTATATTTTCCCTCTTAATGTTTTAATTATTATTAAAAAAAGTATAAATAAAACTAGTACAACCTGTCTACAGCCATACTAGCTGCTCTGTGAGCTCTTATACAATATGAATGTAACTACTCCACAGGCAGGCCACTATAACAGCTGTTGAAACCTTGCCATATTTTGAGAGTTACTATGAAAACACATTTTTCATCCATTATCTGTAACTGCTTATACTAATCAGGCAGGGTACACACAGGGTTAGAGGCAGCCGTTGACGCTCCTACTCACACCTACGGGCAATTTAGAGTCAACATTACCACATGCATGTCTTCTGTTCTGTGGGAGAAAACCCACAGGTGCCAACTCTGGCACACGTAATGTAATTAGCAGCTGAACAAAAAGCACTACAGTAAAATCTCCAGTCTTGAAAACTGAAGTTATGGAGAACATATGCATTGTATCACAGGGGTTGAGTTTGTTGTGCACTATAAATATCAAATCCCACTGGTGGTGAAATGGTTAACTTGTCCCAGATACATATCATCACCATACATCACACCATCTACTCATTTCTGTAGATTCTACCATGTCTGTTACCAAACAGGTGCTGCTGCCTGCCCTCCACTTATGATAAATTAGACTGCAGAGATCTCTTTATTCTGTACGATACATTTTTAGATACATGTTTAGCGGTTCTTGTCTAAGAGGCTAAAATTGTGATTAGAGACTGATAATAGTGAGACACAACATCAAGTTTTACATTTTCCTTTCCTTCATTTTCACATGTACACTGGTTACATGTGGCAAAATATTCCTGCAAGTGGCCGGTTAGCTCAGTTGGTAGAGCGGGCGCACATATGTGGAGGTTTGCCCATCGGCACGGCGTCAGCGGGTTTGGTTCTGACCTGCGTTCTGACCCTTTGCTGCATGTCATTCCCCCTCTCTTTCCCCTTTCATGTCTTCATCTGTCCTGTGAAAATAAAGGCCTAAAAATGGCCCCCCCAAAAAAAAGATATAAAAAAATATATTCCTGCAAGATGAATAATAGAACAATGTATAATAGAGGCCGGAGGTGAGAAAATTAAATTTTTTTTATTTTTTAAATACTACTTTTATCATGTCTAAATGTTCCATGAACCTGAAGTTAATCATTAATCATCATAAACTGGTGCCCAGAAGCCTTTTTATAACCAAATGTAACAAAAACAAATGAGAATGTTTATTGATTTCGGGCCGCCCTAACCCTGGCAACACTTAAAAAACCTCCTACCTCCTGCTCAATGGTCAGAGAGGTAGAAATCCTGGAAGATACTGATTATTATAATAAGTTAACTTTTGAACCCAGCACAGTCTTGTTTTGTTCGAGAAACCTGGGTAATCGGCAAGTCTTTGACCTCATTCTTCTTCAAATTTCTATTTTGAATTTGTATGACTTTATGTGAATTTGTATGATTTCTGAGTTTATGTGCTTTGTGTTTCTTTTTGTGGTGCGAGTTGAACCCCTGATGTCCATGTCACTTATTGGAAGTGATAAGGCTGATCCAATGTCTGCAACCTGTTTGCTCTCATTAAGAACCAAATGCAAATGTCCTATCCTTTCTTTTATATTTTAATAACATTATACACATGCCTGTATAATACTTTCCCTGCCCCACAGGTACTACCACTACCTGTTCTCCCACTACCTGCCCCAGTCTCTGCGGACTCTGGTGGATCGCAGCTCCAACTGTGAGGACATCCTGATGAACTTCCTGGTCTCTGCTGTAACCCACCTGCCACCAATCAAAGTGGCTCAAAGGAAGCAGTACAAAGAGTTGCCCAGTCCACAGGTAGGTAGCCATTTGTCTTTCAAACTTGTGTTTAATGCTGTAGTCTGTGGATGCTGTTGACTCCGATGGCAGATCATTGCTGGAAGATAAATGACCGTGTCTTTGTCTACCTCTCAGGGTACAAAAAGTGTCCCCTGGGCCAACCCGGAGCACTTCAGCCAGCGGCAGGAGTGTGTCAACACCTTCGCCAACTGGTTTGGCTACATGCCTCTGGTCCACTCTCAGTTTCGCCTGGACCCTGTGCTCTTCAAAGATCAAGTGTCTGTCCTCCGCAAGAAGTACAAAGACCTGGAGAGAGCATGAAAATGATGGACAAAATGGACAGAAAGGCTGGGAAGCATGAAGGTCTGGTCTAGTGGCCTTTTTGACAGACAAATAGACCATTTAGTGGTGGACAGTCAAGATGGGACTGTCTGGGATGTGGAAAAAGTGCCAGTGTGGTCCATTTGTGACATGGACAAAGTATAATCATGAGACAGACCCTGGTGGACTGTATACATATAAATATAGAGGAAAGGGCCTATACAAGTTTGAAAGGAGCTTCAAATTATTCTCCCACCTCCGTGAGCCTGGTAAGAACACAAAGGAGGACATTTAGGGGCCTTGAAAGAGTCCCTGTGATTGGGCCTCCCACTGACAAAGGGCAATCTCTATTGGACAGCAAAAAAAGGAGCACTGTGAACACTTCAAATGTCAGTGCTATAGCTGTGACAATGACAAGAAAATGGCTCAAACTAATGCCAGAAGGGACTGGTATTGGTGCCACCATGCACTCCATCTGCCAAATGGTGTCTCATCGTTACTTGCAGGGACTGTTGCCATGGAAACAGATCAATTCTCATCAAAATGCTAACTGTAAAACCAATAAAAATGATTTATAAATGCAAATTCTGGCATGATGCTGCACTTACAGTAGTTGTCTTTTTTTCCCCTTTACTTGGCACACACGCTCTATTCAAAGCAGTCCAGGAGATTTATTACTACTAGTGAATCTTTAAAACATTTTGTTTTTGCAAATTGACTAATTGTTTCAATTTTACTCTCAACTAAGCATACTACTACTTAATATTTCCACAGTTCAGAAATTACCATGAGCCCAGTTCATATTGTGTAAACATATACAGCTCAGATAAACTGAGATAAGCACATTTTCTCATCAGGTACACTAATAACTTGTGCTGTGTACAGTGTGTAGCGTGTATTAGCGTGCCTTACACAGCTAAAATCCTGAGATTTTATCTTTGTAGCAATCAATTTGATGGAGAAACCCTTTGGGCAGATTGAGTTGGCTGTAAAATGATTCTAAATACAATTACAGCAATCAAAAGTGCTGCTGAATCAGATGTCCTTAGTGTTTTTGTGACTGTGTCTTTGATGCCTTGATGTGTAGGAGCGCTACACGGATGAACGGTTAGTGTGTAAAGAGATGAACACAAAAGGTCCGGGTCAGAACATGCATCATTATGTGCTGGTGGATATGGCTTGATGTACTTATATACAATCTCAATTGTGAAGGAGATCATGCATTCCCACATCGGCCCTCAGGGTTGGAATTGAAACAATGACGCGCATACTGCAAAGTCTTAGCTGGTCTATTATCTAGAAGCAAGACTTAAAAGTATATGTTTAGAAATTTTGTTTAAAAAAAAGTTTATTTTATAGAAAACTGAAATGACCGAGTAGGCCAACCTTTTGTCCCACAGTTTACAAAAATAAATTCACAGACAAGCTATTCTCAACCCCCTCAGGGTAAACAGGTGTGCTGTCTAGCACTCAAGAAGCTAATCTCATTAAGCACATGCACAAACACACACACCTATGTACAAAGCACCTGAGATACATAGCTGCCAAGGGGCTGATTTGAATTCTGAACTCAGTGTTTTTACAACTGACAAAGCATAATAAGGGCAAATGTTCCTGTGGTAAACACAGTCATCAGATCAGCTTCTGTGCTTACTGGAAGAATTACCTGCAATGAATACAAGTCTGTCTGGTGTCGAGTCAGCACCCAGAGGCTAAACACCATCAATACACCTTTTTTTTTGTTTTAGCTGAGGCAATACAGGTTTCCAGTCTTATTCAATCTTATCTTAAAACAGGAATCCATAACTTATTTGAATAAACACATTGACAAAGTTGTAGAGCACTTGGCAAACATAAACTAGGCTGTCAGCTGCCACGTACAAAAAGAGAATGATTCCTTGGAGTGTATCAGGTTACCCTTTTTTAAGCTTTCATTAAGTATGACCCTATCTAAATAATAGTTTCCCCCTCAACAACTTCAATATGATACATACTAAACAGCAGAAGCTCTTCTGTGACTTGTGAGTTTCAGTGATGAAGTGTCAACACAAAAAACACACAAAGTGAAAGGTCCCATAATCCAAATCCAACAGAAATTCCCTTATTTCACCTGGTCTTTGCCATTAGGCAGTCCATACGTCTGTGGAGGAATGTATCTCTTAAAAAGAGAGAGGATCTGGTGGAACTGTCATTTCCTGAGCGTCAGCATGGCGTTGACGTCCCACAGCAGGTTCCTCATCTGATCCATCAGAACCTTCATCTCCTGGTTCTTCTGGCGTACCTTCTGCAGGTGAACCAGGAGGACACAGTAAAACACCTTAAAGCACATCAACCATAGCTTTCGCATTTACCATTCTTACAATCACAAGCATTCAGAACAGAACCTATCTTACTCACTATAGTCATTATCAATAATTGAGGCTTATTTATGATAATACCTGCTGGAGGATTTTAAGGGTAAAAAAAAAAGATACTTTTAACTGTTTTGCTACTATGTTAATAAAACAAACAAGCCTACCAGCTTTAGGCAAACCTTTCCACTACGATGCCACTGGCTGCCTGGTGGCAATTTCCAAAACAAACTGAAATCTTCATCCCCGCTAGAATAATGTCTCTAACATTTACAAAAACAACCCTGATTTTAACTTTACTTAAGCTGCACACTATATATGGTTTCTGTGTTCCATCCACACCAGCAAGGTCAGCACTGCCACCTAGAGGCATTTGCAGGGGACTTTAAAAAGCTAAATATCTAGTCTTGCTCAGTGTTCTTTCTAAACCTAATGGGAATCCCACTTGCATTTCTAAGAGCAAATAGCACAAAAACCTGAACTGCCAAGAAGTAATATTGTGTCACCCAAATAACAGATTGACGCAATTTAAATAGTTGCAGAAATGTTGGACTTAAATGATCTTTAAATTATGCTAGATATGTTTGCTTGGTCTAGCAGCTAGACCAAGTATCACTTCAATATCTGGCAATATGAGGCACATTCTACTAATTTGTAATTACTTTACAGCATGTACATACCTGCAAACTCAGAAGGGCTGAAAAAGGTGACACATTTTAAAGGTGACACCCCCCCATCCCCGTCCCACCGGAGAAGAAAATAAAGGGAAAACACAACATTTTCCCGGTGCTTAAACGATACTTTTAAAAAGTATTTTTATTTTTTATTTTTTTTTTTTTTTTTTAAAGGAGCACAACACTACATTCGGCGACATTATAGAATGGCTTGTTTATTGCTAAGGCAAAATTAAATGATTTATTAAAAATGTAATAACAATAACTTATAACAATAACGTATCGCTAGCCTGACAAGCCAGAAGAGATGTTGGGTCTGGGAACTCACCATTGATGGAGCTCAATCCGAGGGGCGGGATAAACGGTTGTCTTTCAAATTCCCTCTGCACGCAATAGGATAGCGCCACAACCAACCAGAGCAACAAAGAAGGTAGCGAAGCTAGTTGATAGATTAAACTTTAAACTTTTGCCGTATCCGGTCGGCAAAACTCCGAACACATCTTCCTTTTTTAAGAAGGACTTCAGTGCCGTTCTTTGTTCTTTTCTCAAAGAAAAACTTAACTCCAAGTCTTACAGAAGACCGCTGTTCCCAGCAGCCATAAGCCCGCCCACCGACTCTATACACGATGTGATTGGCCTGACCAGAGTTTGGTTTAACAGCTCGCAAACCAACGGAGAGTGCCTAGACCCCCCTGGCTGCAAATTAAATTTGCTGCCGCTAGGGTGCGTCTAGATTTATAGGCTAACTTATTGCACCAGTAAAAGAGACAACAAAAAGAACCACTGGATGGGAAAAGGATATTTTACAATAACTTTCAATGCAGCACGAGGCTGGCGAGGCGAATTTCAAGTGAACGCAACATCTGTGTTGTTTTTCAGACAACGGCAGCAGCAGACTGTTGTTGGAATCCTCTCCAGTGAAATACAGACAAACTTTTACACAGTTTATCCGTCAGCATTTTAACCGGGTTTACTCCAGCTGCTAGCTAACGTTAGGCTAACGTTACCTGCTGCCAGGTGTAGTGTTAACTAGCGTGACATGCGGCGATGTTTAGGTTGCCTCTAACGTCCGTTTTCGGAGAATCAGAGAGAAGCGCAGGCATTTCAGTGGCACCAAAATCCACGTTGCAATTCGGTCCGGTAGATAACGGTCGTTAAGGCACCGGTGCATCTACACGATTCATTCACATTTTCCCATTCAAAACGGCGATTTTCGCCGAAAAGCAACTAGTTTGCAGGTATGCATGTATTTTATTAATTAGAGCTTGGGTTACTGCAGGTCAGGAAAACTACTAATTGTATTGCAACCTGACAACAACATAGCAAGGCGTAGCTGTCACTACTTCACTCACTACTTCAGTGCAGAAATGATGTGTGACAGTTGTGACAAAAAGAAAACAGGAATGCACCTCTAGAACCTCTTTTCTCTCCTGGTTGACAGCAGAACTGCAGGGCTCCACTTTGACAGAAACCAGCTCCTCTCCAACATATGGCAGAAGCTGAGGACACAGAATACATACAAATCAGTTTCTTCCCCCTCCTGTCTATGACTGCCTTAGGTTTTGATCCTGAAAGAACCTAGGTGTGGATCCACGGGGAATTCTGCAAATGCATACAATCACGCCCTAATCAAAGGACAGAAAGAGTAAAGCTCATTTTCAGTGATCATGTTTTCAAGCAATATTCATAATTTATTTCCTTTAAAAAACACAGAATATTTGAAAAAAAAAACTGCATGAACATCATCTAAGCAGAGGGCTCCTTCCTCACCTCTGATGGCCCCTCCTGCAGGTCAGAGGTCATCTCCACACAGCGTTCGTACAGGAGCCGCAGCTTTCGGAACAGCAGGGCGAGCTGCCGTAGGTGTTCCTGGAGCTTCCCAAAGCGGTCCTGGTACATCGCCTGGCTCTGGGTCACGCCATTAGGAAGCTACATCAAAGACACACAGCGTCGCTCATCAGTAATCTGCAGATATCAAAACTAGTTGGTTATTAATATGAAGACAGTATACACTTTAATTGTTGTTCTTTCATTTGTCCTGTTTAGTAAAAGGCTTATACTGTCAGAATTTCCCACTCTGCTTGTTTTTTTTTATAGTGTATTAGATATAAGAACATGTGGATGGTGATTGGTCAAGCCTGGGTAAAAATGCATGACAACACAATTTTTGAGTCCATGCTGCTTCTTTACTCTACTGCTGTGCTACTGAGTTTTCGGTGAAGGAAAAAAATAAAAAAAACTTCTAAACTTTAATGGACAAGGGCAAGCTGGAAGAGGTGAGTGATGCACTTAGAAACACAGTGAGAGACAATTAGAGACACAGATCAGGAGGAGATAGACGGATGAGTAAGCTAGATGCTGACAAGCAGATACGCCAGAAAGGAAGATGGGACAAATGCAAACTGACAGACACCAGAGGAAGGAGACAGTAAAGACTAGATAGTATAAGTTAAACTAAAATTGTGATCTATGATATCAGTAAAGAACAGAATTCTAATATTCGGTCCTGCCTATAGGAGGTGAAAAACTATATATAAATAAGTAATAAAACTAATAGAAAATAACGATTAGTCTCAGTCCAATGCAACAGCAAGACAGGCTAACCTGTTTTAATACACACATCTCTGACACTTTGTCAATAAAAACTCAGGCTTCACAAAAGAAAAATCTGTTTTTTTTCTGAAATGTAAGCCATGTTATCACTATAACAGTAGATCCTACACAATAAGAAAATGTATGCGCTGATGTTAGCAAAACTTTCACACCATGAGTGGACTGCTTTTAAATGTGGACCCAGGAAGACTAGCTGTGCTTACATACCTTTACACACCAGGGACTTTTTGTTTGTGCGATTATTTCGCACGTCAATATATTTTATCAAACTTTTTTTTTGTCATGAGTAGTTTCACACAGAATGCAAATAAAAGGGCACAGCTATTGGGGACCCTCAAATAAACAAAACTAAACTAAAGCCTAACAGCATCTCACATAGAAAAGGGGGGTTGACATTCCCTGCTATTTCAAAACATTATCTTTAGCTAGCTAACAGTGTCCATTACCTGCGTAGCTCGTGTGATCTGGAAGATCTCCATGGTGCGAGTGACAATGTCCTGGACTGTCTCCTGTCCAATCCGACAGAGGAAAACAGGGGAGATCTCCCTCAGGGCCCCCTGATGGGGCATGGGCTGCTGACCTGCAGCAGAGGCAGCACTGGGGGGCAGGTGGGGCTGCTGCTGAGAGGGCATCCCTGTCATCCCTGGCTTCTGAGGTAACGAGGCTGCCATCACTAGCTAGGCAAATATGTGGGAAAGAGATGATAGTGATGTTATGAACCCAGTATTCATTGACTTGTGCTGATGTCACAAATGGGGCGACTCACACACGTCACATCACAAGCTAGCTAGCTAGCAGTTAGTTCATTAAAATTACTTTAACTTAGTGTGTTTGGTGCATAATAAACATGTGAAAACAGAAGAAACAACAAACAATAGAGCAAAGTAAAGCAACAGTCAGAACATAAATATAGAATAGAAATAGTACAATAAGACATACGTAAAAGACACTATGACAAATATGTACAATATAACTGTTTTAAGGCCGTACGGTTTTGAGCAAGGTGCGCAAAATATTAATCTGGGTCTGCAAAAGTTCAGTATATAATATGCGCAATGGCCAGGTATAATATTAACGTTAATAATAACTATAGTAGCTAAAATAATACTAACTCAAAGTTTCCAAATGATCATTTTACATAAAGTCTTGACGATGTAACGTTGCTGTAACGTTACTCTATTTGCTAACGTTAACATAAACTGTAAAAACATACTCCCACGGTCAAAACGTCTATTCTTGGCTGCACTAGCTAAATTAAAGATACTAAATAAACACAGCGTTTTTACTGACTGACAAAAGCTAACCTTGGAGGCTAAACAGGCTAGCCTGAACAGCCTGACGTTAATGTAAAGCGAATGTAAAGACTCATACTGAGGCTAGCTAGCTAGCTAGTTAGCCGCTAGCCAGCCAGCTACCTAACTAGCGGCCAAAGCAGAAAACCGCTTACCTAAATTAACTTCCCTCTGTTAAATGCTGTCCAGATATGTCCGGCTTGCTCTGGTAGTTGCGTAAATAACGTTAGCTTATTTATTATTTAAAATAAACATAATGAGACCTTTCCACTTATTTCTTTCAGAAAGCGCTGCATGTTTTTAATCATTGCGTCACTTCCGGTCACAGGACACATTTCCCACCACTAGATGGAGACAGTGTTAGAACCATAAACATAATATACTATGTCTATGGTTAGAAGCATATATTATTAACATCACACAGACATCTTGGAAGCATGCAGTGTTTAATTATTACATATTTTATTATTGGATTAATATTAATGATGCATGTGTAAGCAGCAATAATTGAATATTTATGCAGATACACTTTTTTTTCTTGGACACAGAAATAATGTATTTCAAAACTAAATATTATTGCCTTTTAGTTTTATCAAATACACTTTATTCTGTTTCTCATAATAAAATGTAGAAATTACATAAATTAGCCTGCCCTAATAGGCCATACTAATAATAAAGATAGACCGTTCAGGATTATATGAAGGTCATATGAGTGAGACTTTGCCTTGAAATCTGGCCAGCCCTATGAGATTTGTAAATGGAAAATCATGTACGTGTTAACCTGCTTTCTTTATTTGTTAAACCAGAGTGGCTGACTTTATCAATGGTTTACATAAGATCAAAGGTTGCCCTCATGGTAGACGTTTTAAGGAAGTACATTTTGTTTTTTGAAAAGGTGCTGTTTAAAAGGCCTTTTGTTGACCTTAACAAATGCAAGGGAAATCCCCAAATAGGTATATAGCAGTAGCTGATTAAAATAAAAGGCAATACAGTTTAGTTTTGAAATACATTATTTCTATGTGTCCAAAGTTTTTTCAACTTCCTCCAAGGTCGGATTAAATTAAGCAGTGTGCAAAGAACAGAAAATAAATACAATCCTGCAAAAATTGATTGTGAAGCTGGAAGCAGAGGTATTTTACTTTTCCCTGCTCTGTGTCGCTGCAATAAGTCATCTATGCTCTGTTTTGACTCTGAACTGTTGGGAGTTTTTTTCTGTCTCCGTCCTTTTGTTTGTGTACTTTGGTATTTTCATAATGGTTGTGTGCTCACGGCAGAACGTCAACCTGGACCTTGATAGTATCCTGAGGGAGATTTGGTTTGCAGGGAGGCATTAAAGACACAAGAAAACACTGATGACAATGTACAACATCACCTAAATGAGGAGTTTGGAATGGGTTCTTCAGTTTATTAGTTTTATAAACGTTTCATGCTTTTATTTGACTCTTTCACACGTCATCCATTGCTCATTGTTGCAACCATGTACTCTAAAGTTTTGCAATATTGAGTTTATATAAACATGATTGTCTGAACATCTAATGAAACATCTACAAGACCCCTTCTCTCATCTTTATAGCTGAACTCAGTGAATTTACCGACCATTATATAATGCAATCAGTAACTCTCATCATACAAAACATGTAACAACAAAAGGGTTAATAACATCTTCGATATCAGAGCAAGACATGGACCTTCAAAAATGTATCCTTAGCTAATTCTACAAATAGAAAGAAAGGGAAAGAAAACATTATAGTTTTACAAATTAAATACACAATAGCACTAATGATAAGGGCCATAGTGTTATCTGAAAGAGGCAAATGCCTGATACCAGGAAATATGCAGCACATTGATAACACAGCTGATAAAGCACCACAAAGGCTCGGCTGTGATCTCATACGTGGACAAGCTAACTTTTCTCTCTGTCCTTGAGGTTGTGTGACAATGATCAGAGAAAAGTGTGTTCAAGTTCAATCAGGAGATTCATTATTTATTTTTTAATTATTATTTATTATTAACAATTATTTATGTGCACAATAACATGATAAATCTGAAAAGTCTTTGGCTATTAGAACAATGTTCAGTCATCAAATTCCCATCGTCACTGTATTTTATAGAAGGTCCAGAAGCCGTGAGTAGGGTAGGATGAAATAAATGAAAAGGGAATGAGAGAGAGAGGAGAACATTTAAATATTGGCAGCGAAGATGTGATTGGCTGATAGAGATTGTGCCTAAATCTGGTTGGTTAAACTAAAGAGTAAATGCCCCTAACCAGCTGATAAGAGAAAGCAGGAGAAGAGAGAGAGAGAGAGACAGAGAGAGAGAGAGAGAGAGAGAGAGAGAGAAAGAGCAATGAGAATGAGTGAATAACACACGATGGTCTTCTTGACTGAACTTACTCTAAGCCTTATTAGTCGCATGTGAATTTGTGGGTTGCATTTGTGGACAAATGTAGTCATCTTAATCTTGAAATAATTTAGGCTACGCAGAGTTCTTGTGAGAATTGTGTAACTTTTTACTTTTTCCTGAAGCCTCTGTGTCACAGCCTTCCCGCTGTCATCGCTAACCCAAGAAAATGGGATTGATTTACTTTCCCTTAAAAATAGATAACCTGAAGTTTTATGGGAAGATGAATTAGATCTTTCTAAAGTAAAACACTGCAAAGTTAAAACTGGAAACATTGTTATTCCAAAATTGATAATTTTTTGTAATGTGAATATTGATTGACAGTTGAAACAAGAATATCATTATTTCATGCACAAGTGCAATGAGGCTGTCACATCATTGCTTTGCCTATTACAAAGTGATAAGATGCCAGTTTTTGCCTCAAGTATTTTTGTACAATCTGGATATCAAAAGCTAAACATCACAGTGGCACATTCCATTCTGCTTGCTTCAGTTATTCCAACATATCAGCTGCTAGTCAACAGGCAAGGTGCAATCAAACGTGCTTTATTCCCCAAATTTGAATCAGAACTATTTTCATTTGGGTTGGGAATAATGTCAAAGTATGCAGAGAAGAATTGTGGTGTTATCGAAGCCACCCTCTGACGGGTTTCTGTGGTTACATCCCATTTTTTTAGGGAAACTAGATCAATTCTCCAATGTTGTCTTATTTCTCTTCCTCAAGTTTATCTGAGCAGTTGCAAGTCTCCCTCCATTTGTTTGTGTACTTCGCTATTTTCATAATGGTTGTGTGTGCTCACTGCAGAACCTTAACAGTATCCTGAGGGAGATTTGGTTTGCAGGAAGGCATTATAGACACAGAAACACACTGATGACAATAAACAGCAGCACATACATGAAGAATTTGGAATGGGTTCTTCAGTTTATAGTTTTCAAAACGTTCCATGCTTGAATTTGACTCTTTCATACGTCATCCATTGCTCATTGTTGCAGCAACTCAGTGTAATTATATCAGTGTTTTAGTTTTAAGTCAGGTTAACTTAAATCATCTTGCTATTGTTATTATGAGTTAGGTCTTGTAACTTAATATTGTGGTTTGACCAGCTTAGCTTATTGTTAACGTTGGTTGCAAACTTTGCCGCTTTGTTGTTTGGTGCTGGGCAGGTAGTGGACAGTAAAAAGTTTATCAGAGCAAGACAAGGAACAAGGTTTTTTATTTATTTTTATTTTTTTACTGAAAATAGTTACCTGCGTTGGCTCAAAAACTACGCTATGAGAGCAGTGGGAGTGAACAGGAACAGAAAAGTTACAGGCTGGTAAACCAAATACAATAGAATATTGATTAAAGACACTTTAAGCCCATAATATTTTAACATAATGTTATTGGTTAAGTCAATTGTTTCAACTTAATTCATTTTATTGGTTTGTTGCGTTTTCAACTTTTGTGTAGTGTGATGTTTTGAAAAGAGTTTATTGGCAGTGTGTATCAGGGCAGGTACATCCAAAAAGCCATGAAATGGTGTTTAAAGTCTCTCTAAAGTAGTAGTCTAAAGTCTCTCAGTAGCAGTGTTTGGTTCAAAAACCACGCACGCTTAGGGTCTCAAGGATTTTTGCAGGAATAAAATCTGGTTGTGTTACACATAACTACTGAAAAATAAAGGTGCACAGCACACCAAGTAATATAATATTTCCTGTAATATGGCAGTATGTATAGTCCTTGGTGTCCAAATCCCAGACACAAATCCCCTCAGCATCATTTCATCAGTGTGCTTTAATCTCCAGGGCTGAACTGGGAATGTATTGGTGTAAGTAAAAAAACAAAATGTAACCCTGGCTTTGGAGAAGACATTCAGTATGATCTACTTTTAACAAAACACAGTGAAAGACTGATACACACAGGCCTTTTTTCCTCATGCCATGATTCTAATCTACAAATCACAATTTTTTTCTCTGCTCTCTCTTATCATTCATACTGCAGGTCAAGTTGGAAATGCTCCAGAGCACTGTATATATTTGTTTTTCTCTCTCTGACGACTAAGAGTTATCAGCATCAGTGTTATGGAGAGCTGGCAGGTATAAAGGGACAGACAGAAAGGTTGGGAGAGCCGTAAAGAACAACTGAAGACCAAGATGGGGAATACAAGAATGCTTGTCCTTTGTGTCTGTTGGACCTTCATATTACTGTGCTGCACTGAGGTAAGGGACACTTTGGATAGTGGTAAAAAAACAGTTCAGCCTCTCTGAGTAGTGGACACTGTTTGGACAGTGGATTTATCAGGATTTTGAACACAAAGCCCAGCTGCCTTTTGTTTTTCTTGCCTAAGTGTACCTTACCTACTAAGTTTCTTGCCACAGTCAAATTAGTCTGAGGTGAATGAAACATTCAAATGCGTCTCAAACGCAAATGGAGGTAAATGAAACAAATGAAAATGCTTCTTTGGTACAACAAGACATTTCTTCTGCTTGGAACAAAAGATCTCTCTTGCAAAACGTAACACTTAAAGAAGAGAAATTAAATAAATGATAAAATGAGTATGAAAATAATAAATATTCATTCTTGACCTTGGAAACAGTTGTCACCACAAGGTCCAAGCTGTTCTGGAGCTTTTGCTTTAGCACTTTAAGGACTTCTTATCAATGTTGACTTAATAGTGAACATTGAAAGTTCATTCTTGACCTTGGAAACAGTTGATTTTGTGTTTGTAGTTCATTTTTAACTATTAAAAAAACCCTAAACAAGAAAAGAAAATCATTGAATACTTACTACACTAATACACTACTACAAACTGGCTCATTATATGTAACTACTTTTAAAAAAACATCAAATTTAAAAGCTTATGAGGGTTAGTCAATGCATTTTATTAACCATGTCATGTCATAACTGTTCCACATCTCTGTAATTATGACCAGGAAATTTTTTTTTATAGCTCCTCCACTGCTATAATTCTGAAACAGAATAAATTAGACCTGCACTTGATCACTCATTCCTTCTTTTGCTGCAGGGAGCTTTGGTGTCAGCCACGGGAGTGCTCCTGTTTCCAGATAAACTAGATGATCTATCAGGGAAAATAAAGTGTAGATTTGGACTAAAGGGGAGATGAAAAACAACAGAGACACATATCCTGTGCAATTAGTTGAGGGCAGAGATGTGCTGCAGGCCTCTAACCACCTACCTGGCCTGACCAAGGTTCAAGTCTTCATGCCTCATGTATTCATTGGAGTACATAAGGCACTACTGTGTACTGGAGAAGCAGGTGCTTGATCTTTACATGGTGTAGCAATGAATGATTTGTCACAGAGACAGTGTGCTGTGGCTTTATGGCATTGACTGACAGTATAATGCAGGCAGGAAATAGTAACAGTATACCTTGGTGTTTAGAATTTAGCCAAGTAATAAGAATGTAATCGCATCTTCTTATCTTCTTAATACTGTTATAAATAACTATCATTATGTCTGGTAGTATCATCCGTTTGTCTGCTTTTTTCGGGTTTTTATCATTTATATGGTTAAATTTTTGTTTCTTAAAGGGTTAGTTTACCAAAGATACATGTTTTCTCGCTTACTTCGAGTGGTATTTATCCTAAAGATAGTTCTTTTTCTTTTTCGCTTTTTCCCAAATACTCTGTGCTCTGAATTATCACATCTGTTGTGCAATGCAAACAGTTTTTATTTTTTATTTTTTACAGGAGAAACCTATAACATCCGCAACAGTGTCCAGCAACAACACCAAACCAACTGCCACCCAACCTGCAGCAGCAACCACACCACTGCCCGGCCATTACTCTACTCATGTAACCTCCAAAAAACTTCCAGCACCTTCCACCTCCTCACGCAACACAAGTACCATCACTCCATCACAGCAGCCCACAAAGTCCTCTGGAGCCACGACAACTTCAGCTGCGACGTCTGCCTCTTTGTTCGGGTCCTGCAGTCAACTCCTGGTGCCTGCGATCTCTGTTCTGATCTGTGGTGCATTGGCCTGAAAGTGTAAAACCAAAAAAAAAAAAATTCACCTTTCCTCAAGAGAAAAATTGGTTCTTATTTAATGGCTCTCACTGTGACTGTCATACATGTGTCATATTAATGCTATGAAGTGCTTTGTTTGCACTGAGCTCTTTTCTGCTTTTGATCACACAATCTCTTTTGATCACACAATCTCAATGAATTATGTATAATGCCATGCTTCAGATTTCAAAACTATATCTTAATTCCAAATAGCAAAATAAACACAGGATATGACATGTAATTAATTGCCATAGGACTCTAAATGTATTTATTTATTTTTTTTAAATGGTGGGAACCTCTTGGGGAAAATGTCAAAAGAACTGGATTAATCCTACACGCTGATGGACATGGCAGAGTCGCAACTGCCATCCCATTTGCATTTTGGTTGGCTGTTTGAGTTTGAGTTTTTTTTCTCATGACTCTGCTTACTGGTGGCTTACTGTAAATGCAGCAACAGGTGTATGAATCAATGCCCAACTACCGAGTTTTGATATCAGCTGTACGAGTATTGATTTATTCTAATAAAGATCCCCAAAGCTGCTTTAAAGAGGGCCATTTCACTATGCAATTTAAATGTGGAACTCTGCTTTATATTACACTTCATTCAACAAGGTGAAGCTAGTCAGGATATTACTTATCTTTAAGTAATAATCAGTAAGTTTCTCACTAGATTCTGCAGACAATCACAGCCATAAAAGAATCACAAATAGCTGCAGTTAGATAGTTGGAGGCACTTTGCTGAACAAAGACAGCAGAGCCAGTATCTCTGACATTGATATCTGGATTTGTTTCAATTGTCTCAGTGTGAGGTTTTGCATTTGTGGTTCACAGCCGGGGTGGAGACTGAGGAAAGGCTTCCTGGAACAGGTATCAGGTGAAAAATCTGAATGCCTTATAAAAGGCCAGCCTCTGGAAAAAAAACACTTTTTACAGAACTCTCGGCAAGGATACGTAAGTGTATGACTGGGCCAGACTGGAATTGAACCTCATGCGATTTCATGTGACAAATTAAATTGATTGAAAGAAAAGAAAGATTAAATAGCTGTTAAAACAGTGAGGCTTTTGCAAGATATCTCCACCTGTCTTTTTGTCTTCAAGAGGAAATCATCTTTCATCCAACATGAAGTATCTTGTCCTGGGGCTGTTTTTCCTGGCTCTGCTGGGATTCATCTGTGCACAGGTAAAATCTCTTCACTGGCTGTTGAGTACATAGACAGGGAGATGTAAAAACCTAAATCTAAAAGAAGAAACTTTGGATTGTATCAGAATCTAAATCAGAAAAGGGTTTATTGCCACAGTAAGTTACACTAACGTGAAATGTGCCTTGGTGATTGGTGCATACATAAACAAACATATTAAACATGATTATGAAATAAACAATAAATAGAGAAACAAACAAATAATTACAAAATAGCTGTTTAGCAAAAGAAAAAGGTGAATGGGTTGAGTGCAGAATGCAAAAAAATATATAGTTTGTGCAAAGGGAAGATGTATTGTCCAGGATGAAGGTTTATGCAAAGTGCAGTGACTAGGGGTGGTGGTGGGGGGTGGTGGGGCTGACTGTAGAGGGAAAGAAGTTTTGGCGTGAAGTTTTGTTCACTCATTCACTAACCCATAAGACTTATTCATAACAGTGACATGTCAAACCTTTTTATTATCCTGCCCTTGAATTTTTCATTATTAATGCGATTTTGTCATTTAAAACAATGTCAAATTTGGAACATGCATTCATAGCGTATTTTTCACAATATTAAAGACAGTATCATGCTCCCCGTAATTATACAATGCCATGGTATGTCTTAAATCTCTGTTTGTCTCCTCCTCTATCCTTCGTCACATAGACTTCACCATCAAGTAGTAACACCACAGAGATGCCATACAATAACACCGCCAATACAACCTGGCCATCCATTTATACCACCACTGACAACGACAACAATACCACTGGTTCCACACCCACTGGCTCCAACCCCACAGTATCCAACCCCACACGCTCCAACCCCACATGGTCCAAACCAACAGGCTCCATCCCCACAGGCTCCATCCCCACAGGCTCCAACCCCACAGGATCCAACCCCACAGGCTCCAACCCCACACGTTCCAACCCCACAGGCTCCAACCCCACAGGCTCCAACCCCACAGGATCCACCCCCATCAGTAGCCAGACCCCCACGATGGTGACCAGACCCACATTGATGACGGCCACAGTGAGCATGACTACAAATATCGGACAGAGCCACATCTTCACCTCTGTCAGTCTGCTGTTTGGATCACTTGTTCTTCAAGCACTTTGGTAATAGAGGACAAACATCAGTTAACATCAATTGTTTATGAAATTAGGAAACGATTAGTGAGAGTCACAGTGACTGTAAATTAACATTCAGATAACAACTTTGACAGATTCTCAATCAGATTCTGTGAAGGATGAAGCCGATGCCTATGAATCCTAATGAGTTGAAGCGTGTTTGTTTGCATTTTAAGTGAATACTGCAGCCTGATCTGTATTTGAGTTTAGCATATCCTAAATCAAATTTACCCTTTGTGCATAATGTAGGCTTATTATTTGTCCTGCGTGAATATATTTGTATTTAATCAAATAGCTTATACTAAACATTTTTTCTTGGTATGTCCAAAAAAATGATAAACATTGAAAAAAATAGTACTATTGACGTATGTTATATATGTAGAAAAATTACAAATAAAAACATATTTATATTTATATATGATTATGTGTTTTGAAAGTAATAAGTTCATTTTTTTTTACAGTGCATATTTCTTGAAATCATAGAAATTAAAAACAAAGCTTGTAAAATATGTAGAAATATGATGTGCTTGATCTGTGATCTATGAAGTTTCTGATCGGTTGATGTATTGTGTAAAAATTATATTTGAGGAGTCGGGGCAGGGAGATAAAGTTTATTCAAGAGGGAGGCTCCACACAAGCTTCTGTTATGTGTTATAAGGATAATTTGATACAAATACTGAGCCAACACCCAAATATTTTTCAACAGCCAATACTACTACATCACAACTACTACATCACAACTATTTTCATATTTGCCTTAAAAAGGAAACTTTCAGGTAATAACAAATAAAATATTGTGGGACTAATTTCCATATTAACTCACATACAGTAGCAGATTTAAATTATACACTGTATGGTATGATGGCATATTACAGTAAGTCTGTGACAGAAGAACAGAATAAAAGGGTAAACAAGCATAAATGATGCGAGTAAGCAGGTACAGTGACAAAGATGGTATCACTTATCTGCCCTAGTATAACCAAAAAATCTTCAATATGTGCCAAAATAGTATCTGCTGATAAACCATGTTGATCAATTTGATCTGCTAATGATAGCATGCTATCTCGGAGCCCACCAATGTCTTCCATTCTGTCCGCACTCTCACTTCGCCCGCCTTTTTTTGCCCATGGCTCTGTTCTGAATGTGAGAGATAGCCACGCCCCCTGATTTGCATATAAGGAAATAAATAGAGAGGGAAATCAATAAATTAGAAAATAAAAGTCCACGGAAATAAATAAATGTGGATTTATGAAATAAAAGTCTCTTGAAATAAATAACCATGGACTTATGGAATAAAAGTACCATGAAATAAGTAAAAGTAAAACCTTTTAATATATTTATTTAACTAATTGATTCATTTATATATGAATATTTACATTTATTTAATATTGAATAAAACAGAATTCCATACTATTCCACAAAAGTGTCATTCACGCTTTTGTGCTACAACTCCCAGTGGAGGCTCAAGCTGTAAAAAGTAAAATAAAATAAATATAAAATAAAAGGAAAATAATCTCTTCTGTTGACTCTGACACCTGGTTGCAAAAAATAAAAGAGTAAAATAATTCAGTAGACAAATTAATAAAAGGGTAAAGTAATAAAATATTCAACAGAAAAAACTAACCTTCAAAACATGGTGATATGTGGACCTTTAATGACACCTAAAGCAATGTTAAAGCTATAGTGCGTAGTTTCTGTCGCCCCCATGAGGAATTCTAAGTAATGACAACAAAACTGTCGGCGCGTCCACATGATAACAGCCTTACGTTATCGCGCAAGCCATTAAATGCAAATTAAAGACAGTAGCAGAGTTTGGAGATTGTCTCTTGACCAAAAACCATATACACTATGGGCCCTATTTTAACGATCTAAGCGCACAGCATGTAGCGCATGGCGCAGGTGCATTTAGGACGTGTCCAAATTCACTTTTGCTAGTTTGACGGTGGAAAAAAGGCTCCGTGCGCCGGGCGCATGGTTCAACGTAACATGCAATAAACCAATCAGAGTGTCATCTCCCATTCCCTTTAAAAGCCAGGCGCATTTGTACCTTGTATGCTGTGCACGTGCCTAGGTGCATTTTATTAACTTGCCGTTAAAATAACAATGAAATGCTTCGCTATTGACTTTAGACCAAGTTTTTGTTGGTCAATGGCGCGATCATTTCCCGCTGCCTCAAGATACCAATACGCCAAGAATGCACCTGAACACACCTCCCTGTAAGACCAGCACGCCCATGGGTGCTAAGATGGGCACAGGTGCATTTGCTATTTAAACGACGTGGGCGCTGGATGGGAAATTGACAACTACGTCGGTCTTAAACTAGCAAAGACACTTGTGTCAGGCCTTGTGCTGCGCTACGCTGCGCTGGGTGCAAGATAGGGCCCTTAGTTTCAAGGACTTTTTCTGGGAAAAAATCTTGACAATGACCTTTATCCTGTGACTCAAACTGTTACACATGAGGAAATAATATTGTTACCTATTTGATCATTCATTTGTCAATTATTAACAGGGATATGTCATTTTTATTGGTCATGACTGCACCAACGGACAATCAAATAAAACATTAACATGAAGCTACATCAATACAGGGAAGTCTATATATAGCAGTCTGTCATATAGTTTAAATTAAACCAGATGTCATCACAGGGAGGAAGTAAAATATTTTCCATCATTGTGAGCACCAAAAAACAAAGAGAATATATTCAATTCAGTCTTAATGTTTCCTAAAGTTGCCATGTGTTCTAAAATGCACATCAAGTATGAAATTTGACTTTGGGGTTAAGGAAGATAAGCAATCATTGGGGGGTTAGCTGAAGGGGATTGCTATTATATTATGAGAATTCATACTTAGAACTGAGCAGTGTCATAAAAACTGTGAAGACCCTTTTCACACACACACACACACACACACACACACACACACACACACACACACACACACACACACACACACCCACACCCACACCCACACCCACACCCCACACACACACACACACACACACACACACACACACACACACCCACACCCACACCCACACCCACACCCACACCCACACACACACACACACACACACACACACACACACACACACACACACCTCCCCAAACAACTTCCTGGATGCAGTGCCAGGTTTTATTGTACATCATAATTTCACTCCTACCCCTCCTGAAAGGTGATATTTTTGTATAAAAGCAAGAACAAAAAGTCTCATGTCAGTTCCCCAGAAGAAAGTAGAAGTGGACCAGGTTATAGTGGGAGAACACATCCACCTGCGGTCTGTGCAACAGGATATTTTCAGTAACATTTCTGGTGCATCTCTGCCTCCTCTCGGCTCTCCACTATGAAGATGTTGGCTCTGGGATATTACATACTGGCTCTGCTGGCACTGGCAATGGTAACTACCTATACACTTTTTGAATTGTCTTCAAGAAAATACTTACTTACTTACTTTTCTATCCCTGCAGAGATACATTTTTTTTTGCCCTTTGCACTTTGCACATAACAAGATTTAACCAACAAATATAAATAAATAGGTGCCTTAAAAACTTTGGAAAAGTCAGAGGGGTTGAGTCAGCCCGTGACTTGTCTCATTGTCCTGAAAAGGTTAGATAGGTTTTCCATGTAATTTAATAGGTCTTGACAGCCATTAAATATGTATTATACTGCTGTAATTGTCATAGAGAAATGCTTATTGTCACTGCCACAAATTGTTTGATCATTAGGATTTTCAGAGAAACATGGTGCTGATGGAATACATTACAGGTTAGCAAAAGGACAGAAATTAATCTCTAATCCAGCTGAAAGAGAGACAGAGCAGCGATCCCCTACTGCTGAACATCTATTGTATAAAATTAAGTTGCATGTTAAACCAGGTCGGATGGATGAAAATAAATGGATTAATATATTATTAATACATCACAACATATATGTGGAAGGCTGTATGGTTACCATATACCTAGTATACTAGTACTAGTATACACTAGTAAGTACTAGTATAGTAAGCTTCAATGTGTAATTCATTTATTTTTTAATTCACAAAGAGGCCAATTTATATTCGCTATAATATGCTGGATTCATATCATTGTATATTTTCATACATTTTAATAAAAAAAAAAGAAACATATAAAATATTTTTTTAACAAAATTTGGCAGCCCCCCCCACCCCCCTGCACTAACTCTGAGGACCCCCTAGGGGTCATGGACCCCCTGTTGAAGATCTCTGCTCTAATGCATTGCAATGGGAAAACAGAGCTAATGTATTATTATTCACTGAAATTTACTGGACAGGACAGCACTATAATTGAAAACCAGTAAAAACACAAGTAGTCTCTAATACAATGACTTGGGTAAATCATGTTCATTGATAGCTGGTAACCATGGAAATAGAAATATTGTTGGCGTACACACTATAATTTTTGTTTCTAACACTGATTTAAATGACGTTTACACTATATTACCGCTCAGGCTCAAGGGAACACTACATCTGCTGCTACCAATGGAACAACGACCACAAGTGGTATGACCACCAAAACGCCAGCTACTACCACCATTTCCCTAAACACCACGTCAACTGTTGCCCCAACAACCACTACAACTTTCGCCCCAAGCATCGCTACAAGTGGTGTGACCACCAAAAAGCCAGCGACTACCACCATTTACCTAAACACCACGTCAACTGTTGCCCCAACAACCACTACAACTGTCGCCCCAAGCATCGCTACAAGTGGTGTGACCACCAAAACGCCAGCGACTACCACCATTTCCCTAACCACCACATCAACTGTTGCCCCAACAACCACTACAACTGTCGCCCCAAGCATCGCTACAAGTGGTATGACCACCAAAACGCCAGCTACTACCACCATTTCCCTAAACACCACGTCAACTGTTGCCCCAACAACCACTACAACTGTCCCCCCAAGCATCGCTACAAGTGGTGTGACCACCAAAACGCCAGCGACTACCACCATTTCTCTAAACACCACGTCAACTGTTGCCCCAACAACCACTACAACTGTCGCCCCAAGCATCGCTACAAGTGGTGTGACCACCAAAACGCCAGCGACTACCACCATTTCCCTAACCACCACATCAACTGTCGCCCCAAATATTACTACAAGTGGTATGACCACCACAACGCCAGCAACTAAAACCACTTCGCTAGCCACCACTACATCTATGTCTCAGACAACCACTACGAAACCTATCACCCCAATAATGACGACAATGACAACGTCAACCACCAAAACTACCACCATACACAGTGGAGGCTCAGAAGTCAAAGCTTCTTTGCTGTTTTCTGTTGCGCCATTGTTGCTCTACACGCTCTGCTGCTGACCTGCAAAACTCGCCTACAGTAATAAATGACTCTTGTTCTTCAATGTGTCAATGTTTCTGAGTGTAAATGAAGGTTGAGTTAGACTGAACACAGGTCCAAAGAAGGGACTGAAGGATCAGGTAAAATCTACAGTATGTACATTATGAATAAAATGTCCAGATTGTTCTTAAATTACTGTAACTGTGTATCCTAATGAATTTGTTAAATCAGCAGGTAACCAGAAACATGTAATGAAATGGAACCAAACACTATGTGGCATCAGGAATAACTTTTTATTAAGAAAGTAATGCGATGATTGAGGCTACTAATATGTGTGTGTTGGAGCTGACTCAGAGCTCACTATTTCAATGTTTAGTCTTAAAAGTGTGCGCTTTATGTTAGACAGTTAGTTAAGACTAAACTGTGATTGTTATCCTGTCTGTATACATACATGTATGTGTATAGAACATCAGGGGGCTGTTTCACAAAAGCAGAATTTATAAATCCAGGATAATTGATACACTGTAATAAATTTCATGTTAGTTTAACTTGGAAATGCAAGTTCACCTGCTGCCTTGAAAATCGAAGTTCACTCAACTTGAAGACTGCCTTTGTTACTTTGTTACAAAATTTAAGTTAATGAGGTTGATGTAACTACAGTGTTCTAGTTTTGTTACAGTTGTTCTTTTAGTTGATTTAACTTTTTATTACTTGTTTTAACTTCATACTTTAAGTTAAAACAAACAATTTATTTTCTTTAACAATGCAAGAAACCTTCCTTGCCTAGTATAACAGACATACTTTTCTGCTTTATTCCAACTCACAGTTTCAAGTTTAAACAACATAACCACATTTATAGCAGAGATAGCGTGGGTGCAGCCGCCCCAGGGCCCTGTGCGAAATAGGGGCCTCTCGATCTTACGTCACTCGACATAACAACATAAGAGGGCCGCTAGTGAAGTGAAACGCCACAGATTAATGGCTAAAGAAAGCCTATTACTGCTCAAAGTCTAATGCTTTAATACTCCAGCTCTTCTTATCAAACGTAACAGTCACTTAACTCAGTGGTTCCCAACCTTTTTTCCTTGGCGCCCCCCCTACTCATGTCTAAGAAAGGCTGAGCCCCCCTCACATTAAAGATAATGGAACAGTGACTTCGAAGGTCATCGTGGAAGTTCATGTCATGTCGGATGCGGCGGACGCAGCAGGATGCAGCCGGGAATTTAACACAACTCTATTTACCGCCTTGCATCATGGGAATTGACCAGCCAATGAACCAATTGCACCTGACTGCAGTACGCAGATCCGGTTTGGGCTAAATGTGGGCAGAGCTAAAGGTTTGACCTTTGAAAAGAACTTTCCCTTTCAATTTGAGAAGAGTGAAATTCACAAGCCGTTGACAGGTACTCCCTCCGCCGGTGGCACTAGTGCTTTCTTGTTTGCCACAACACGTGTTATATTTTAGTTGAAATTTGAATAGGCTACATCACTTATCTGCGATGTATAATTCATTTATTGTGTCCATGCTTTAACTTTGCCGTGGAAGAAGAAAGGTTATTTTAAACTCAAAAGGCAACTCTTTTTTGTTGCAACACACACACGCTTTTTTTGTTCAACTGATAACTTACATACCTGAGTTCAATCAACACATACATATCTGACAAAAAATTAAAATAGTCAACCCAATGAATAAATGCAAGTTTAACTTTCAAAAACTCATAAAGTTGAGTTCAAAATCCACAACTATATAACTATATAACTATGTATAAGCTTGTTCAGTTAAAAATAAGAAATAAGTGGACATAACTAAATGGATCTGTAATATTTTACAGTGTAAAGCGAGGCTTGACCTAGTCTAATCTGTGCAGCCTGGCTTGGTGCGTTTCACGAAGGCCAAGCCAAGCTGAGGAGGAGAGACTAAGGTTGAGCCAGGATGAAGTAATTCAGACAGATGCGCGTTCACGGCTTTCTTTAACAGACCACGATGTCGATAAAAGATTTACTGATACTAAAATGGAGAATACGTAGGCTATTGTACATACTTTACACAAAGTGAGCAGCAGCTTCTTATGGAAGTATGACAACGTGAAACACATTATTTTTATTAAAAAAAAGAAACACGGCCACTGTAATGAAACAGCGAGAGAAAGCGTGGCAGACTATCGCAAACCGCCTGAATGCGTAAGTAGCCTAAACATATACATTAACTGACCACTGCTCTGATTAAAACCGTCATAATCAGACCATTCACGGATTAGGCTACAAATTATTTGTATAAATGAACAGTTGCCTTAAAAGTATAAGCAGAAGATAATGTTACTCAGGAAATTTACCATGAAGATCAATTTTCTACAATGCTAGAATATGATGTAAATATCTCTTTCACTTTCTCTCCCTCTCTCTCAGGGCTTAAATATAAATTACCTAAGTCATATTAACTTCCGCTGCTTGCTTTTAATGAAAATGTACAACAGTTTGTTTTTGCAATTGACAGTGACTCATTGAATGCTTTCAGTCAAGAGCAGTAGTTCACAAATGTATATCGGTCCATTATTATGCCATGCCATCTGCCATCGCGTTTTTTATTTTATTTTATTTTTTTTTTTTTTTTACAGAGGATGAGTTTCCTTCTTTACATATTATATGCTTTGCTCCCTCGTATATATGGAGATAAAAAAAAAGAAAGCCACTAAAGAAATTGGACTCTAAAATCTAGAAACTATAAAGATAAATAAGTGATCAATTCCATGCACACTGTAAACATGAATGTAACAGAGTATATTCATCAGTTATTTCCCCCAGCTAAATATAAGGTCAAAACCCATTGGGGTGTCCTCTCCCTGTTGTCACATGAATGTACAGTAGCCTACAACACTATATAGTTACTGGTCCAGTGAACTAAGTCTATAATTTGGGAGGGTTGTACAATTAGGATACGTTCTTAAAATTGTACAATCCTCCCAAATTATAGTCCCAGTTTACTGGACAACACAAATTGTGTGCTCAGAATGCCAAATATAATGCACATGGAAGCTGAACAAACATGATCCTTTATTGTTAAAGATTTTTTTTATCAACTAAAATAATTCAAGGTGCATTGGTCCACACACACATGCACAGAATTGTATGTATTGCCCTTAGTAACAGACTTCATTTAAAACACATTTGGCAACTTTATCAGCCTTTTCTAATTATCTCAACGACTGCAACAATATGAACAGCAGTCTTCATACAGCAATATAACAGTAACAATGTCACAGGAATAATTATAAAAAATAATGGTCACAACTTTCAATAATAACAGTAGTTAACTGAACAGCAATATGCACCTGTTGTATTTTAATGCAGGCTGATAACAATAAGATAAAAGCACTGCTGAGTGAACAGAAAAGGCTCCAGGATTAATAAATCCTGGCTGTTAGCCTGGTCGGGACAAGACTAGCTGTACAGAATAAATCTCCATGGTAACTTAGGTGTCTCTGCTTTTGTGAAACTGAGTCAAGGCTAATAATAATTTATGACTATAATAGAGCCAGGATAACTGGGAAATACCGGCTTAATCCCTTATCTTGGTTTTGTGAAATAGCCCTCAGGATGAATTGGATGTATTTTGGCAGATACATAAAGTAATTAAAACAAATAACCAAACTGCACTCATAAAATATCCAATATAAAATGTCTTGTTCCATTTCATGTATTTGCATAAGTCATTAAAATAAGTATATGCACAAAGTAGTAATAAACATAAAGTTTATTTTAGCATTACCATAGACTGATACGGGGGAAAGAATAAGAACTAAATGAATAAAAACTGCAGCTTCTCAAAATGTGTAGCTTTTGTTTAATCTTCAGACCGACAGATGGCCAGCAGAGCCTGTAGATGATCTCCTTTGAACTGTTTCTGTTGGTAAAAGATGTTCACATCAAAAATGACTACTTTTCCATTAAAAGAATAAAAACATTATTTGCATTTTAAAAATGAACTCTTCTGAATTTAATATTTAATTTGGAAAAAACACATCATCATGTCAGCACACATACACTTATTTCAAGGTGTTGTATTTAGCACAGTATTATGTGTAGGACCCACCTGTAGAGCAGTGTAGAGAGAAGTGCCTGTTAGTTTGAGGTAGGCAGCTCGGATACACAGCAGATCTTCCTCAGAGTGAGACACCATAATCCTCTGCATTATCTGTGTCTGAAAGAGTGAAATGTTTTCTGTGTGAACTATTACGTTTTCATACATGTTTGCCTTCAATGGGACTGTTGGTTTAACCACTCATGTTTGTATATCTGTACATCAGAAATTAACTTTTCTATGGTCTAGGGCTAGGAAAAAGGTTAAGGAAAATGTATCTATATAGTATAAGTCATACATTAAAACACATGTTGCATACAAGGCAACAATAACAAAGTTCTTACTATGTATCTTAATATATCTTTATGGCTGCAAATAGAAAAAGGATATCATAAACAAGATAAATACAAAAGTTCCATTTACATAAATTACAGGTAAGTGGTGTGTGTGTGTGTGTGTGTGTGTGTGTGTGTGTGTGTGTGTGTGTGTGTGTGTGTGTGTGTGTGTGTGTGTGTGTGTTAGAGACTTTAAAGATTGAGTCATTGAGTCTGTATACTTATACATCAGTCAGACACATAGTATAGTTTGATAATCATAACTATTTAAATAATAAGTCATCAGAATAAAAGAGGCAATTGATGATGAAAGGATCTTACTTTTGTGGTAGTTAGTCTCTTAGCGAGGTAGACGTAAGGGCTCTGAATGCACTGTACTGTCATAGACAAGAGACATCAACAAATTTTAGTGACTAATCAACACGGTCAGTCAACACTCACACAGCATCTCAAACAATATTCACCTAAAACCTGCAAACCCAGTCGAAAGTCTCCTGTAAAATTTTTCTCCAGAGCCTGAGCCACCATCTGTCCTTTCTCTAGCTCCAGTCCCATCAGCACTGTCAAAACCATACAAGGCCAGGAAAATGTACATATTCATATTTAAAACAGTGAAGAATTTCAAACACACAGAAACAAATGTGGAAGAACTACTAGGCTATATGTTTGAAAAACATACCTTTGTTAAGATGGTCTGTGTCTCTAGAGGTCAGTATGTCAATCCACGGTCCTGTATCAGCTTTTTTCCCACTCAGTGATGCGGAGAGAGACTGGACAAAAACAGAAATATACTGTCAGAAAGAAATATCATACGTCTGGCTTACAACAACTACACCCCATGCAAGGGCTGCAAGTGAATTATGCCAGTTTAGGAACCATACATTCACAGGAGTGAGTGTGATTAGTGTTATGCCTTATGTTATTAATACAGTGCCACCCCAAATGAGTGATGATATGGCAGATTCATTTCAGAAGACAGATTTTCCTGTGCAAGAACGCCCCTTATTCCCAGGTTTACCACAGGTGTAATGAATATTGCTAGCCGTTATACCATAATAGTGCACTGTCAAAATTTAGAACATTATGTCTGCTTTAGGGAGTTGGGTTGGGAACCGGAGGGTCGCTGATTCAAGTCCCAGTATGGACCAAAGAACAGAGTGTGGACTGGTGGCTGGAGAGATGCCAGTTCACCTCCTGGGCACTGCCAATGTGCTCTTGAGCAAGGCACTGGACCTCACCAACCGCTCAGGGCGCCTGTCCAGCAGTCACAGCCCACTCACTCTGACATCTCTCCATTTGTGCATGTATAGGACCTGAGCATGTGTGTGTATTTCAGGGCTGTGTGTAGTGTGTTCTGACAAACAGAGTGTAAATTGTAATTTCCCCACTGGTAATAAAATAAAAAGTATAAATTAAATTAAATTAAAATGTATGCCCTTTATACCTACCTAGACCACAATGTTTGTGTATAAAAGTATCATGGAAAATAATACCTCAATATCTCTTTGGACCCAACCAGCAACATCTTGTTTCTGTTGGGAGAGAGGAGTGAGAAAACACTTTTTTTAAATTGTAAGGTCATATCTAAATGTAATCATCCCACACATATCATGACGAGTCTAGTGTTTCACAAGAACCTGTCACAGAAATCCTATTTCTACATTCCTGCAGTGCTGAGATGTTGCCCACTGCTATTTCATATCTAAGATAAATTGCTTCAATAATATGAAAGGTGGAGGATCAATGCCCACTATTGAAGCTTCACTGACTGTCCCCAACAGTATTAAGTCCAATTGCTTTACTTCTAAGGTTACATGTGATGGTGATGGTAATGGTAAAAGAAATATTTATATTACATTCAACAAAGCCAAAACAAGCTTAGTAAAGTCTCCACTGGTTTCTCCTTTCAGTTCCTTCTCCAGGTCCGTCTTATACACTGAAAAGGGAGACAAACAACAATATGACAATTATCAGGACACAAAAAAATTTGTGAAAAAAATGGATTAGAGGTTTAAATGTCAACAGCAATCAACTAAAGGATTTGGGGGAAAGACTATTCTGTGACTTACATTGTTTGTATGCAGCACTGATTTCTTGAAGCTGCTGTCTTGATCGCGTACACAGGATCTCCAGTAGTGTTTCCTCATCTGTGCCTATACCCTGCACACACACATGTATACTATCTCTCTCTCTCTCTCTCTCTCTCTCTCTATATATATATATATATATATATATATATATATATATATATATATATATATAGACAGGCAAAGTGAAATCACTACCACCCTCTAAAACACCCACTCCACAAGACCCCCTGAATATGTACTATATACAAACACACAAACACCCACTCACCACCATGGCCTGTTGCAGGCGATAAGCCTCATACTCCAGAGGAGTCATCAACAGCTCCAGCAGTAGAATCTCCAGATCTCCAGCCAGAGCTTTTTTCACACCAGCTGACAGGTCCTGCCACAAAGTCAGAATAAACACTGATGTTTTCTCATATCTTTTTTCTGTTGACTCTCAATGTACCAGATCAGACAAAAACTTTACTGATTCTTTACTGACATTTACTGATATATTATATTTTGCTATATATATTGCTACATTGCTATATATATATATATATATATATATATAGCAATGTAAGTAGGCAATATTGGCTTCCAAAATGTAATGATATAATGTAGGTATAAAGTAGCATAATATGGAAATACGTCAAAACCTATATAGGTTTTCCCCTCTACCTCCACTGTTTTCAGTCAGAGGGGTAAGCGCTGTAACCATTTGGCTACCAAGACACTCCTAACACTCCTAGCTAAATGTAATAGGCTATTCTCCTATTCAATAAGATGTTATTGGCTCAAAAGAGTGTGTCTGATGACATCATCAATTTGAATAACAATACAAGTTTTGGTTTCTGTTCTTTGAACTTTCCAAAGACACTCTGTTATGCACATAGATATATGGTTACGCAATTAAAAAGAGATTCCTGGCAGTTTGACCACAAAGTGTCTGTGAAAGTATTCAGATACTATCATATCTTTCTGCTAAAGAAAATATTGCTAATACAAGGGAAATAAATTCTATTGTTTTTCAAAATATAGCTACCCATACAACCTATACAAATGAACTACTGCTAAGAAATAGTAAATGTTTATGTACAACACTACAGCATCCAATTCTCTACTGTGACACTATTTTAGCTTATACTGCTCATACTACTCCCTCTCTAAACAAAGGTGTGTTCAAAACCTTCAAAACCAGTTTAAATAATGTTTGAACAGCAAACACTTTGGAGTTAAGGATGAGCAAACACACATTTACAACATACAGAACTGTCGTTGCAACTCTACATTCTTGTTATGTTATTCTGAATATCAGGTTTTAGTTTCTAAATATGTTTAGAGACTTTTTGCATCTTGTAAATTGATACATTCAGTAAGAATTGCTGTCTGCTCATTTTTTTCTTACCTTTTGTGTTATTTCTTGAAAGGTCTTGGCGATCACTTGTCTCTGAGCGTTGGTCCGGTTGGTTAGGATTTTCACCAGAGTCATTGCATCTGAGGTACACAATGTTATGATACAATATTTAACGATGGGGAGAGAAACGTGAAGAGGTGAAAGACAACATGGATGTTCAACAACACCGCTTTAGTTTGAATGTACTTGCAGAAGTACCTTTCTTCTCCAGCGCTGTCTGGATCTCAATGACATCCCGGTCAGGATGAAAATTGGAGAAGGGTCGCACCGTTCCAAGGGTACCCCAACACATCTCCTATATGGAAAATAGGGAAACAAAAACAGAAGCAAACAAAAATGTAGACAAACAACAACAAAAAATACTGCAAAGACGGAAGAAAGGAAGATTGGGGCATATGGATTAGGAATATATAAATATATAAAAATATGACAAGTGAGTGACAGGGAACAAGTGGAATGTGTATCAAGATAAGAAGCAAGATGAGTGATGGAGGTGAAAGAAAATGAAGGTGGATCCGAAGAAGATCAAAGACACATGTCAGTTTGAAGAAAGTCAAATATTCTATACTCCTGCTTTGACTAGTGGGGTTTGGGGTTTAGTTTGCCAGCATAAGTACTCAACTATTCTATGACAGGAAACACATACAGTAGTGTCCAGCTAATACTTAGACATGAAATTACTTTTTTTTATGAATTCACAATAACTAGTCTTTTTTTTCTTACATTAAAATTTAACTGGAAACATGAGTTCACATCGCAGCATTCCAGCATGCCTAGAGGCCCCACATACATTATGACATTTGTACATGACGTAACGCAGATAATCAGAGAACACAAGACAGCTGATTACATTATGTACACATAAGTAAAGAGAGTCATAATGCAATGGCAGAGGGAAGACAGGGCAAGAACAAGTCTACTTACATGCGATTTAAAGTACTCGGGGTCCATGGCTTTGTTTCAACTGCAAGAAATAATGTGAGGAAGAGATAAATGGTTCATACACATACAGAAATATACAGTTAATGACATTTATAACACACAGCACATGGACACAGTATACAAATAATATTACCTTCAATGTGGTGTTGTGAATAGTAGGAAAGAGAACATTTAAGTTAACCTTGAATTTTTGTTCAATTAATCACTTGATGGCACTGTACTCTGACTCTTCTCAACAAAACAGTTATATTGCTGTAAGTGTTATCTATAAGGGACTAAGACATCCAACATGGAAAAACACACTTGGAGAATAACACAAGTACATTTACTTAAACAAATCTTTGAAGAATGCCCTTTTTCCTACCTGTAACAAAATGCTGTAGCAGCTCTAGGAATGTGTGGTGGTAGTGGAGCTTTTTACAACTTCCTCTAATCAACCCTGAATCTCAGTCCAACCCTTACTGTGCCACACCTGCTGCAGTTCACCCACCTGACTGTCATTCAAACAGCTGACCAATCGGTGCTAACTACCATCACAGCTTCGTCAACACCACTGGTCTGTAGAATTACCACGACAACCCACTTGTAAAATACTGACATTCTTTGCAGTGGAGGAATCCAGACAGTCAGGTTTGTTTACAGATGGCCTAGTTGTGAAATGATCATACGCTGTAGATTCTGTGGCTGATTTGGATGAAAAATGTTAGGAATTATTGTTGGGTAAGGCTGCAAAATCTATTCCCTTTTATTGTAAAATTGTTTAGTGTTGAGGTGTTCAAGTTACTCCTTTGTAATTTTACAGCTTATCTCAAAGATGCCGCAGATGTCTGATAAACAAACCCACCATGCAACATGCCAGCCATCTCTGTAAGTAAGTGAGGGGTAAAGTCTGGTTTCAGAGTAAAACAGATCTTCGTAAGACTGGTGTGCTCATGTATAACCTCATTGTCTGCTGGCTCCAAAACCAAATCCGAATTGTGTCACAAGACATAACAAAAGGGCTTTTTAGTACCGGCATTTGTGGCTGATTGTGATAACAATCTGATACTCCAAGACACTTAGCCGCCATATTCCCTCAGTCTAGAGAAGAACACAGGGTCAAGAGAGAGAGTGAGAGAGAGTATATGACAAAGACATACATATCGCATTCACTTCCAAAATCAGCAGGCCCAACTTACAAGT